>NC_137735.1:9930170-11133670 GCF_963264785.1 Psittacula echo | reverse complement strand
CCCTTGTCCTATCACTACAGTCCCTAACGAAGATCTCTTCTCAGAACCTTTATAGGCCCCCTTCAGATACTGGAAGGCTGCTATGAGATCTCCACGCAGCCTTCTCTTCTCCAGGCTGAACAGCCCCAACTTTCTCAGCCTGTCTTCATACGGGAGGTGCTCCAGTCCCCTGATCATCCTCGTGGCCCTCCTCTGGACTTGTTCCAACAGTTCCATGTCCTTTTTATGCTGACACCAGAATTGTCATTAAGAACCACAGCCTTCTCCAAATCCAGGGTAGCCATTTCTCCTGGTAGCCTCCGGAGAAGGCCTACGTTTTCCCTAGTCTTTTACTTGCAATGTACCTGTAGAATCCCTTCCTGTTATCTTTCACATCCCTAGCCAAGTTTAATCCTAACTGGGCCTTAACTTTCCTAACCTGGTCCCTAGCTTCCCGAACAACATCCCTGTATTCTTCCCAGGCCGCCTGTCTCTGCTTCCACCTTCTATAAGTCTCTTTTTTCCTTTGAAGTTTCCTCAGCAGCTCCTTATCCACCCAAGGAGGTCTCTTGGCCCCCCTGCTGCACTTCCTTCTAGTTGAGAAGCAGCACTTCTGAGCTTGTAGCAGGTGATCCTTGAATATCAACCAACAGTCTTGGGCCGCCCTGCCCTTTAGGGCTGTATCCCATGGAACCTTACTAAGCAGGCTCCTGAAGAGGCCAAAGTCTGCTGTCTTGAAGTCCAGGGCAGTGAGCTTGCTGCACACTCTTCTCACTGTCCCAAAGATCTCGAATTCAACCATCTCGTGGTCACCGCAACCAAGGATGCCCTGGAGCATCACAGTTCCAGCAAGCCCTTCCATGTTGGTGAGCACGAGGTCAAGCATGGCACCTCTCCTTGTCAGTTCCTCTATTACTTACACAAGGAAGTTGTCTTCCACACAATCGAGGAACCTCCTGGATTGCTTGTGTCAGGCCGTACCGTTGCTCCAGCAGATGTCAGGGTGGTTGAAGTCCCCCATGAGGACAAGGGCCTGTGAGCGTGAGGCTGATCCTATCTGTCTATACAGCGCTTCATCCACAGAGTCCTCTTGATGAGGCGGTCTGTAACAGATCCCCACAGTAATGTCCCTCTTTGCTGTTCTCCCTTTAACCCTGACTCACAAATTCTTTATTGACTGCTCACCCGTCCCCAGACAGAGTTCCATACTCTCCAGCCTATCCCTAACATAAATGGCAACTCCCCCTCTCCATCTGCCAGGCCTGTCTTTTCTGAAGAGCCTGTAACCTTCCATTCCAACACTCCAGTCATAGGAGCCATCCCACCATGTTTCTGTGATACCTATTATATCGTATTCCCATAGACGTGCAGGCTTCCCTCCCCCCAAAAAAGCTTCCCTTCCATATAGGCTTTTTCTTCCTACATCTTTTATTTTAGCATCTATTTACATTGACCTTTCATTTGTCACCATGCCTGAAAATTCGCTGTCATTCCTTGTTTATCAGCGTATACTGTTTGTATGGTTGAAAAAATTGCAAACACACATTTTGATATGCTTATTAATGGTGTAAGAGATCTACTCTTTACAACCTTACCTCACTGGTGTAGCTTAAGAATTGCAGGAGAATTACGAAGACTAGTGTGAAAAAGTGCTGATATTTAGAATAAACTGAAACAAATGAATAGCCTGCTGAAGGCAACTTGCAGACAAGGCAGAAAGGAATCTTAGAGAGGTGGAACCTCTCCCCACTAAATGTAGCTGGAGTTTCCCACTGGCATTAATTATATTAGACCAGATTCCAGGTTTGCAATGAGATTGTTATGCAAGAAGACACTGCAAAGCTTGCAAAGGTATCTTTTTCCATAAGATTAATAAAGGACATTGGTTTTCTTTAAAAACACTAGATATTAACTAAAATCCTGACTCTGGCTTATACCGTTATGGCGACTCTTATTTAAGGTACATTACAAATATTCCAGTTTGCTCTATTTTGGCATTTTTGTTACCTCTTGCCAAATGAGGTTAAATAGGGTAGCAATTATTTTCCATTTAACTTCAAAGTAAGTACTGCTTTTCTGCCCCTAAAAAATCCAATGGTATTTCCACGATTAAGAAAACCTTAACTAGCTAATCTTTTTGATAATTTAGTTCTGTCACTGTGGGTTTAGTATGAGAAGTGATTTTATACCTCGATATAAATGGAATTGTAGCCTCTAGAACAGTCTGTGGCTACAATTCATATTCACAGCAAAAAAGAAAAAGGAGCAAGCTCAGGAAGGTCACGATATGGCATTCAATAGAATTTGTAGGGGTTATAGGTTTATAATTGTCCAAACTGCAATGTCTATAACCATATATAGTATAATGTAATAGATATCTTCAACAAGATTATCTATGAAAGAGGAAGGAAATGCAACATTGACATGTTTTATTTCAGAGTCCATTTTGTGCAGATTTGTCCTTCTGCAGAAATATTTTCAGATTTAAACCCTCAGTATCAAAAGGCCATTCAAAGTATTTCATAAATTTCAGGGAGAAGACTATGTGATAGGAAGGAGAATAGCCAGGAAAAGATTCCCGGAAAAACAGGGCTTGTAGAGTTTTTCAGCTTATTATTCATTCAGGTTGAAGCCAAAGCAGGCAGATTGCTGCAAAGGAGAATTGGTGAGAACTGACTGAAGATGAGGAGAAAAAGTCTGGAGGATTGGATGGAGAAGGAGGAAGCCTATACGAAGAAAAGAGAAAGTACATGAAAATTGAGATGTTTTCTATGAGCTGTAGATGCACAGACTAATATAACAAGGAGAGATCCAGTTTAAATGCTTGACAATATACAGAAGAAATTTTTTCTGTTTTACATTATCCTCTCTTAAACAAAACATTTATTAGATTACATGCCCTATTATGTATGAACTCAGTATTGAAAGCAATCCTACTGTAGAATATTCTTCTGTATTATTTAATGTAAGAACATTTCTTTGCTTCTTTACTTTCAGCTATTCTATATAGAAGAGAGAAACTGAAATCCAGGCTTTTGTGTAAATAGTATTTGGGAAAAAAGAAAAAACAAACAAACCAAAAAACCAAAACCAAAACAACAAAACCATAGCATGGCATTCCAAATATTTTGATGTTTAGGGGCTTAACACCACCATCTTTAACTGATGGATAAAATCCCCTTATGGCCTGTGTGAAATTCAGTGTATTTAAGAATGTACTTTAAAGAAACTTCAAGTAAAAATCCCAGTGCAGAAGCAAAAATATGTATTGCAGAGAGAAATGTTCATAGCAAAAGTGTCAGGAGTAGCAAAGGAAAGATTTTGAAATTTAGAGGGCTATAGGTGACTGGTTCTTCATGAATTTAGCTACTTATGGAAGAAAAAAGCCTGAAGAGAAAAGGACTTTTTAAAGGTACCGGCAGATATAAACGTAAATATTAGATTCAGTTTGGAAAACAAGAAAAGCCATAAAGTACAGGGAGAACAGAAGAGTAATATTTTGCAATGTGTATATACATTTTTTCTCTTTATCAGTGAAAATTATATGTCTGAGTAATGTCAAAATAAATATTAAATATGCATACTTAAATGTCTACCGTAACACTTCTTTTCCTCATTGATCATATTTTAAAGTCACACATATACTATATCATTATAGTACCAGCATGCCCTGATTTCTCCATGAGGTCATATATAGTTTTCAATTGCTTGAAGGACGTGGACATCACTTACTTCAGTGTGTCATCTGTTGTTAAGAGAGGTGAATAGAAGATAGGACTTTGGAAAAGTGGATGTGTTTGATGAAATGTGATAGAAAAATCATATATAAATTATACAATAGATTCCTTATTTCTTATTCTTTTATTTAAAGTATCTGTCATCCAGGTAATAACTTATGATAATGACATTTGATTGAATAACCAGTCACATGTTATAAACAATGAATATTGTAATAAAAAATAACAAATAGTTTCAGTAGCTTGTCTATTGAAACCTCTTGTTGAAAAATATTCCCCAGTATAGTTAATTACCGCTTCTGAAGAATAAGTCATCAATAGAAATCAAGGGTTCCACTTATGACACGTCTATGATCAATGAGTCAACAGTCTGCTTTGATCTGTTAGGATGTCAGCCTGCAGTCCAGATGAGACCAATGCCTAAGATATGTTGGTCAGACTCTGACACAGAGAGATTGCCAATGGACATGACAGAAAATGTGGAGGAAGAAAACAGACTTTTAAGATGACCAAAACAAGTTAAAAGATTGAGGAGTGAAAGAAGAGCAGGACCTCATTCTAATGTCCTGCAAAGTGTCTGGAAAGGGTTTATGGTACTTGAAGGGTCTTGCCGCTGTGTGCTTCCAAGAGATGCAAGCAGGGAATTTGGGAACATTAAATCTCCCAGATTATGGATTTTAAAGGCACAACACTACTTCAGAGCAATAGTGAAATGCGTTTGTCTTTATGCTTCTCAAATGGAATTAATTGTTCCTAAGCATCTCAAAGCATTGCTTTTTCTCCTTCTCTTCTAAAATTTATTAGTCTTTTCTTCATGATAATTTGCAAAGGAATTTAAAAAAAAAAAACCAAACATGATGAGAAGCTACAGGTTTGCAGGATGGAATTTTTTATCCCTTGATCATTCAAAACTGAAGAAATGTCACCAGTCTTTGAAGATTAAATCATTAACATCCACACCACATCAGCTGATCCTGGTTAAGCTAACACAAAGAACAAATAATCACAGTAGGCAAGGAACAACCAAAAAAGCTGTCACTGTAGTGGCAGATTCTGAAAATGATGCTCTGTCTTTGGTAAGTAGCTGCTGAATGGTGTCTGGAGAGCCAGGGAAGCTTTTGCTTGATTTATTAGTGAGGAAGCTGAATGGCATCAAGCTTCAAATCAGATGAGGTCTTTGAAATTATAGCTTTACCAAAGTTTTTGCACATCCCTGAGATGTACTGATAGCAGCCAGCCCAGGCAGGGTTGCATTTCAGTACAGAGTGGTTCATTTTAAAATTCCCCAATGAGTCACAGGAAGAGGCAGCAGGAAAAGCAAAGAAAGGTTGAGGAGACTGAAGCTCTGATCTCCCTTTATATTACAGGTAGATGTGGAGAGAAACGGTGCTGTGTATGTGGCTTTTCAGTCATACTGGCACATAGAAAACATGACAGACAATAATTATCCTCTTTGAAGGCCAATAAACCAACGATTTTGTAGAAACTTGCAGCTCTTGGACAACATCAAGTAGATCTGATTTCTGTTATTTCCCAGAACTTTCTGATGACAGGAAAACTGACCAAAGGGGATAAACAGATGCAAAATAAAGCCGACCTTTCCACTGAGAGATTGGAAATCAAGATATCTGGGTTCAGTTCTCAAGTCTCCTGTAATGCTGAATAAATTATAACAAGGTATATGCCTCAGATACTCATCTATCCAAGTGGCTAGTGGTCTCTCACCTGCTGCCTTTTTTGTCAATAGCCTTTTAACTAAAATATTTTTGTCAACTGTCAGGACTTTAGTAGCAGGGTTTTATCTAATTGCAATGCTATGATATATAAAATAAGTTTTAAAATATCTAAACCTTTCTTTATTATTTCTTTATTTTGAACATAGATAAAGATAATATCCTACCCTGATAATTAACATGATCAAAGGTAACACCAAGTTCTTCCACTACATGCTTCACCACCATAGAGAGAGGTTAAGATTCATTCAGGTGCATAGCACCCCTCCCCATGATGCAAAATCTAAACTTGCCTATTTAAAGCAGTTAGACATTTTTTCCTCGAGTAGCTTTATATTACATCAAAATATTCATTTTGTTAAAAGAGTGTTTTAAAACAGGTGGGGGATGATTTCAGCCAAAATCTGTCTTCCTTTCGCCATGTGCAGTCTATCTCCAGTGTTTCAAGCAGTTTTTATTGTCGTTTTTGTTTTTCACTGGTAGTTACTAGCTAAGCAGAAACAGACCTGTGATGATAGTAATATATTACAGTGGGTACTGCAGAAGGTGGGAAAGTCACAATGAAGGGAAGGTGGAAATAGGGAGATACAGCCAAACTGCTCTTTTCGAGAGTGTTCCTGGGTTTGGAACAGTGTAATGGGATACATCTCAGGATATTTTAGCTCTTTCCTGGGCAGGAAGAAACTGTCCACATATAATCTTAAGGTTCCTACATCACGAAACATGTAACTATCTTCAGAAACCTCAGCAAGGACCTGCTGATGTCAGCAGTAGCACAGTGTTTAAGATCTACTTTTATTGAATGTTTGCACTTCTCAGGTGTAGCTGCTTATGCCTGTGCAAGCATTCCACTTTTCCTCTCTTTGTTCTATCTTGCCCACTTTTTCCTATGCTTTTCCCCTCAGTGAGTATTATCATCCCTTATTTCTGAGTTGGATGCCGGAGATCAGATGTATCATGATGATCAGATTACTTTGAAAAGGCAAAGATGGAGTTGTGTAGTGGAAAATCTAACCCTGTGGAGGTTTAATAGCAGTGCTTGCTCCACCTCTGCCATTTGGAGAGGCTGTTTGCAGCTGCATGTCATGGCCACCCTTCTAGATATCACCATCCTCCCAGTGCCAGCTGAACATGTATTGTTAGCACTGCATCTTCTTCTAGTGATAAGAAGCCAAGTCTGCAAAACTGGCCTAGAAACCCTTTTTTAGCATAGAACAGACGCAGCTTTCTCTGCCCATGTAGTTCTCCAGCACGTTCCTCCTGCAGCTCAGTCTGGCTTTTGGCTTCCCTCAGCACTTCTCAACAGTCACCCCCTTCCTTGCTCTCCTCCTGATGGCAATGGTTTTGCCCTATAGCAGCAATGTTTAAGGATTATCCTCTACCCCTGCTAGCTAGGCCAGACAGAAGGGCAATTGCTAGGAGTAGCTGTCTCCTTCCTAGCTGATGCATTGTACTTGCTTTCCCTTTCATGTGTGCTGGCATGACTTGCAAAGTGTTATTTTAGTTGCAGTCATAACTAAAGCTAATAAAATGCTATTATGGTTAATTATATTCACCAGCAAGGCACTTAAACTTTACATGAAATGGCATCCCAGTAGGCTTGAGTTTTCATAACATATGGCAGTTGGAATGGCAAGGTTTTAAAAAACATGTAATTTCATTAGAGTAACAAGACAACCACTTGAGTAGTCTTTTTATGACATGTTTAATGGTGCTGCCATATGGATGGCTTGTAAACAAAAAAAACCCTACGGAAGGCTAGATGACATAAGGGACACATACATCTGCCAGAGGATATCCCAGCATGCTTCAAGCATTTGCAGCTTTAATAAGCACTTCTCAGCACCTTGTGCTTATGAAAAAGTGCAGTGAGGCTGTGCGCATTCTTGCCCATTTCCAGAACTAATTTTTATTTGAAAATTAAAAAAAAACAAAAAAGTGTGTGAGGTTATTATTAATTTTATCATAAATTCCCTTCAGGCCCTTGGGATCTCCTGCTGTACACCAAGGAACTTTTCTCACTGGCTTTGCTGACTAGAACATATTTGTTCTATACTGATCTCAATGCTACTAACTTCCAAGCTAGCTCCACAGCTTTATGGAAGAGATGACTTTTCCTGTCTTTTGAGTACCCTGAAAAGTTATTTTGGGACACCATATTATTAATGGGATGTCCTAATGTAGTTAGTGTAGTTAACTAGTTAAGAACATTTATTTACAACATAAATACAAAAATAGCATTACAAAGGTTTACAAGGATGCAGGTGACAGAAAGCAAAATCATGTTTATCTGCAAGATCAAACCCAGGAGACCTGTCTCTCTTTTCATACCTCGCTGCATAGGTGTAGGTGCTCTTGTACCAGCAAGTTTGGTTATGTGCACCTCAGAAGGTGTTTATAGGAAAGACCCTTCACTTTGGGATGTGTAAAAATTTCTGTTCCTCTTTACCTTTGTCGGAGGACTCATGCATGATCATACTTTCCCCCTTCTCAGTTTTTCTTCCTCAAATTGTTGGACCTCAGTCTGCAATATGGTTCTGAACTTCCAGGCTAGTTATCCTTTCTCAATGTTTTGGAAATCACTACTCTGCCTTTGGCAAACTAGATGTTTGACAATAATTCTGGCAATTCCTTACCCATAGAAAAGTGATGTGCCTGATGAAGTAATTTGCAAATATCAGACAAACTGTTTTCCAGAACACATAGCTCACATTAACATTCAGTTTCCAATAATATTTTACAGAAAACATCCCGCTACTGACTCCTGACTGAAATTATGTATGATGATAAATAACAACTACAAGTTGTTAATCTCCAAAGGGGCATGACTCCATCACAGTCTTGATTTTTCTTTTTTTTTTAGATATATCATAATAACAGCTTTTAAATACTGTTTCAATTGAATTTATGTTGGTTGTCCAATCTAGCCTGATAATCACTAGTGCAGTCAGAGTTTTGAGCGGTTCCAAGCAGGTGTCAGTCACAACTGCTCAACAGACATGCATAGTAAACAAGAAGAGGAATTTGTAGGCACTGTGGAAGCACAGGATTAGGCAATTACAGATGTGAAGTGGAGGAAAGCTGTAGGTGTTCACCATGGACATTGAGGGATAGGGAAGATAGGCACTGAAATAGCTAGATGAAGCAGGTTGATAGGGTAGAATTTGCAGAAGGAAGTTTGCAGGATGGAAACAGACTGAGAGGAAAAGAGGAGGAAGCAGCACAGCAGAAAGATGATAGTGAGGAGGATTAAGAACACTGGAAGAGTTATAGACACTGACATTTTGGAGACCTCAGAAGCACTGAGATGGTCATGAGAAGAACTTGTGATGAGTTATCATAAAGTAGGAAATTGGGCCACTTCTGTTCTTTGTGGAATAAAGGAAAGCCATCTTGTTCTCAGTTTCCCTAAGCTACAGTTAGCCCTTTTAATGCGTGACTTCAGAGCTCATTAAAGAGCAAATTCAGTAACACAGATTTGAGTAACACAAAATGTGAGCAGATGTTATGCAATCTCTTGTGTGTGTAATTTTGCCCCGGTACTTGCCATGTCAGCGGTGACCTATAATAATAACTCCTCTGAACTTTCACTTCTGTGCTCCTTCTAACCACAGACTGCAGTAGTTTGGGACTGCGTGATGACTTTGTAATGCTGACAACTGAAGACCAAGATTAAACTACTAAATTCTTTTTAATAGCAACCAAACCTAGGATGCAAAGTCTCTAGAAGCAGCCTAACTTGTCAACTCTGCTTTTAAGAATGTAATTTGCCAAGAAGCAATCTACAATTTACTTATCTATTTTCTTTTAAAACACTTTTTTAAAACAAAGTATTAAATCTTGGCAGAGGCTTCTGGCTAAAATGCAGCAAATATATTATAAACAGATTTTTACAGTATGTTTCCACGTTATTTTTGCTATACGCTCTAGGCCTATGCAAAAGCTTTGCTGTAAGTTTTCCTTTCATGAATGGAAAATAGCAACTTTAGGGTTTCATTAAAGCCAGAAAACAAATAAATTTCCAATGTAGTTCAGTATAATACCTCCACCTGAAAAACCTTTGTGTCTTCATATTGTGAAGATGGCATTGTCCAAGACTGCCATTCACATAAAAACCAAGCTTAACAAATTGAATCATTCACATACACCTTCATAATTGTAAAATATTTCCTTATTGGTTTGTTTCCAAAGACCATTTTAACATATCAAAAGTAAAATCTCTTCAAGAAAAGGGTGTGTGCTTCTTAACCTCTTTCTTTCCACTGTAGAGCCAGTTTGCAATATACGACTGACTGCTGCATTTGCCTCTGAATATTTGATCTGGGAAGTGAGAAACAGGTATTTTTAAAGTGAATTTAGAAGTCAATGGACAGAGTTTTCTGAAGAAGAATAATGGGTAAGTGCAGGGATGGATGCTGATAGCAAAATTTTCATTTCACAAATAAACCAAAAAAGGAAGTAAAAAGAGTAAAGTTTCTCTCCTAACCCACATAAAGGGCAAATTATAGAGGCCAAGCAAGGATAATAAGTGCATGATTGACAGCTGACAGAATGCCCGTGAAAATTCCTCTCTCCCTTAGGATATTGTTTTGATAATCTTTGCCGATTTTATACTTTATTGAACTAGAGATTTTTCTTGTTTCTATACGGATATTTTTTGAGGGGTGGAGGTTGCACTTGTCAATTGCACATCAAAATAGGGCGGATAGACAGGGAAATGAAATGTAAACAACAGCTCCAGGTTTGTTTTTCTCTTCTGGCTGTTGGGGGATGTTTTTGTATATGAAGGTTAATAGAGCACAGTAGCAACCTTCATCAGCTCTTAAAGACATTTCTCCAATGCCCTCATACAACTTAGCTGACCAGAGAGTCATTACTTGGTTTTGTATAGTCAAAAAAATCTATAAAAAGTGTGACTGTAAAGTATCAGAATAGGCTTACACATTTATGGTATTTAAAGACTATATGTTTGCCTAGAAATATTAACATCATTTCCTGTGCTTCCATCATTTCATCATAGGGTCTTTCATTTCACTCAGTCCACTTTGTTTTATACACCTTCAAAGTTTTTGTGAGAATGTGCTGATGTCCAGTTTTACCCACGTAACTCTGCTAATTTCAGATAATACCTTCTGTGGCACAAATGTCCATTGCGTTTGATAGGTTATCACCATCGTTACTGATTGGAACTTACTAAACAGTTCTGTAGAGGATGATTTATAAAAGATTTCAGTTTCTTCTGCTGAATAAGCTTTAGAGTAGGAAAGGGTGGATACACATCTTCTTGACTATAGATCTAGTGGGGATTACCTTGAGCACACTTGAGCTAACATCCACTTCTGATCTATCTACAGCAAGTCTGAAGTAGGGCTAAAAAGGTGAGGAAAGCTTCACTCTGAATTGTACCACTTCAGTCTCATGTCAGTATTTTGATAACAAAAGAGCGTTCTGATAACAAAGGAAATGAGAAATTAAATAAATGACTTTCAAATGTTTATAGATGTAATGAGTCCCAGTGGAAGAGTGCTTTTTAAGTTAGTTTCTTTGTGAAAACAATGTGTTATTCAGAATTATGAAAATGAAACTATACAGTTTCACATTAGGTTAATTTATCATAGATATTTTTGCCTCGTTAGCTGAGATGGGGTAAGTGCTTGAATACAATAAAAGTGCAATTTACTTTAGTCTTGGAGATTAATCCTTTAAAAATACATCCAAGTAGCCATTCATGCAGGCATGTTCCCACTGAATGCAGTGAGACTGCACTGACACATCTGTGGCCTGGTGGTTATTTTCACATAAAATGTGATTTTGGTAGCCTGTGACTAATTCACTGGGGTTTGATGAAATGTGTATGAAGTTTTCTTCTGTCTAAAGTATGCCACATACAGTTTTGTTATTGATATGCTATTGGATGTTTTGTATCCTTTAAAGAAAATGTTCTTTCCTTTTATGCTCTTAGCTATTTCTGCCTGTCTTATGTCCGTTTCTTTGTTCTGGAGATGTCATTTTACTTTACTTTATGCAAAGGCAAATAATAATACTTGTCAATTTATTTGTGGTGTTTTCAGCTACATAACTAATGCTCTTCTGCTTGATGTCATTGCTTTCTGTAATTATAGTTCTGCTTATGCCCTTGAGGAAGAACATCTGCTATTTCCCACTCATGAGTTACATTTCAGCCTCTCATTTCTTCAGCATTATCCTGTACCACAGTGATGTGGTGGTCTCTGGTGCCCTTTGCAGCACCTTTCCTTGGGGTTCTATACAGCAAGGTCCTCAGCCATCCTCTTCACTTTCCTCTTCTTTTATGAGCCCTTGTGCTGTTGTCCTGTGTGGGTGATGTATTCACTGATTCAGCTGGGAGGGAAGGGACAGAGGTGTGCAGGGACCTCCTATGACAACCCGCCTCGGCTGGGAACAAATGTGCAGTGGAAGCCTGAGGACAACATGCTGCAATGCTCTTACTAAAATGAGCAGTGTAGGCTGTAAGGGTCATGATATGTAACCACCCAATTAGAACAGAAGATAAGAAGAGGAAGGAAAAAACACCTTCTTTTTTTGGACACTTAATCAGTAAAATTCTAACAACTTGGCATATGTTTCCCACTATATTTGTTGCTTCTGTTATTTACAGTTGCATGTAAATCAGCTGAATCATCCTGTGTTAATCCTTTGTTCTTACACATATACAATTTGCTTTGAAAGTGATTTCTTGATATGAACATAAAACAACATCGTGTAGCAGGCAAATTTTGAGGGAAAATATATGTATTTGTGGAATAGTCAGAATTAACTTTGGATTTTTTAACATTTTTGTAATGTTTGCTTTACTTGTGTAATAGCTATTTTTATACATAAGCCATCCTTAATTATCGCATGTCCAGAATTAGGCGTGGTCTCCAACCAAGAGGAATTTGAAGTGTTTGGGTTTTAGCAGGAGCTGAGGAGAATACAGACGTCATTACTCATAATAGGCAAAAGGAAAAAAAGCATTGATCACACTGAAGTAGGAAGGAATGATGCTAGAAAACAGCTGCAGAAGACCATGCAATTGCACCTAATGTTAACCTAGATGTTAGGGAAAGTTAACTATAAAGTGGTACACTGGATGTAAGACTGGTCAAGTTCATGGAAGAACTATGCCAGAAGACAGACAAAACCAGGAACAATGACAATCCCTTAAAAAAAAATGACGAAAATTACAGATTTAGCAAGGTATAATAGGGGAAACAGATGGATGTCCACACAGGAGAACCGTAGTGTGGAGAGAGACAGGCCTGTGAGCAACATGTACAGTGTTTTGCTGCCATGAAAACTGCTAAGATCTTTGCATAGATGAACCAGTACAGATCCATGGAAGAAAGAACAAAGAAGAAAAGTATCCATAAATGGCAATACTGAGGTAGGCTTCTCCATCCTTTGTGTCACTGAAACTAAAGAAGAATCCAATGAAAGTGGATCTTGTTATAGAGACAAAGGAGAAAACAGTGTCTCTTTTGAGAGCAGAGAAGTGTATCTCCTTTATCTCACTCAAGAGGTGAAAAGGTATAAATATATCAGTATTGGAATTCATGTTTCAAGAGAAACAGAAGTTAAGAGGTGGGAAAGGAGGCAACAATAAAAGAGTAACTGCTGGGAGTGGTAGTTCTAATTACAGAAATGTCATCAGCCAACCTCAGCATCAAACAAACTAAAAAAGATTAAGGATGAGGAGAAGTGAACGGGGAACTAAAAATATGGTTGAGGCAACAGAGTATTTAAGTAAAGGAAACAGGAGAATAGCAGGAGTTGAGGGGCTAAGAAAAGAAAACTCAAGGGTAATGAAGTGTAAAGGAAACAGAAATAAAGCATAGCAAATTAAATGAGTAAAGGGGAAGAAGAGGAAAAAAAAGAGCAAAGCAATATGCAATCAGATCTATAAATATGCTTAAATATCGTCGGTGTCTCGCTCCACAGCAATAATAGTGCTGTCTGGAAGCTTTGCTCTCACTGAAGTGAGGAATGGTGATGGGGGCCTGGTGATCTGGGGGGTGACATGGGACCTTGTGCCATGTGGGCACAAATGGGAACAGCAGCATTTGATGGCATCCAATGGCTCTGCTGTGTACTAGAGGGGACAAGGTCTCTCCTACTTCCTTGTAATCCACTCTCCTCCTCTTCTAGGAGGGGAGGGGGCGATGTTCACTGAGAAAAAGGTTGTTTTTCATGCACATACATATGCTCAGTTTCCCAGAGTACCTCATACTGCACTCTGCAGGGTGACATGGGAAAAGATGCAAGCTTAAATAGATTTAAGGCTTTTTTTGGAGGAGGAAGTAAGGACAAGGGACAGGCAAGTGCTGACATCTGGAGAGTGGTAACAGCTGTGAAGACCTCAGGGCCAAAGGCTTTTGTTTCTGACCTTAGGGAGAAACCGGAGAGTACTGACCACATGGAGTGGTTGCAAGGAAGAGTGAGGGCAAAGGGGAGGCAGAAGTGGCAGCCCCTTATTTTTGTACCCTGGAGCCTTGGTAATACATCTCTGTAAAGAGTCCGGTGCATGTTCATATGAGAAGTTGCTCCTTTCTGTCTGAAATCATGTTAAAAATAACTCTCTTTGGGCCTTAGGGCATTGCACTATAATGAAGTTAAAAGGATAAACGCTATTAAATGTCTGAATAATGTTGCTAACATAGCTTGTCTTCCTGATCATTTTGTTAAACTACAGTAACATACAATCATGTCTCCATTAATACTTCCTGCATGTGCAGGAAAGAAGAATACAAAGAGTATGAAATATCAATTGATTTTAGGATGGTGTGTTTTGTATTGAAAACAGCTGGATAACTTATTCTCTCATATGGCTGGTGGCGGGTACTGGAAACATCACACATTTTTATTGTTGAAACAGAGTGCAAACTATTCAGAGCGATACACCTACATCTGTATCGTATTATACTGTGTGCCTAGCTGCCATCATTTTATGGACTCAATATCTGTCCAACTATTATTTTTATTGGGTCTCGTACCTCCATAGTTGGTCCACCTGTAGAGCCTGTGAGTTATCAAGTTAGTGTGTTTTGCCATTGTCATGTGTCCAGTTTTCAAATTAAAATGGTTTCCAACTGGACTACAAAGAACCAGAACTGCTGTTCTTATAGCTATTTTTATCTTAACTACACCCATTGCTATTTATCATTGCAGTCTGCTGGAAAAAGTCTGCTTTCCAACAAAGAGAATTTAAATTTTTGGATGGGAGAGGAGTACATGCACCGTATTCTTCATCTCCTTTTTATTATTATATAATTATTCCCACACTTGATACTTGTTTATCGCTATCACATTAGAAAGCAGGAATGGCTGTCCAATATCTGGGTTGTAAAATCTCCCTGGCACGTTCCTGAGGCTCAGTTAGACTGTGCATGATCATTCAGACATCAAAGGCAGCTAGAATCCAAACTCTGCTTTGAAGACAAACAGCCATTCTTAAAACCAGCTTGGTACATTCTAGGCAAGGCCCTATTGCCACAGCCTTTGATCACTCTGGCTAGCACTGATTTGATCAATACAATTTTTATTTGGTCTTCTCTATCATGCATGTTCCTCCTCACTCTTTTTTTTTTTTTCTGACATCTAGTCGACCACTTCTACCTTCCTTTGCCTTTTTCATTAGTATTTTACAGTAGGTATCACCTTCATGTTGCATTTCTGTGTACTGGTCCTTTACCTATGTACCCCTGAGCTTCTATGTCTGGATTCTGCCTGCCTTATTTCCTTCCTCCTCTGTCCAGTATCCCACTCTCAAAGCTGTCCCCCTAAAGCTGTCATTGCCTTTCCAGACTTCAAGATCTCAGCTGATCCCAGGCTATAGCACCTGCAAGATCCCAAGCTCTTCCTGTTGCCCACCGGAGCAGACGGTGGACAGACACCTCGAAGGCAGGGATAGCCCATGACCGTTGGGTGTGCTGACAGTGCCACATAACATACTGGCTGTGTAACAGTGGGCAGTCCAAGAGCCTACACGATGTCCTGACAGCAGGATAGGCCTAGAGCCTAAGAACCCCCAGTTCTCCATGTAACCACCACATGAGCTGTTCAGAAACATGCCATTCTTCACTGCTCTACTCTTTCTTGCTACCACACTCATCACAGCTTTATACTGCAAGCTCCACCAAAGTAGTAGGCAGTGTGTGAGTGCTTGAATACCATGTCACTTCCTACACAGAAAAGTGTAAGATGACCTTTAGATACTGCAGCAAGCACACAGGTTGTGCTACAGCTGTATTTTCAGCCACAAAATGGCAGACTGACTCATTGTAAATTACTTACTTTGTTCTAGTTTCTATATTCAGCTGCTTTCACAACTGTTTACAACCCAGCTTCAAAGGTTCCAAAATATTTTAGCAATTTTATGGACTACAAGTACAAGCATGAGCTTTTCAGTGAAGTCTATGTGACTAAGCCTTTTAATAGGTCTTTATGAGAACTAAAATGGGCAGGTTCTGTGGACCACCACTGTGTTATTAGGCTTATTAAGTTGTCTGTAATGTACCCTGCAGTCTTTGCAGTCTGGGAAAGAAACATGTGGTCCATGAAGGTTTCCATTTGTATCTATTTTGTTAACAACATTAAGGAACTAAATAGAAAAAAAAAAAAATACTTAATGCAATGAAAACAAAACTACTTCAACTAAAACAATTTGAGGTCAAATTAGTCACGCAACTGTATAAAATATCACAATTATTACAACCAGCAGCCACTCTAAGTCTTTACCTAGAATTAGGGATAACGATAAAACTTATTCATCTACTACTCCTCAGTAACAGAGCATTATCTGTGCAATAAAAAAATCTACGTGTTAGACTCCAAAGAGACATGGGTTTATGTTGCCCAAGAGCTCATACTGATTCAAAGTTGTTTAATTACATCACTAAAGGACTAGATCCCTTTTACTCTAGTCTGCTTTTTAATATTTGGGTTTTGTCCTTTGCCAATATAACTGTACAACTTCAGGTATGGAGCCTGACAGTTATTCAAACAGGCTGAAAAGTCATTGAGAAATGTTCACATTTGCTCACCATACATGTGGAAGATGTCCCATCTCCACTGACACAAATGCTGCAGACAAATGCCTGAAAGAGCAGAATCGTGGAATCATAGAATGGTTTGGTTTGGAAAGGACCTCAAGATCATCTAGTTCCAACACCCCTGCCATGGACAGGGGCACCTCACACTAGACCATGTCACCCAAGGCTCTGTCCAACCTGACCTTGAACGCTGCCAGAGATGGAGCATTTACCACTTCTTTGGGCAACCTGTTCCAGTGCCTCACGATCCTCACAGTAAAAAACTTGTCCTTATATTCAACCTGAACTTCCCCTATTTAAGTCTGAACCCATTACCCCTTGTCCTGTCACTACAGTCTCCAATGAAGAGTCCCTCCCCAGCATCCATGTAGGCCCCCTTCAGATACTGGAAGGCTGCTACGAGGTCTCCACGCAGCCTTTTCTCCTCCAGGCTGAACAGCCCCAACATTTTCCAGCCTGTCTTCATACAGGAGATGCTTCATGGGGCCATTTCCCTCCTGCCTATCTCACTGTGAGGCAGCAACCTCAAGCCCATGGATACGAAGTGTCATATATTAATGCATCAAGGTTGGCCAGACCTCATCTATCAGCCAGTATTTTCATTTCCTTAGGATAAAAAGCTCTAAATACACAGGTGCTGAAACAGAAGAATAATAATCTTGGCCAGAGATGTTTCTCAGTTAATATTATTTTTATTGTTGAAACAGAGTACAAACTATTCAGAATGATAATGTGAATGGAGGTACACAGAAAAAGGCAGATTACATTTGATTTTTTTCACTTTCAGGAAATTACATGAAACTATTATCTTACATGTTCTCAACTTATGTATTTAATATTGATGGATTTAATTGCTGATCTGTTCAGGATACATTGGCTTAGACCAGAAATACCCTTTTTGAAACTGGATGTGTCTACTTATTGGCAGGAAGTCAAAGCTGTATCAAGTCGCAACTGAGGATATTGGAAGTCTTGTCTGTAGGCGTGCAGATGAGCTGCCATCCCCACCTGCTTCCACTGCCCCTGTTATCAGTAGGGTTGGGAAGGAAGGTGAGAAGGACAGAGGAACAAAAGCGCTTGTACACTGGTGGAAGAGGCAGAGAAAGAAAAGGCATTAAAAAGTCCCAGTTGTTTCCAGGTGAAATCTCTTTCTTTCCACTTTCAAAAGATGACTTCCAGATCCTTGCATTATCAAAGGCTTAAATCTAATGCTGAGGTGAATACCCAGGCAGTTTTGAAGGTCAACACTTGTCATCAGCTTTGCTCAGAAGATTTTAGCATACAAAATTAGTACAATATTTAATGTGAATGCCTCAAGAGTAAAGTTATTTTGGTCCTAAAATGCTAATGGTTGACTTTTCCTTTACTGGTCTGTGTATCTCATAGCAAAAAAAAATTTCCCACCTCATGTTTTGTCTAGAAATTGTTGACTTACTCATTAATTTCTGCCTAAAAATCTTTGTCTGAGTTGTACATTATATGACTCTATTTAAATCATGGTCAGACAAATGAGACTCATTCCAGTATTTTAATCTGAGGTAGGCAAACAGCAAAAGACATGGGAAAAAAAAAAAAAGACAAGCTAAAGTTCATCTCATTTAGCAGACAGCAGTAACTATCTTAAAAGTGATTGGCTTATTATGGATACTTTAAGCATCTACAGAAAGCAGCTTTCTATACCCACAGTAAGGTCATTAGTGAGGGAGGGAGAAAGGGAGTGAGGCAGCGAGGGAGTTAGCTGATACCACAATCATCTTTCCTGTGCAGACACTGAGCTGGAAGCTCCTCATTTTGACACATTCCCCTCAAAATAAAGATTCTTGGCACTTTAAGGAAGGAAATGTTAGTTATAGCAGAAAAAAAAGCAAAGCAGAACTCCAGCTTTGAAGAACTGGCTAAATTTAGACCTACATATGTGTAGATTTTGCTCCCAATGTAAGAAGTTCAAAGAGATATATTGCTACTAGGTATGACAGCAAAAGTAATATTGCCACTATGCTCCATTATCATTCTGCCCAAAATCAATATCAAAACAACCCAAGTCTAGACACATAAATGTCAAACTATTTAACAAGAAGCAGTTAGCGCAGAAAAAAACACTTAAATGGCAATTGAGGTAGTCTGATGGATCTTAAAGTAGCTTACCAGGATTTATGTAAGATAAAAACAGTTTAACTAAGCATGTAGAACAAAGCCTGGGGGCTTATGGCTAAGAACAATATCAGAAGAACATCTAAGCTCTTTATCGTACCTGTCAGGTCCTAGTACTTGACTGTTCAGTCAGAGGTGGAAGGCCTTCTAAATCTCCTAATTTCCTCCTTGATTTTAGGTTTTAGGTTACTTTATAAAATTATCATTCACCTACGACTCACAATATAGAGTGCCCAGTTCACAAAACCACATTTGGGTTATTCTTGCTACTCATATGAAACCTATCATTTTCAGAGTGCTTTTCCCACTTTTTATATGTCATACTCTATTGAGAGCTGACAAGGAGATTGCCAGCAAATAATATCCTCCCAAAAGTGGAATTTTGGAGCGAGAAAAGAAGTAAAAATTAACACTTAATTAAAAAAATAAAACAGCTAAACTTTGAAACTCATTTCAGGCAAGAAAATAAGGGGGATGGAAGAATGAGAAATATAGAGACATTAACTTAAAAATGACATTTTTCTCTTAGTTTCTGAGGATTATCTTTTAATTTAAGTGGCTTTCTATTGGCTTTCAAATAGACCTAAAACAAAAAAAAAAAAAATGAAAAGCAATTAGGACGTAGGTAGAGCAAAATATTTCTATTTGGCTCATAATTTATTTTTAACATTCACAGTTCATTGTTACTCTGTGCGAAACCAAAAGATGTTTTGATTCTGACAGGAATCAATTTTTTTCTGATGTGGTTACAAAACAAAAAATCCATCTGAAATGAAGCCTAGCTGGGGTATTGCAGTGCTGAAAAAAACATATCTTCAATGCAAATAGAACCAGAGGAGATTTTATTGTGTGAGACATCTTTCATTTCACAGCCTTCAGCAGAAGTCATTAACAGTCCTCTATAGCACAGTGAACTCTGGGGAAATGCATTGCTGATTTCCCTGATTAGAGGAGGGGCCTACATTTACACAGAAAAATTTACCCATTAACTGAATAACTATGAATATCAATAGAAAGCTAATACAATCCCAATGCCAGATCTTCTTTATTTTGAGCAGCGTGTATTACTTAAGATAATTAAGACAATATACAATATTCAACTTCAATATTTCACTGGAACCATTCAGCTTGCCAAAACTCATGAAATGGCTGGCTCTGGAACAACTCTCGTACCTTCTGATGCTTTTGCTGTAACCTGCCCATGAGGAGGAGATGCAGTGCTGCAGCGGGTAGGACAACCTGTTATAAATTTAGGCGCCTTAAATGTGGCTCTGGACAGAAGCCCATATGGCCAGCTCTATGAGAGGCACAGGTTTCTGAGGACAAGGAATGGAAGGCCTCCAGGACTGACACCAATCACTTTGCTCCTTTGTGCATGTTGTCTCCAAAAGCAGATATTTCTTCTCTACACTCAGGAGAGCTACTCAAGGCTTGAGGCTAACAGAGGTTTTTCTAGGGAATAAAAACTTTTGTTGATCTTTTTTTCTTGAAAACCTAACACAGCAAAAGAGCAGGAATTTTCTAATGAAAAGCAGTGTTTCATTAAGGAAACAATGTATTTTTTTAAGGCAACTGAGAACTGCCTTATTTATTCTGAGTGATGACCATGAAAATAACGAAGCAATGCCTGACATCAGTTATGACAGCAATCCCATTAAGTCAGCTGGATAATTGGAGGCTTAACGTTAGGAAAAGGTTTTTGCAAAAATTGTTGTCTCCAATATCATTGTTTTCTGCTTAGGACACCCTCTCATGTTGACATGCAACTTTTTATTTATGACCCCCTGTCTTCTTCAGCTGGCGTGTGACTTCATGGAGGAAAAGAGTTTGCTTTAAAATGAAATATACCAACCTGGAGAACAGGATTTGAGTATTATGTCCTGTGTGTTTATACTATGTGGACAGCAACTTATACGTGGACAAACAGACTTCTGAATTCACGTGTCCCATAAAACTAAACTGTCTATCCACCAAACACAACTGCAAGGTATCTGTATGAATATTGTTTTAATCTGAAGGGGAGGATGAACCATACTGGTAAAATAAGTTTTCAGATTGTAGTTTAGGTCTTCCATTTCCAATTGTACTCTTGCATGGAAAAAAATCTCTGAGCAAAAGGAGCAAGTTACCTTTCAGTCCTCTTATACCACCTTGACTGAAGTCCCTCTGTTAAGGCTCAATCCATCTTCTGTACCACAGGGATGGGGGTGATATTAAAGGGGGCAATGGAAAAGGTAAAAATATTTATCCAAAAAGACATCACGCATCCTTTCTGTTCATTCCTGGGAAAATTTATGCGGGTAATCAGTGCAAACTGTTGGCTGCTTCCTCCTCTACCCCATACCCTCAATTATTTCCATAGATAAGCAGGATCTCAGCTCAGCAGAAACCCATTAGAGTAAGGAAGCAGGGTCCCCATCTGTCTCCATAGGTAAAGAAACCCTCCTGCAAAATCCTGATGTGAGATCTTCCAGGGCTGGGTCATTTAGGGGATAGAGAATCATAGAATCATAGAATAATTAGGGTTGGAAAGGACCTTAAGATCATCTAGTTCCAACCCCCCTACCATGGGCAGGGACACCCCACACTAAACCATGCCACCCAAGGCCTCTGCCAAAGAAACTCTGAAACAATGAGTTGTTAAATTATCACAAACTTCACCACACTGTGTTTGGGCTGTGATTGTCAATTCTGCCAAGAATTCTGATCACAAATCTTGATTCCTGCCAGTTACTTCTAAGAAATCTGTTTTAATCTGCACATATTAGTTCTTGGCTAGTCACACACATTTATCCTGAGATCAGATCTGTATTTCACTTTACACTCTGGTCTCCATGCTTCTCTAAAAGCTTGGCAGCTGGCAGATCAAGGTGGCACCATCTTTTGTACCATGGCTTTGCACAACCATGTGCTTTTATCATAAATCACTTTGGGTACAACCTCAGATAAAGCAGAGAATATAACTGACTGTAACAAGTCATGGCATTACAGCATGGGTACACTTAATGTGACACAGTTTGCTGAAGGCAGAAGTTTAGAATTAGCGCTGGAAGTTAAATGTACTATTTCTAAGTGAAACCAATCCTCTAAACACTTAAGAACTTGCTTAATTTTCAGCATATGCCTCAGACTTCAAAGGAGGGTCAAAGTCCAGTAGTTTGAAGTAATGACAAGCAAGAAATGCCCTCTAGTATTGACTAAAGAAGAGAATATTATTATGGCAAGTGTTTCTAGGTGCTACCTTTACATTTAACTTGGCAAGTTTCTAGCACATATGCAAAATTTCCATTTAAGACACATAATGTTGCTTTTTTAAAATAAGGGTCTGGAAAAAGGTAGAAGACCCTGGTATTCTTTATGTCTTTTCTTCTCTGATTAAATATTTGTAATTGAGATAATTATTCTCCAGCAACGAAGCATGGGATTTAAGTAAATATTCCTTAAAGAATAATTGCCCAAAGTGCTGTTTTACCACTTCCAAGCCTGGTTTATATATGTAAACAAAACAATTTATACTTAGAATATACCCAGACATTGTGTCACTGGTTTCTCTTTCCCTGCAAAGCTGTTTTACAGGGCCTCAGGCTTATGCTATTGCTCTGTGGAGAGACACTTTTGTCAGAATGGAATATTTGTGTCAGAAAGAGCAATGATACATTATTATCACTGTAAATATGAGCTCAGAAAGACTGAAAACAATAGCTAAAATGCCTCCCCACCTCATGATCTAACATCTAAGACAGAAACAAGCATGACTGGAATAGCAAAGGAGAGACCAAGGGTTACACAACATTATTTCCTAGGGTCACATCTTTGTATCACACACTTCACATTAGCTCTATGCTTGCAGTCAGTGTCTGCTCTCTTATATATTCTGTTTGGGGGTTTTTATCATGTATTTAGTATAGATCTTGAGCCAAAGAGTTGAACAGATGAAAGGAGACTGAGGCAGGATATGAAGAAAGCAAAGGCGGGGGAGATTAAAAATTGAGACAGCTCAAGGAAGTAGCGTATGCTCAGGAAGTGCTTGAAAGAGCACTGGAAGAGAAAGGACGAGTTATGAGTCTGGAGATGTCATTTGGGTGAGGGATCCATCACTCTGAATCATCACTGTCGGTCACTTCCATTTCCGTATTAAAATCATGTTTTTTAATCCCAGACATATTGTGTAAATGACTTTGACCTTGACAAAAAACCCAGAGAGAGAGAAAATTTTGCCATATTACTGTAATTTTTTTCTGAGGTGACAGTATCCCAAATAATTTTTTCTTTGGCAAACAGCCCACTCTGGTCTGTTCATTTTACTCCTAAAAGGCTGGAGATGAACGCCATATCCAATTTGTAAAACTACCTATTTCTTATGAAAAGTTTACAAGGTAAATTTCAGAACAAAATATACATTACTACTTAAACTTCACATTTTCTGCCAAACCATAGCACTCTTGCTACCGCCCTGAAACATGAATAACTTGCTTAGGGGTTATAAAACACCTACATTTTTTGGTCAACAAAGCTGGGGAAAAAGGGACCTCAAAGATCATCTGGGACTTTTCGTTTAGGACTCTTTTAATATCAATCACAGTCTCAGTGTCCCCTCATTGAAGGAGTAAAATGATGGGGTATTTCACCTTTCCAGATGACCAGACCCCTTTGCTTTCAAGAATGTCTAAGTGAGAATACATTGCAGCTGGTTGCACTATTGAGAACAGTTGGATAATCTTTCACTCTCAAACATTGACAGAGTAGCTTCAAAGCATTCTCCTTCTATCTCTCATCCTTGCATGTCAGACTGTGCCGTAGGCAACATGACAGCTGAACATATGGGGCATAGGTAAGAACATACATGGATGGTCAAAGCTGGGTCTCATTCGTATTCACATCCCTGAGACCAAAAATGGTCTCAAGGAACTGCTGTATGGATTTGTGTGCACACACACATATACTTCTAAGGCTTGGAGGGTGTGAAAACATGGAAAATTTTCATCTGTTGTTACAACCACAGGTATTATAAGGAAATATACAGGGTTTGAGCTTCTCTTAAATCTCTGGTTGCATATGGGTTATTTTCACCTGGTTTCTAACAGTAATTAGTGTTAGCTGGAATTCGTAAGATTTCCAGATTTTCAAACAATGATTTGACTGTTTTGGTCACTTTCAAGCTTGAGCAGGAGGGTTGGCCCAGTTGACCTCCAGACATCCCTCCCAACCTCAACCATTTGGTGATTCTGTAAATCAATGTGGTAGTGACCTGCAAGGGCCAATCCTGACTGAAATTTTAACATCTGTGTGAGTAGCATTTGGCATTTAGGTGAGTTGAACAATCTAAGCCTCCCCCAATTCTGAATACCCATTGAGCAGGAGGAAGAAAGGACATGGGTGGATCCATCTCTTCAATGTGACATTGCTTCTGATTTTCTCATGTTTAGAAGTGCAAATAATATAACAACCTACCAGAGCAAAGTGGCATTCCTAAAAGATTTCATGTAAGGCAAATTCTTGTTAGGATTACCACTGCAGTGATAGCAATACAGTGATAGAGACACAGCTAGACCAGTAGGGTTTCTAAGCAAAAAAAATTATAAAATTATATTTGTTAACAAAGAACCCCCTTCAAATTATTCTTGATATCTGCTATTTACAAGGCTGGTTTTGGGTTCTAAATACAGAGCTCTTTGAGACCTCATTGAACCAGATTAGCTTTACTAGGACTCATGAACTTCTTACAGGAGCTCACACAGATGAAAAACAAACTAGGGCTTGGCATCTTTGAATTCTGCAGAATTTTGGTGATGTCAGATGTGTTTCCATTTCTGAGATGTAGGAGGAAAAATGTTAATAAAAAAGACAATGCTGTCTTATGTAAATATTAATATTGTATGCAAAAAAATGTAGTAGACTTGCAATAACTCTTATGCTTTCTGCTCTTTCTTCCTTTGCAAGAAGTGATGTGTGGGGTTGTTCTATCAGCAATTGCTAAAAATGAGGTGGTCATGGTAACCCTAGTGCATGCTAGGTTGCTCCCAGCATGCCATCTGGAGTGCAACAAAACACAGTGAAATTTATGGGTAGTTCAGAGACTCACCTTTTGATTCTGCTCAAAGAAACAAAACAAACAGCTCTTCACATTTCAAAGTGAAACACAACCTACAAGGGGAGCTGGTGTGGTTGTGTGAGAAGTATGGAGCCAGCGTGTTCTGAATATGACGCAGTCCTTGTGCTCAGGAGCTGCAAAGGTGCATGGGTCAGGTGCAGGGACAGGAACTGCTAAAATGCTCTGCACTGTGGAAGCAGGCACAGAACTGAGGGTGCATATGGACCACTCCAGGTCAGCTGGCCAAGCGAAAAGGTTCCTATTCTGGAGCAAGTTGCACAGTATAGGAAACGTGGCTAATAAAAATGTAAGCTAAGCCATGCTATCTCACCCTGAGCTTTGGCAAAGAGCATGTACAGCAACAGGAAATTTGGTTTTGATGATGGACAGTAATTTGTTGCACTGATGAAACAATATTGACACTAATTGAGTCTATGCCATCTATTTTAATCTGATATTTCTACTCAATCTTTCTAATTATCATTCTTTACTCCTTTACAGCAAATTATTTAAAATCTACCCTTAACTGGAACCATCTTACAAAGGCTGTTCTCAGGAAAATTGCTATATGCATTTTGAAAAGATTATAATGTTACCTTTAAGTTACATTTTAGGCAACTCAGAATGCAGAATTATTTTCATACCAGAAAAGTTTCTTTTGTCACAAAATTCCATTGTCTTATGGTATCTTTCATTGCATTGTTTAATCTAATTTTAGAAGTTCCAGGTGATAGTCTTCCTTTTTCTCTTAGAACATTGCATAGCTTAATAAATCTCTCTTTTACCCTGTTTCTTAAATTAAGCTTGATTTGTTTGTTTATTTTCCATCTGGAAACCAAAAATATTATAAAAATGGGCATGTTATTTTTTTTACTGAATTTATCTTCCTTTTATAGTCACATTCCCCAAATATTCTACCAAATAAGGACTTTTCAATGAATTAGAATATTAGCAAATATTCCATAACCTTAGTAAAATGCTGGTTTTATCTGTGACTCGCACTGAAGGAACAATACCACGTCTTTTTCATGGTTGTTCTAAAAAGAGAACAATACTTTTTTTATTGTTCCCTCAGTAAGGATGAGATGGGCAGAGAGGTGCCGCAAGGCTGGGGGGGTTGTGGGGATACAAGCTCAAGCGCTAGCACACCTTTGCTGACTACCAGTAATGAAAACTAAATAGTACTGCAGCTGTAGACAAGCACTACTGGGCAGGTATCTTGGCTCTAGAAACTGCAACCAAATTAAATGCAGCCAGAGCTATCCAAGAAATTGTCTATTGGCTGTAGAAGTCATAGCAGAGGTAATGAATGTGGGTTCACCTCACTGCTCTTCCCCCTTATGCCCCAAGCACGAAGTAAAACACATAGGTAGGTAGATGACCAACTAATATGAGTAATAATCTCTGTAACCTAACGACGAAAGAAGACTATTACAATGCTGGAAACCTCTCCTCCAGTTCATGCTCCACCAAACACTTGTCTGCACAAACAGAACAACTTTAAGAATAGGAAAAGACCCTGGAATAGAGTACATCTCTAAGGCAAACCACTGGCAGTTCAAGTGTGAAGTTTGATTGTGCTTCAGATCACTATCAGCAGATAGGTCTTGGTCTGTCCTGTCTCATCAGAACAACATGACCAGCAGGCCACTGGCTCTCCCACAGCCACATCCAGGGTGGGACCAGAAGTTTTCTCTGCTACATGATTGCTGTTCCACCTCTGTTGAGGGAATATTTTATTATGGGCCATACCAGTGTCTTGTAACTCTTGCTTACAGAAAAAAACTCCAGGAGACCGCTTTGGAAAGGGTTTTTAGAACAAGGCTTTGTCTACTTGCTTTTGCTAATACTATTGACTATATTGCCTTTCACCCATACAATCATCAGGTTTTTTCTCTCTCTCAAATAGGCATTTGTCTTTCATGTTTTATTGGTTCAATGAGCCACAAGTTGGAAGGGAGGTTTCCGTGCACAGCAGGACTATGGATAGGCAGAGGCCCAGCTATAGGGGCGGTTAAGAGATCCATAGACATGTTTGTTCCTGATATCTTCAGTTCATCATAAAAGCTGCAGCTCTATTTTCCGTTCCAATTATAAATATGCCTCTCTTATAATCATTGTCCTACAGAAAGACATACAGAAAATTCAGATTGCTTTTAAGTTCCTACCCTAAATGTTATGGGCATTCACAAAATAATCAAAAATATGTTCTTTGAAAGTTTAAATGGGCAGTTTAAATTTTATTGGATATATTTAGCTTTTGGATAAATGAAGGAAACAATAAAGATGACTGTTTTTCATTCCACACATTCAGTAAATTGAGCTTATATGATAACTTTCATAGGATAAATGTTAGTTTAAATTATCTGCATTTGACCTTTAAGCTAGTATTAAAACGCTAAACCAATTTATGCTGTTAAAATGCATTGAACAAATTATATGACAATAACTCTTATACCATGTGAAGCAATTTTGATGATCTTTAAAGATAGTGGATGGTATTTATGATAACAGCTCTAAGCGCCTTTATATCACAGCTATGGTGAGGCTTAATGTGGCAGGAACTGTCAGACTGGATCAATACATGCTTTTCAGGCTTCTTTTGGTGCCATAATCCAGCCCCTGCAAGAAGTGACCTCATGAGCTGCCTAAGCTCTTGTTGTTCTTGTTCTGTTTTGTTAATTGAAGAATATCGAGGCTTATGAAAATGACAAAGCTGAGCAAAAGCTAATTATGAAAGAAAAACAATAAAGCCAGGGGTGAGTCTAGGTCAGCTTTCAGTGGGAGTCCAGAGTCTACTATATTTTTTCTGCAATCTGTCTGCTGGTGTTTGAGAGAGGAAACTAACATTTCTTGCATACTAAGTCAGTGAGCAAAATGAAGCAAGTATTTTGTTCTCCCAGAGAAGCCTTTGTTGCTTTAAAAAGAAAGCCATCAACTCACTAAGAGGAAGCTGTAGGTGACAACAAACAAGTTGCAGACAAATAAACAGCTTGTTTTTCCTTTTTCTCTCTCATTTTACCTGTGGACACCTCTAACACCCAGTTCTCCTGCTGCCTTACACAGCCATGTACAAGGGCTGTGGGATTAGGCCATTCAGCAATAGAAAGGTACTAGCACCTTGACTTCTTCAAACAAGGGCTGCAAAGATAACAAGAAGGGAGGATAACAAAAAGGAAAGCTTTTACCATGAAGGCGGAAACATCCTCAGAAATGAGAGTGAACAGTGTTAGAAACCTCAAGGGAAAACATAACCTCGCTGTTGAAATGAATTTTTACTTTAATTTAAAAGCCTTTTGTATGGAAGCGCTAGGGCAGACAGCTTAGCACATGAATCTGCTCAGGACTCAGTTGACTGTAAGAAAAATATAACAGATCCTTAAGCTGGTGTGTAAGAGATTGTCTAATACCTGGGCAGAGTCACCAAGTGACAGCTGCAAATAATTGGCTGCACCTTTTCTTGAGTATTCCAGTAGTGCACAATAGACTGTCAGCCATAAAGAACCTCTCACAGGGATCCCAACCCTTGTGAGAGGTCTAATACTCTGATAGGAATCCTGTTCTTCTCTGGGTCTCAAGTTTAACTGTTGCAGTGATTTCTCTGCCTTTGGAAAAGCTCTGCTCCACTGAAGCCAGATGCATTTCTTACTGGATAATAGCTCCTTATGCATTTCATAGAAGATATTGTGCTTAGTCCAGCTGTACATTATCCATCCGATATGCAGGCACTAAATTAAAATAAAAATGGGCTACATAAGTGACATGTGGTTGATGTTAATGTTAGAGAAACCTAGAAATGAGATTAAAAATATAACCTAAGCATGCAAAAAATGCCTTATATTTTTCTAGAGGAGGATTTCACATGGGAAGAATTTAGGTGTTTTTAAACATAGGATACTAATATTTTCAAACAATCCATACGAGTTCATACAAACGTATTCCAGAGCCATCTTTCCTGCAACTGAAGTACTTGGATAAAATGCCACTGTTGAGATGTGAGCACAGCTTCCTTTTACTTACCCTTAAATTTAAGGAGTTAATAATAAGGAGTGCTAATGGAGTTAATTTTTATCTTAAGCATTACAGAATCAAAGTAACAGGAGTGGGGTCCCAACAGCCAAGCAAATTTAACTGAAGATCAACTATTGCTGCCCTGGAGTGTCACATTTCCAACCAGCCCTTCCCTGTTGGTGAGCACAAGGTCAAGCACGGCACCTCTCCTTGTCGGCTCCTCTACTACTTGCAGAAGGAAGTTGTCTTCCACACAATTGAGGAACCTCCTGGATTGCTTGTGCCGGGCTGTACCTTCACTCCAACAGATGTCAGGGTGGTTGAAATCCCCCTTGAGAGCAAGGGCCTGTGAGCGTGAGGCTGTTCCTATCTGCCTATAGAGCACTTCATCCACAGATTCCTCTTGATGAGGCGGTCTGTAACAGATCCCCACAGTAATGTCCCCCATCGCTGCTCTCCCTTTAACCTTGACCCACAAACTCTCTGTCGACTGCTCACCCATCCTGAGACAGAGTTCCATACTCTCCAGGCTATCCCTAACATAAATAGATAAAGAACTGGCTGGATGGCCGCACGCAAAGATTTGTGGTCAATGGCTCGATGTCCGGCTGGAGACCGGTAACGAGTGGTGTCCTTCAGGGATCGGTGCTGGGACTGGTCTTGTTCAACATCTTTGTTGGTGAAATGGACAGTGGGATTGAGTGCGCCCTCAGCAAGTTTGCCAATGACACCAAGCTGTGTGGTTCGGTTGATACGCTGGAGGGAAGGGATGCCATCCAGAGGGACCTCAACACGCTTGTGAGGTGGGCTGATGCCAACCTGATGAAGTTTAACCATGCCAAGCGCAAGGTCCTACACCTGGGTCGGAGCAATCCCAGGCACGGCTACAGGTTGGGCAGAGAAGAGATTCAGAGCAGCCCTGCAGAGAAGGACTTGGGGGTGTTGATTGATGAGAAAATGAACATGAGCCGGCTTCAGTGTGCGCTCGCAGCCCAGAAAGCCAACTGTATCCTGGGCTGCAAGAGGAGCTTGGCCAGCAGGTCGAAGGAGGTGATCCTGCCCCTCTACTCTGCTCTCGTGAGACCTCACTTGGCGTATTGTGTGCAGTTCTGGTGTCCTCAGCATGAAAAGGACATGGAACTGTTGGAACAAGTCCAGAGGAGGGCCACGAGGATGATCAGGGGACTGGAGCACCTCCCGTATGGAGACAGGCTGGGAAAGTTGGGGCTGTTCAGGCTGGAGAAGAGAAGGCTGTGTGGAGACCTCATAGCAGCCTTCCAGTATCTGAAGGGGGCCTACAAGGATGCTGGGGATGGACTCTTCATTAGGGACTGTAGTGACAGGACAAGGAGTAACGGGTTCAAACTGAAACAGGGGAAGTTTAGATTGGATATAAGGAAGAAATTCTTTACTGTGAGGGTGGTGAGGCACTGGAATGGGTTGCCCAGGGAAGTTGTGAATGCTCCATCCTTGATGGTGTTCAAGGCCAGGTTGGATGAGGCCTTGGGTGGCATGGTTTAGTGTGAGGTGTGTCTGCCCATGGCAGGGGGGTTGGAACTAGATGATCTTAAGGTCCTTTCCAACCCTAACTATTCTATGATTCTATGATTATTGTACATATGGACAGGGGAGCATATTCCCACTTCATGATATACTAAAAATAATCTATTATTGACAAATCATTACCAAAAGCTGCTTAGATCATGATGATCTACAAAGACAATCAGAACAAAGCAGAATGAGTTACTGGGTCCTGTCTAATAACTAATACAGAAATTTTTGGGGATCGAGCAAAGAACCCTGACCCACAAGGGGTTTTTGGCCAGAAAGACTGCATATGGATGGATGAGTACAACTAAAAGAGGTAGCTTAGAACTGAGGGGTAAAACTTTTGGTTTAAGGTTTGTTTTTGTTGTTTTTCAAGGCATTCTTGGATTTTGCAGAAGATACCTGAAAAGAACTCTGGCAGCCATAGGAGCAGACATTTGGGAATTTATATTATTATAATATATTATATGAAATTATATGAGATTATATTAAAGAAAATACAATGGTAAACAATGATATAGGAGGACACAGAACAGACAGCAAGCCTACTAAACCCACCTAGGAAAAAAACATGCTCATAGCATGTTATCCTTTGCCCGGCAATCACAGCCGCTCTACTTGCAGCATTTTATGGGGCATTCTCAGCATCCTACATAAGAAAGCAGCCCCAGGCTAAGGTCTGCCCATGCAGTCCAGCTTTGAAGCACTGTAGGGCCAGCTGAAGAGGAAAACCTGTGCCTGGTGTTGTCTCAAGCAAGTGAATCCGAACACCAGGTGAGAGGAGCTGTGTCCATGCCCCAGCTGTGCCCGAGTTCTTCCTGGCTGTGACCCGTTCCCTGGATGTAGCTGCCAGCTCACCCCAGCCTGCACTGAAGGCAGGGCTCCCCAAACCCCATTTCCCCCCAGCATTGCAGTGGTTGCCCAGCATCCGCATGTTGCAGAGCCATATCCTGGCCCATGGGCTGGATTTTAGCTGCATCTTGTACTGGAAAATGAACTGTGGTTGGGTGCAAGTGTGCTTCATCCTATGTGTGCCGGGGCAGCCCACCCACAGCAGCCCACTGAGCAGTGCACCCGCTCAGGGGAAGTAGGCTTTTGTGGGATTTTTAACTTCCCTCCGTTAAAGGAAGTTCCATTAGGAGAAATTAAACAACTGAGTTTGCTGCAGCACTATCTTTGTTCCCCTACCTCGTCCTCTTCCCATCCCTGCAGCACTTCTTGCTGGGGCTGGGACAATGGAGTCACAGTCCTTTTGAAGAATTTTGACCAGAGCTGTGGTCCCGGAGCTAATTCACATCTTTAGGCAAACTCCCACTGCTTCACTCTGTCTCAGGCTTGCAGGTTAAGAACAGGCTTAGCTTTCAGTTTCCAGCTGCTGCCTCTGCACTGCAATCTGTCTGGGGGAGCCACCCTTGAGACGCTTGAGGAAACCACTGCCTTTGTTTTAAAGGATTGAAGTTTAACATGAATAATGCTGATTATTAGTAGGATTGGGTGTGTCCACTCATGAATCAAATAATTTTTCCTAGGTATTGTCCAAATTCAGACCTCTTCCAAATACCTCCCAGTAACAGTGGTGTTTGTTGCCCACTATTCATGGACTGAAGAGAAATTACTTCCAATCTAAACACATCTTTAACCTAAAAGCAAATATTGCTTCAGGAATCCAATACTGATCACATCTTTTTCCAACATGACAGGAACTGAACCCAGACAGACGTTTTTCTGTGCTTATTAAGAAATCCTTTGAAGCTGGTGATGACCCCTGGGAAAGTTTATGCAGAATAGCCATGCTTAAGGAAATCACATCACTGTCTGATAAAGAGACACGTTTTAATTTCACCCTGTTTATCTTTGAAGAAAGAAAGCTGTGGACAATACCTACAATATGGGACAACAGAAGTGCTGTAAATTGGTAAGTCAAAGCTTTGGTTTTTTAATGCAACAAATAGCCAAATGCAGCAATTAAGGAAGCTCCAGGAAGGAGCAGAAAAGAGCATTAAGCAGAGAATACCAGGCAAGAGAGATCAACATGTTAAAGCATCTAAGGAACTGCAGAGAAAAAGAAATGTCAAATGAAATATACTTAGTGATGTGAAACAGTCACCTAACATTGCTTTGCATTATAAAATCTAGAAGATGGCCAAAAAGGAATTTAAGATCATGTAGAAAGGAATGGCATTTATAAAGAACAGGAATTTCTGAAGCATGAAAAAGCAGTCTGCAAAAAAAAGAGCTCGATATGCACAGATATATCAAATGTGATGGGTGGTTGAGTTTTTTCTTCTTGGTACACATACTCAAAACAAAAACTAAAGCCATCCTTCCTCTCCAAATCCTGGGCCCTGGCTCTTTGCACACTACAATCAGAAAGACCACTCTGCACTGAGAGCAGACCTTAGAGTCTTATCCATCTGCTTCCACGGCTGCCTGCGTGACCCAGCCCAAGAGAGCGTTGCGTGTTCATAATCCTGCAGCCTGACCTGCATGTGGTCACACCACACAGGGCCCACAGACCAAGACAAAGGAGGAACTCTGTGTTTTTTCCTTAATGTGGTTGATTTTCTGGAATTCATTTTCTCATGCTAGTCATACTGCGTATGGATAATACGTACTCAGTTAAATATATATATTTAGAGCAATAATGACTTATAAATGTTTAATACACACTCAAAAAGCACTTTTGAGTTTTATGCTATGGTAGAGCTGCATATACTTAGTCTAACTAACATTCTAGATTTTGGACTGCGTACTATATTAAAGTCACTAAAGTTTTTATTAAAATTAATTATATTTTCCTATGTATCCAACTTTAAATAGCTTTTCATTAAATAGATTTGAAGGTTTTTCTTCCTCTGCAGACATTCAAAAAGAGGTATAGTATAATCAAAGATTTTAATAAATTCATAGTTATTTTTAATTCTTTTTTCAAGCTCAGCTCTACACACAGAGAAGGGTTGCAGCAAAAGGCTCTTCTAGACATCTGTAAGATCACCTAGTCATCTGTATGCACTTGATTATTTGTACGTATAACCAGAATACCAGCCAAGCCTCTCTGAGCAGACTTTGCTGTCTTTGGCTGACTATTATGTACATTCCTCCTCTCACAGGTTATCTAAGCTCCCTCTGCAGTCAGGAAAATCACCTGCAGAGGACAATTCCTCCAGCATCTTCTAGGCACTTTACTTATCGTCCACTCACTACGAAGAGATCCTAAATAGCTGTCTTTCTTAGGTTAGCAAGGCTAACAGGGGGGAAAGTGAAAATGCACACACCGTGCACATGTAATTTTTATTTTTATAATACTTTTTATTAGAAACATAACCATGAGAAACAGATGTTCCTCTCAGATATACTGTCAACTTCTCATGCCCTCAGCCAATCAGGGATTTTTTTTCAGGTAACTAACAAAGGTGGATGGTGCATCATTTTTCTATAACTGGCAAAGAAAATGAGGATTTGTACAGTTGAATTTGCACCGGTTTTCTGCCTGTGGAGCCCTACTGCTGTCAGTACCACTTGGCCTGGTTGTAAGCCACTGCATTTTAAAAATATATGCCTGCCACATATATTTTCACAGATGAATGTGTTTTTCTTCATGATTCTGAAGGCTGTGTTTGTGCTTAGAGCCTCTTTAACAGCAAGTTATGACGACAGCACCAAATTGCAAAAGAGGAGGAGAAAGTTATTGTTTTCTGTATTTTAACCTCTTCCTCATACACATAGGCAGGAGGATACAGCATAATTCAGAGCTGGTTATTACAAGGCAAATGCTTAGAAGTAATGATGTACCAAGACAAAATAAGTGCATTTGTAAACTGCTCATGGCTATGCCAGAAATAATGCACTTGCCTTTTACACAAGTAACCCTTCATAGTGCATTTGTTCGCTGTGTCTCTTAGAAGCAGTAACACTGTGAGCCATACTTTTTCATGACTTTATTATCGGTAATCTTTGTTAGCCTGTCTCTCTTCATCCATGATGTCAAAGTTACGATGTGCACAGAGCTGCCAGGCTCCTAAGTCACACCTGGCCCTTAGAACATATCACACCTATGTGCTTGTATTTAAACTGGCTTCTTGTCACATTTTTGCCCAGACTTTCAACACGCTCCTTCCAACCCATGAAGCTTAGCACAGAATCACCATTTTGTGCAACAAACCATTTCTGCTTTTCTGCTCCGTTTGCTGGAGTCACCTGGGGTCAAACCTTCCCAAAATTACATTGTAAGTTAGAACCCCCCTTTTCTTCAGAATGTTAGAAATGAGGGAAAGGAGAGATGACCTTCAGAATATGATTGTTGGCCCAGGTGTAAATTCTGTAAGTTACTTTTCTAATATCGCAGACTCCAAGCCCAGATTTTGCAGCCTGGGATATATTTATAGGACCTAAAACCTTCAGCTCTGAACCTGAGGTTGGGAACTGCTAAAAATATCATGTTTAAACACGTTAGCAGAATTCAAATGGGTCATATATGTAGTCAAGATTTCTTTGGATATGTGTAGCCACATGAGGTTCTTTGGTGTTGGGGCAAGGTAAAGATCTTTTTAAGAAAGTATAACTGACATATATCTTTCTCTGCACTTCAGTAAAACTGGTTTTAAAAAACTTCAATTATAAGATACGTTTCTTTCCCTGTAGAAGAGCCTTCAAACAGTAATTGCTAATATTTATATCAGTATTTTCCAGTGCGTTTGATGAATAGAGGGTGAATTTGGGTTGTAAATATTTGAAGTTTTCTCTGCCTTGATAACATTAGGCAATAAGTCTGCATGTGGAAGTTTTCCGTGGAAGTTTTCCATGGAAGCAATTATATCTTCAAGGGAACCTATGATTTCTTCAAGACCAGGAATAACAATGGGAATGTTCTGCTGCACTAATGTCTATGCCCCAGTGCACAAAGGCAAAAGTTGGGAACCAAGCAAGAAACAGCCACGGTCTGTCGCTTATTTAGCTTCTTAAAGATCACTGTGCAATGAGAGGCAGCTTGTGGACACCGAAGTGTTCTCCTTCCCTGAAATGCCTCGGGAGGGTTTGGAGCTTTGCTTGGTTTGCTTTACCTGAACTGGAGCAGAAGAGTGCTGGGAGCACCAAAAAGCAAGTGGCAAGACTTGATCTCCAAAAACATCTTTTCTTGCTGTTTTCTGATTTGCCCATTCCCAGATGGGCAGGAGGACATTGTGGCAGTCTGGACTGCAGATTTGGCAGGCCAAAGAGATCGGAACTAGGGAATCTCCAACCACGGGCTGGCCATTTATAACAGTGGCCACTGACCCCTTTAAGAGTGTCCTGTCCTCGTTCTAGGTCCAGTCCATAGAACTGGGGACCAGAGGAAACCTCCACTTGGCCAGAGCTTCCTGGTGTGCCATAAGCAAAATCTGTACCTGGTTCCTGATTAAAAAATTCAGCAACCCTGAGGTTTTATCAAAGTCATCCATGCACATCAGCTGCGCCTATTACACAAATGGTAACTTCAAGCAGCACCTGGATAAGTCCCTGACACCAGGATCAGACCCCAGAACATGTGGCCCCATATGTTTTGCTGTAACAGCAGGATTTGCTAACTACTTTTGAGCAACGGGAAGGGAAAAAAAAAAATAAAAGGAAACCCATCCTACAAAAACCAGAAATTCATTTGAACCAAAGTCAAAACTTTCAAATTTCAAAGGTGATAAGAACAGGCCATGACTGGTCTGCCACTTATCGTGGTAGACAGAAACCACATGTTTCTCTGGCCTCTGAGATTGCTGCTCTGTTCGTTCTTCTGGCTCTAAATGAACAGCAAAAAACTAAACGGGAGCCAAGATCACAATTTTTCCTTTCTCACCAAATTTGAGCCCTTTTAGTGGAGGAGTATGCTGGTTTGCTAACTCAGAGTTCCTGAAGATCACTGAAATTAACAGAGCTGGGATCGTGATCATTAAGAAAAGTGTGCAGAAATAGTCACTCGATAGCTTACGTACTTAATTCACAAAAAGACAAACGTAAGATTTTTTTCAACTTTGAATTTACAGCCAAAAATCACAACTTTAACAACTGTTGCGTAGCATAGGATAAATTGTAGGACTGATACAATTTTTGCCTTGTCTTTGCCTCATAGCTTCACTACAGGATGGTGTGAAAGCCAGCTCCCTGGTAAGGAAAATAATTAGTGTTCCCCTGAAGTCAATAGGAATATGTGAACAAGGCCGGGGAAGTTTTGCTTGATTTTAAAACCATACATGGAAAGAGAAGGCTTTCAATTGAACATGGAGACTGCTCGTGTTGATGCAATTTAAATAAAATGGTGAGTACAAGATTATGAATCAAACAATTACCCACCCTTGAAAAGGTCAAAGTCCTACCATCCAGTAAGTGCAAGGTACATGCCTGGCCATATTTTTCTTGTACTTAAAAGGCCAACAAAATGACTTTGCTTTAAAAAAAAGGGAGGTTAGAGTGTGCAAAGAGAGCTTGTAGTAGCATAAATATCATCTGGTTTTGCAGTTTAAGCATGTTCTGCTCAATTTCCTACACTAAAGATAGTTTATGGGCCTTAACCTGCTATGTATGGTCACCATCCAGTACACTTCATGACAGCAGATACCTAGCAGGGTGCTTGCCTGCCACTGGAGATGCCCAGCTGATTTCTTTGATCTCCGTTTTCTGCGTTCAGGCGATGTCCTTTGGAATGGCAGATCTGTGTTGCTGTACACCTATATCTGTTTTCGATTTGAGTTAAGCAGCATTGCTTTATGAAAAGGGATTACTTTTCAAAGTTTCATAGGCCCCCAGGACATCTCAGTTCACTGAGGAAAGGAATATCCCCCTTTCGCTCCCTTCCAAATAAGTTCCCACTCAAGCCATTTTTTCTTAGTTGTAATTCATTATCAGGGGCCTCTGCGCATGCTGCATCCTCTTAACAGCTCTGTCTCATAAGGTTACTGCAAAGAACACGCTACCCCTAAAAGGCCCCCTCCTCTTTATATGGCATAAATTACTGCTAAGGAGGTCATAGAAGGGGGGGGAAAGAAGAGGAATAGGCGGCATTTTGCTACTCTGAGGAAGCAGCTCATGAAGAAAATGCTTTTCTCCACTGCTTGGGATGACTAGGGAGCCTGGTGGACCCTGGTTTGTTGACGCTCATGTGAACATAGTAGTCCCCGAGGGCCGGTTGTGCTTCTCAATTCATCCTGCAATAAATTTGCTACTGATGGTGCAGATTTTGCCCTTCCCTCCCCACCGCCCTCAACAAAGCAGAGGAAAATCACTCCATTAATTGCCTGGCGGTTGCAGGGGCTGCTGGCAAGGGGGTACTGCCCTTCTGCGCCAAACTAGGGATATAAATGTTTCCCTGTGAGCAGAGCACATTACGGCTGTGTGCTCTGAGGCAGGGAAGTGCATGCATGCGTGTAATAGGCAGCTGATCATTCCCATGACAGCTGCTGCAGGGGGAAGCGGGGAAAGGTGTGCCCAGCGCCCCGCACTGCCGCCTCCTGCCTCTGACCCCGCCAGGGAGTCACGCAGGCGACCCTGCGCCGACGGGATGTCTCAGCCCATGACTTGCTCTCAAATGAGGACTTCCTCCGACGGATGCTTATATTCAAGGCGGTGAGTCATGTGCTCTGTTAATCTGAACAGTTGGATTCACCAGGTCTGGCTGTTTAAAAACACAGTGTGTTTCCAGCACTGCAGCGTAGGGGAGCTATCATGTAGTTTTTAGCTCTTTAGCAGAAGAAAATTGTACATGAGGGTGAGCAGGTTAGATTTGACTGGATGATTGCATGTTATTTTGCATGAATAGAAATGTCACTGCTAATGACAGCCACGGTGTGCGCCAGAATATTTGGGATTGAATACATCTGGTCTCATACACCAGATGCACACAAATGTTTTTAAACATTTGTAAGCATTTAGTCTATCTGAGCAATTTATTAAAGAATATGTATGCAAGCACTAGTTTTCAAGCCTTCATGCTCCTGACACCACCAATCCAGCCTGTATTAGAAAAAAAGACTGTAAAACACAAGGGGATATCTACCACCAGTTCCCCTCTACCTTTCTGCCTCTTCCTTCTCTTGCTTTAATCAGAGATGAACATGCTTTGACCTCTAAATTAAATAGGGCCAAGCAACTTTCAGTATTGGGTCTAACTGTGAGGACTGAGCTCAGCTTCTCAGAACCCAGAGCAGGTATGTCCATGACAATGGCTCAACTGCAAGAACTGGCAATTGCCAAGGTAGCCTGAGCTCATGATACCAATTACACATGGGAAATAGTTATATTTGTTCTTACAGCTATGTATAGGAGCAGTTAGGCGTAGGAGTTCTTGAACGTACAAGTGAAGAGACCAACTTTTCAAACCAAGCTGGTCTCTTCTACTTTGCAATGGATGCTTTCCATTCATTTTGGGATGGATGAGCTTTCCTTCTCCATATCAACTCTGCTACTGTGGTAATTGGTCTGACCCATTTCTGTGGAAAATGTTGTTAAAAGGCTTTCTAGTATTTTTCCAGACTGAAGCTGCATAACAGGGCTGTGTAAAACACTTGCTATATAATTCTATAATTAGTAAAACACTATAAGAATTTTTTTTTGTCATTCCAGTGACTCTTTCTGAAGGACAGATAGAAGAAATATTTGTCTGAGAAGTGGTAGCTGGCATAGAGGCTTTTTAGATATCTCAAATTTAGTTGAGTTCATCTTCAGAAATTCCATTCTGAAGCATTGTAACTGAAATAGCAGGAATATCCTAAATCCTATCTTTTTTTTCAACAGAAACCACAGATATACGTGGCTTCATTGTTCACTAATACTTGCTAGTGAGCTACTTATTAAAGAAAGCAGACTCTTACTTGGTCACTTATACAGTCTCACATTCTTTTATTTTAAATATTAATTTTCCTACACTATTTCTTGCTTAAGTTCCTATCACCACAACTTCAGATTCACCAGGATCTGGGTTTGAGTTGGCAGAAGTGCTCCCAATACAGAAAGACACGGTTTCTGCTCACGATATAATTTGAAACAAGATGCAGCATGTAGGGTTTTAATTTCGTTTGTACTCATTAAAGCATAAGAAGTTGCTCATTCACTGTATCTTGGCAGACAAGATGGATATATAAATTGTTTTGGGAATAGGGAAATTATGCAAATCACAGCAGCCAAAGCGAACACCCATTTTGAGAAGGAGATTATTATATCTAAGAAATTCCTGTCTACTCTTTAAGATGGGGGTTTCAAATTGTGGTAGCTCTGTTTTGAAGGGGAAAAGAAAAGATGCAGGATTTTGAATTGTTTCAGTACAAAACCACCCCAATATTTTTGATGCAGCTTATTTATGTTTTAGGAAAAAGAAGGAAAGCACTCTGGAACAGGCAATGAGCACACACCACAGCAGAAAGGCAAACCTGGCAGAGGTCTTTGTTCTGCCTTGTGGACTTGATCCAAATTCCCTTGCTGCCCTGGATTTTCCTCCACTGTTTGTAGATGAGCAGACCTTCATCCCCTTTGAGACCTTTCCATCAGATTTCAGTGCCATTCTTTAGATGTATTTCCACGGCGATTCAAAGAGACACATTTCATTTGCCATCGCTGCTGGTGTAAAGCTTTCCAACTGTTTCGGCAGGCTCTGGGACAGGCTCTTAGTGCATGGTGCCACTCGTTTTTCAATCAGTAGCAATCCTGTCTTTCATTTCAGTGATTCAGAAAAAAAGCCCTTAAAGCAGAAGTTGCAAGAGTACATTGAATGCAGAACCATCTTTTTAGTGCTCCTACTTATTCACTACAGTAAACAATGCCATTTAAAATAATTTCCAAATCTTAATTTAGAAAACAACAGAAAGAAAATCCTTCTCCTTTAGCTGTTACTCTCCCTCACAATGGAAAGCTGCCTCAGAGCATGTTACATTTCAGAGGAGCCTGTGAGATGTTTTTTGTTTTTAATGGGAAGCTAAATGAAATGTTTAAATTTCAAATCAACAACAGAACATGTTCAAAGAGCTATATTTATAGTGTTTAAGTGAAAAATGCTCTGGCACGGCTTTTAAATAATGCTGGCAAGCAATTGAGGGAAGAACACCACTCACTGATTCTTTGCATGGCTTAGTCCACAGCCTTATTTGAGGCTCATGTATAATGTGAGTTGTTGGCTGTGATACTTTGGTCGTAGTGCTAGTGGAATTCACTGTAGGCAAAGGCTTCTGATGCTAAATAAAGTGGACAAAAGGCTTTTGCAGAATAATAAAAATAACAAGTCTCCATTTACTACTTCGAGTTAAATGTCCTCAGTGAAGACATTACTCACTGTGGGAAAAACTGTAAAATATAGATGCCCTGGCAAGCTGGGGAAAGCTCTGAGGGTAATACAAAAAACTTAAAGAGTCAAAGACATGAAAAAGGACGTTGTGTCTTGCTCGAAGCTCAGAACTCTTTATTGAATTACTTCTCTTGCAGCTCTCATTTCAACTACAGCTCAGGTAGCTGGGGAAGCAGGGTACCAGTTTCAAGTCAGACGTAACTATGCTGGGTTTTTTACGTTCAACTGAAATAATATTGAGCTTGTGTTTCTGGGGTGAACATGCCAAAAATGGCTCAAAAGTAGAAACAAATATAGACAAACAATGGTCAAAGGAAGAGAACAAGTTAAAAAAGAAAACTAAATTAGAAATTAAGGACAGAAACTGTACAATCCAACTTAACTTTTTTGTAATCTTCCAAGTTTAGTGAGAAATGCTTATAGAAAGTTTAGGCTGAGGAAAAGCTGAGGGAGAATTGCCTGATCCCCAAATGAATCATGGTATGACAAGTACCTGCTGCCAGTGGAATGATAGAATCATAGAATAGTTAGGGTTAGAAAGGACCTTAAGATCATCAAGTTCCAACCCCCCTGCCATGGTCAGGGACACCTCACACTAAACCATGTCACTCAAGGCCTCATCCAACCTGGCCTTGAACACTGCCAGGGATGGAGCATTCACAACTTCCCTGGGCAACCCATTCCAGTGCCTCACCACCCTCACAGTAAAGAATTTCTTCCTTATATCCAATCTAAACTTCCCCTGTTTCAGTTTGAACCCGTTACTCCTTGTCCTGTCACTACAGTCCCTAATGAATAGTCCCTCCCCAGCATCCTTATAGGCTGCTTTCAGATACCGGAAGGCTGCTATGAGGTCTCCACGCAGCCTTCTCTTCTCCAGCCTGAACAGCCCCAACTTTCTCAGCCTATCTTCATATGGGAGGTGCTCCAGTTCCCTGATCATCCTCGTGGCCCTTCCAACAGTTCCATGCCCTTTTTATGCTGAGGACACCAGAACTGCACACAATACTCCAAATGAGGTCTCACGAGAGCAGAGTAGAGGGGCAGGATCACCTCCTTCGACCTGCTGGTCACTCTCCTTTTGATGCAGCCCAGGATACGGTTGCCACCCTGTACCAGGTTTCATGTGTCTGATCAGAGACATCTCACGCAGCTGGCCAACAAGTGTTTGTAGCTGTATTGTATTTCCTATAGCTATTTGTATTCCTGTATCCCTGTTTTTCTACCAGAGCACAAAAAAGGAGACAGTGCAAGGAGGTCTACTGGAATGGTTTAATGTGAGTTAAATGAAGAGCTGATACACATCTGGCTATCATCATCACTAAAAGAGGCCGAAGCATGGAAATATTTCAGGATAAGATTTGAAAGCATTTATATTGCAAAAATTAAGTGAATCTGTTTTGAGGATTTCATTTTTTCATCATCTTTTCTACAATTTTTGCCAAAGCCTTCATTCAAAGAGCCTTAGGATTCTTTTAATTGCCACTAAAAATGCACTTTTATAAAATAAAAATTAAAAGTGAATAAAACAACATGGGGAGAATTGAGGGTGGGGGGAGAAGTTGTGATGATATAGCCAAGTTTTTTAAAAATAGAGATTTTGCTTTTATAAGAAATGGAAACCAAAAAGTTACCCTGACAAGACTGGTCTGTGGACACTTTTCATTACTTCATTCTTTTTTTGCAATGCTGACTAATCATATATCAACATTATCTTCCTTTAACCATAAGATCTCTAGGTTTACAAGAGCTTATGCCACCTAAGCATTATTCTCTGTAGTGTAAATATTTGGTTAGTTCAATGTCTGCTTCAGTAGTAGAGGAAAGATTCTACTAGAAGAAAAAAGTGGACTTCAGTGAACACCTAATACCCAGCCTGACAGAACTCACTTTCTCAGGCTGTATATTCTGCCCCAAAATTCTCTTTTTTAACTCTGTGTGTATGTGCATGTGTGTAAGGGAGAGGAGGAGAGAATGAAAACCTTATTTCTCTTATGGAAATGACATCTGTAACATTCAATTTTAAGAAAAATAAATTCAAAATGCTCTTTCTTGCAATAAGTTTTTCACATTTGAATTAAAAATTGTTCTCCAGGCATTTGGAATTCCCGCAGGAATATGGGATTTACACAGTGACAATGCTGGTTGCATTCCCCAAGGAATATAGGATGTACTTACTGATGCTCCAGGTTGCTAGGCTTTGGAATCTTGGGGCTCCAGGACCCCTAGCTGCATAACCATCCTGCCAGGGAAGGGAGAGGTGTTGAGAAGGTGAGAGAAAGGAACCAAGGCAAGTTTTGTTGGAATTATAATGTTACCACAAATTTAGATGAACTGGAGAAATGTTCCAGTGCTCAGAGGATGTCGACTTGAACCCATCTTCTGTGGTCCCCTTCAGTTTCCACGGTAGTACAGGTTAGTGGTGCTAGTGTCTGATGCAGCTGCACCATGTCCATCTTGCTTTGAGCACAGGCTCAGTAAGTTTGACATCAGTGGAGACATGCCCTTAAGGACCGTCTTTCAGAGGTGCTACTGAGCACTGACATATTTCCCTGCCAGCTGTTTTCAAGTTTCATGCAAAACTCGTTTAGGGAAAAGTATTTGTTAGGTTAATGTGGAGACCTTGTTTAATTGAAGATTATATTTCTTCTAAGCAAGCGGACCCTAATTCATCTGTGGTATTGTTCCATAAAGCTTTTCTCATTCACTTTCTCAGTATTATTTTCTGTATATGCCCATAGGCAGCAGTAGCTCTGATGCACTAGTAGTGTGTCACAGGTGCTACACGCCCGACACAAGGGCAAAACCAGAGGTCACTCTAGCCTGGTACATCTGTAATCAATCTGATTCACTAAAGCTGAAGCCCATGCTTGAGAGGTACTAAACTGATCCTCATGTATCTGTCCTATGAGAGGTAATGGAGAAGATGCACTGGTACTCTACATGCAGTTTGGGATTTAAAAGCAGGAAAAGTAAACCCAGAAGACTTCAAATGAACAAAGACCCAGTGAGGAGACATGAGCAGAGAAATACAGAAATGACACAAGGCAAATGTGAGTATTCAGAAGTATGCCTGCTAAAAGAGTATGGTCATGTAGGAGATTATGAAATGTGCTTCTGTCATTCACATTACAGTACTGTTACCGACAAGGATGGTGTCTAATTTGAAGATCATCGTCACGAACCATTTCATATGGAATATGTCACAAGGTAAATTGAACAACTAGATGTATAATCAGACAGAATGGCACACTAAAATAATTAAATACAGGCAGCCCCAGGATGCTCTCTGCTTAATGTAGAATGCTAATTGGTATTTGAATACCACACGGTGTGTGTTGAAGAAAGACAGTGTAAGTAATGTACCTGTATGTTGTGTGTAATAATACAGAAGAAGACCTTGAGGGTATATCATCCCCTGAGGATTTCACACTGCCAACAGCTGATACCAATAACAACAGAGAAATGCATTTCCCCTGATATTTTCCTGATATATTTTATCCCTGTTCCTGCTTCACTGCAATCTGTGAGAAGCTTTAAGAGTGATATTTTACATTGAAATTAAATGTAACTTAGGAAATGCATGTGTCGTCTTTTCAGTAGTAGAAAAACAACAGATAGAACTGTGACACCAGACTTTATAAATCCCTGCTTGGTTGCTTTCATCCAGATGATTTGAAAAATTCAAGTGACCTTTCCTGTATGGAAAATATTTTTCCTAATATTATTTTATGATGCTTCAGTTTTTAACAGCTGCAGTTTTCTGACTTCAAAGTACATGGAAGCAAAGTGTAGTGCTGAGGTAGAAATACTGTTGAAGTCTTTTTAAAGAAATTGATGACCACATTCTTTTTCACATTTTTGCTTCAAAGTAGCTTCATGACATGCCCTATGTTTATTTTATTTATAACTAATCACATATTTTGAGGTAAACAATACTTCATATATATTCAGTACAAGACGAAATATTTAAACTAGACTGTGGAAAACATTTGCATCGAAAATACAGGATATGAAAAGCATTCCTAGTGCAAACAAGCTCCCACACCCTCAAAAAGCAAACCCAAAACTGGAAGACTAGTTGTACACACTTAAAAGAATATACTGCAGCTTGAGCAGTCGTTATACATGTTGAATGGTGTTACACCTACTCTTGACAAACAGTATTTCACTGTTCTTTAACTAGATGAACGGAGCATTTATGGCGTGCTGCTGAATGTGAATGGGTACAAAAACATCCATGTGCATATGTATATATTTGAGATAGTGCTCTTTATATTAAAAAAGTATCTTAAAAATGGTATTCTTGTTCCTTAAAATGCTACTCTGAGTGCAAGAGCTACAAATATAATAAAATATTTATTTTCATGAGTAGGCATAGTACATCAGAAATAGTGCTCTTCCACAGAATGACTTTTGTTCTGTCCTCCTCTAGATTTCAAGTGAGAGTCCAGAAATTCATTTTGCATACCTAAGATTCATTTCAGTTGCCTCTAAGGACAGATATTTTGCTACTTCCACCTGTAGGATGAAAGAAAAGTGAGGTAAAATAGTGTTGTGCGGAAGATTATCTCAGGTTTTCTCAGGCTGGACTTCAGAACTATCCCACGGCATACTTAATCACAGAATAGCTGAAATTGTTGGGAATCTCTGGAGATCAGTTAGTCCAAGCCATCTCCTCAAAGCAGGGCTTTCTCTCCTTCTTAAACCCTTCCACTGGGTATTTTCACGCACAGATAAGATCTCCTGCGACTCTTCCCCAGTTCCAGCTCTCTCAGCTTCTACTAATTGACAGATGTGCCAGTCCCTTATTCATCTTTGTGACCCTTCACCAGATTTACTCCAGTATGTCCATGTCAATCTTGTTCTGGGAAACCCAGAAGTGGACCCAGCACTCTAGATGTGTCTCTACCCAGCTATATGAAAGTGTCCAGAACAACTGTTGTAGGTACCTATGCCTCTAACCATGAAATTAAGAGTATGGTCATTCTTTGGACAGAGCTTGCATGGAGCCAGACATGCTGAACCACAGGGTGAGGCTGGAGATATCAGGGGAACAGAGATGATGCATAGACACCAAGGCACGTGTGATGCTTGGAGGTGAAACTTTATGGAACAGTGTTCATCCACAGACACTCTGGAAGTAATGGTGATTCCACCTCACCAAGAGGCATGTCCAACCTTCCCTTTCTCTCAGAATTCCATCTGAAGACAGTGTCTCACTGTGCAGCACAGTTACTGAGCTTAGACACATAGAAGTGTAACCCAAGAGAAACCAGCTGTTAGGTCCAGGGAAGATACATTCATTTGCTTAGTATTTCAGGGACTGCTTTGGGTTTCTTTTTCCTACTTTTATTGTTAGCTTTTCCTGAATTCTACTGTCAACAATGAAAAAAGATGAAAAAAAAAAAATCAGTGTTATGAGATGCAGTTAGCAGAAATTAGAAAAATTCTGTTTAAAAACCATTTACTATAGTACCATTAAAAACAGCAAGGTTCTGTAGATTACTTCATGTTTTGAAAGACCTTCATAAATCAGTCCCATAACTTAACAGACACACCAGCAACTTTTCAGGTCTAGTGTTATCAGATAGTTATGAAACTGGATTTCAATGCAGTGAGTTCCAGCTACACTGATTGGAGGGCTGGTGTTTCAAAATAAAAATGGAAATTCTCTGAGCTGGCCTCCTGCAGTTTAACACCATGTGCAATTAATTTCCTCTAATTCTGTATGAATGGCTCACTTATTCATGAAAGAAGAAAAGAGAAAAGGAAAATAAGAAGGATAGGAGAGGAGAGGAGAGGAGAGGAGAGGAGAGGAGAGGAGAGGAGAGGAGAGGAGAGGAGAGGAGAGGAGAGGAGAGGAGAGGAGAGGAGAGGAGAGGAGAGGAGAGGAGAGGAGAGGAGAGGAGAGGAGAGGATCTCTTGAATGACTCCAAAGAAGAAATGTTTTGCTGCCTCTAAAAACACAAAGACTTCAAAGGTCTGGCAAGTCACATTTCCTATGTAAGGAGCTTCCTCAGATGGCTTACAGGCTTGTGTGGAAATCCCTAAGTACTGAAATATTCCAAGATATTATGATGCAAAGTTCCCACCAATATCAAGGAGAACTGGGTACGCAAACGACTGATAACCTTGGCTAAGGTGTCTTTAATATTATTCATTAACAAAACCCTACTATGCCTAATTGGCAGAGGAGATGGCTGCTCCCATTCCTGCTTAAAGAGTTTGGCTTTTAATTTCAGTAATGGTGGGTTTGGGTCTTACGAATCCCATGTTTGCTCCTTACATATGACAAAAATAATAGTAGTTCAAAATGAGCTATTACTTCATCACTAAATTATGGCATTTCCCCTATTCATAACCTGACTGCTAAAGTGTTTTCAGCTTGCAAATGCTGGCAGTAGCTAGAAATAGAAAATGCTGACTGAAAGGCCCTGCACTATAGAGGCTAAAAGAAGTGATTCAAATATGTTCATTCTAAGAAATAACAATTATTGTTTTAAACTCTTTATTTACTGAATAAAATTGTAATGCCTAACAGGCATTTTAGGAACCAGCAACAATAGCTATAATCTGCTTCCCAAAACTCAGAAAAACTTCTATTCTCATTAAAACAATAACAAGTTTCATAATGGATAGGCCTGTCGAGAAGAAAAGAATAATTCAAATAATGACGATTACAATATGCACCAAATATGAGCAGACAATGTCAAATACATAAATTGCCTTCCAGTCTGTTCACAGCTCTTCATTTTGGTGTTATGATAAATTCTGTTTACATTCTCTTACTTGAAATCCTTTTATTGAAATATCCCAAAATACAATACAATGCATTTGGATATCCTTAGTAAGAAACAGATCATAGCAGATCCTTTACACTATCATGTTTCACTAGATGAAACACCAGGAAACCTCTGATCATCTTGAGGGCAACCTCATCGCTCTCTACAGCTTCCTGAGGAGGTGAGGTGGAAAGAGAGGTGCTGATGTCTTCTCTCGGGTATCCAGGGAAAGAACACATGGGAATTGTTCAAAGCTGTGCCAGGAGAGTTTAGACTGCACGTTAGAAAGCATTTCTTTACCAAAAGGGTGGTCAAATCCTGGAGGAGGCTTCCTAGATTGGTGGTCGATGCCCCAAACCTGTCAGTGTTTAAGAGGCATTAGGACAATGCTTTAACTTTTGGTCAGCCCTGATGGTCAGGCAGTTGGACCAGATAATCATCATAGCCCCCTTCCAACTGAAATAGTCTATGCTATGCTATGTTATGCCATGTCATGCTAGGCTAGGCTAGGCTAGGCTAGGCTATTGAATGCTTTCCAACATTTCCAAGAATGGAAAAGAAGGCCCTTTTTTGTAGGCATCCCTTGACCTGGCTAAATCACCCCACCAAGGCATGATACACAATTTCCAAATCAGCATCTGCCTCCATTTTCCATGAGGGTGTCTTAGTCTGACTCAGGGCTGATTTAGACGTGCTTAAGTACAAGAGTTACCAAGCATGTTCACCCACAACACTGTTGGATGCTTTGTGTTATCTAGGACGTGTGTCCTTCCAGAGGGCAGCCAGCATAGCCCATCTGAAATGACCATGCCTGAAACAACAGTAATACCTTATGCTTGAACCCCCCAGATCTGCTTGAATAGACCTACAAAAGAAAACTGTTGTCAGGTCACCTCCAAAACTCTGACTGCTCTTGCCAGCCAAGGATATAGGCTGCATATTACTGAGCACAGTTTATCAGCTGATTTATTAACAATTCACATTCACTCTGAGTAAAAGTAAGAGAATAAGCACTCAGAGGCAATAGGCACAATGCTCTCCAAAGAGTTTTAAAACCCAAACCACACAAATAGATGCACATAGCTGTGCACATCAGTTATACTCACCAATCAGAGCCAAAGCCAAGATTGTCATCCACATGACTTTATCTATACAAATTTCCTTTAGGAAAAACAAATTTTTAAAATTTTTAAAATCTGAGTTTTCAAATTGAACTTTGAACTTAAGCATCACATACGTCGTTCAGCTATGAGAGTTAAAACATACAGAAATAAAAATGGCCAAGGATCAGGTAAAAGACCTTATTTCCACATCAGAAACTTTACTGCATTGTGGTCACATTGGTTGGAAAGCCAAGCTGTCAACTTCAAGCCAGTAGAGATTCAGTTCAGGGCTTACTTATATGTAGATGATCTGTACAAAACTCTGGAAGAAAATAAAACAGATTTTCCTCTGGAATGTGAAATAAGTTACTTAAAATATAAAACTCAGCATGCTTCAGAAAAATATTTTTAACATACATGTAAGGTTTTTTCACCCTTGCTTCTAGCTACAAGGGCAATGGCTGTTTTTTTAATCAGGCAGGTAATATGTAGGGAAAGGTGACTTTGAATGATATGTGCAGTGAAATATTAAGCCAAACAATCACTATCCTAGATTTCTTCCGGATAGAAAATGTTGTTTAAAAAGGAGATAAAAATATCTCCTAAGAGAAAGAGATTTTTCAATGTGCTGCAAAAATGTGCTGTGCTCCTTCCTCTGCTTTCACCTTCACCATTCTGATTTCCAATATACCTTTAAAATATTTAGAAGTTATTCTCTGAAGGACTTTCTGGCTTCTCTAACTTTTCTAACTCTTAAAAATTTGGAACTTTCTCCTGCTATTTATAATAAAGAATATGTGTTTCAGCTGTCACTGGTAGTTACATCTGGCTCTATGTGATTTGAGACTCATGCGTTATATTCATTCTTTCTATTTATTCTAAAAAGACACAGAGTTTTAAGGAGGCCATTTCACTTACCTTATCTTTACTCCCTCTAGTTAGTAGCCCAGAATGGAAAAAAAAAAATCACTGTTCTGACACAGATGAGGATCAATTTGAAGCTGAATTTTACAGCATGTAAAACTGATGAAAATCAACACACAGAGGTGTTGCTCAGTGGCAGTGTTGCAGGGCTGCAGCAGAATTCCAGCTGGAGTCAACATCATGAGTTTACTCTGTTTCAACAGCAGCATTCAAGAATATTTTCTGCCACTGTAAGTTGCTGTTGCCATGTGTTGCCAAAAAGATGACGCTCAACAGCACAACTTTGGAGAATAAAGCTGAGAAGTGCAAAAGCTGTGTTTTGTATGAGTTTTTAAGAGTTCTGTAATTTTCAGTCTAATAGTACAACCACTAGAAAAGATTTTACCACAGTTTCAGAACTGCCTCATTCTTTGCTAAACAACTACACAATTCAGCAGATTTTCAGTGTAAAACTGAAACCCTGTTCATCATTTATTTGGTCACTTTTAAAAGATGTGAAGGTCCTGTTCTCTTGTATATGTTACATGTAACTCCCCTGTCGTGGTTTAAGCCGGTTGGCAAGTCAGCCACGCAGTTTCTACTCCCTCCCCCTTAATCCCCGGAGGGATGGGGAGGAGAATCAAAAGAATGTAACGCCCACGGGTTGAGATAAAAACAGTCCAGTAACTAAGGTATAACACAAATCACTACTGCTACCAATAATAATAATAATGATAAGAGAAATAACATGGGAAGAGAATACAATACCACCCGCCGAAAACAATCCCGACAGAACAGAGCACGTGCCCTTCCAGGAAACTCCCAGTTACATCCCTGGGTACGACGTGCTGTGGTATGGAATACCTCTTTGGCTAGTTTGGGTCAAGTGTCCTGTCTCTGCTTCCTCCCAGCTTCCCTTCCTCCCTGGCAGAGCATGAGACTCACAAAGTCCTTGGTCAGGGTAAACATTCTGACCAGCAACTGAAAACATCGGCTTTATCAGTATTATTCCCAGGCCGAAAGTCAAAACCACAGTGCTGCACCAGCTACTAAGAAGGAGAAAAAGTGACTGCTACTGCTGAACCCAGGACATCCCCTCAAAAAGGGAATTATCTTTGTTCTACAGGAGATAAACTGATTGTGAGCCTTGCAAACTGGAAAACAATGGAAAGGAAAACTAATAGCCCACACTTAAGATAATATCTGCAGTTGTGCACAAAGCCCCATGAATTCCACCTCGTATTATAGTACTATAATAAAAATGGATGTCTTGTAGAAAATTCAGCTTAGGTGGTCATCTTGGAGTTCAGAGATCAGAAGAGCAACGTCCCCGTAGTACCACTAGGGAAAGACCAGTAGCTCTCTTTTAGCTCTTGTTTAAAAGGAATAGGAGTCCTTCTCTGACACTTGACTATCGAAGTGCACCAATGGTCCCACCTGGGCTGTAGTTATCAGTTTGCTACCCATGAACACCAAGGAGCAGGAGGGGGTCAGTGCTTGATCAAATTATATGGCAGCTAGAAGTCTGCACCTTGCTGCACCTACAGCTTGCAAGTCAGTAGTTTGCCTGAATGCACTCCCTGGAGACTACCACAGCACTATTTCTGTGCCATGCATATCCTCAGAAAGCAACTGAATTCACTGTCTTTTGCAATCCTCAATGCCAGAGATGTTTACTTTTGCTTGAGCACTTCCATGTTAGACTGTCAAGTACCTCAGGTGCTGGGAGCCTTGTGCAGAAAAACGTGTTTCAGTCTGCGTAGGCAGGTGCCTGGAGACTGGAGACAGAGAGGTGTTGAGGCTTTCATGGCATAGAACCTATGGTATAGGACCTTGTTGTATAAGCACCTACGTCCTGGGAGGCAACACAGATTTGGCATATCCTCATCAGATTCACACAGAGCCAATACTGAGATCAGCACCAAAGGCAACAGCTACGGACACATTCCTTCACTAGCAAGGCTCACCTTTGCCAAACAGCTCTAATCCATGGAGTGACAAATTAAGGGTCAAGAACCTTCTCACCCTGAGGAAATCCAAGCCCGCTTTTTGACAGAAAAAGGCAAACACCCAGGCTATCGCCTGGGCTGGGCAGCAGGACAGGGACTCTTAGCCCTCCTACTGAAGTCGAACCATTGTTTCCTCTGCTGTCCGAAAGTAAAAGCATCAGCAGGAGGGCAAGCTAAAGCAGATTGGACTGCACAGCCTCATGGTTTTGGTGCTCAGCTGGAAAGACAGAACTGGGCTTTGCTCCCAGGACTATTCCAATTCATGTTATGCAGCTCTTAAATGCAGCCAGCATCGCAGAGCAGCTGAAAAAACACCAAACAACCAAAGACCAAGGGCCAGCAGATCTGGTATTCCTTTCCACATTATGTCCCTGCCACTGTGTTGTACAGATACCTCCTCACTTACTCTTCTCCTGGTTTGGGGGCTGCCTTTGGCTACATGGTGGGGTACCTTCAGGAGCTGGGCAGAAAAACATCGTCCATGAAAGAGGCAGAGGTCTTCAACTCTAATGGTTAGACAGTGGCAGGAGGGTTATCTTTGTGAATTTGAATCACCTCTGGAGATGTAAGCAATCTTACATGTTTTCCACTTCCCAAACTCATATTCATACACCTACATTCAAAAACCTGTGTTCTTAGGCAAAAAAAAAAACCAAAATTTTCTACTGATCTGGGTGTGTTTTAAGAAGCGTTGTTCTTGCTTCGTTAGTTAGTCATATTCGCAAAGTGAGCTGATGTTTGGAGTGGACAAAAGCTACACATTTACAGTCCTGAATCAAAGGTCTGGACTCCCTCAAGGAAGAGATGAGAAATATCCCTAAGTTTTTTGCTTTCTATTGACAAGCCCTTAGCACTCTGGAGACATCTGACTATTAATCAATCATGCAGGAAAGAAACGTGCCTAATTTAAGCACTCTAAATTCCCCTACTATCTTTCTGCTTCTACTAAACTGTCTCATTTTTTGGGTTAATGCAAAGCAAATTATTTTCTGTAATGTAGTGTATATATATGAGCAAATTAGGGGGAAAACAATTTTGTTGACATTGACAGGAAATGCCATCACTCACCCTCAGGTATGCTGCAGATATATTAGAAAAGTAGTTGTGTTTCTGTAATCTGTATCCTATTTTTTTCCATTTTTATTCTAGAGGAAATCAAGTCTGCAGTCTTCTGTGATGATGACTTTCTGCTGTGTCACAAAAGAGATGTGGAAGGGATCCCTGGCATTTGCAAAGTCCTGCCACTGCTCATTATTCATGTACCTGCACTTAAAGAACAGATCTGCTGCAATTGCTCTTGCTTTGTAGATCTAAACACACTGCACATGCGTGGCAGAGGGCTGGGATATGTCATAAACTTCTCTAATTTCTGCTGTATTTTGACAACTATGTATAACAGGCAGGCCTTTTAAGTAACCCATTCTGGATTATGGTTTTAAGCCACTATATATACATGAATTTAGAAGTAAAAGATGGTTTACCCACTTTAATATGAACTTAGTCTGTGATTTCAGTCAATAAACTCATAGTAATGTAGTAGGCAGAAACACACCTGTTAAAGCAGCTGCCTTTTTCAAACATTATGCTTGAGATCACTGGATCATTTCAGGTATTTTCTTAATTTAAAAAAATACTACAGTAACCTCTGGACATACGGATAGGAACTGATCTGAAGTGAATAGATCGCAGACAAAATTCTTCTCTCATCTGGAGTAGATTCATTGGCTTCAGTGGAACTATTCTGGATTTACAGTGATGTAATTTGGAACAGCATCTGGCTTCAGACATATAAGAAGGGCTTGTTGTAATGTTTTATATCACTGAATACTATTGCATACTTTAGCTATGCTTTTCTTAGCTCTTACTAGATACACGTTATTGTTGATTTTACATCTTTCTCTTGTATTTCACTTAAGGTTTATAAAAGCCTTAGAGAATCTACATTTCCTGTAGATCACCACTGTGTGGCACCTCGCATAATTTAGTTAAAAACAAAATCTACAATTATCTTCTCTTTCTACTTTGGAAATTACATTGTGGAATGCAGATAAAGGAAAAGCCATCTCTGTTGTGTCTGCTCTTCAGCAAGTCAGTGCAGCAAGCAGTGACATTTACCTGGCAAACACTCTTTAATTCGTGTGACTTTTTCCATAAAGCCTTCTCTTTTCTTTGAGTGAAAGTATGTTGTGTCGACAGGTATCCATTCTAGTCACCTTAGCACAGGTTCATTATTGCTCTCTTATAAACAGATAAGTATAGGGCAAAACCTGTCTTCTCTCACACATCTGGCCAAACTGCTTCTCTTTACTTCAACACAGCACACACTCAGTGTCACTACAGTGTAAAAAGGAAAGGTAGGCTTGAAGGTTGCATTCCCCTGTCACCCTGTGGATATCTTTAGCATATACTTTTTTCCTTGCAAGGTTTTCAACATCACATTGCATGCAACCTGACCATGAGATCTGAGTACAATTTTCTCTGCCTTCAGAATCTGTTAATATGATGTTTTGAATTTTAATGGAAGACGGTTTAATCAAATTACAAGGCAATGGGGAATAAATATGTAAATACGCTAAAAACCATTAAGAAATCAACTTTGCTATTATACCACACGTGCAACAGTTGTTTTCTGTTATGTATTGCAAAACTATAACATCTGAGCTTTTAATGGCAAAGTTGTACTTTGCAAATAGTTTGGAAATATTCACACATGTTTCTATTTAATCTTATGACACTTGTTTTTCCAGCTTGAAAATGTAATTCAAAGTTCATAATTTACTTAGTTAATGTTAGATATGTAATTAATATATTGGTTTAGACCAAGTGATTACAAGGACAGTTATGGTAGCTAAAAGCACTATTTGTATCGTTTGCCTTTCTTTGTACACCTAATTAAGTGACACTTGTTTCCATAAAAACTAATATTACAGTTGAGTCAATTTACTTTATTTCATTACAGCTGGCTTCCTTTTAGATATTATTTTTCCCCAAATCTACTCACAGAGAAAAATATAAATGATATGCCATTATCTTTTTTTAAAAGGCAGCTCCATTCATCATAATGGATTACAAATTTGTCACCTTGAATCAATTTTTGTTCACAAGTTCAAAAGGAAATACAAGTGCTTGAGGGCCCAGAAATATTTATTGTACATGTGGATATTATTAAAGTTTATTGAAATCCTTCACCAATTGAATTGTTTCTGTTTTGTTTTGCAACACGTACAGCACTAATGTTAAAAAGCCAGTGCCTTTATTGTCTAGAAACTAAACTGGCAATGCAGCATTGACTTTGAAAACTACCGATTCTGACTACAGATACTAACATATTTATGCAAGCATTCATTTAATTAAGACATGACAACTTCATCTTGCCTAATTTAGCAAAAATATGTTTCAACATAGTTTCGTGGATAACATTTTCCCATGATGACGTCTATTTTCAAATAAAAACTGCTTCTGCTAGCAACATCAACAGTAATTCACTTAGACTCTTTTCCTTGTAACAGAGCAGAGAAAAAGAAAATGGAAACTTAAGATTCATGAGAGTCCTGGTTTAAGACTTAGTGACAAGACTACATCTGGTATCAATACAGTTCCTTGGGATCTTGACCACATCTTTCATAAAGTGGTAAGTTCCGCCAAAAGGACACATCTTGCTGGCTGCTAACTACAACCTCTGAAATGCTGAGCCCATGCTGGGGAGGAATGCAGAAATGCTCTGCTGGACGGAGAAAATGAAACTACATTTCTAATTACATTTTTATTAGTGGTGTTAATGGGAAATTGAGCTCTTAAAGCCCCTAGTAAAACATGCTTTCTTTGAAATTGTATAGCACAGCATCAGGAGCTAACGTGAGAGGGGTGTTTGGTTTGTTGGGGTTTTTTCCCTCGTTTTGGACTAATTTCTTGTCATACTAAATTAATTAAGTCCTTGGAAATATGTTCCCTTTTAAAGAAAAAGATTTGCAACCTCAGAAAGAGAAAAGCAGATCGGTTGTTGCAGGCAGAAAGACATCTACTGTACTGGCAATCAGACGAGACTTTTCGATGGGCAAGGAAGCCAGCTCAGAGTGCTGCAGGCAGGGCAGCATGGGAGTCAGCAGTGGCCCAGGTGTAAACTTCACTGCTTCCCATAAAACATTCATTTCATTAAAGAGCAGGACATATTGGTGTCTAATGATTTTCCACTGGGACTTTGGAGGGTGGTTTTGTAGTTTTGTTTTTGATCTAGAGAAACCTGGGGAACACCTTCCACGAGGACTCATATATTCCAGGAAAAATAAAAGAATGTTTTGTGATTTCACATGTTTGGAAGTGGAGTTCTAGCAGGGCTACCTGTGAAAGAATTTTACTTAAAAGCAGAAATGTCTTGAAATGAGGAACAGATTTTTAAGACTACTGAAGATTAAGCTGAGATTTCACACAGTCTCACCAGTGACTTTTGCTGTTTCCACATTAAAGAGTCAGTGTCATGCCAGCTTTGTAAAAAAATTTTCTTCTCAAATATATATGCCAAAAAAAAAATTGCTTTGCTTTATTCTGAAGAACTCTAGGCAGACAAATTTAATGTATGTGCTGTATAATGGCATTTAATTTGGGACTTTTAAGTTCCAGTAAGGAGGTTTCATGCTGTTTTCTTAGCAATAGCAGACTTAAATCTGGTTTAACTGACCAAGCTAGATATCTTTCATCTGAAAGCGTCTTTTACTTCCATAAAGTTGCAATCCTAACTCCTGCTCCAATTGTCAAAAGACATTAAGATGCCCATAAAGACATATAAATGCATGGACTAGCATGTGCCAGAATGTCTTTGACACTTCAGTTAAGATAGAGGAGCCTATGGTTCATTATCTGTGATGCCCAGGGCACATTAGCTTCATGCATTGTGAGGACTGTGGGAATGTGCTGGTTACTCAGTTTCCTTTCCTCTCTTCACAAGACTGTAGAAATCCTTGTTTTACACTAGATCTGTGCTGTGAAACTTGTCTAAAATAGCTGTGTCTGAGCATGGAAAACCCCCTAGTATCACTTTACAGTCCAGCTCCTGGTATGATGGAACCCTAACAATAAAAAGCGTCCAAGCTGGTGTCTGGCTGGATGAGAGGTCTTTAAACCAGCAGAAAACTGCTCCTGCAGACACAGTGTGTTCCAACAAGCGGTGTCTGCCCCGGCTCAGTCAGCAAAGCTGAATGGCATAGGCTTGATAGTAGAGTCAAGACTTTGAGTTAGCTGAATAATCTAGGATTTATCCCATTCAAAGATGACTCTTTGCTATTTCACACACTGTTTTATGCCTGTTGCTCTGTTGGGTTGGATACCCTGCCAGTTTTAGTTCTGTATTTCCATTTGGTGTTGCTGAATAGCTGAACATTGAAAAAAAATCCTCTTACGGAGCTGACTAGGAAGACCTTCACTGAGTAGTGCCTACTCCATATTTAATTCAATCAGCATTAAGTGTTCAGCCTACATATGGATCACTTCAGGGCTTTAATGATGCTGTAAGGAAATATCAAACAAAAGTGTGAATGTGTGTGCGTACACATATCATATGACAAGAACCTCTGATGTTTAAAGGTCACAGTTTGGCTTGACAATCCATATCTGTGTGCATTTTCAGATTTATTCAATAAATAGAACGCTACATAGTAATGGGTGCCTACATAGCTCCTCTGTAAACACACATGCAGACATGGTGGATGTTCACATATTGTGAATAAAATCTATTTTTGTTAAAATCAGCAGTTCTACAGTTCTAGCAAGCAGAGTATCACCCTTTAATTACATATATGATGCATCTGGAATGTTCATAATATTTATATACCATGGGAGAAAAAATTATTGTTATAATAAGAGGTGAAAAGTAATAAAATTATTAAGCTTATCCCAAGTTTTCACTGTCTGCTTTTTAATTGCTGTCAACTGAGTTCAAAGCATTAAAGAAACCAACATTTTCTCCTGTGGCATTTGTTTCCTTAGATTTCTCCTGCATTCCCTTTTCTGTGAAACTCTGCTTAGTAAATATTAATTTACCCTCAATTACTAATGACAAGTGAAAGAAACCCTTGCATTCATCAGGGCCACAGCCTTAGGACATACATTTGTCCTTCAAAGCATTCAACCATTCAACAATTAGAACTAATAGTTACTCCAGGCTATGGAGGCTGAAACATGCAGCACTCCCCTAACACCGAGCTCTTGGCACAAACAGTCATGGTGGTCTTACAACCTATTGACTTCACCAGTGAAAGTTGGGAAAGTGATTTGAAAGTGGACAAATTAGACACAGAGTGATTGTTTAAAATGTGAGAACACTTAAGGATCGGAAAGGGGAACTAGTCAATTAGTTCACTAATAAACGTTAGCTATGTGAAAGCTCCTTTGCTTCTCACATGGACCTGAGACACTGGGGATTTTGCTAAGCAAACGCAAAACTAAATAAATAAATAGATAGTGCTAAATCAGGAGCATAAAGCATGGTATTTACACCTTGGTATGTTCCCATACAACACCAAGGAACCTTAAATGTGCAAACTCTACCCTTAAGCTTTCTTTGCTGGGAGCTTCATCTTTAAATAGAGAAAATCCCCACAGCCTCTGCAGAATCAGCTGAGGCTTTGTGGTTGGATGTGGTTGCAAATGCATACACACACACAAACATATCTAATGGTGATCCTGACTCCCTTTATTCTTCCAATATAATATAAAGGCCAGTTTGCTTAAACAGTTCTGTTTGCTTTTCTTTGCTGAAACATAACATATAATTTATTTTATTTTGTTTTCTGCTTTCATTCTTTAACAATGAAGAAATTCTTTCACTACAGTAAGCAGGACAGAAGCATATAGTGAAACCATAATAGTACTGAAAATGGGAGCTCTGTAGCCAAATAGAGTATGATGCAAGACTTTCATGAGTATACAGATTTTGTTCTTTAAAAGTGACTGAGAATGATATTTCCTTTCTCTGAATAATATATAGATTCATAATGGCACATAATTTTTGATGTTTTTAATCAATTGCATTTGCAATGAAGATGTTTATTTTGGCCAAACAGATTCTTTTCCTCATTGCAACATCGTAGATGAATGTCTGTATTTCTGTATCATGCTTACCCATGTCACCAGTGTCATGACCCATCTCCTCAAAGCATATACAAACAGGAGGTTAAACAATAACTCCAGAAATACGTTTACCAGGAATAAAAACTTTATAAATTGGACATTTGCACATAAGCACAGACCAGAATTGCTTTTACCAGACTTCTGCCACTACACAGTGTTTGCAGTGAGCAAAGAACAAGCATCTGGACCTTGCCCAAAAATATTTGCCTTGGAAGTGAGACAAGAGACGACCAACACTTGGCCATGACAAACAGCAGGGGAATTCAATGTTGCATTACTGAATCAGGACACTCTCTCTTGCAATAGTAAATGGAAAAGAGAAACTATAATTTATGAAAGGACAGACGATACTGACATTTTGGTTAATTTCTAAAGGAGCAAAACTGGATTTAAGCACTTGAGAGAAAAAGTAAAGCCACAGCTTTAATTATAAGAAAGTCTAACAAAATTTAAAGATGGTTAAGCAGCAGTGTTGTTTCTCAAAATGACTTCCCAACAAACCATCTGGCAACTAGAGGTATCTGAACTGTAAATGGCTACACCCAAGACTTAAAGTAGTGTTTCCTGGCCACCCATCATCACCAGTCACTGCTACTTAGTGGTCACAAAGGACCTTCTGTGAAGGCTCCAAGTCATACCAGGATACCACCACTGATGGAGCCTAGTGGTTACAAAGCTTCCACTGATTTAGAAAAGAGACAATGGCAATGAATTCCTACTTATTTTAAAAATTGCATATGCTTAATACCAGGACCAAAGCTAACATTGATTGCTCAGAAAAAAGTAAATTTCACTCCAGATTTTTTAATGTGCTGTGAATATAAGAAGACCTTAACTTGATTCAGATTTATAAAGAATATTTCAACATGTGTTACTTCTGATATCCCATATATTATACATAGTTTCACAGATGATAAGAGAAAATAAATATAAACAATGAAATAATGTACTGTTGATTTGGCAGACTAGAGCTAGTCTCTTGCACAAGCAAACAACAAGGAGATTTCTAGCAGCTGAGAATTATGACCTCTGTAAAGTGGCTATTTATAGAATATAGCAAAATGAAATTACAGCATATTGCAACATAAAGCATGAAGAGCTCAACTAAATGTCTATTTGAAGCATGGCAATTAAAAGAAGTATGAACTAGGCAATGATCTTAGAAAATGTAAACCAGCTAATAGCTATGCCATGATTACTGAAGGATATAATATGAAGACAAAATAGGCTTTAGTTTCTTTCCCATGAAGAAAATATTCCCAGTTCTACACAATGATATTGGTAGTTCTATGCAATGCTGAATTTAAAGGAATGACATGAGAGTGTATAAGGAATTTTTTCTTTTCAGAAGAAAAACTATAGTAATATTAGAGTTTGAGGTAATCCCACTTTGGCGTTAAGCCCTGTTTCTGTAAAGAAAGTGATGGCATTTCTTCTGTCAGCTTTCTAGCAATCCATCATTTGGGTGAATTAGAGTCTAGGAATCCAAGGTAGGAGGCAGAAAGGGTTGAATAATGGCAAATTGCAGCAGGTTAGGGGAAAATAGGCACAAAATAATGTAGAGAGAAAGATAGTAAAAGCTGAATAAAAGAGGAAAGAAGACAGAAAGAAAGATTTATGGTAGCTTTTAACAACTAAAGATTCTTTATAAAGGAAAAAGGAGATAAGAATAGTGCAGCAGGTTTAAGAAGAAACAGCAGAGTGTTGGGAGAATGGGTTTGTGACAAACAGTTTTTAGATTCAGGTAAAATATACTATGCACCTCTAAGCTGATACAATGGTAAAGAGAAGTTAAGGGGAAAATTGAAGCATCATGAATTGAGTTTCCCAAATTTCTACACCATATGTTTTGAACAAAACATAGCTTAAATTTGCCAAGTAAAATTTTATTCTTACTTGGGAGTTTTGTTTAGAAAACTGTCATAAATCCTAAATATAGCCAAAATGCTTATTCCATCAAAACTATCTCATTCCTAAAATGGATTCATGTTTGTAATCAGTTCTAACATTTAAAATTAGTTTCTTCTCTTCTTATCTTTCAATGAAATCTTAAAGAATGACTGTAGTCTGGTGCTATGTTTTCTTAGGCTGATTGGGAAAAAATGAGATGCAGTCCTGGGATTTTGTTTTCTGACAAAACCGTTGCCTATTGAACAATTCACCCTGACTATTCATGCTGAGGAGAGTTTATTCTGCCAGTAATTCCTTTCATAGCAGTAATAAAGTTTCTTTTTGTTGCTGTGTCCCAAGACATAGACATGGTCCTTCATCTCTTCTGCTGTCTTCCTCAATATCAGAATCATTACAGCTTTAGGTCTTCTACTGTAGATCTGTTTTGTTTAGAAGCCAGGGAAGCATGCTGCAACCCTCCTAAAGTAGGCATCTGTTGCACTGTTTAGATGGCTTAGGGGTTCTTTTTCGTTTTTAATTCCCTAAAATCACATTTTACAGTATTTGCTGACTCAATGAACTGTTATGAAATACAGAAGTTAAATCAGGACTTAGAATATTTAAGTAATAGCACCTTCAGAGTCAGCTGTGTTAGCTGTGTGGACATAAATACATAGCCTGTAAATTGAATACTTGTATGTATGCTTGTAATTCTCTGCTGCTTACTGACATGGATCATCATTTGGTATCATCTAATCAATGATGTAATATTAGACAGCTACACATTTCTTTAATGCAATCAGGCCTTTAAAGATTCCAGTAGATATGATTTAGATTAATTGGATATTCACAATAAGATTAGCTGAAATGGATCATATGGAAGACATTTTGAGTAACATTTTTTCTGTCAGATGTGTAAAGTTAATAAGAGAACTGGAAAGCAGGAAAGGCTGCATGTTTTTCTTCTCTCTAAAATACTGTGAGGGAAACCAAAAATTACATATATTTCACAGGGAAATGCCTGTTTTCACAAAATAGATACCTTTCCTCCAACTTTAAGAAAAAAATGCAAATGAGCTCCACATGCTTTCCAAAGTGTTTAGGAGGACTTTTATAGGTGCCAACTATAGACATATCATTCCCAATATACACAGGCCAATGGAAACAGTACACATGCATTTAGCAGTGCAGATTTCTCATATAAAAACAGGTAGGCAAAAAAAAGTTGACTTTTAGGGACATGCACCTGGAACTTCAGACCACATCACGGCTAAGGACTTTATTGTGAAATGTTTCCTCTCCCTGAGATCGTTGTCAGTGAGGCTGCTTGTGTTGCTAAGCAGATTTGCAAACCCAGCAGTTTGATAAATCTGGGATTATGTTCTGCTCTTTTTGCATGGAAAAAGAGAAAGAAAAGAGAGGAAAGAAAAATAGAAAAGAAAGGGAAGGAGAGGAGAGGAGAGGAGAGGAGAGGAGAGGAGAGGAGAGGAGAGGAGAGGAGAGGAGAGGAGAGGAGAGGAGAGGAGAGGAGAGAGTAACTGATGTATCTCAATGTGTCAGAAAGACTCTTTAGGAAATGAATGCTATAGCAATGTATAGAACTGTCCTACAAGAATCGGGGCTCCCAGAAGTGTTACAGGCACCTTGTTGAATATAAAGATAACACATTTGCTTCCCAGAGAATATGCAGTTTAACTACATGCTTGGCACAACAAATAATGTGGTTCATAAATGAAAGGGTGAAAGCAAGCATTACAATTATGAGATTGTGAAATTCTGGCATGTGCCATGAATACTTTGTATGACCCCAGCATGCTTCATCCGAGACTTTGGCTGGGCTATTTATAAGTCAGAGAAAGTTCTGGCCTCATCATACTACAGTCACCAGTTACCCATTTAGCCCTGTTGTCTCTTTTTATCTTAGCTCAACAACAGCAGGTAGATCATTTTAGGAAAACGAAATATATCTTTAACTCATGCTTCTAATAAGGCCCTGATGAGTTGTTGGTTTCTCTGTAAAGCTGGTAAAGACTGATATTGCTTTAATGAGAATTACTTTTTTGTATTAATTATCCGTTTAAAATGCCCACTGCTTTTTCACTGGACGAAGCTGGTAGCAAAGTATGTAGCCACAGAAAACTCACTCAGAGCTGAATTCCATGAATAAGCAAAGAAAGACTAAGAAAACCCACTACTCCTTTAGCCAAGATTGATTTCTCCTAAGTATTTCTAACACTTGAAATCTTTTATTTATGTTGCTTTGAGAGAGCTAACTGGCATTATTCTTTCCAGTTTGGTGCACCGATTCCTGTGGAACATCCTACTTGTAATTACAGTGCACAAGTGGGGTTCATTGCCTAGCTATAACCATGGCCAAGCCTCTGTAACACTTGTTGTGGTTTAAGCCCCGGCTGTAAATTAGAACCACGCAGTCTACTTCCCCCCCCAAATCCCCGGAGGGATGGGGAGGAGAATCAAAAGAATGTAACGCCCACGGGTTGAGATAAAAACAGTCCAGTAACTCAGGTATAACACAAATCACTACTGCTGCCACCAATAATAATAATGATAAGAGAAATAACAAGGGAAGAGAATACGATACCGCCTGCTGGAAAAGAGCCCGACAGAAAAGAGCACGTGCCCTTCCGGGTAGCTCCCAATTACATCCCCCGCCATGACGTGCTGTGGTATGGAATACCTCTTTGGCTAGTTTGGGTCAGATGTCCTGTCCCTGCTTCCTCCCTGCTTCTCCTCCTCCCTGGCAGAGCATGAGACTCACAAAGTCCTTGGTCAGTCTAAACATCAGTGTTATCAGCTCTGTTCCCAGGCCGAAAGTCAAAAACACAGTGCTCCAGCAGCTACTAAGAAGGAGAAAAACTGACTGCTACTGCTGAACCCAGGACAAACACTGCATGAGGATAGTCTAGAGAAGTATCTGCCTGAGGATTTTCAACTTACCTGTCACTAATACTTTGGCATATACACAGGTGATTTACTTCTTCATGGCCCTGGTCTTCAAATCTCTTTACTATCTATTCTGCACACAGCTTGCAATTGCCTATGTCCACAGGAGCATATTTCTGTAACTCTCCATCTGGGGAGTACTAGTCTTTTAACAAGGGTCACAAAAGTCTCGTCAGGAGTGGTTCAGAAAGGTTATATTAAATGAAAATATAAGTTGTTTACATTTATGATGTGTGGTTCAGTATTTAAATGCAGATCTTCTCTGATGTTTCTATAGGTTAACGTTGCTATTGCATCCTACCAACCATTAAAGTCAGAATTTTCCTCATTGGCTCCCCTAGATGCTTTGATCAGACTTTGGGTGAGATCTTTCCTATGCAATTCCTCCTGCTGCAGGAGGACCCAGCTGTAGCAATGAGAAACTCAGTGAAGGAGCTAGAGGAAGTGCTCTGGAATCTGGAGTAAATGCAGCAGAAAGGTATCTACACTCAGACATCATAAAATGGGGTTATAATTTACTCTATCATTGTAAATCTAATGTGGGCAGTAGTATATTTGCCCAGGGCACTTGCTCATTTCATAGTCATGTGTGTCTTTTAGCAACTGCTGCTAAGACTAATTCAAAGACTCACTCCTTTAACTCAGTACCAGGAGTCCCACTTCTGCTGTCACTCATTTTGAACACTCTACAGTCCTTTCTTAGAAGACAACAAAACCCTTTCCATTTGTTTTATTTTTAATTTCTGTGATAACGGGAAGAATAAGAACGAGTGAAGCCAACACATAAAAATACTCATTTCTTAGATCAGAATGAGCCTGTGACAGCAACACTTCCTAGCCCTTCACAACTGGGAAGCACAGGCTGTGCTTCCAAATTGCGTATGCATTTGCTTGTGTATGAATGTGTTCACATTTGCATGTGTGTTCGTACATACTAAATAGAGAATATAGCATAATCATTTCCAATTTGTGGTAACTTTGGCTGCAATTCCAGTTTTAAGTATTTGGAACAGTTCTTGCTTTATATTAATGGGTTTGCCTGTTTTTAATGAGCATGTTTAGTGTAGTGAGACGTTATAGTCACTCAATAGAACGTAAGTTTCTTTCTCGCACATTGTGTTGCAGGCCAGATTCTGACTGATTAATACATTGCAGGTGTCAGCCAAAATACAAAAGGAGAAGGAGAAGAGTAAGGGGGTGAAGTTATTCCTTCTCTCTGGCTGGCTGCTCTTGGTGGGGTTTGTAGAAGCCACTCTGTGAGTAGCTTGGAAAAGGATTCTGCTCAGAAACATGGACCTAGCAACAATACTTCTATCATCCTTTCCATCTGCACGAAGTATTCCCACTCTTTGCAGAACAAAAAGGAAAAAAAAACAGGCAAAGGGGCCCTTTATGAGACTATTGCCAGCCCAAGTACAGATGCCTATTAAAACTAGGTTTGCACCTTGTTTAGCAGGGTCAGCTGAAATGCTTCTTGTGTTTTGTTGCCTGTCTGTACTAACAAACCTCAATCTGCGAAGCTCTACATAGTAGCTAAGATAAACGTTGTATATTTTCATTGTTTGATTAAATCTTGTCTGAATTATCAGTTGTATAATGAGAAGAGTTGGCTTGCTCTGAGGTGCTAGCTGTCAATGGTTATTGTTAATCATAATCTAACAAATACCAGATACAGCTATTTGGCAATTGAGAACTAACATTTTTCTTATTTAAGGTGATAGGAATGAAGGAAACATAAATCATAACGTACTTATTTTCCCATATCTGAAGGTGCTTTAATACTTAACATTTGTCTACATTTCAAGACAGGCGATTCATGGCTATTGCCAAAAAAACTGTACATTTTAAATTGTTACAAAAGTTAACATTGTAGAATTCAAGTGTTTCTATTTCCTAGGATAATTCCACTCAAGACAGCACGGCTACAAGTTTGGAGAAAGAGACAGTTCAACCTCACATATACATTAGTATGAATGATTTTATGCCAGCTTACACTTCTGAAGCATCCTTATGCTAATCTTTCAACTTTATGTGTGTCTGTCAGTAGAACAAATTTTAGTTCTTTTAATAAACTTTTTACAAAAAGCTTTCGGAAATATTTTATTGAGTCCTGATAATTTAAATCATGTCAAGTACCTAAAGAAGCCAGCTGATAACCATTAAATAAAAATGAAGACAACCTCAGACCTTGAAAACTTAATTTCATTGGGACTGCAAACATCCTGAAAATTAAGTACACAGACTAAGCTAAGTGTATAGAATCCCACTCACAAGGGGCTTCATCATGGTTTTAAATCACAGCATGGTGCTGGAGGCGAGACAGAGCTGCACTTCCCATCTGGAGATATTTTCACTGACTCATGGGGTTTTCTGAACAGATCTAATGACTCTTCATAGGACGTAATATAACCACATGCTTGTGTGCTAGCATGGACAGTGTAAAGGAGGCTGACCTCTCCTGGTTCTCTTTGGGGATCCAAGAAATCCATTTGAAGTTCAGACAGGCCTGGCAACAATGAAATTTTCCTGAATTAGTTGTGGAAATTAATATTGTCTACTGTGTTTGTTAGGGTCTTTTTTTTCTCTTAGGCTTAGTTAGCAGATCTCACTTTAGAAAATCCACAGCAACACTGATCGTTGTTTCTGAGGACATTCAGCTGGGCCGCTGCAGTTGTGGAGAGGAAGCTCAGAAGGATGCTACATTGTTTTCTCCTCTGGAGAAGAGAAGGGTCCGTGGGGATGTTACAGCAGCCTTGTAGTAGGTAATTGGGGCATACAAGAAAGAGGGAGAGGGACTTTTACAAAGGCATGTAATGATAGGACAAGGGGTAATGGCTTTAAACTGAAAGAGGGGAGATTTAAATTTGATATTAGAAAGAAATTCTTCACTATGAGGATGCTGAGGCACTGGCACAGGTTGCCCAGAGAATCTGTGGCTGCCCCATCCCTGGCAGTGTTCAAGGCCGGGTTTGATGCGACTTGCAGTAACCTGGTCTTGTGGGAGATATCTCTACCCATGGCAGTGGTGTCAGAACTAGATGATCTTTAAGGTCCCTTTCAACCCAAACCATTCTAGGATTCTATGAGCCTATGGCTTCCCGTGAAAAGGCTCTTTTTGAAATTAAGTAACTTTCCAACACTCTCTATAACCTAATATACCCATCATGAAATAAAAAGTGGCAAGAGAGGAGCCAGACAATGCTCAAAACCGTCACCACTGATAACTCAGCATTTTGAAAGAAGACACTTCAACAAATCTATTGAAAAAATATATTCTGCCTGCATTTTGGGGAGCTGAAGAATAATTCATTCAATTTTTACTGATTTTGAGCCATATATAAACAGTATGACTGATGTTTTAGGAAATTTTTGAGAGTGGATAGGTCTCTAATGACATATGATAATAATGCTTCCCCTAACAAAGGAATTGGTAATAAGAAGGTTAATTTCAAACTCATTGCTTTGATGAATAGGATCAATACCACTGAAGTCAATCAGTATGTGTGTGAGAAGACAAGATTAAATCAGTATAGCTGCATTGACTTTGATTATAGTACATTGACTTTCACCAATTACACTACACAAGGTTTAAGCTGGTGTAAATGAAACCAGAATGAACATCAAGGTCTCAGTTACTGATGTGTTGTTTATATAGCCAGCATATAGCCTACAGTACTTTTTTCAACTACATTCAAGGTAAATATGCATGAATAGATCTATGTGATATAAACCTAAGTTTCCGTTTGAGTGCTTCACTTCCATTTGATTGCTACATTTCAGTGTTTGGTCTCACCAAACCCTGGTATCCTTTAGACTTGACAGATTAACACATATATGAAGAAATTTGCATATTTATTTTAAACCAGATGTTCTTCAAGCAGTACAGCCAAATTCCCATCATCACTATAATCACATTGTTTTGTTAACATAATGGAGCCATTAAAATTGCACCGAATGCTTCTTTGTAAGGAGGAAAGGGTTATTGAAGAATTTTCCAGGTGAATTCTAAGTGAATCCTAATTAAGAAGAAAGAGTCAGATCTCTAGCTAATGTTAATTGTGTCCATTTACATCACTGAAGGATCTGGCTTATATCAGAATAAAACTATTGCTTTGTTTTGCAATAGCTGTCACTTCTTTTTTTTTACAGCAAAAGTGATTGGAATAAAGCTTTGTTATATTAATAGCAGTCAACAAGCAGTGAATAACTGATATTATAAAATATATAATGTATTTTTTAATCATAAATTACCATAGACTTATATTCGAATTTGGTGGTTTTAATAAAATTTCTGAAGTTATAACATTTTCATTGGTTCACATAATAGAACATTTGGGTTTTTTATGTGAAGATCTATATTTGGTGAAGTTTAACACAATTAATCACTGTTAAAAGTTCTGAATTGCAAAGCATGAGAGTAACATTGTTTTGTTAAAACGATAAAGGAAAGTTGCACTTCACAGAGTGATGAAGAAATAAATCTTACATAAGAAGGGAAAGGTTTATTTTCTGACAAAGAAGCCAAGAAGAACTGGGTGAGGCTGGAGACTACATTCAAACCGACCTTTCTGATTCAATGTGACATTGTTTTTCTTAAAGAAAAATTCCAGACAGTCAGAAAGCAGAGGGAATACCCAGGAAAAACAGATATTTGGAAGTGCTACTTTGTATTAAAAAATAAGTAATGACTTGGGGCCAGGAACTGCCCTTTGAATTGTGGCACTGAGAAGTTAACAAACAACACACCTGTTCACCTAGCATTTCTAATATGATTAAATCATCTTTTCCCAGTCGACTGCAAGAGCTGAAGGCAGCAAGGGGAATCTCATATCATCTGAGACTGAACATCTCATTACAGATCTTGTAAGACAACCAGGTGCCAGAGCAAGGGATGAAAAATATTATGATTATTTTTATTATTATTATTATTATTAATTTGCTTAGGGGCTGCACACAGTATGAGGCAGTTCAGCCTGAACAGTAACAGGTCAGACAGAGGGAAGGAGGAGAGTGTATCTTAAGTAATTCAGAGCATGGTGGCTGATGGAGTACCTCAATATTTTATTCTGGTCAAAGGAAGCTAGGGAAAAGAGGTAATGAAAGAGAGAAAGAGGCAAAGGTTGATCCATATAAGGCAACAGCTCAGAAATAAAGCAGGTCTGCTAATGTGGTAGCCACCAAGCCACTCACTGAAGCAGTACAAGGCTAACTGAACAGTGTCAAAGGCCTATTCAAAAGCCAGTGCAAAACCACATCAGATATGATGGAAAGCTCTTGGCAATGGTGCAAAAAGCTCTGCACTCAAAGTTTGCACCAATGGACAAACCTCAGCTGCAGGCACATAATCAGATGTTGCAAAACATTGTTGGACATTTCCAAGCAAATGGCTGGCAAATTGAGGTCTCAGAATATTTTGACTGGATAAGATCTATGGCATTTCGTTAGGAGGTGTTTGTTAAAAAGTTGTGTCTGATGTTTGAAAAGGTCAGTGTAAGCAGCACGATCTACTGTAGTAAGTACAAAGCTTTGATTTTAATGAGATCTAAGTCATGGTAAAGTTGACTTGAGCACAGGAATATTCAGAAACGTTTAGACAATCCAAATCTAAACAAGGCACATCACTGGTGATACAGAAGAGCAACTGTAACTTAAGATTTATAAATGTGCCTTCTGGGGGGGGAAGGCATTCACACAATTTTATCATCCAAAAGAATAATTCCTTGGAAAAGCACTTTCATCTCTCAATAAAAAGCACTATTTACATATTTTTTTTTTTTTTTTCAAAATATGTCATGTAAGATAACTTCTAAGAAAGCTACAAAAATCTTTTCTGAGAAAGCTAGAGAGATCTTTCCAAAGAACAGTATCTTTACCCTTTTCACTGGGACAGTGAAAGCCTGTTATAAATTAATTCACCAACTGCTTTTCTGGTATCACCCAATGTCTTTTATGATGGTAAGGAAATTATGTGTAAAACTACTAATTCATGAATGTGTGAATTCTGAAGATTTAATCTGGGAAAAACCTTCCAGTAAAAACTAGATAATTATTTAAAATGGTTTGAAGAGTTTCCCAGTTCAGCTTTCACCCACTTCCCCACTGAAGTGCTGAGGAAATCAATAAATCAGACCAAAGAAATTACGATTTCTGATCACTAAATTTACATGAAAAGAATGTGGAGACTTGCTTCAGCATGAGTTTTCTTTCTTCTGCATCATCAACTCAGTCACAGGCTTAAATATTTCACTGTTTTCAACGCCGCACAAGCTTCAGCCCTCACTTTTTCAACCATCACCTAAAAATATTTAATAGTTCTAAATCAGAAGTGAATCCATATCTGGAATGGACTAGAAATTAATTGGCTTAAAATGGAATGAGTAGGAGTGAGAAGGAAAGAAACACATCTTTATAAACTTTAACAGTCTTCCCAGTTCATGTTATTTTGTTAGGTCTGCAAAATTCTTGATTTAACCTTTTATTTAACCTCAGCCTAAACCAATGCCAATCATAATATTAAACTTTCACCAGAGTGATAGTAACAATAATACATCATGCAATTTCAGTAACATAAGCCTGTGCAAAACTTCACAATGATTTGAGGTTTATATGTTTCAATTCATATATTTATAACCCAAGTGCAAATGGCCTACATGTTTGATGTGAGCAAACAAGTAATCATGCAATTAGTGAGCATAACTCAGATATTTGAAAAGGATTTTCCTCTTCAGCCTTACTCTGTCTTTTATAATAAAAAATGTAAATTAAAAAATAGGCTGAAATTCTAGGGGGAAAAAAATCATTGGGCAATTTCCTCTTATTGAACCGCACTTATTATTGACTGAAATAATATGAGCAACTATATCTAGTGAATCAAGTGAGTCCTTAAAACCTCTGCAGTCCAACAATAGCACAGCCTCAACTGAGCTTGCTGTCAGAACCCTCTCCTATGAGGTGACACCTGGAGACCACCTCTACATCCAGCCTGGGTTAGCTATGAGCATGGGCCTTAACATCCTCTGTTCCCAGGGCCAATGATATGAGTCTTTTGCTTTATAGCTTAGCTCTTACATGACAGGCACACACATGGCACACAGACATCGCACGTGCCTTTAACACTGTGTTGCTCTTTCCTTAACATTGCATAAATAGTGATCCCTTAGCAAAAACATCATCCTGACAACAATTCTTTTTATTTCATCCAGGCTTGGCTGAGCCAGCATCTGGAGCTGGTGAAGCCTTTTTGTGTCTTACTCAAGCTACCTTTCTCTTCAATGTCCTCTTCAACCACTGTTACCACGTAGCTGGTTTCTCCATCTTCTGTTTTTCAGGCTCCCCCTCAAGAAGCCTGGAAAAAGAGACTTTTCCACTTGAAGCAAAAGCACTTGTCAAAATTTTGTCTGTAAAATAAATGCCCTCTATTATCCATAGTCTGGAGAGTATTAAAAGAGGACTTACTGGTGGTATTAAACATAGTCTTACAAAGACTTTTGTTGTGTGGTAACAGTCGCAGTAAAAGCTCTGTTACATTGAAAAAACCTAAAAATTAATTTTCTAAAAACCAACCAAACAAACCCCAGGGCTTTTAATTCATTCAGCAGCTGCCCAGATAATTTCACTGCCTGCTTCTGCACTTTGGATTTCTGCTGCTCAATATTGTCAGAGTTCTTCAAAGTAACATAAGGAGCCTGTAGAGGCCTTGGAGGGAGTGATCCAGCTCAAAGCTCCCTATCCAAGCACACCGTGCTGCTAGTTCTGCAGCTGAAGTCACAAGGTCTTCTGGCATCTCAGTGCTGGGGATGGAGCACTGATTTCTGCCGTAGAGGTTCATATAATTCTTCTCTTAGCAGTAACAGGACCCTTCTGAGGCAATTATCACCATGAAGAGGTCCAAAACGTTGATGGAATTTGTGGGATTTACAAGACACAAAAATGACACTGAGGAAATAGCAAAGAGAAGACCAACACAGGCAGGATTGCCACACATCTCTTCTCTCTTCCCTGTGAGTTTATCTAGGGGCAGCTGCAGCTAAGCAGCTGCAGAACCAGGTCACCTATGAAACCAAGCAAGCACAAAGCAGAGAGAGACAACACGGACCACATCTGCAGCTCTTGTACATTGGTAATTTGGTAGTTTATAGTAATTTGGCAATTTGCACCAGCTGAATGCAAGGCCTTTTCCTGAGTTAACTTAGTCTTGCATTTTCACAATAGGGGTTATAGTGAAACCATTTGCATAATTTGAGCCCCATGATTTAGTACATCAGTTTGTGAGTGCCAAGTATCCTTACAGACAGGCACAGCACATGTGGGATGCATACAAGAATTTGTACGGGGAAAAAGAGAAGCTGTTCTCCCCAGTCCTAAAAAACATCTTTGGCAACATTATAAATAAAATACATCCTTAAAGCAAAAACCATGACTATGCAAAAAGACGAAAGTACGGTGCTGTCAGAGATATCAGAATACGACCCATTTTAGCTATAAGATACTTCAGAAATTATTTCAGATGCTTTTACCCTCTGGAACACAAGAAGTTGACTTCAGAGCTCAAGCTGCAAAGAGCAATTGTTATAGCTAAAAGTATTTGTTTCAAAGCACTGTGGAAGTAAATGAAAGTGTCATTTTGCGCTAATGTGATAGGCAGCTACTCTGCCTTGTCAGAACAAGCAAAGTCCTGTAAGCTTTATTCCATTGCCACAGGCATTTGGGCACCTCTCTGGAAATCAATCACAGATTGGCCTGAAGAAGAGCAGAGCTGAAACAATGGCACCAGAGTAGAGGACCCTTAATGAAAGCCATTTGCTAGTCCACACCTAGGCTGTCTAGACAGCACCTCCTGTGCTTTGATCACTGATAAACCATTCTAAATGTTACCAGTGCCCCTTTTTTGTTTCTGTTTACAGGCAACCAATGGGCCTCTGGCCACTGCCTCTATTTCAAAGCAGCACTTTTCATCTGACTGCAATCACACAAAAAAGAACAAAGAGATGGACATTTTGGATACGAGATACTTATTTTCCTGTGATTTATGCAATTTCGAATGAAGAGCAAAAACAAAAAACCAATTGTAAGTGAACATGTGATAAATGTTTCTAATTAGGCATGCCCTCTTAATCAATCTGAAGGCAGATTTCCCTCCCAAACCAGTAAATATTTAGTGTAAGCTTGTGCATGTGTGCACATGTGTGTGTGCTCATGCTGCACGACACAGACCTCTAGACTATAGAGCCCTTTTAATGCGTGTTAGAGCCACACTTCATGGTGCTCTTTCTCTGCCGCTTGCCAGTACAGCCACTAGCTCCACTCTGGAATCTCCAAATGAAATATCCAGGTACTTTTCCAAGTGGTTGTTTTATGATTTAACCACAGTAAAATTAGAACTGAAAAATCTACAAAATAAATTGTGCAAAGCTCATATCCTGTGCTCACCCTGCATACGCTAGCCCATAAATAACGGGCTTTTTAGTTACACATACTGAGCTATAAGGTTTTAAAGATTTGTCTGAATATTGGTTTGCATGTGGATTTAAAGATGTTTTACCTAAATTCAAGTCCACAAATACCATGCGGCTGCCTTTAGCTGGATATCAGTGCTTGAACTTTAAGCTCTTTTCATCTTTCATCTTCAGCAACTTGAAGTAGCCTACTTAAATTCAGCCTTTGAAACATTCTCAGCCTCTCCCTCCATATGTCAGGCCAGTTCAGACATCTTAGGCCTCAATCACACACATTCTTTAAGAAAACTTAAAAGATCATAAAGTCATTAAGAGACTTGGTTCAACCGATATATCATTAGAAAGTATTTTATTTCTTGTGTAGGAATCCAAGGCTATTTGCATGCAGTTTAACAACATTAAAAGGAAATCAGTCTTGTAAGGCTGGGCATTTTTGTTCTGTATACTTAAAAATATTTCTTTTTCAAAACTCATGATCAAGACCAACTCTTTCTGGCTCATCTGTAATATCCTAAAACCATGCATTTCTTTGTTATTTTCTCTTCTTTCTAGGGAGAAAATGAAGAAACTTAATTAAATGCCCTCAAAATTGCCAATCAGATGGGGAAAAGGACAAATAACTCTCTCAACAACATAGTAAGAGCTCTGAAGATGACATACTCTGTGGTCCTGATTGGCCACGTGTTTGACTTCATATACCATAGGATAAAACTTCATGTCTACCCTTGCCCCAAAGACATGCAAAACATTTTCCCTCCCTTATAAAAATCCCATTAAGCCAACCAAAATTTATCATACAGTGATAGTAAGAGTGGTAATACCTGTGGTTTTTTTCCATGAAAATATGACAGCTCATCAAAAACCCTCTCCACAATATCATATGTCAAGGAAGTAGTAGTAGTAAAGCAGAGGGGGGAAAAGGTCATCATCAAGATCATCAAGGCCAGGTTGGACAAAGCCTTGGGTGACATGGTTTAGTGTGAAGTGTCCCTGTCCATGGCAGGGGGGTTGGAACTAGATGATCTTAAGGTCCTTTCCAACCCTAATTATTCTATGATTCTATGATTCTATCATAAACTTGCTTAAGAACACAAGTGATGAACAGGGAAACTAAGGCTCTTTCCCAGGGCTACCTGCATACCATTCCTTTGCTAAACCTAACCTGATGCTATTTATCCAGATCCCTTAGAGAAGGCACAAAGCTTTCAAAGCTTAAGTCAAGTTCCTATATTATGTCGCTGGTTACAATAAGAGAATTACATTAGGGAAACAACTTCATAAGAGTCTTCAGTTTCATTCCTTTGGCAATATATTCTTTCAAGTCGATGTCATTTGAAGTGAGAGATCCCAAGGTCTGCAACATGAGACTATGGGACTGCACAGGAAAAATCAAAAATATTTAAAGCTTCACTTATTTACCTCCGTGGTTTCTTATCAAAGGTTCTTATCAAAACATGAGTTTTGTCTGACTGAAACAGGACTGGAGCTGCTGAAGAATTATTTTTCACTCCTAGAGTAATTATAGCAGCTTTAGTGGTGCACTTTTAAGATGAAACTTAAATAATGCAGGAGAGAAAAGAGCCAGTGACATTGTTTATGAACACACTGTGATTCTTAGACATTGATTTAATGGTACAGCGGGCTGCACTCATGTTCCTCTTCTTCTTAGAAATATTCTTATTCCAGTTTAATTCAGGAACCATTTCCTCTCCTTGAAGTCAAAAGAGTTAACTGGGTATAAATCTCTCAGGAATTAAGGGAAATGAAACAGTGCCCCTTGGAATAAGACCAAAACAGCCTTCCCAGAAAGAAAAAAAAAATGAAATCTTGTGAGTACCCAATAACTTTTGAATATACTGCAGATTTGAGCCAAAAAGACATTAAAAACAACAGAACTTTGCCTGATTTCAGCTTGCTTTGAATGAAGTTTTTAATTATCTGTGCCTTAAAATTATATATTTAAACACTCCATATAACTGGGAAAAAAATAGAGAAATAAGAGTAAGATTGGAAATTTTTGTTCTTTAGCAGTCTTTCTTCTAGCTACGGTTAGCCATCAGATCTGTCATGTGTCATTTTTCAGCTCATTAGGTGGGATTTTGGCAATTTCTGCATACAGTAAGAGGTATTGAGCAGTTGAAACTGGGAAAGTCAAATATTGAGAAGCAATGTCATCATCCCTCATCACTTCTAAGGAAAAATTCTTGCGTAATTGTTTAATGCCATGGGCTGCCTTTAGTGGGACATACTCATTTTTGCCAATTTCCATTAACTCTTGAGGCTCACAGCCAGAAACCATATGAGCAAAGAAGCATACTCAGATTGGATCAAGCTGTTGTATTGCTAATATTGCTATTTAACAAGATTCCCCAGCAATGAGAGAGAAGTCTCAGAGAGAGATGCAACATGTGGTCCAGTAAGACTCGAGAACATATATCCCTTTGCATCTAGAGGCTGTGTAAATTGTGTGCGCACAGGGCAATGCTCAATTAGCATTTGCATGCTTTGGCCCCAAATCAGCAAACGACTTGTATGTGCATTCTACTCAGGCAAGTCCCCAGGAGTGCAATAGCATTGCTTATGAGTAAGAAGCACATACGTCACTGTGAGCAGCATGGGGGCCTTTTTCGGACAAACATCTGTAACGGCAAACGTGGGATCAAATCCTTCTCTGCTGCAAATCAGCACACTTCTAGTGTTGTCTGTGGGATGGTCTGGCCCTGTATGTACTATGCCAACAACCAAGAGAAGGAAGGTTTTCAAAACGCAAAAGTAACGCTTCACAGCTCTAACTGTTTCTTCTAATATGCTATTTTGTGGTGAAGCTGTTTCAAGAAAATTCATTGTTTTTCTAGAATGTTTCAATGCTGAAGGCAGAACTGACTTTCAAGACTCATCAGTACAAAGTAATTAACTGGAGTAACTCAAGTAGAATAGATAGTCCCAGGAAAGCTCTCTGGTGTGCATGTATAGATGCTCTAGTCCAGAATAAGTGAGTTTTAGTCCAGATCACAGTGTGTTCAGAAGGCTAAGGGTAAGCACTCTGCAATAATTTAATCTCCTTTTTAGCTCTGGCGTTAAACTGCTCTCATTAAATCAGTACCAGAAAAAAAAAACAACACACTCTTCTTTTAGTAGAATGCTTAAGCCAAACTTCATGGCAGAAGATAACTAGTTTTATTTTGCACTGAAATACCAAATCATGTTTGAGGGACAGTAATTCCCAGTTTAAGGATAGAAATTAGTAGCAGAAGAGCAGTAATTTTTTTAACTGAAAACAGGTAGATGACATTGTCCTTTATCTTGCACTTGCTAAATGTATGTACACAGATTTTTACACTGGTTGAGCTGACCCACAGTGTCATAATTTGGTTACAAAGCTGGTGCTTCAGAGTCCACCCAGACTTTTGCAGTCATTTAAATGTTGCAATTTAAAATTCAGAGTTGTATTGTAACAACACGTCTGCCATTCTAGCTTAAATATATAAGACCTAAGATACTCTACCTTTAAAAAGTTTTTGTTTACATAAGAATAATATGTATAAACTGTACCTATAAACGACAATACACAAATAATGTTACAAAACTCCTGCAACTTCAAAAAAAGATGCTTTCCACATTAGTCTAGAAGTGAAGTGTCTTCCTCTTCAACAAAAACATATTTTTTACTATGAAAATTATACCATCAAACAGCCTAGGCAGAGAAATACTCAGGCCTACCAAATCCACAAAAATTCTGGATTTGAAAACAAAATCCAACCCATCTGTAAGACTGAAGAGGGAATTTTATTTATGAAATTTTACCTTTCCCAGAAGGATTTTTTCAGTACAAGAACACTAAATTTTCTCAAGATATTAGATCTCAGGTTTTGGGTGCTGTGAGAGAATCATCTGCGTAGTAATTTTTGAGCATGTACCATTGATCTTCTAGTAATAGGAACACCTGCATTCATAGGCAGGAAGGGGAGAATACTTTATTAAATTATATCTTTTATAAATATATTTTAGTCCAATTTTCTGCTTCCAAAACAAATAAAATTATAAAAGCCCTGTCTGAAATTCTAGCCAGTGGGAAGAAAACATGGACCTCACTGATGATCTCAGTAAGGACTAAGAATTTATTTAAGATTCTTTCTGTTTTCTAGTTTCTAATAGATAATGTGGCATCTTTGGTATTTTTCTGTGAAGGATGCTGATATTTTTCTATGTCATGAAAACATGGAAGTAGGTGATGAGACTGGTGACCCTGAGTCCACAGCAGGAGCGATGTACACCTCTGATCAGGGAACTGCAGAAGCTGTGATGGCTGGAGAGTAAACATGCAGTTAGAGTTCCTCATGTCCAAATCAGCCTTTAGAGAGGTGACATGGTAACAAGTAGGATTAACATCAGGGATTTGTCCTCATAAGTAGACCAGATAATAAATTCAGAGCCATGGTGAATGCATAGGTGTGTATCTACCCACATCTACCTGTATACTCACACAGAGGCAATACTTTAGGGTAATGACACAGCTTTGAGGAAGAAAGCCAATATATACATCCATTGATCTATAAAATTGCCAAACAACATCCAATAATTTCTTTTATGCAAAATCTTATAACTGTAAACACATTTACTGCTACCATTATCAGAGGCAAAGGTGACTGAAAGCGCATCAGGTTAGCTGCTCCCACTCAAGGCAGGTCTGTATCTGAATGAAGAGCAATTTTTTATTGTTTTGCTTCAAAAATGTAACAAATGTTTCTTTGTTGAAGAAGCTTAATTAAAACCAGATAAAAATCAAGAGAATATTTCTTGCATTCTTTAAAATAGAACAAAATGTGCCTGCAATTGTGAGCTGAAAAGGACCTGTCTTTCTGTTTGTTAAAGAGACTGAAGATGCATTGTGCAACCTTATCTATATCTACCCCATCTGTCACATAATCCTGCTAAAACCAGGGGCGCTTATTCAACTCAAGCCCTTTCCAGCAAAACTGCACTATCTTACACATAAATGAGCTAGTACTTTTGCACAGTCCATTTTTATAGTTTAGGTAATAACAGCATACAGCCACGAATAGCTGTGAGGATTTTAGCATGAAAGGGTAATTATATAATCCCAAAGGAATAAGAATTACAGGAAAAACTTGCCCCCCGTGACATTCAGCTGCTCAGGAGGTGTAACCAGAAGATACTTAAGGGAAACAACAAAAATACCTGTGATATAAATTATGCACCAGCAATCACATTTCCAAGGTGTTCTAAAAGTGGGAAGTTAAATAGGAAGCTGCATCACTGAATTTATCTCTTCATATCTGTTCCCACAGTGCCACTGAACAAATCTTGTAGACAAGCTTAGAAAGAAGCGGTTATAATGCCTGAAACTGCTATCATGGACTCTGAAGGTACTTGTTTTACACTTTTCTACACAATGATTGCAGATTGTCTGATACAGGGAGACATTGCTCCCAGCTGTAACACACACAACCCAGCGTTCTGCGGCATTATACATAAGTGCTTAGTGAGAGTAACAGGTTAACAAAGCATTGGCAAATGGCTTCTTTGTTCACACTGGTGCAAAAAAAAAAAGCAGACAGGGAAATTGGGGCAGGGTGCTGGTTTAAATTCTGTAACATGTGAAACAATTTCTCATTAATTAATCCAGTCATTAGAGCAGTCTCCCTGAGGGTGATGTAACCTGAACAGGATATCACAATTACAGCACTCTTTCCCTTTTTTAAGCTTGTTGGCATTTGACATGAAGAATTTATCAAAAAAGACATCTCTGTTCAGCAAACTCCTAAGCAGCTCGTCCTGGCTTTCTTTATACATTAATTCTCATTTATCCTCCTGTTAAGCAAGATCTGCAATAGCATCCAAAGTCACTGTACCTTTTCAGTGAATATAAGACCTCTATTACTGTAGAATTGAATGCCTACCAAAACATCATGTATATAACCTCCCAACAACTCTTCGATTAAGGAATCTTGATTTATTGGCTAAATTTCCAAAAGTAGTCAGCATCTCAAATTAGAGATCTTGAAATACTTTTTGAAATCTGATTGTATGACTAAATGATCCAAGAAGACAATAAGAAAGCAGGCAGTGGAGCCACAAGGCAGTGTTCTTCTGTCACTGCACTTGGTCTTCATGGGTGTGTCGAGTGTATAGGTGATTTGAGCATATTTGCAAAGAATAGCTTGTGCAGAGACACTGTCACTATTTCACTCTGTGCCCTGGCCCTCCTCCAAGCCACCCACCATCATTCTGCTCCTAAGCAGAAATAACTGGAATTTAGGCAATACCAGGATATATTCTTGAAAAGTAAGAAATGCCTTGAAATATAAAATGCTGGCAGCTTGTCCCAAAAAAAATCTGAAATGTTCAGACCTGTCCTTTTGATTCTTGGCACTTCAAAGACCAAAAAAGAGGAGGAAGAAAAGCAGTATTAAGTTGCAGAGATCAACAGAAAAGGAGGCCCATATTCCTAGCGAAGCATCTTTGAATTTCTCTGAAGACTTGATGATGCATTCTGCCTTTCCTCACATGATTTATATGAAAACATAACTCTTGTAAAAAGAACATGCCACATGCACTACTGGGTGGTTGCTGGAAGCTCTAAGTTTTACTTCAGTGTGATTCATTTGGTGGTATCCCAGGCATCTTTTGGCATTTCAGCTCTGCAAGAGAATAAATTACTGTCTCATGAGATGTGCCTTGAGTCCCTTTGGACACCACTCTGTGCCCAAAAGGTACTACATATTTCCACCGTGTTGTAACATTAGGTAAGTGCTGAAATACTTAGAGGTTATTGCACATGCACAGAGTCCAGTTAGGGATAAATACTTTCCCACAGCTCTAGACTTTGATTTCTTTCCTGTTTCAGCAATGAAGAAAAGGGTTTGAGGACCTCAGCCAGTTTGAGAATATTGAACTGGGAGAAAACTTTAGATGTGACCTTGGCTATTCTTGAAACAGGATGAGTGAAATGAAATCTGTGTGTCACGTTCTTTATATTTGGTAACAGATAGTGACACATAAAAGGTAAAGGTGTTCAGCCCAATATTTTAAGGTCACTTTAGAGCAACTATTATAAATTGTGGTTGGAACTAGATGATCTTAAGGTCCTTTCCAACCCTAACCATTCTATGATTCCATGATTCCATGTTCTGACTTAAAAATAACATTAAAAAACTTGCTCCTCTACAGTATATGCTGGTTATGAATAAAATGTAAAAGGCTTTTTGCATCTACATTTTTCAGCTTCTCTTTAATTTTCTCATCTCTCATGAACATTTATTCTAGTCATCCATATATGACCTTGAAATGTCTAAAAATATATCTTCCTTCGTATAACTCTTTCAAGAAAGATCACGGCCACAGATAGGCGGAACAAAGCTCATCAGTCTTAACTGACCATTTCTTCCTGAATAAAACAGCAAACTGCCAAGTCTGAAGCTCTCCTCTTATAGAAGGTCAAAACCTTTATGTACATGCATGGGGATTTTGGCTGAACTCTGTGAAACCACTCATGTGAATGTTCACTGGGTCAGACATTTAATTTGCAAATGCAGTAAATTCTCACAGTGCATGAGGCAGAGAACTGGTAGTTCTAAGAGAAAATATTTCATCTGAGGGCCAAGGAAGAGCCTTTTTTATAGGAATCCCACAATCACTTTCTTCAGCTTGCAAAAGGGGAGGGAAGCCTCAGGATGACTGGGGAAATGCTGAGGTTCCCAGGCTGTGGTTATACCCTTAGTTAAACAGATGTACAAAGAGATAGCTTTCAAATAAGATTCAGTGCACAACAAGTTAGACTTAACTAGCTGGAAAGTGATCATGGCCATGTGATGTTGTAAATAACCATTTCTGGTCAAGTCTCTCTGGGCAAGACTACTCCTTGTTAATGAAACAAAGAAAAGCCACTGCTTAAAAGCCGCAAACATATACAAGTTTGGTTCACACTGATAGGAATTCAGTAGCTACTACCAGTCTCTGAAATGGTCTTTCAGTGCTCTGAAAATCCCTTCAATTCATGTGCCCTGCCCATTAGAAAGGTATCCTAAACTGTCTAGGTTTGGAATTTTCTCAGTAAGCAATCTTTAAAGTGCCCTTTAGAGTCTTTCTACAGTAAGTGGTGGTAATAGTGGCACCCAAAAGCACAATAAGTTTTGAAAAGTTATGTTATTAATTTTGTTGTGCATACACGTAGCATGATTCACAGAATATGTATGCTCTGACAAATAGCCTGCAACTCATTCCACTAATCAATAGCATCATCACCTTCATAAAAGCAGTGACTATTGTGCTTGTAGATTGCATCTGATTCTCCCTGATGCTGTTAAGGGATCTTTCTGAAAATATGTGGTCAGAGCTTCAATGAAAAACTTTCTGACCACATTTTATAATGATAATGACCAACACAGCCAGTCTGGATTATAGCTTCAAATAACATTTTAACCAGAGAATTTTATCCAATGGAAAAATCAATATAGTTTACAATGACTGCATGTCTTAATAGCCACAGGGCAGCCACTAATATTGTCATTAAAGACATTCTGGCCTTTATTAATTTATGTTTTTCCTCTTAAAGAAAAATCTATGTGAGCAATAATCATAAGGGAACACCTCTACATTCATTTGCTTTTCAAATGTGTCTAAATTATTTAGTTTGTCTAATGAATTTGTCTTGTACTAAGATCTTAGCTATTGGTCCTTGCCCTGCAGCCCTACCTGGCACTGCTGTCAGTGGTAGTGTTGACTGAGCAAGAAACGAGTGTTTGGGGATAACATTAATGGGAGAATTTGAGATGTGAGCAACCCATCTAAACCTGTGCATTGAATAAAAACTCAATAAAGTGACAGAAAGCTACCTATGTGTTTAATCAGAAAGAGTTATTTTTAATGTTTCAAAATGTGTACATATCAAAGAACTTTAATATCTGAAGTTCTATCCTGATTAGGGCTTTACCTTTTCAGTTCAAATGAAAACAGGAGGAAAGCAGAACAACTCGGTCCCCCTCGGATCTTCACTCTCTGCCCACAGCGTGAATGATACACCCCATTGAAACAACCATCAGTGGCATCCCAAAAGTTCAGAGTGAGTCTACTTAACCTCTCTATAGTTTTCATTAGATGATGCTCTAACCTAAATAGCTATGCATTTCCTCAAGTGCAGTGTCAGGACAACAGAACAACTGAAAAGTCTAGAGCTGACCATTACTGCAGGAAAGGGGTGGTCAGTTTGGAGCATCACAGTATGTGTATCCATCCATTTTACTCTTTACAACCCTGTCCTGCTTCAGTGCAGGTCTGCCTTCATGGTCTTAGAAAGATTCTCTGGGTAGTGCTGGTTTCAAAGCACAGAATCAGTGAAGTGTCATTTCACATAGTCAGCTGAAAGAATTAAGGCTAATGCCTTCTTTGTTATAGTTTAATATATTTCTTATGAGAAACACCTGTAATATTTGTGACATACTTCTTCAGCTTGGCAATATTTTAAGTCATTACTGACTCAGAAGGACCTAGGATACTGAGCTGGCAGCTAGAAGAGGGATGAATGAAAACCTAAGTGTGGAAGGAGCGGTACCTCTCCATAAAGGATATCTACAAAACCTGCACAGGGTACTGAGTGATAAAATCCTCTCAACTCTTTGAGCATGATATAGTGGTAGAAGACAGAGGATATTCCTATATACAAAAACCTACCTTGTGCTTCATATATGCTACAGAGCATCCCAGAAGAAATGGGACATTAAATAACATAAACCAAATGTATGTTCACTGATCAAAAGAAATCTGGTTTCTATTGGTCTATGTTGTTGAAAGTTACAAACATGAAAATTTTCATGGAAGATTATTGCCTTTAAGACACATTTAATTTATTTAAAAACCACATCATGCTACCTTAAGTACTGCATTTGTATTGATTCCCTGTCTTGGCCAGGGGCTGGTAGAACACGAAGGACGTCCTGGTAGTGATCATTCATTTTATCAGCTCTAAACAACTCTGCTTTATTAGGGGACAGAGACAGCTTATTCCAAAGAACTCAGAGAGGAGCAGCTCTTCCCTCAGCACAAACTTCATGCTCAAATTAATTCAGGCCAATTTGCAGCTTCAAAAAGCACCTGCTGAAAAGAAGGCTTAGCAGGGCTGGAATGAATGAGCCCTGGCTGATACCTGCCAGGTGGCCTGCAACCAGATTAGCTGAAATCAAGTCTTAAATAAGCAGAATTATAATGTAAACAGCATCTCTGGGTAGTTGTTTTTTCTGAGACACTCACAGGACAAGGATGGTTTCTCTTAGTTATTTCTTTTACCATAGACAACACCTTGGAAACTACTACTGTGAACTGAAAATAAAAAGACTGAGTGCTGAAACTTCTAACCAGGTATTTTGGGAACCAGAGAGAAAGCTTGATTTTGTGCCTTTAACCTGTGCTTGGCATTGGGTGTAGGTTTATATCATGCTTTCTGTGTCCTTTCCTTCCCTACACAATGAAATAGTATTGTTCAGTTTTGTGGTGATGGGAAGGTTAGCAGTCCCTCCCAGACTGTGGTGCGCATTGTGGTGTGGATTACATGTTTCCCCTTTCTGGGAAGGATGTTGGAATATTAACAGGATTTTGGACAAAATCTGACTCTGAGCATAAAGCTGACTTCTTACATCTCCAGTATCTCTCAGTGGAACAACCCATTTGATTTTCTAGCATGCTTAGGTAGAAGGTCCATTAACAGATCTGGAATTTTTGCCAGGGAAGATTGTAAGAGTAATACTGTGGTTATCCAGACCCTGCACTGTAGGTTCACAAACAAAACACCACTCGCAGCATATACCTACCAAGTATAATCCTCAATAAATTTCATTATGCTATTGAAAAAATGCTAGAGATGGCAGATCAGAAATCTGGCCACTTCAACTCTGCTGTCAATATGTTAAAACTCCTGAATGAGCATTGGGAAGAAAACAAGTTTCCATAATGTTTCTTGAAGCAGGAGGTCCCAGTCATTGAGATTCTATTTACACCATGGTTGTGTGTCCTCTGAAAGAGCAGGAGGCTGTGTATAAGTCTGTAGGCATGGATAAAACAAATGAGGCAGACGCTGTGCTGATACCTATTTGCTGGAAGCTGAGCCTCTGCTTGATTCCTATTCAGAGGTTTTAATTTTTTTTCTTTGAACCACAAGGAGCTGGTTAAGCATAATTTGCCTGAAATAAAGCTGTTATTTTTGCATAAATACTTAGAGCAAGCACAGTTCCCATCAAGGCATTGAACACATTTATTTTGGTCTCAAAAGCTCTGCTATTTAATTTATTTTTTTGAATCCATTCAAGTAAAAAAAAAAAAAAAAGGACAATTTGCCTCACTAGAAAGGCAAGGAAGTACAATACTTGTGGATAAAATGAGAAATAAAGGGTAACAGTCTCAAAAGTCTCATTATTTATAATTTTTTAATTGCTAGAAGATGGAGTTTTTCTAAGAAAATTCAATTGTCTTGCACCATAAGAAGCAGAATGACTTTTAAAAGACTTCATTATGCTCAGCAGTTATTAGAAGGGGAGACTTTCTTCTGAATAAAGTATTGCCATTTTTATGTTTCCTACTCAAAATTGTATTGAAAACTGCAGATTTTTTCTAGATTGCTGGATGGGCCTGGAGAGGCTGTAGGCCACAGGGCTGGCCAGTCAGGGAACTTCTCAAGGGCTGGACAGGAGTGGAAAAAGTTGCTGTCACTTCCTATCAGGAACTAGATGATCTTAAGGTCTTTTCCAACCCGAACTATTCTGTGATTCTATGATTCTGAGACCAGCTGTCCAGCTCATACATTTCCAGGTGTTCTAGGGAAATGGGAACTAACTAATGCAGTGAACACAAAAACCCACCATCTCCAAAAGTCTTTGCTCCTCCAAAGTACTCAAGCTGCTGGCCTAGACTGTTTTTGTTCCCAGATGCCCTTGCAGGCTAGGGAGCCAAAGTGGAAGAGCAAGACCTCAGGCAGGTTCCTATCACAAAACAACACGTTTTCCATCAAAAGACATCGTAGAATTACCCCATCCACCCAGAACTTTTCTACTTTCAACAAGACAATGTGATGCCACAAACAGACTATGTGCACTTGTGAGTGTCCTAAACTCCCAAAACAAGGTGCTGGCGCCAAGCCCCAGAGAGCTGCCAGGGAGACCTCTGAAGGCAAAGCCAGCCATCACATCCAGAACCCCAGCTATCTCTTAGGCTTAGTCTTAGTCATTGACTTCCTTAACCCACATAAACCTGATATGAATTGTAACTCTTACATGCCCAAATGCTGGTTTGGACAACCTATTTCTGACATCATTATTTTAAAAGTCACCCTACATGCCTTAACCAGTCTCATCCTGTTAGGTGCCGCATAATCAGAAACTGAACCCAGATCTCCTGAAGCACTTATATCATACTCTTTAAAGCTATATTTGTAGGCTTTGGCATAATATCCTTATATCTGGATTTTGTCCATGAATACAATAGTTTTCCTTGAATCCCCAACCCCACCCCCCAAAAAAAGCAAATTGCAAACTTGGAGACCATTATAAATATACTGGCCAAACCCAAAGTTAGGAACCTATCCACTGGCCTAAAAACAAGAGAAATACGTTTTCAAAGCTGCTGTATTTGTTTTCAGAATTCTTTGAAAAAAATACTGTTGAGTAAATAATTTATAGCAATGAAATTATGTGACAAATATTGATTTTTTACTGTTTGGATAACTTTGTTGAATACATACAGGTTTTTCTCCATGTGTTCATTTGGTCCTTGGACCTAGTTCACACTACTCTTTTCAATTTCCATTTACCTCACACCTGAAATTTCAGCTGTCCTGTTGGATAATTAGGAAGAGCCACTTTTGATGTTTCCTGATAGACTAAACAAAAAATTCAGGGTTTTGTTGTTTTGTTGGGGGTTTTTTTGTATATTGCAGCAGAGAAATTTGTTTATGTTTTTCATCTTCATTCTTCAATATTTTTTAATGACATTATCATCTGAGTTTAGTATTCATTTTAGCAAAACACGTAAAACATATGGCATAAAGCAAATTCACTTCAAAGTTTATTTGCAGGCTTTTTTTTCCTTTCAGCTTCTTAAAAAGCAAACTATATTAAATTACTGTTTAATGAAGGATTATATTTTACCATGGGCTAACTCTTTCCACAGTGACATAAAGAAAGCTAAGGAAAATGACACAGCCTGTGAACGATTGCCATATTTTAAGCCAGAGGCAGCTTCTTAGCAGCAGCAGACTAAGGCTTAGAAACCAGTACAAAACTCAGACCTCCAAGTGAAACATGAACTAGAGTGTAAGTTATTCTCAGCACACTTCTCTCTATGCCTTGATGGTGAAATTTGAAGTATATTCTCAGTGACTGCTCTCTCTGATTTAAAAATTCAAAAGCCTCACTGCATTGTGCATGTCACTTTTTACCACATTATAGTTACCATAATTGCTCTCTGGAAGCCAGATATAAGGCTGTGTTTAAAGGAACACATTTTTATGAAACTTTAATAACTGCATTGTTACAGGTTGTTCTACCAAACTAAGTAACTCAGCCTGACGTCTTTTTCTTAAAGGAAGCTTTGTTGGAATTAAATTTCCTAGATTCTCTTCAAAGTGAAGCAAATTTTCAGCACAATACTCAGAAGCTTTCCACAAAACAAATGGAAACTTTTCCATGTGCAACCACTAACATGTGCAAAAGGGGCAGGTGCATGCTGGGTGTCTGGCACCTATACCTGATGCTCACATGAAAGTGGTTGGATCTCCAGCTGGCTGGAGTGAGCATGGCATTAATATCGTACACTGGGAGTTCCTCTCATTTTTGACAATTGACTGACTTGGCCAATTAATTGAAGGATAGTTGGAAGACTGGAAGACTGAGAAAGGTCTCTTCGGTACCCAGGCCAGAATAGTGAGAATGTGTGAATATTTTGAATTTCATTTTCTTTGCAACTGTTCTTTGAGGAAAAAGTCCTTTATTTCTAAGTTCAAGTTCAAAGTGGCTGGAAAATAACTTGCATGAAGACAGATCCTGTGCCACGTGTGGAAGAGGGGCTGCACTGGCATTGAGATGATGGGTAACCAAGACCTCCATGAGGATGCAGAAGGCTGTGGCAACATCAGTGGTTTGTACTGGCAGTTTCAGGCTGAGTTTAATGTTGTTTCCAGACCCTGGACACTACTCAAAAGCGCTTTTCTTCTCTTGGCAGTGAGCCATGCCCAACATTTCACCTCAATGTAGTTTGCCAGTGTGTTGTATATGACTGGCTGGCTGCCGGGTGAAGGTTTTTGGGGTGCAGTTTATAAGGCCAAGAAGATTAACTGAAATTGTTCAAATCCCTAAAAACAACAGGGTTTGATAGGAAGCTAAGCCAGTTTGTTGGAAGGAGGCTGTTTATTAGTTTACCTTTATTTACTTGTTTCGTAGCCAAACACTCCACAGGTCTGGGCTGTGTCACAGTGGTGTTTTATGCAGTCATCTCTGCCCAGACAATGAAAACTGTGTTAGCATTAAAGCTTTTTAATGGAAACAGTAGTAGCTGGATTTTCACAGTGGTCTAAGCTTTGAAACTAATTCTTTTTGACTAATAAAACTGAAAAGTGTTACTACTCTGAAATGTAGTTATTAACTATATGAAGCCTTTTATTATGTCAAATGGTATAACTTTTAAAGGCAGGTAGATATATAAAATTCACCTAATCCCAAGAGCATATTTTTTCCTAGTGCTTAATACCCAGCAATGAAGGAAGCAGGAAAAGTAAGAATTGAAAATAGAATGTGAAACATGAGTTAAATATCTTTGGTGAAAAGTCAATTATATTATTATTTACAATCAATTACTATGACACTTTTTTACCCCTCCCTACTCTGATTTCTTTAGTGTGCTCAAAGAGTCCTTCCCAGAAGTATTTATCCACCTGTAAGGTCTAGAGCCAAGCTCTGTGGCTTGGTGAGGTATCAGAATTAGAGCAATCATAGGATGGTTTGGGTTGGAAAGGACCTTAAGATCATCTAGTTCCAACCCCCTGCCATTCACAGGGACACCTCACACTAGACCATGTCGCACAAGGTTCTGTCCTGCCTGACCTTAAACACTGTCAGGGATGGAGCAGTTACCACTTCATTGGGCAATCTGTTCCAGTGCCTCACCACCTGCACGAAAAAGAACTTCTTCCTTATATCTAATCTAAACTTCCCCTGTTTTAGTTCAAGCCCATTACCCTTTGTCTTTTTGCTACAATCCCTGACGAAGTGTCTCTCCAGCATCTTTGTAGGCCCCCTTTCAGTTACTGGAATGCTGCTGAGGTCTCCATGCAGCCTTCTCTTCTCCAGGCTGAACAGCCCCAACTTTCTCAGCCTGTCTTCATACGGGTGGTGCTCAAGCCCCCTGGTCCTTGTGGCCTCCTCTGGACCTGCTCCAACAGCACCATGTCCTTCTTCGACCTGCTGGTCACATCAACTGTTCTGCCCCTGTCCATCAGTTCTGTAGCTCCATCATGGAAGGTCATCAAATTTGTCAAGTATGATTTGCCCTTAGTGAAGCCATGTTGGCTGTCAGCAACCACCTCATTGTTTTTCATGTGCATGCTTTCCTGGAGAGTCTGATCCAAGATTTTGCCAGGCACAGTGGTGAGATCCCAGGTCTGTAGTTGTTTCAGTCATCCATTTTCCTCTTCTTGAACATGAGGGTTATATTTCCCTTTTCCAGTCATCAGGAACTTCACCTGACTGCCATGATTTTTCAAATATGATGGCCAGTGGCTTAGCAACTTCATTCGCCAGCTCCTTCAGGACCCGCGGATGGATTTCGTCAGGTCACATGGACTTGTGTACATTCATGTTCTTAAGATGGTCTTGAACCAGATCCTCTCCTACAGCGGGCCTAGGGTCTTCATTCTTTCAGTCCCTGCATCTGCCTTCCAAGCTAGAGCACTTGCCAGTGAAGACTGAGGCAAAGATATCATTCAGAACCTTAGCTTTCTTCAAATCCAGGGTAGCCAGTTCTGTTTCCTTCTAGAGAGAGCCCACATTATCCCTAGTCTGTCTTTTGTTTGTGACAAAAAATCCCTTCTCTCTGCCAGCTGCTGGCTGTTGAGGAATGCATTGACACCAGCTGTGTGTCCGGTTGTCCCCCACACAACCAAAATAGCAGTAAGGATCTGAGAAGGGGCAGATAGCTGACAGGGATGAAATTAAACAAGGGGTTAAAGAGTGCCTTGTCATGGACTTTGCCAGATAGCTACACAGGCAAACGGACATTTGGAAACAGGCAGAAAAACTAGAAATAGCATATACATATAATAAATACATATTCCTAGTAGGTTATATATAATATATATAAAATAATTGATATATATATAAAATAAAAAATAGATACATATAATATTTTTATATCTATAAGTATACCTCTATGCTCTAGTTATTTATTCAGTTGCTTAAGTATTTTAAGAATAAGAAAGGAAGAAAGATAATGCTTTGATGTATCAGAAAACAAAATCAAAACTCTTCCATATCTCAGACATCAAAAAATAGCTTCTTTATTCTATAAATAATATTTCCAAATTTTTAGAGGAAATTGCTTCCAAAACTCTACTGATATGTTTAAATCTGAAAAATGAAGCAGTGAAGTCGTACTCCAGCATGTCCATTGATCCTGAGAAGCGCTGTGGCTCCTGGGCTACACAAAGAGTGTTCCCTAGAGAGGCTCCCAAAATATGCTGTAGGAATATTTCCAAGAAAATAATAGTGTCTTCCAAAAGAATAAGACAGAAGCATATGTAAAAGAAAAGGTTGTTACATTTATCTACACAGAAAGTCACCCATCCAGAGAGATAAGCTATTCTATTTCTTTTGCTGCTGTTTGTACTTAGGTTAATCATTTCTGCTCTTTAGTCCTACTAAGATGCCCTCTGTTCCTTTCCAGAGTTCCTACCAGTTTCATCTTCAAACACTTCTGTTAATTCTGCTAAATATTCATATCTGTTCTTCCCATTTACCACCTTTCTATGGACATGCAATGTAGTGAATATAAAATACAGAATAAAAAAGTCCCCCTTTGATCACAAGTGTAGCACTACTATGCTGCATGTAGATTGTCAGTCTTGAATGTTACTGTTCCTGCAGTTATGTAGATACTGTTGTACTGTTGTACTGTTGTACTGTTGTACTGTAGATACATACTGTTATGTAGAAAATACTTTTGAAATTAAAATGTCTCATTTGTTTTATTTGTACAGTGCCAAACAAAATGAGTCTTCAATACTGGTAACTAAAAGAAAAACAAACACCAAGGAAAAACACAGCAAAAAACCCTCATAATTCATAATGACACAACTGATCTATTCTGACCTTATATGTATACTAGGAAAGCTGTAAAGCAGTTGCCATTGTTTTTTCTGGGCCAAGATTACCAGTAGCCAGGACTACCCACTGCCTTCAATCAGGGATTGGAAGAAGCAGTAAAAGAAAATAATAAAATTATGATCCCCAGGGGATTCATTTTGAAGCTGGATTGTACTGGTACAAGCCCAACGGTAGTTTTCATTAAGATGGCCTCAGGATCATATCTAGAAAAGCATCAGGACCATTAATACTACTGGTGTGGTCTCCAAACAACAGGTCATGAGAATGGAATTAGAAAACAGACAAACTACTGAAGCAAAATTGATTGTTCCAGCAGCTCTGGGAAAGTGGAAGAAAGGTCTTGGTGATCTAGATATTCCTGTGTGCAATCAGGATCACAAGGCAGGCACTGTTGTAAAGTTCCCTTTAGCAAATGAATAAATATTCTATTTTGCAGCAGTGCCTTGGTCTGTAGGGATCTTCTGTATAAAACAAAGTGGTGAGAGCACCAAGCCAGGATGTGGAAAAGAGACTGCTTGTTCAGTCTGAAAAGATTTTCTAGCTTTCTGCCTAAAGGCTTGGCTATTTTAGCTCATTGTGACTTTCCTGATAACTGGGAGATGTAGATTTAATCTTATTTAGGATCAGGTCTTCAAATACTTTTAAACATGGCTCCTAGATGCCATGGCAAGAAGGAGCACATGAATATATATATCTTTGATACACACAAAGTCAGGTAAAACAGATACAGCTGAAATGTCATTTCTAAATGTTCAAAATTCAGATTTTCCTCTCTCCTCCTCTCCATTTCACCATATAAGAAATTCTGGGCATAAGAGCCCATTATCCTGCTGTGTCAAGGCACTGCGCAGCTTCTAGTTTCACACAAAGTCCTTGGTGCACATGTGAAGTGCAAATAATAACAATGATACAAAGAAACTATCCTGTTTAGGAAATTAAAATGTATGTTGAGTATTTATTTTGATTTTATTTTTCTGTAATCTTGAAGGTTTTGTGTTTCTAGCTATTCCTTAGATGCACTGTATATTCCTAATATAGAATTATGGTATGTAAAAAGAAATAAATTTTTGTTTTATTACGTATTAAAAGAGAGCTTAAATATAATGGAAACCCTGAGCAAAGGAATGCAACCTGATATACTGCCTCGGCTGAGTAGCAATTACCGTTGCCTTTCTTATCCACGTTTTATAGTTTTCACTTCATATCATTTCTTAATAAAATTACCTACGTTTAGTCTCCATTGTAGTTATGTACATTCAGAGATGTGGACATGACATATAATTAATGCAGCCTTTCTTCCTCCTTTCTGTTTCAGATTATAGGCCTAGATTTTGGACAAGTGCATAAATTTTGTATTATAGCATGAGAAGCAATTAATCCCATTAATAAGCAATAATTCATATAATTCAGATCATGGGCTGTCACTATGAATTACTTCACTAGCCAGGTTTTTACTCTAGGCTAAAAAGCCAGCTTCATTAATTCCGTAGAAGGCTTATTTTCATCTCTTGAAAAAACACAGTCAAACTCATTTAAAGGAATACTCCTCTTAATGACAGATATCATCCAAGAAAAAAATTATTCAGCAGAATGTTCCAATAAATGCTAAAATTATTTAAAAGATCAAACATTTACATCACATTTATGTATGGAATTAATGTTATCAGAAAGGTAGTTGTAATGAATAATGTTTTTCTTCATTGTGAAGGATCCCAGTTATTTTCTGGACTTGGTGATTAGTATATCATGCTCACAAAGACTTGAATATACTTACTACAAATCATTTTAATGATGTATTAACTTTTAATTAGATCTGCACTTCAAATTAAATATACAATGAGGTGAATAGAACTGCTTTGAGAAGAGAAACTTGGTCAGGAGTTTCCTGCATTCGTTTTATTTCTTCTGAGCAATGACATTAGCACACATTTTGCTGAACACCTTCCATACTATGTTACATCCTGGGAGATGCAGCGAAAAGTACTGGGGAGGAATATGGCTTTCAAGTGCTTCCAGGATTATGGTTTTCAATGGTTTCCCTACATAGACCTCCAGACAAGTAGGGGGAATTCTGCAAATCTCATAAAACACAACTTTAAGAATTTATGGCTGCAACATTTAAGTTATAGTCACTATGTCTTTTCCCTAATTCATAATACTAAAGCAAGGTATTTATTATTAGCACAAAGGGAAGAAGAAGAAAAGTATCTTAATCTTCTTCATAAAATTAAGGGACTGGGAGTGAAACGTTACTCTCCGTGAGTAAAGATGGTCATCTTATGAGGTCTGTAAAAACGATTATCCTCCAATGAAAAAGCTAATTAATAAAATACAGCATTCTACCACAAAGCCTGAAAACATGACTGCCCTTAGTTTTTTTCCTAAGACATGAGCTAAGCATTTTCCTTTTCTCTTGTTTGTGAATATTCTGGTGTCTGCAAATTGTCCATGAACTATGAACAACAAAATAAATAATATGTCAATAAACCAGAATTACTTTAATGATCAAATGATAATAAAGAACGGTTCTCTATATATATTTTTTTTTTTCTTGGATAATGCCCTGCCAGGCATGACGCTGAAATCTTTCCATTATATGTCCTTAATACTCAACTCTTTCATTATTTAGTATGTATGAATATTCTAATCTTCTCTTGAAGAAAAAAAAAAAATACAACATTATCTCAGCCCAGGACAATTATGCCATTTTTTTAATAAATTAACTACGGATTGTAAGTTTACCTTAACAACCACTAACATTTCTAAATAAAATCAAGATTACTCCTTGCTTGATTTTTTCCAGATGAAAGGTTTGTGGATTTTATTTTCAAAGGAAATTATTATTTTCATGCTGCTATGTACTAACGAAGTGGTGAGAAATGCTTCCTCTTATTGAGATGGCAATGGTGTAGCAGCTGTGATACAAACACCACGCTGGATGAGCAGCAAATCTTGCAGTGTAGAATTGTTCCAGTAAACGTTAAGTGATTTGAAAAGACCTGACAGGCGAGAACAGCAAGCCCTGGAGTCATGTAAAATGCAAGAGAAATACCACTTTATGGATGCTTTATGATGGCTTCAGAAACAGAAACAACAAACCAGCTATTAAAATATAATTTAGCAATAATATTCCTCCCAGTTTGAAAACTATGAGAAGTAGATTCTTTTACATTCAAGAACAATCTAAAGTCTTAAGAGATGCCCTTATTTCTTATAGATGGCTACATTTGGCTGGAATGTATGGAAATAACATTCAATTATATGCTACATTGGTACCAGTCAGAATAGCTTATAGCTGGGGAGGATCTTTTCCCTCCCTCTCTCCTTGGTGGTGCATTCTTGAGTGTATTTTAATAAATCCCTTGGAAACGAACAAGGAAAATTACTCAACATTCTCCAGAAAGTGTGAAGAGTGAAGAATATGAGTATACAGTAAGAAGCCAATTAATCAATTCAGCGATGCCTTCTAGCCATACAGTGCTGTTAACCCAGAAGGCTCTGCAAATGCTGGAGTCACAGAGGAGACGTTTCTGATGTAGCCATTTTGTAGCAGCAATCCTAAATCACATTCTGAATCTCAGAAGCAAGGAATAAAGCATCTATCTGAAATACTGAGGGTACTTAAGGTAAACTAGGTAGAATTTATATCCTTTCTTGGACTTTGGCCAGGGTACTAAAGTTGTCACTCTGCTAGCAAAGAGCGCCTGGGGATTCTTAATGACCAGACATGGTCATGACTTCTGTTTTGCAAGTAATCCAAAAAACAACACATTCTACATAACAGTGATCCTTACCACCAAACAGGGTAGCTGATGGAGGAAGGACTGCTATGAGGAAAGCTTTGCTAGCATGCAGCTCTCCACAGCTTAAGGGGTGGGAAATATTCTTGTGCCTCAACCTTTATGCATCACTGCCACAAGGTTCAGTGTTGCAAATTGTCAGTGCCATTGACCCCACTTCTGTAAAGCACTTAAGCGTGTGCTTAACTTGGAACTAATAAAGCAGTCAGAAAATGTCATAGCACTTTACAAACCTTCCCGTCCTGCCATGGCATTATTTACCCGTGCAACCACCAATTCATGTTGTAGCTTTTGTTTTAAGGGGCTGGGGAGAAAAAATAGGTTCTGTGCTTGCACTGTGTATTGATGAAAAGCAGCTTAATGTAGTTGTCACATTTGGTCAGGTCTATTCAGTAGAATAACCCATAAATCATCGAGTAGGGTACAAATGGATACTGTCTACCCGTGCTGGTCATGATAAACATTTTCCAGAGTCATGTAGCTGCTTATGGTGTCCAGCAACAGATGCTCAGGGAGCCCTTTCTCTCTAGCCACTTGGACATAAGAAGTTTCTGTGTTCTATGAAGGACTGCTTGGTGACAGCTCTGTGTATGTCTCTACTACTCCAAGTCTGGATTTACCACATTTTCCCCCAAGGAAGACTGTACTTGGAGAGTAAACTTCAAAAACCAAATGAGGCATTTGTTGTGCATTTGCTTCATAGCACCTAATTCAAAGATCACCTGACAGCTTTATGGTCTGCTCCAGCCTCTTAGGAGGCTGATCACCTGAAAACTCATAGTAATTGGATCACAGGAGTATATTTTAATTCTTGTCTAGAAGACTTAACAATTTCCAAGTTAAAATGAATGGGGTTGTAGCTATAGCAGTGACAAGAAGAGCATTTAACTAAGTGATTTGCTTCTCTTCTTCCTGTAGCAGAGTCTAATCTGTTGCCTGTCAAGGCTGGCTGACCACTAACAGTCGTGATGGATGAACTGAGAAGGAAACATTTATAGATATTCATATTGTTTTTATTTCCATCCCTCCGTTCACTGCTATCCTTCCTTCATCCATCCCACATAACATGCCTGTCATCTTTTATACATTAATTCTGAATTCAAATCCTTCACTCTACTTTTTTCCTATAATTTTATGGTCTTTGAAGATAATGACCACATCTGTTCTTTAGTTATCAAAGATGTTTCTTATTTTAATGATTTCCTTGGTCTTCTTAAGTATCACCTACAGCAGATCTAAAATTTGGTTGCACTGATATTTTCTCCTCTCCAGTTTACAAACTGTGGTTTTATCCTGGAGAGCATTTTGCTCCTTCTTCTCTCAAGGACTTTTATCACTTTCTGTCTGTTGCTGTTATACAGTTGCAATTTGGGCAAAGCAAAGCAAATACCACTGTGTCTTTAAGCTTCTCTATTTCTGCTACCTTTGTCCTTTTGGCAAAGCTGTGAAATTTGCCATAATTTAGTACAACTGCTTCTCCTCCCTTTCTCACCCATGGCTACCCTTCTGTGTGATGCCAGGGTAAGTGACAACAGAAAACATCCATATTCTGCTTATACTGAGCTTACATCTGCCATATCAGCCCAGCCTAGGAGAAGGTCACAGGCCAGGCCAGGCTCCACTCTGCAAGGGACCTACTTGCCTAATAATCTAGCTACAGCTGGACACCAACTTCCAGGCACTGAAATCCCAAAGCCGGCCCCCTGGATCTCCCTTTTCATGTCTTTATAACTGGCCTAATATAAAGGAAAGAAATGGTGCACAATGACTTTTGGGAGATGCGGATCACACTCTACATTAAGCTTTACTGTGGGTCTTTAGTTTGTAAAGTGGAAACAACCCAATTTCCCTCTATGATGCAATCACAGAGGTCTTGTATTTCCAGGATGTTATATAAGCTCATCACACTGCCTGGGTTGTTCTTCATGCAGCTCTCATTTCTGAGCAGAAACTAAGAAAACCCCTCAGCTTGTTTCTGAAACTCAAACCTGAGTGTGTGCACTGCAGATCCCTGCTCAGAGGACAATTGCTTGACATCTGTTTTTCAAGGGTTCTTTTAGCAGACTGTTAGCCATCCAATACATTGTTCTGCCATGCAGAAGCTGATTTCCAGAAACAATATTTGTGCATGTAAAAAAATTCGAATAAAAGCTTGTACGTCCCTTCATTACAGTTTCATTTTGTATTCTCTGTAATAGCCCATGTCATAATAAATTCATGATGTAGTCCTGTGAATGTCATTGCTATTTAACATTAGTTAAGCAGTGATTAATACACCCTCACCATGTTGCTGTACCACAACTAATGTAGACAGCCATTGAATGGAGACTTATTCTGAAAATATTACTGATGCCTAAAAAGCTGGTTTACACGCGTTCCACTGTGGTTAGCGCTGGTAATGACACCAGTCAAATTTGACAACTTCCAATCATTTTTTCCTAAACTGAGTCTCAATGGAATTTAGCTCTTATTTTTTAAGCTAATAAAAGTATTTGTTGTTGCCTTTTTTTTTCTTCAGAGACTGGTATTGCCCAAGTACCACCTTGCAACACCTCACCACATCAAACATCAAACCATTGACCATAAGCCGCAGAAATACAGTCCTCCAGGGAATGCCAGATTAAATGTCAGTTGTGTAATGCCGCAGCTAAGCCACGATGTAGGAACTCTACTTGCCCCTTTTTGACTACAGTGATCCGTCATTTCCCCCCATCTTTCTTTTCTGCTTCAATGGCACTGGTAAGATATTTTCCAGCAGTTTGTTCCCTGGTCTCTCCCATCTGCCAGTCTCCCCCAGGCAGAAGCAGGAGACGAACACAGTCAGGAATGACTGAGGCTCTCAGACAAGCTTTTACTATTCCAAGGTTTCTGCCTCAGACACTGAAGTTCAGGAAACTTTGTCTCTCTCTACACAGTAGAGAGCCATATTTCTTTTCAAAGAAAGCCAAAATGAAAGCATCATTGACAGGTACAAGCAATTATTGAACTCATGGTTGCAGTCCAGCATATTACTTGCCAAGAAAATAACTCACTTGACAGCACTTGTAGGCAGTGCTCAGTACAGCATAGTGCAAAAATCCTAAAAACTCCCACATTTGGCTTCCTTTTAGCTTGTTTCTTCTTAGTTCAGGAAATCCCTTATTCTTTTTCCTCATGACTCCATCTAATTTCAGTATTTGGTATATGGAAGTTATTAGCTCACACAAAAGTAAAAATACAAGGAAAGAATACATTCACAGCTTCATCGGAATAACATCTGGTCTAAAATTAGGGCTTTTTTACTGATCATGGCTACTCCTATGATGATCTTAAAATTCAGAGTATGTGTCTTTCTGAAAAATTCCCCAGCTCAGTTCAGCAGAAGCCAAGAGGTGTGGTTCAACGTCATGGTGGCTGCTGGGTGGGACTTTGGGACTGATGATCTCTGGGCAGTCAGATTTTAATCACCGCAAACCTTTTCAACTCTCACAGCTATGAAACGGTCTTTTGGAGACATGCCTAAGATGTCCCAGGTAACCCCGATACATACTTTTTTTCTGTCATATACTGTTCTACTCCATATCATACTTTGACCCATGTCTGATAGGCTTTTTTTGATGTTTTCTTCACCATCCAGCTAAGCATTCACATAGGAATCTGGTTTACTGACAAATAAAGAAGCACAGAAATTTGCTCTTCCCAATATGGCTTTTGCCTTGGAGACAATGGAGCACATCTCTGTAGGACCTTTAAAAGCCTCCCTAAAACATGTCTTCAACGGTCAGTCTTGATAATGGTCACTAACAACAGCATGAAATGCAGCAAAGGTACGCAGTGACAGTCAAGGCAACATATAACAAGCTTCCTTGCAAGTTGCTTGCTTGGGGTTTGAAGATCTTTTTTACTACTACACAAAACATGTTTCAGACTTACGCTGCATTCATCTGTCCTTCCTATGGACCTCAGTAGGTATCTAGGGCCAAGCTGGCAGATCTCAGGTAACAGCTCAGGCTGAGTGCAAAAGAGAATATGCAGAAGAAACTTACATTGTAATGGCTATTTTTTCTACTTTCCAATAGGAAAAATAAATATTTTTCTCCTTCTTATTATCTTGAAAATGAATGACCTATACTGTTCTTATTTTGTATAGTATCATTCTCTTTAATCTCTGTTGTGCTATATGGATGCCCACACACATTTCTACACAAGTCAATTACTAAATTTTCTTTATAGGTCTACACCATCTTAAAAAGTATTAGACTTACTACTGATCCTTCCTATTCAGCAAAGCTTTATTTTGTACAGGAGGGAAAAATTAATCTTCTGCTTGGTATTTCTTTTGTTTTTCCTCTGTGCCTTCTAGTAGCACAAAAAGCAGTCCAATATTCACTTTCCAAAATCTTTCCCTCTGAACATTTCAAGAGATACTCAAACTCACTGTATTCCCCCACTGCTACTCACAAAAGACCCATTGTTGTGGACATCAGTTCCCTACCAGATGTCAAATCATTCTCTAAAAGTATTTCCCTGGTCTAATCTCCTCTAACTCCCATAGAAAAGATATTTCTCCCTGTGACAGAAAAGTGGATTCTTTTGGTTACTTGAGTCCAGGAAGTTCAATCCTTCTGAGCCTGCAGCCTAAAGATACATTATTCCTATCTGCTCTGAGAAATTATTAAAACATAAATATATAATTAAACTTTAATTAATGCAGTTATTAATGTCTTTCAATTTTTAATTATATGAATACTAAGCAACACAATAAAAAGTTAATATAGATGTAATACATTATTAATGAACAATTAATTACTATCATTAGGAGGTGAAGCTGATGAGCTGAGGAAGTGGTTTAATGCAAATTACTAAGGCAGAGTTTTGATCTTACTTACTATGTCTGGTGGTTTTAAAACTGAGTATAGACCAAACTGTGTTTTCTAAGTTGCACAGATATAAATCCGTAGGAGACAACTGATTACATACTTTTTTGCAGCTAATGTACATTTTTAGAGTACTGTCTGGGAGTGGAGATAATAATGTTAGTGAACTTTATGAGAAGATGAGATTTATAGTAGTCCTTATGTTATTCCCACAGTATGACTGTGAAGGGAAACAAAAGTCAAAAACCTAGGAGAATTTTATTTGGACTTCTCGTGATTTATTTTTTCAGCTTTTCAGTTTACATTGCAAATAGATTCTACCAGCTCACTCTGCGAGTATACAAGTAAAGAACTTGATTTTAAGGAGCTGGCAGGTTTCTCACATTCACTATTGGAAGTGTAAGGCCAGAAAGAAATTTTGTGATAATCCAGTCCTGTCTTTCCCATGACACATACCACAGCATCCCATTCACTGATCTGTACACTGAGCCCAAAAGCTCCTCAATGAACAAATGCCTCATTTTTTAAAAAAAGGTATTCAGTTTTGATTTAGAAATCTCTGTTAACGAGGATTTCACTATGGCCCTCACAAAATTATGCCACTGACTATCAAAGCCCCCCATACACACATATGATAAAAGTATAGTTTCTTTTCTAATTAATTGAACTGCAGGAGTATAAATCTGCTGAGATCCCTGTACAAGACAGGAGAGTCTGTCTGTTCATTCAAATGGTGTCAGCCTCCTCCTCCTCTCATACTTCCCTCATCAGCCTTCATAAATCCATCCACAACATTATCATCATTTCTGCAGCAGGTTTTACTCTCATCTCCCTCATTTGCCACTGATCCCATTTTCCATGTCTCTTCTCTGCTCAGCCTTGTCATTAAATTTCAAGCAACCTTTACAACATCCCTAGGGCAAGTCTCACAACAAGGACTGCTATGCTAATTTTTTTTCATGGTTGGTAAGAGAAGAAATAAAAAGCTCATCTCAGAAAGCTACAATTTTTTTTCATCACTTTATGCAGCTTTCCAAGTAAAAAACAAACAAACAAACAAACAAACAAAACCTTTTTAGAAGTCACTTCAGAGGAAAGATGTTTCTTCTTTTACACAGTTTACCTGTTTCATTCCACTAAACCTGTTAAACAGCTGCTAAAAGCTTTTAGTACTTTTTGAAACATACCATTCACCTCTTCAGACTTATTTTTTCTTGTGCCTGTTTAACTGCCTGTGTTAGCATTGCACTATGATCTAACAGGTTATGGACACGTTATTTATTTTATATTCAGGACCATTTAGTACTCTTGAAGCCTATGGGCCACTCTCAATCTCTAAGTGTATAAATAACACAACTATTTCCTTCACCCAGAGCTATCCAGGGAATTGAATTTAAATTGCAAGCTGAGCGTTGAAGTACCAGAGGTATGAGTATTCAGGCTCAAGTATTCAGATCAACCACAGTTTTGGGTCCCTGAACTTCACAAAATAAAAAACATTTTTCAGGCAATCTCAAGAAAATTAACATTAATCTCCTTTTTCAACCCTTCCTTGAAACCTTCTCCACAGCATGTTGCCCTTATAATTCTTATGAAGCTAGCCTTTAAATCATTACCAATTCTGGTTTTATAATTACTGAAATAACAGTATTGTGTTATTGCTTTCATCTGTCCACTGTGGACATAAACATGGAATAATCATAGCCACATTTCTTGTTCTTTCTCCAACATTTCATTTTTATTCATGATCTATCCCACGTAAAGGGAGAAATTTGTTCTCAGTGTGAAAGCATATGGCCCTTGTGAAAGAATGAAAACAGTGCAATGTGGGTCCAATTCAGCCCAAAAAATTATTCCATTATGATCAAGGCTTTAAAAAAAATCCAATATTGCAGCATCTTAAGGAATGGTACAACATTGTATAAAACTTGTGGGATGCTTCAGTCTAGTTCCAGTTTAAAACCTATATTAATAGAGTAGTTAGCCCTTTAAAAGCCCAACAGTTTCCACGAACCTCCAAATCCTAAGTAATTAGGGTTTTCAATCATGACAGCATTCTTACTCTAATGGCAATTTTGGCAAATAGCAGGTACCTACTTATAGGTCACTGTGGAACTACATTCTCACTTGAGGCCTGCCATTGACAGATTAATTGCTTCTCAATGAAACAATAGCATTTTTGTTCAACTATTATCTTTTGTTATGTTGCAGTTGGGACTGAATACTACAAAAATTAACTTTTCTGCTCTAACCTACAAAACAGATTCTCATGGCATATTTCTAAAACACTAGCATGTTCATTTTTCTGTTGTGCTTACACACAGAATAAGCACTTATTTATCACAAGACTACAAGGCTGGGTTTCCTTAAGTTGAAAATCAGTGAAAGTTTAAAAATGCAACTTATAAGGGTTGCTGGAAGTCTTACAAAGTGCATGAAAGGACTAATGAAAGAGCTACAGGACCTTATCATCCAAGAAACTTTATACCCATAGCTGGTTCCACCAGATCTTCAGTGCTTTCAGGCAACCATGCATGAGTTTTTAAAGAATCAGGCTATTACTCAGTTGTAAGCTTCCATATAGAATCATAGAATCTTAAAATAGTTAGGGTTGGAAAGCACCTTAAGAACATCTAGTTCCAACCCCTGCCATGGGCAGGGACACCTCACACTAAACCATGTCACCCAAATAGAATCATAGAATAGTTAGGGTTGGAAAGGACCTTAAGATCATCTAGTTCCAACCCCCCTGTCATGCACAGACACTTCTCACACTAGACCATGTTGCTCAAGGCTCTGTCCAACCTGGCCTTGAACACTGCCAGAGATGGAGCATTTACCAGTTCTCCAGGCAACCTGTTCCAGTGCCTCACCACCCTCACATTAAAGACCTTCTTCCTTATATCTAACCTGAACTTCTCCTGTTTAAGTTTAAATCAATTACCCCTTGTCCTATCACTACAGTCCCTGATGAAGAGTCCTTCTCCAGGCCACCTTCTATCCTTCTAAGCCCACTTCAGATACTGGAAGGCTGCTATGAGGTCTCCATGCCGCCTTCTCTTCTCCAGGCTGAGCAGCCCCAGCTTTCTCCGTCTGTCTTCATACGAGTGGTGCTCGAGCCCCCGATCATCATCGTGGCCCTCCACTGGACTTGCTCCAACAGCTCCATGTCCTTTTTATGTTGAGGACACCAGAAAACTGTTGTCAGTGAACTGTTAGTAATTAGTGATTTCATATGCTACTAGTATTAGTGATTAGTGCTTTGTGTTTCTGCCCTGGCAACTCCAGGGCAGAAACATAAAACAAGTCTGAGATTTCCCATTCTGCAGAGACAAGATGGGGCAGACAGGAGATGAGCAGTAGCCACCCTGGTGTGGAGACCCCATCTTCTGAAGCCTTAGTCTGATGGTATTTTATCACAAATTCAAAACATGCAATATGTCATTTGCCTGTCATTGTCCAGTGACTCCCCAATAGACATCACAGTGAAACAGATACTACACAAAATAAACTTGGTACCCTCACTTCTTGGCTCTGAACAGTACATGAGTATCCTATGACATTCATATGAAATCAGTGCATTTTGTTTTGTTTTCCTCATTTGCTTTATTTGTCTCTTTCCAAAAGCATCTATTTAGGAAGATTTATATTAGTGTTTTTAATTCTGGAAAGACTCTTAAAATACCTTTGGCCAAATATGCAAGTGTTTTAGTTTCGAGTTTGACTGGCTTCCACTACATGAGGTAGGAGAGGAGGAAACTCCTCTATAAGTGCATAATGTTCTGCACTGTGCCTATATACACTGCTATGGAGACAATATTTTGGTCTGGAGGGAGTCTTGAAGTCATGAATTCTTGTGAGTTAGCTATCTAGCAAGGGAATTTCTTAATCTGGCTGAGCAGTACTTTTCCCAATGCTTTTACTGGTGCTACGGTAGCCAAGCATGAGACCAAAAAAGCACAAATTACTGTGTTCAGGTCTGCAGTCTGAAGAAGGGACCATAATGTCACCAGGATAGCTGCAAATGAAAGAAGGCTTTCCAAGGAGCTGTTAAAATGTGAATTTTTGGTGGACAGAGCAGGCTAGCTGGGTTTGGTCTGCCTGCTGATTTAGCTACTTTCCTCCTTTCCTTTGTGTCATCAGCTAACTTCAGGCTCTACATAAATGAACCTAACGGTGGGAATTGTTATGACTCTCCTCTGAGATCAGAGAAGAGCCAAAAAGATTCAGTTACGCTAATTGTTAAATTGCTTATTTGATCCTTTCTGAAAGGCATTTCCCAGGTCCAAGATATGATCTCAGAGCTCTCTGAAGAGCTTGAGAGGGGAGCAGGATTGGATGAAAACGTTCTGCCCATGAGAAGGATAAAAGAGAGATCCCAGGAGCTGTCTGAGGGGTCTGGCTCTGTCTAAGCTGAGGAGTAATGGCACAAACTGCACATTCCTGGAGCCAGCTGGGGTCCAGAGCAATTCTGGTTCCCACCACATGGTCCCTTGGAGTGGAGAGTCTCATTCAATGTAGCTGACTACTGTGCACTTGTCGCCTGTATTCCAGGATCAGGCTAAGTGAGAAGATCAGGCTGCCCAACCATCACCTTGTATAAATCCAGCATGTTTCTCCAGTAAGAACGGACCCCAGGGAAGCTGACGGTTCTGTCAGGCCATCCAGCAGATGTCCCTGTGCCAGGGAATGTGCCAACACTTTGGGATAGAGAGGACCTGGGATACTTCCACCAGAGCAAGTGAGGAGAGTGCCTGGATGGAGAACAAGCAAAGAGCATAGGGACAGGCAGGATTATGCCTTCATTGGGTAATGAAGAGGAAGAAGCTCTGGAAAGGGGAACAGAAGCAGCAGGATATCTGCTATGACTCTTCTTCTCCAGGGTACTTTCTGAGTCCATCACATGACATGAGAATCCCCTCACCTAAACTTGGAGCAGTATTATTTAACTGATTTAATTCACTGTGAAGAAGCACCATTTATTACACCAGTATCTGAAGACTTAATTTTGTCAACAATCCCATTTGCAATGGTGAGTGAAAAGGAAATAAGTTTGAAATGTATCCTGCATTGTAAATTCCCTAGTGCTGCTCTAGCATCACCGACCTGATGCACAATTTTTCTTAACTGATATTGCTCTTGATTTCCACAGGAATGAAACCTGGTCCCTGTGTTTTATGGAGTTGTTCGTAACTTATACCTTGCTCAGCTCATTTGGATGAAATGGAGTAGGACTCCAGCTCTGTAACGGCATCATACTCTCTGGATTTAATTTAACTTCAAAAAGTAAATAGCCTGTTTTGTTTTGACATCAGAATAGTTCTGATGCTCAAGTGGTTGATATCTGAGGGACTTGGCCAGCAAAGCCCAGTTGCTGTCAACATGCCCATTATTAAAGCCAAGTTTTTAAACTACTTTCCAGAAATATATGACAAACTACGCTTCTTCACATATGCATAATTCTTAATATCCACATTGCTGGTTCAGAGCCAGAGCTGCTGTGTTAGATATATTCATTAGGACCCCAGCTGGCTCTGTTAAAATCAATTGGAGCTATTTTGTTCTGCCTGTTGTAGCAATAGAAACCTGGAATATAGTGGCTGTGATAAACTGTGCAGTGCACACACCTTACCTGGACACGTCACAAAGATTGCTTTTGGGACACTACAAATCACAAATAAGTGACAGTGGCAACAGTTTTCTTTGGAGCACTAGCAAGCTGCCTCGTGTTCTGTTAGAGCTGCTCTACACTGAGAATAAAAATCTACCCTTCCAACCAGCTAGCAATGTTAATTGCCTAACTGGTGCCATAAGGGGCGACAGTTTAGTGTTGAACCACCCTGGTCCTGTGTTGATGACAGTGCCACATGACGCATCTGTCAGAGAAAGGGCTCATGGCTGTTAAAGTCTCATTCCCACATCATGGTTCTCTAGTCTCTCCCTTCCATGAAGATGTTTCTCTCACATGCAGTTTCCTTCAGATCTGCTTCCTTCCAGTGGGGCAGACTGGCATGGACATGCTCCCTTTGGTAGACCTGGCTCTAAAAGACCATTTTCAGTGGAAACCTTAATGAAACCAGAATTTTTAGGGCCATGAATGAGATGTGGAGCATTTCTATTTATTGATTAGATTGGATTAGATTGATTCTGATTTTGATTATATTGGGAATCATCTGAAACAGGGGTTTTTTTTTAATTAAAAAAAAATTAATTTTGCTTAAAAATACTGTGAGGATTATCTTTTCTTTCTCATTCTACCACCAGTGGCTGACAATCCACTTTCACTGCAAAACTTTATTTCTGCTGGTAGTTCCTAATTTCCTCTCCCATTTTTTTTAATATAACCATGAGCAGGAGAAAGTGAGATTTCTTCTTACTTCTTAGCCATATTCATCTGAGCTCTCCTTTGCAAAGAAGAGTTTGATGCTCCACAGACAGATGGAAACAGCTCAGAGCTCAGCAAGGTTGCCCAAACATCTTATGCCCCAAGAGTATCTGGGACATGCAATGTGTGGGCAGATGGGATGCAGACCTGCAGAGTCCTGGACTGGCAGCTGGAGGGGATGAAGGATACCTGAAGGCACTTCAGATGTAGCAGATGCCCTTGCTTAGCAACCAAAAGGAGCCCCGGCATCCTAAGACCAGCATCTGCATTGTACTCTTTGCCTCGCCTTTCACCATCACTACAGTGGAGCACTTAAAAAATCTTGTCCTTTATATAATTTCACAAATTTGAATTTACTCCTGGCCAACAGTTTAGTGCATAGCAAAAAGTCTAAATATTTTTGATATCTTGATATATCTTTACTATAAATGGAAACAAAAAATGACATGCCAGCTACTTTACTGGGTCATTGCAAAATCTGTATCTCCCCTTTGCAGCAATTGTTAATGCAATGGAAGCCATAAGGTAACATTCAGTTCAAGATCTTTATCATGATATTATATGCTGTGAGATTTATTTTGTCGGGGAGGAGGAGACTTGCAGAACCCAATCAGCTGAAAACACAGGCAGGGCAGAGAGAGGGAAACTGAGCTGAGTATCAACAAAACCATTCCTCTCAAGCACCTTTACCTCCCGAAGCATAAAGGTAGATGAGAAAAAGCTGATGTATGAATTGTCCCAGAGAGCCTGTTTAAGTGCTTTTTGTCTTGATCACTGGAAGAATGAGGAAGCAGTGGGACCTGGGTCAGGACCAGGAGTGTATTTTAAGTGCTTTTTTTCCCCTCAGGAATCATTCTGGAAAAGGCAAATGAAAGAGAGGAGAAAAACTAAACTGAGCCTCAGCAGGCCAGTTTTTAAGTGCTCCTTCTCCTTTTAAATTTCTTGTTTAACTTGTTACACATGGAGGTGAGAAGAGACTTTGAGGCCATGGAAGTCACACAAAACAGCTCATGGAGAGCTCTTTAACATTTCTGTCTTTTTGCTTGTCACTGTAAGAGATACAAAGAATTGGTGTGAGACTAAAAGAAAAAGCCCACAGACTTATGAAGACATTTGTATTCATAGTCCCTGCCTGAGCAGATTCCAGTCCAAATTCTGATATCATTACCAAAATGAATTGTGTTATTCCATGCCAGCGGCTCCCAGAGGTTTAAATAAGGAGGGTCTGTGCCTGTAATGGTAGCAAAATCAAGCCACCTGGCAAGTGCAAAGTATTTTTATGTATCTGCAGACACTCTCTGCATTGGTTTGTTTGGCAAAGTGGTAGAAATGCCACTTATTGAAAAGCAGCTTGAGAGAAGAGACATTGGAGCACTTAGATTTGAAGACTAAAGACAATGTTTAGCCTACTTTTGTTGTTGCCTGAATGGGAGCTTGAATAGGCAATAATAGTTTTTAAAAGCCTTAAAAAAAAATAATTTCCTTTCAAATGAGATGGAATTTTGTCCTGGAGGAGGTACATCTCAAATCGCACATTCCTCTGATAAAATCAAGCTTTAATTTGTGATTTTTCTGCAGAGCTCCACAAGCTACAAGACAGAACAGGAGCCAAACACAAGACACCCAAAAAAATCCTCATGCACTTCTTATTCTGAAGTATACTTTCAAACAAAGAGGTCATATCCTTTTGTATCGATGGTGATATAAAGTACATAGTGATCACCACTACAGATTGTTCCTTAAATCAAAATGTGTTCATTTGAGTAGCAGCCACAAAAGCAATTAATTAGATTTAGTTCTTTAAAATCCACATTTTGGTTAAATTTATATGAAGGATGTTGGTAAATAGGGCTCTAAGCAGAGACCTTTTTTTCTTTTACCAAAGATGGAAAAAAACACAAGTTGCAAAATATTGTCCCTTCTTCAGATCACAAAGGTTTGTCTTCAGTTTCAACACACATATCTTTCCCAACAGCAATCAGACTAATAAAAGTGTGATTTTCCATTAAGCAACTTCTCTGATTTATATCTTTGGATCATCATGGCTCAAACACATTATCGCAATATGAACCCTAATAGATACACCATTGAAATAATCATAGAATCATAGAATAGTCAGGGTTGGAAAGGACCTTAAGATCATCTAGTTCCAACCCCCCTGCCATGGGCAGGGACACCTCACACTAAACCATGCCACCCAAGGCCTCATCCAACCTGGCCTTGAACACCGTCAAGGATGGAACATTCACAAGCTCCCTGGGCAACCCATTCCAGTGCCTCACCACCCTCACAGTAAAGAATTTCTTCCTTATATCCAATCTAAACTTCCCCTGTTTCAGTTTGAACCCGTTACCCCTTGTCCTGTCACTACAGTCCCTGATGAAGAGTCCATCCCCAGCATCCTTGTAGGCCCCCTTCAGATACGGGAAAGCTGCTATGAGGTCTCCACGCAGCCTTCTCTTCTCCAGGCTGAACAGCCCCAACTTTCTCAGCCTGTCTTCATACGGGAGGTGCTCCAGTCCCCTGATCATCCTCGTGGCCTCCTCTGGACTTGTTCCAACAGTTCCATGTCCTTTTTATGTTGAGGACACCAGAACTGCACACAATACTGCAAGTGAGGTCTCATGAGAGCAGAGTAGAGGGGCAGGATCACCTCCTTCGACCTGCTGGTCAAGCTCCTCTTGATGCAGCCCAGGATACAGTTGGCTTTCTGGGCTGTGAGCGCACACTGAAACCGGCTCATGTTCATTTTCTCATTGACCAACACCCCCAAGTCCTTCTCTGCAGGGCTGCTCTGAATCTCTTCTCTGCCCAACCTGTAATGTGATCATGTTTGATTTTGCAACTACTAAGCAGGTACCTGGAGGAGAATCCCTCCATCCACTTCATACTGCTTAGTCAGGCCTCAGAGCTAGTTAGTCTGAATAAATTTGAAATTTGTTTTAGAGAGTCCTTTTTTGTTATTTGAACATCTGATGTTTCCAAAACTCATGAAATTTACTTTCTTGTCTGCTGTGGGCAAAACATGTTTTGTTTGTTTCCTAAAGCTTTCATCTGTTCAAGGAGTAATCTTACCCGAAACACTGAAACACTGAAAGGCAGGAGTGTAGCACCTGCCTGTATAAGATGAGCAGGTGGAATTTAAGGAGTACACAACCTATCCAAAGTATTCCAAGCATATTAGAGATAAATAAAATTTAAAACAAAACATGATACGTTTGAGTGGCTTCAAAACTCTACAACTCATAACTGGCCTTTTGGGAAGGGTTCTTTAATGTGTTTCAGATGTCCATTCATTGAAAAGAACTGGAAACCTATCACTGTGGTGACCTACCCACAGGTCTCAAAGTAGCATAACTGGTGCTATAAATGGCATCCTTACATACTGCCCATGGAACACTGCTAAAGTTCCTCAAAGGTGATTTGCAGTCTGGGAAATATGGATAGAGGCATTTTCTAACAAAAGAATTCCACTTGATTAAGTCAGAACACCCTCTGAAGTTGCATTAACCTCAGCAGAGGTTTATTTGAAGGCAGGAAGAGGGAGGAAATTAATTTTTCAATATCCTCAGAAGGAAATAGTTCTGGTTTTCATCATATGGGTGAGACATATGAATGATACTATATCCCAATACTTTTCCTGTATAACTGAAAAGGAGTGAAAAAGAATTTGAATGTTTAGATTTTGTCAAAATGAAACATTTCAGTTGAAAGCAAATTATTTATTTTGTTTAAACTGAAAATGTTGTCATTTTCAAGTTCTCTTTGTAATCTACATGAAGATAAATGTCAAAATTGCTCAATGTCCTGTGAAATGGAACTTCTGCCCTCTTGCTCATTTGCCTGGAGAAATGAGATATTAAGTGTGAGAAGATGAATTAGTTTTCATGTCCGTTCAGTTTTAGCTATCTACATTCAAGAAAAGTTTCAGATACTTCCAGTCATGATGACAACTTATGATTGGTTCCAGCTGCAGTGTTGACATCTGTCTACTGTAAGCTGAAGAGACTGTCATTTCACCCATCAGCAGCAATTCAGTTGAGTTTGAGTTCAACATGGCAACTTAAAAACCAAAACTAGTATTTCAAATCCAGTTACAAAAAAGCTCATACACTCTGTTCTACTTAAGATGCCAATACAATGAAGGACTGTCCTTGATATTTTGGAAAGAAGCTTGGACTTCTGCTCTTTCCTGAAATGAGGCAATTTCAAATAGTTTCTTTCCTTTATTTCTTTTCAAATGGAAAATGTCTGCTCTGAACTCTCATTAGCTTTCAAGATTTTTACCCTACTATTGAAGTATTACAGAATTTGATATTAGAAAGGAATGCAAACTACTTACATTGGATTCACTTTGATTTTCTTCACTTTTACACCTTTTAAAAATAACTTGGGACTTAGGATCTTTTGGCAAGGCTTCTGAGGACTTGTCTGCCAGAAAAGAAAACAAAATTACTGATGTGGTGAGAAGCAGATGGATTATAAAAGGTACCTGGCATGGAATAGATGTGAAAATGAAGAGCAGGGGAATGGATCTCTGGTTGCAGTCTTTCAGCAAAGTATTCCATTGAACATGAGAATTACCAGAAAAAGGGTCCTCCATGACTTATACATGCAGTAAATGTTAAGGGTTTCAGGAAATCAGGCATGAGTTTTGCCTGTGGATGTGCGCGTGTGATTTCATACTATTGCACAGTGAAGTTCCTGCCCTCTCCTGGTTGGAGAAAATTATTTCTCATTTCTTTCATGCCTCTTGGTGCTTGTGGCAGCTCCAAGGCTCGGCTCAAACCACGATCACACTCCCAGATCCCTCACATCACTTTCATGTTATCCAGCCCCTGGATCACAGCAGAAGAGAGTAGAAGGGAAGGGAATCCAAATGCCACCAATAAAGTGGAATGATGCAGTTGGACCAAGCCCCATAGTGCTGCAAAATTTGAGCTTATGCTAACGTGTGACCTATGGGAACACTATAAACAGATGTCATTATAGACAGGACCTCTATTTTCTTTATTCTCATGCAGATTTGTCTTTGGAAAAATACTGAGATAATATCCTAATGAGCAATTTCCTTTCATAGAAATAAGCACAGCATTATATACATGGCAAACAGTTGAAGTTCACCAACCTACAAAAAAATGGTAATGCAGAATTCAGTTTGAATATCCCTACTGAAATTTATCCTTCTCCTGGATTTTCCTAGAAGAAAACATTTATTTCTCTATCAATTTGATACTTCGCTAAAAATATGTGAAAACAGTCAAGGATGCTTTCTGTTCCTTATTTTCTAGCCAATGACTTTGCTTAGGCTTGTCCATGTCAACATGACACATTGTGCTTATGATAACTTGTGCCACTTTTGCCATACATTGCTGACATATGTTTGGTTCCCAGGGGTGGCTTTCATGTAGACGTTATCATCATCAGAGGCTTTGCTGCAGGTATCAGTCCTGTTGCTTTTTATATGCAAGCAGCACTCAACAGGGTTCTGGTCTTGAGTGCAGATCTGGAACTCCTGAAGGGCAGGAACCCAACCTGTAATACTCAAGCCTTAAATAAAGAGACTTTTATGGGTTCACACAGAGCGTTTTAAGGCACTCTTCTGTACCTGAGCTGTCCTTACAGAGTTAGCTTTCTGTTGCAAAGTAACCTGAAGCTAGGTACTAAAAAACCTGTTTCACTCTGCTTAGGAAAGATGGGCTGGTCTTAAATATAGTGGTCATACATCAGTTCTAGCATCATTCTGTCTATGGCTATTGTTGCTGCAAAGAAATAAAACTTCCTTCACCATAAAGATACCTATGATAAATGTAATTCTAATGGTCTAGTTTTGACTGTTAAGATCCTAATTCTGGTCTTGTGTGTACCAGTTTTAGATCATTTGCACTTTTAGTTCATTTACATAAATGGACTTAGCCACTGGTTTCCTGATGTACGTGGGCACTATATACACTTCAATGAAATGAGGCACAGAAGAGCAGAAAGAATAGGAAAGGTCTTTAGGCATTTTGGATACCAAGGCCACCAAGGTCAAACTTTCACTTAGTGAGCTGAATGTGGGTATTTTACAGCGAGTCAGAGCTGAGCCATGAAAGAGCTGCACTGAATGGAGGGGAGAGGCTGAAACACTATGAGCAGAAACACGCAGTTTCTACAAGGCCATGAACAGGGCTGCTCTGCCTTAGAGGAGAATCAGGAGAGCAGAGCATTTCCCTGTACTACTTAGTGCACATCTATGACATTAAGACTCAACCTCAGTACTGGGCTGACCCTCTGGGAGCATATAACACATCTCTGAGAGTTATTTTCTCTATGAACAAGGGACTCTTCAGGGAAATTACTTAAGCACAGAGAGATTTTTGCTTTTCTCTTTCGCCTGATTTTGCCTAACAGACACCAGGAACTGTGAAAATACAATGCCATTGTACTGGCTAGAGGCTGCTTGGGGATACAGGTGAGGAAAAACCAATACCTGCCTCCTACCATCCCCACTCCACTGTAACACAGCCAACAGCCAGAATGGCAGAGGCTGAAAGCCAGCCATTATCTTTTATTTCTGACTTCAGTCATTTTAAGCTACTGCCCAGGGGTCCTTTTTGTTGATATTTTTCTTAAAGTAAACCATAGAAATCCATGAATTGGATGTGAGATAGAGTGAAAGTAGTTATGCCGAAACCAGCGACTTGATTTTGCTTGATGGGTGTCGCAAGAGCATCATGAGCTGTGCTAATTTCTCAGCTTACGAATAGACATATTTAGACTGACAGTTGAAAGTGGGCTGCAGATTCTGCTTAAAACACGTTTTTCATGCTGAGTAATGAGGGCAAAACACAAACTAATTCTGGCAGTTAAACTACACACTTAAACCTTTCATAGTGTTGTCAAACACTATAATCCTTCAAAAATCTGAGTTTGAATAGCCTCAATATTTTATTTAATGAATTTTAAATCCTATAATTACCATAATTAAGACACTCCTTTTGGATCATGTCAATGTGCTGCTCAAAAGGGAGAGAAAGCTGTAGGCAATTTTCACTAAAGATTTTCCTAAATGCAAATGATACATACAGCTCATTTTGAATTCCTCATGATGTCATTTGGAGGAGCATTTTTTTAGAATGCATCAGGCAGACTTCGTGTGGAAAGTCTGTAATACCATCCAACTTAGATCAAAAGGGCCTCCTTGTCTCCATACCTGACTCTTCTCATGCTGGCAGTGCACCTGATACAGATGTTTCTGCCCTTCATTTGGTAAAATAGGATAACTGGAAAAAAGTAAAAGATTTTGGGTTTTGTGAGACATACCTTGAAGACTGAAAATAAATGTAAGAGTGAGGTATGCATTGGCCACTGAGAAATAAGATGCAACTTATTGTATTCAGACTGGTAGTTACTGATCTAAAAAGCTTCTAAATCAGTTTCAAGGTCAGGAAAGAAATCTGTGGAAGGAGAAAGGTGAAGCAGCTTTAGGATGCTTTTGCATTTGCTCTGCTAGTCTCCATCATCCACTGTACCAGTGCAGCACTGGAGCTACACAGGTGCCCACTGAGCCAGAAGTCACCAGTGCCACAGTGGCAACATGGCAATAGGAACTCACTGGGCAGCTCAGACCAGCCCTGAGGTCTCCAGGGTTCCCTCTCATGGGCCCCTCACTACAAGAGAGATATTGAATTGCTGGAATGGGTCCAGAGAAGGGCAATGAAGCTGGTGAAGGGCCTAGAGCACAAGTTGTAAGTGTTCAAAAAACATGTAAATGAGGCTCCTAGTAACATGGTTTAGTGGTGGACTTGGCAGTCTTGGGGTAACAGCTGGACTTTATGACCTTAAAGGTCTTTTCCAACATACTTGATTCCATGATTCTATGGGCTGCTGCACTGTCTTGGGCTGGAAATACCAGCTCATTCCTCCCCTGTATTGGTAACCTCTGGTCACAACAGCTCAGCTGAAAGCAAAGGCTCTGAACTGAGCCCAAGTTCAGAGTCAAACTGACTGGTAAAGTCAATACCACATAGAGATACTGCCAGACACACAACAGTCAGAGTTATGAATTTCAACCAGCTTTGTGTTTTTTAGAGTGGGTGTTTAAGAGCAATCCTACACACACACTTCTCTTGGCCACAAACTACCCCAAAAGATGGATAATGTGTTGAAAATGCATCAAAGGAAGGTTCTGATCTGCTGCATGGGGGAGTTTCAGCGAAAGTGATGCTGCCAGGCTGACTAAGGTGGCCTGTGCAATATAATCTTCATAGCAACAAGTATTACCATATCAATGGGTAAAAAATTAGGGTTACTTGTGGCTATGAGCAGTTTGCATTTAGCAGTTTAAAAGGTTTCACAGCAAACAAATCAATATCTCTGATAGACAATTCTGCTTCACACTCAGATCTGCAATTCCCATCACTGTCAAAGGTATCTCTGAGGACAGCACAGGCAGTATGATGCTCATTTGTCCTAATAGCTTTATAACTGTAACTAGCTACCCCCCATGTAAATTAACACCAGTGAAAGTATAATAAAGTTATTGGCATATTTAATTTAATGGCTACATGGTATGAAACAAGAATTTGATACAGAAAAAAAAGTCTTTTTCTTTAGAAGACCCTAAGGAAATAAAGGATTTTTATACTTTATGAAGAAGGTTATAGTCAAAATCAATAATTGAAAGCAGTAGAAAAAAGATTCTTCAGCAACAGGTGCCATTGAAAGCTTTAACTGGTATTCCTTCAGCATCTTGAACTCATTTGAGATGAGTTGTGATTTCAGCCTTTTGTCCAGCCCATGGTTTCCTTGTTAAACATAGCATTATTCCTGGGGTGAAGACTTTCAGTGAAGTCTAGATGAGTAAAGTATCAAACCTCATGGAAGCCTTTAGCTCTTCTGTGACTAAGTTCTAAATTATGGTTAAAACATTGTGCCATAAATATTTATTCTGAGCCCTAACTGTAAAAAACACATTTTTATTTTTATTTTAGGATGGTAAACAACACAGGAAAAATAAAAAGAGAAATAGGTACTTAAATCTTTTTGAGAAATATCCTTGAGACGTTTTTCAAAGGTGTTCAGGAATATTAACATACAGATTCTCAGCAAGTAAGACAGAGAAGGCTGTTAAGGCGAGACTGGGGTTTCAATCCTGTGCAAAACAGTTTGTTAAGGTTCTTCTAAAATTCACAGCTTTTGGTCATCTTGAGCAATCAACCTTGGGAAATCTGGCCCTTAAACTGATATATGCAGAATTTATCTTGAGTCGAGATTTAAATCCAAATGCAGATCTTTGTTTTTCATATAAATTAATTTAAAACTCAGGACAAAAAAGAGATGAATTTTTATAGAGTCATAGAACCACAGAATGGTTTGGGTTGGAAGAGACCCTAAAGATTACTTATTTCTAGCACCCCTGTCATGGGCAGGGACACCTTCCACTTGATCAGGCTTCTCAAAGTAGCATTCAACCTGGCTTTGAACACTGCCAGGGATGGGGCATCCATAACTTCTCAGGACAACCTGTTCCTGTGTCTCACTGCCCTCATCACCCAGCTTCAGTTACCAGTTTGGCTCTTTTCTTAAGTGAAACCAAATTTCATCCATGAGAAATACAATCAATGTTATCATCTGATGAAAACTGTCCCAGTCTTATTTAAGTGAAGTTAAGATGATTCTCAACCAAACCTCTGACCTGAAAAGAACAAAGATGTTCTTATTTATCCCAAAGTAGGATTTTAAAAACATTGAACCATTTAATTCACCTTTGATTTTGTCCAGAAAAATTATCTTATGTCAGTGATTAAAACCCTATACTTCAGGGCATGTTTCTTACCATATATCCTATTTCTCAGGTGCTGGAGGCATGCCCTAGAGAGTGTTATTACTTACTTAGTGTGTGTCAGACCACATTTGACACAGTCCATTACGCTGACACAAGATTTATCCTGATAAAGAAGTAAAATCTTCAGCTGGGCAAATAGACTTCAGAGAAGTTTCATAGCTGTTCAGAATGAAAAATATCTGGTTTTTAAAACACTACTAGTGTTCACAATCCCAGAGGTTGTGTTTCCAGTGGCTACATTAGCATAAAGATATCATTTAAATACCAAAGAAAGGCAAATGATTGTATTAGCTCCATCTCCAGGCCAGTTATAGAGGTACTGATTACTCGCCATATCTTCTACAGACAACAGGAACTTCACCCTGCAAATTAGACATTCTAATTTAAGAGGAGTCTGTCTCTTTGTTTAAGCGATTACACTATAGAAAGGAAGCTGCTGTTAGAAAAATATTTCATCTTAAAACAAAATAGCCCAAAAGAATTTGGACACATTGCCTTAGGTTCCCAACTATTAATGAAATAACATCAATATCAATAACATTATCAATATCAACTAATAGAAGGGATTAGAAATTTGAAGGTAAGAATAAACACTGAAACAGAGCTTTTCACAGATAGTCTCTAATTTAAAACCAGTTTTATTTTTATATTCTACTAAAACAGTAACATTACACTAGCACTCATGGCAGAGGTCAAAGCTAATAAAACGGCACATTTTAGACCATATATTACATACCACTTGATTCCACACAATTTTTTGCATTTGGTTAAAGAACTGGGCATTTTAAGACAGATGTCAAATTGAATACTCAGAGGTGTGGACACCATCTTTTTGCCATGGTAGTTGCTTTCTGTAATCTGTTTACTTAATGGCTAATTTTTGTTTTACTCATCTTTACTGTTAAAATACATTCCTTAGTTCTTTAGATTTGTCTTCTTTGGATCTTGTTAGCAAATAAGAAAATCACTTAGCAAACAACTATATCGGTTCCTATAGTTTCTTAGAAATTGCAGTCAGATCACTTCTGAATTTTATTTTTGACAATATCTTCTAAGCCCTTCATTGTAACACAGTCTTTTCAGCCCTAGGAACATTTTTATGGTCCTTTAAAAAAAATAAATATATAAATTTCAGTATCTTCTTAAAAGTGAGGATCCTGGATAAAGACATGTCATCCCACTAGAACTACTCTCATCAAAATCACACAGGGAAGCCACCTCCTTACCTTGCTCACCATCTCCAGATCTACCTCTTGATTCACACTAACTTTCCCCGCTAATCAATAGTCATGCCTTTCTAGGACACAGTCTCCTGTCCTGTAGCTTGCATTCCAGTTCCTAGTTTTTGCTTTTGACTGTATTTAAAGGCCTTTTGTATGAGTCATTTTACCAAGTGATGCAGAGCAAACTACCAGGCTGTTCCTCTGTCCTAATTAATTTCTTTTCAATTTTACAATCTTTGCATGATCCACAAAACTTTTCATTAATAATTCTATATCTATATTTACCCTGACAAAATGTTAAATTGAATCAAAGTTCCTTCCAGCTTTAGACGCTCAATCTAATTTTTTCTTCTTTTCCATTGACACTTACTTTTTGTAGCTTGTTAGTTCACAGTCCATTTAGTTCACGCTTTATCATTTCAATAGACTGGTTTTTAATCACATCATCATGCTTTACTAAATCAAATGTCTTTAAAAATCAGAGTATATTCATCTTAACAGAGGTTGATCACACATATATATTTAAACTTGACGAAATGGTGCATCTCTCAGGACCTATTTCCACAAAAGTGTTGGCTAACATTGATTATATTTCTTTCCTTTATTCGTTCATTGATTGCATTTTGCATCAGCATTTTCACTGTTTTCGCTGAGACAAATGCTGGGTTAAATATCCATCAGTGATCAAAATTCTCCACTTACTTTTTTAAAACATGGGCTCAAAATTAACATTTTTCCCATTTTCTGAAATTTCAACAGTATTCCAAGAGTCATTAAAAATTAATGCCTGCAACTAGAGTATCTTCAGCCAAATCTTCAAAACTGCTTTGGTCAAAATTGTTAAGAGAACCTATTCCTGTCTCTACTGTGCACTCACAGTTGTGCAAAGTAATGAATTTATTTGTGGTTTGAGTTTATATTTTTATGTTACTATCATTTCTTCCATGCTTTTGTGTGTGTTTGTAATCACTTAAAACCAATGAATCTGCTTGTAGATGTGTTTGTGTATCACTTGGAAACATGGATGCTGGTGTTAGCTAACCCTTCCATACACTCCTGAAATATTAAAAATTATTGTCACTTAAGCAGAGACGGAAATGTACAATTAAACTGCTTATTATTCTGTTTGATGGCCTCACATAAGGATAATATTAAAACAAATGCCTGCGAAAATAACAAGATGTCACTGGCTTATGAAAAAATATTGGAAATATTTGAGTTTGGGTTATAGAATAAGATGGAAGTGGGACATGGAAAGGAAATATCCTGTGAGGTTTGTCCATGCAAAAGACTCCTTTTGGTTGTTACACTCTATTTATTCTGGTTTAACAGGCCTAGTATCTTGATTATCAGCTTTGCACACTGTTTCATTTATCTAAAAGCTCAAGACAATCACAGCAAAAGATATTCTCTGTAATACTTAATAACACCATATACCCAACCCTTAGCTAATTCAGCTGAACAAGAGACAATCAAAAGCAGTCTGCAGTAGTAACAAATATTCTGTATCAGTTTTGGATGGTCTGAGCTTAGCTTCTTGAAATTGTTGATATTCTTTTGCTGCACATACCACTGAAGTCATGCAGCTGACCAAAGTGTATAAGACCTGTGTACATCACAGTATGCATGGGTTCTCACTGTGTGAATAGTTTTACCTTCATCAGGTATAGTAGCCCCTCTATAGGGCCCCCAAGTATATGCAAGTTATTAAATTACACCTATTGTGGGCCTTTTGCCCTAATCCTATTATCAGGTTTTTTAAATGTGGGAATGAAAGCAAGTGCGTCCTCCAACATGGGCAGAGCCCATTGCATCCCTGTGGTAGCTCTCAGATAAGATGAACCCTAAAAACAGTTGATTCCTTTCCAAAAGATGTCATTGCCTTTCTATTGCTCTTGCACATAGGGGACTTCCAGGACTTGATCACTGCTCAGTAATACCCCCTGCAATGAGACCTGCCAGAGTATACTAGCAGAATTAGATAGTAGGTGACTGCTCATGTTTCCATCTCCCTCTTCACTTTCTTCCCAACCTTCTGTTACTTCTTGTTGCATTTTCCCACCATTTTCTCTCTGTATTTCTTTCTGCCAGCCCAATTCAGCACCCACCAAATCTCTATGAGGCTGTCTTGGCCAATAAACATTTACTTCGTTCTAAAGGATTTTCTTTATTGTTTCTAATATCTAGCAGAAAGGAGAAACCATCCCTTTCAAAAGTAGAATTAAAGCACTGACCAAACACAGCACTTAGGCACAACCCAAACCATAAGCAAATCAATAGGACTTCTCATTTGTTCACATGCTTACAATTAAACATATTCCTTAATGCTTTCCTGGATGAGAGCCAAAAGACAGCAGTAAATTGAGTTGAGAACCCAGAAATTACATTCCTTTTATTGAGGCAAATTCACCCTTTGTATTAGCAGATAACATATTCCCTAGTGCAGAGAAAGACACATAATCAAGCCACTTACAATTGGGGATCTTTTATTTCCATTTCTGCAAGTGTGGTACTTTGCCCTACAATTAAATAAAGAAAAGGAGAAATCCAAAAGAATCAACGGCTTGGCACCTTCGCTGCAAAAAATTCCTTACCACTGAGCATGGTGGATGAGCTCTCAGGTTACATTACATCAAACAAAGGCTCTTTAAAGAAAGGGCTCAGCAGCATAAAGGTTTTAGCAATTAGAATAGAAGGGGAGAGGCAAGAGATTACGGGCAGAAATTGGGAGACAAACTGAGCTCTGGTAAAAAGTCAGAATAAGAATAAATAAGTAAGGATGTGATATAATTCTAAGAAATAATAAATTTACTTTCTCCTTTACTGAAGCCTATAAGCACCTTCTAGGATCATATTAGATAATGTGAACAAACCTGTCATGAGTCCTTCAGCCTCCTCATCTTCTCTCCTCAAGGAAGAAACATGTACATTTTAATGTTCATATGTGTCAGACTTTATAGATATGCTGCCTTATATTTCTAGCAGAAAGGAAGGAATGATGAGGTAGTGATACCTGGTCATCTCTGCAGTGACAAAACTCTGCTTGGGTGCTGCAGGTCCATGGATTTGCCATGGTAATGCCAGCCCTTTCCAACCCCAGGCTGCCTTCATGGAGGCGATGCAGCACGATGGGTGTCGACAGGGATTTCCACCACCCCAGCCTGAGTTAAACATAAAATATCTTCCCAGCTGGTACTCTAAAAGGCAAAAAAGGAGCACGTGCCCAGGCAGACCTAAGCAGTTCTATATTTGTGTTAAAGAAAGTGGCCTGGGGACAGATCTGAAAGTGGTGCAGTAACAGTCTTTGATGTTAAGGCAATGTCAGCTTCAGGTCAGTCAAGAGAAGCCCTATGAGGGAAAGCCATACCCCTCAGCCAAAAATTTTCTTATTATATAATTTAAGATTTTATTTCAATTATTTTTTTTCCAGATTGACGCTTAGGCAGAGAACGCTGCAAGAAAAGAATCTTCAGGGTACAGACAAAAGTGTGCTCATAGATCTACCTGGAAAAGTCACAGAAAATTCTGCTCTTCAGCTTTGTTATTCCTTCCACAGCTGAGATGATTTTCTTAGAGATGTCTCTCCAAATTGCTCAATTGCTCATATTCCACATCCCGTCCACCTGACCTTCTTGTCTGTTATCTTGTTATAAATCCTAAGAATGGAATGTCACACCTTCTTCCCTTCTCCCTTTGCCTCTGCCTATACACTGGTCCCAAATATTTTATATGTTGAGAGAAAGTGAGGTACAAGACAACACCCTCTTCCATATTTCCCTGCCTAATATCTCAGGACAAGCTAAACCCCATTATATGAGTATTCCACACATATGGATTATCTCAACACATCTGTTACTCTAATACTGCAGGACTTTATGATTTAATTCCATGACTTCTGGATGCCATAAATGTTTTTTGTGTTCTTAATCTCACATTTTAGTGGATGTGAAATAATATGTAGGGGCATGTTGCTCAAGAAGAAATCTATTTTGAGCTTTTTCTGTGTGCCATTAATTACAATTTATTTATATTTAAGAATTTTGTATTTTGTTTTCATATTAGGTTAAAAATACTACTGAAAAATAGCACTTTTGTGCGCATTATGGAGAAATACGCAGAAGACATTTATGTGGTTACACATATAACTAAGTGTATGGGCTATTCATTTTGCCTGTATACAGCAACACTTGACTGCCTCTATCCTACTCTGGGTCTAGCAAGTAAATCCATGTATTTCAGTATCTTACATGCATAATAGCTGACAGCAGTGTCTGACCAGAGGCATTCAAGAACTGGAGACTCTCACTCACTGCTTTTTCCACCATCTCCCACAGATGTCAAATGCTGGGCCAGATCCTCAGCTGGACCCAGCACATCAGCCTCAGGTTCAACATTTCAAAGCATGACAGAAATGTTTTAAGTCAGATGACCCTTTAAACAAAACCTCTTCTTTTCCCTTTTTTAATCTTTTTTTCCTTACAGTAGCCTATATCATGTGTACAAATACATTATATGGTGGAGTGCTCTGTGGCTCCATATACGAATAGACTCAGCTTTGACCAAATCAATAAGAATATTTTTAGCCCCATGTACCAATTCTGTAAATAACTTATATGCAACTTATTATCTTTTGAAAGATAATAACATTAAATTCTTTAAATAGCTTGTTTTGTAATCAAACCTGAAAGAAACAACCAAAGACAGAATGAAAGTTGAGCTCAGGACTACAGGTGGTCCTAGCAATCAGTTGCGGAACTGGAGATTAATGCAAAATCATTAAAACAAAGCAGTTACAAAGGAAAACCTTTTTTCTGACCTGAGAACTAAGAGCTTAGTTCTCTTGCTAGTTATACTAAAGAATGGGAAAAGCTTTTCTATTTAGCAAAAGGAAGAGCATGTCTGAAGAATAACAACCTGGCAGGGTGGGATAGAGAATTAGGGAGACTGAATATGGGAATTTGTCCCAGGGTCAGAAAGTGGTTCCTGGATCATTCCACCACTTATAATGAGCATGATGACCAGCACCCACTGCAGCTTGTTCCAAGTAAAATAACCTCCTGGCAGGAAAAGCAGAAGAAGAGGCAAGCAGAGCTCAGCCCATCTAGTCTGTAACTACAGAGAACACTAGCTGAGTCTGCATTGCCAAGCAGAGCCCTGAGATGCTCCCATGGTGCCACACTGTTTGCCTGGCTCCAGAGTCAAACCAAACTCATACACGCCTTTAGATCATTGCCCAGAAAGAAAGAAAAAAAGGGGAAAAAACAGCTATATGGAGTATCTTTTGCCCTTGTAGGTCTTCATCTCTGTACATCTTTCTGGTATTTCTCTTTCATTACAATGCTATGGATGATCTCTTGCCCTGCCCAGGTTCACACGTTGTCCAAGTGCCCAGGGTGGGACCTCCTGTTGCCATCCACACAGCAGCTTTATTTTCAGCCTGTAACTCAGTGCGTATTGCAAAATGGCTTTGCAAATGCTTGAGGCTCACTGAGCCTCTAGGCCAACCCAAACCAGTTGTGATCTTCATGCAATGCCAGTATTTCACTAGTGAATCCCACCAGCTAGCCTCAGGCATCTTCTGCCTCGGTGAAAGGCGCAAAAGGCTGATGAAAATTATGCTGATTTTATTTGAATTCTTTATCCTTTCAATATTCAGTACAGGATACTTTAATGTTCAAGTGCGTTCAGATTCTTCAAATACATTTAGGATTAATTATTTAGGTTAAGTAAGCTGAAGGAAAATCTTTTAGATATATCTGGTTTGAATTTGTAGTGGAGAAACTCTGCACTGTTAGACACAGCTGGTATCCCTGTACACTGAATCATCAGAAGGGCTGTAGAAAATGTGTTTCTTTCTGTGCACAGGCTGATGACGTTCAAGTAAAAATTAGCAAGAGTGCCTAGATTGTTAGTACTGTTCAGGTTCTTGTGGAGCTACATGTTTCTAAACTGCCTAGCTCAAAGAATGCTTTTCTCCATCTGGAGCTCTTAAAACTTAAAAATACAATACAAATGCTTTTGTGGTTAGCCTATCATCATTATAACTGTAAAGATGGACTTTCGTATATACCGTGTATGCAAAAAAGACTTCAATTTTCCTGTTCCTTTCCCCCATACTGTCCTGCCCAAATAAACCTGGTGACGGTATTTTAACCTAAGAATGTATATGTGCAATATATAAGCAATCTTAAAAACTCATTTAAATTCCAAACCGACAAACAATTGAATATTTCCAACAATATAGCTAAATATGTGCTTCCTTGATAGATCAGGTTTCTAATGAAGAGCAGTTGTTTATAACATCTTATCATAAATGCCAGTTTCTGTTGGTAATAAATAAGCATCCTCTGAAAAACTTCCAAACCGCACTTGGATAGCAAAGTTATTTCACACATGCACCCAACTCTCAATTTAGGAAATTCACAAAGACACATTCATGTTTTCACCTGACAGCAAATATTTAAGTACCTTGTCAAGATGCCTTTCTACTTGATTATTATGCAGGTAAAAACTTCATTAAAGTGGTTTGGCAACATAATTTGGCACTCTATATCTATTAACTTCTGTTTCTGCTTTTGCACAAACAAGATTTGCCACAGATCACTGGTTCAAACAAGAAGTCTAAATGAAGTATCTCAAATTAAGTTTGAATTGATTTACATCATGAACCAATGAAGCAGTAAATTTTCTTGTGTGCGTTTCCGTGTGCAGAACTAAAATACTTACAGGAGATACTGTCATCCTGGTAATTAAAGCCATCAGATGAGGAAGACCAATTTCCTCATTTGTTTTCCCTTCTCATTTTGTAGGAAAGAGAGACAGCTGACATCCCTCCCTCTTTACTTTCTTTTAAACTCATCCAGGCAAAAAGCATTCCATCTCACAAAACTTCCAAACAAAACAGCAACATGGGAGAAACAAAATCTATACCAAGGAAAGGAAAATTTGCAAACATCTTGTTTCACAATAGTAAAGGCATCACTACAGCATTCTGGGGGAGAAACATGTTTCTGCTCACTCTTTTTAATGGTGCAATCAGTTATGTCATCGAAAGGAGCAGAGTGAATTTAGCAGACAGAAATATCGTGGGACACAGAACTATATAAACTGAAAATGTTTATGTGATGCTTTGAAGCCTCTTTCTGTTTTATTTTGAGAGTATCTGTACATGCTGCTCAACAATCCAAATATTCCATTAGTGCTTCATAGAAATGTTTGAACTCTTCGCTGCATAATAAAGAAAAACAGACAAGCGGCTGTTGAGGCTTTGTGCTGAGGGGAGTACATACTTCCATGTAAGCATGTGTGTGTTTGTATGTGTGTTTCTTTCTTCGGTGATTATGAGCCATGTAGGAACAGAGTGCTTAATTGAAAAGATAACAAATGATGAAGCAGCTGTTAAGTATGGCACAAAAATTGCTCCAAGCAGTTAGGGCTGATCATCACGATGGAAATAGCTTTTTGACAAGCTTAGCATTCCTGTGACAATAATTAAGAATCAGGTTTCCCCCAAAAGGTTTTATAGCCAGAAGCGGTTGTAAATCAATGGGCAACATTTTTATCTTGGAATTAAAATTAATTATTCAGTGTCAAACACGCTTTCTCACACTTAACTGCCTGTAATGCCTCCTTTATTCTCCATCTTAATTCAACTAATATACCATTGTTAAAGGGGTGTTTGTCAGTAGTGATTTACTTTTGTTAAAAATTACCATAAGGAAATACAACAAAATTGAATGGTTATTAAATTAAGCCATAGTTCAGGGCTTTTTGGCAGAGGGCTGTTAGCTGTTAAGTACTCTCTGACAAGGGTGTGGATATGAACATTTTGTATTGCACCCTTTGAGCTTGTATAAGCACAGAAAGGGATTAAATAATGCATGAAAAAGAAGAGTAGGATTTTCCAAAGTGCTCTATGTGGCCTTAATTTTCTTCCATTTAAGCTAGTCAGAAAACATCTTGAATCTAATTGGAGCAGTTTCAGGACACCAAAGACTCAAAAATCTCATATTCATTGAGAAGAAACAAAAAAAAAAAAATGTTCTTGCCTTCTTAACTATTATATAAAAATGAAGGCATCTATCACAAAGCTGTCATAACACTTACAGGAAAATGATGCGTCTTTGGGGAATTATTCAGACTATTTTGACAAGCTCTACCATCTGAAAATGGGGCTGGAAATGTCCTCCTGGCAAGAAACATTAGACAGCATAAGCCTCTACAAGGGCAGCTCTTGTCTCACTATTGCTATTGGTATTTTCATCTTCATCAGTAACAGAGCTGATTGATAGAAAAAAGCAAAAACCAAAAAACAAAAATACAACAGTAGTGGAACTGGTGTTTAATTTCATTCAGTACTCCAATATTCTCCCATTATTTTCCATATCTTTTGTGGCCCTAAGTGGTTGCCCTGATTTAGCAGTAGCAGTCATTTTTTCTTCTTCTTAGTAGCTGGTGCAGTGCTGTGTTTTTCATTTTTGGCCTAGGAACAGAGCTGATGAAACCAATGTTTTCAGTTGCTGGTCAGAACGTTTACCCTGACCAAGGACTTTGTGAGTCTCATGCTCTGCCAGGGAGCAGGGGAAGCCGAGAGGAAGCAGAGACAGAACACCTGACCCAAACTAGCCAAAGAGGTATTCCATACCACAGCACGTCATGCCCAGGATGTAGAACTGAGAGTACCCGGAAGGGCTGGAACTCTGCTGGGTGGGGGCGAGGTATCGGTCGGTGAGGTGTTGTATTCTCTTCCCTTGTTATTTCCTTTATCATTATTACTATTAGTGGTAGCAGTAGTGATTTGTGTTATACCTTAGTTATTAAACTGTTCTTATCTCAACCCGTGGGAGTTGCATTCTTTCGATTCTCCTCCCTGTCCCTCCAGGAGTGGGGGGGGAAAAGGGTGGGGGGGGAAGTAGACTGCGTGGTTCTGATTTACGGCCTGGGCTTAAACCACGACAGTGGTGCATCTTGATTTTCTGCTAAATCTTTGTTTAAGTTAATGCTTCATAAAATATCAGAAACATGACACTAAATCTACCTTCTTGAAGTAGTCCCAAAATGTTTTCTCACACAGTCAGTTCATTATAGTACTCTCCCTCTGAAGCAGAGAATATGATTACCCAACAACTTAAAAACAAGTTATTAGAGGACAAAAAGTGCAGCTCTTTCAATCCTTTTTTATTACTGCATGGGTGTTACTGTTAAAGCCAAGCACTCCTTAAAGAAGTACTGGTGAGACAAAGAATACTACCCTCTCTACATATTGGGGAACTAGTTGTTTTGTAAAACCTCTTAACATTATATCAGCTTGAGCTAACACTTACTCTACTCACAGTATACGAAGCTACAGAGGGCAAGCAGAGCCCTGGATTCTTGTTTTGCCCCCAAAAATACTCCTGCCCGCTGCCTCCGAAAATATCCCTTCCAGGAGATTGTTCATTGGCCCAGCACAAGAGGTAAGAGGTCCACACCCCTTTTCATTTCTCATTGGTAAGCCTAGCACCAGCATCAGCCTCTGAGTTATGCCTCTTTGTGATCAGGAGAATGTAACTGATTCATGCTTTTAAAAGTCAAGGAAGTATATCCATGGCAAACTGATACCATGGAAGCAGAGTGAAACTACCATGCCATGGGTATATACACTACTGGGGAAATAAACTCCAAAATTGTTTTCCATATTTCAGTTAATGAATAGTTTCAGTAACCTTAGGAAACCTAAAGTGTTTCTTACCTTTAGACTGACTTACATTATTTGCATGACAATATATATATCCACACCAAAAAAAGTTATCACTTGTAGCTCAAGAGATACACAGTTCAGGTAATCAAAGCCAAATATACCCATAGGTCACATTTTGTCTATGAACATCTTATGTGGTAGGGGTCACAGTGGCATTGGAAATGGTTTCTGTGTTATATTTCTTTTTCTATTTATTTGAAGAAATTTATGGTACAATTGAAATAATTGCAGCTATCAATCCAGGAATGTATCTTTCTGTGCTGCCTAAATTTTGACTTTTAAAATCCTTTTGTCCTTTTCTATCCTGTTTTTCACCTCACTGACCACCAACATTTCTTCTACACTGACTATTCTAAACAATTAGTTGAGCAGCATTCCTTGCAAATACCTCAGCAGCCCAACACCTTAGCTCAATTAGGATATTGCTTCCCTTTCAATCAACAAGACTTGTTTCTGTAGGACTACCCAAAAGGAAGATACCTTCCAAGAGAAGTGAAGCTGCCAGAAGGTGGCTCTGAGATAATCCCCTTTTGTTAATTGGATGTTTCCCCCATTCTGAAGAGGCATGAATTGGGACGGAAGCATGTGTGCAGATTAACACACCTTTTAAAACATTGGCTGAAATGCAGAGATTTGACTTTATGCTTACAGTGATAAAAATCTTTAACTCCCTTTGCTGCTTCATGCACTTGTCAATACTGCAGATTCATGCCTTCTGCACTGACTCACTTTTGTTCTCAGTGTCAGGCTGGAAAATGGAAGATAAATAAACCATCCAAAACCAGCAGATAATTTCTGGTAGGAAGAAAAAGTCACAAAGAAATATGCAAAATATTCAAAGAAAATGCATCTATTGTTAGTCCAAGCTATTAGTGCCTGTTACCATTTGGTCCAGTTGGAGGGAACAGAAGGCTCACACAACTCACATATTAGGACAATATGTTTAATACAGAGCCAGAGCAGAACGTTTCTGGCGTATTTTAATAGATACAATAATATTGAATCACAAATCTGTCCCTGAGTTTTTTTTTCAAGGGAACTGCCCTGGAGTTAGTTGCAAAAAAATCAGTGGTCTGGAAATTATGTAATTTAAACATGTTTACCTCAGTGTATGCCAGTGTTTGCAGCTGTTGAAGTGAGCAGAGTCTTGTCCCACTGAGGCTAATTCTCCTAAATTAAAACCCGCTTCTGTTCCATGCACCCACACACACACATTTAGCCTTTGGAAAGCAAACTTGGCAATTTGGAACATTTTATAAATACTTCCAAGTAAAGAGAGGCAAAAAAATGTTCAACTGAAGAGTTCTTTACCAAAAATAAGTGTTTAAATTTAACATCATTTGCAGAAATGTAAGGCAATGTTCAGTGTGGGAAACTGGAAGCATCTCATTGTATTTCACTATTACAATATATCAAAGTTAATAACATACTTAAAATGTATTTTTTTTAAATAATTAAAACTAACTTCATAGGCTGCAAATTGAAATGGAACATTTCAGTGACTTCACTGGGTCTGTTGATGTTTAACAGGCCATTATGACTATTCATATTTTCTTAGTTTGGCTGGTTTAAGCGCTGAAAATTTTAAAGGAAAATCACACCAGGAATTCCAGATTTCCAGCTGTTCCCGGCGAATCAGCACACAGGTTGGTAGAGTTAAAAGAGAAGTTCCTACACTTCGGACCAATTCTATAAAAATCTGGAAGATAGACTAATCTTAATCCAAATTGTACAGAAAGTCAAAGCATTCCTTTCTGTTATTTCATTTTTATTGATACCATTCTTTCACCAAAGAATTTTTTTCTTATGCCATATTTGTGCAATATGTGAAACTAGGGACACCATATCCTAACTGTAAAATCTGATTGCAATATTCATATAAAACCACTATATATCACCTGTTGCTGCTTACCTTTTACAACAAAAGTTCACCAGCTGAGACAAACCATCAGTCCTTTGTGTGTCACCAAGCAGAAGGGTGTTAATGCATAAAAAATAACAGATTACAGTGTACAAAAGCACTGAATACAGACACAATATTTGTAGGGTGGGATGGCAACAATGGAAAGTTTCTCTGGACATTGTTTGGAGCTATGTTTTGTATTGCACAAACTCAGCTCCTTGCTGAGGTCCTGATTTATCCGAGGTCCTGATTTATCCAAGGCCCTATGGAGGTTGTCTCATGATTTGAGCCTCTTTAAAATGAGAAATACCTCTAAATCTCTACAACTGGAAAATACACTGAGATGTTTGCAGCAGGAGTTTATGAAGAGGCAACAGTGATCTTAAAAAAATAAAAAGGAGGGGATTCAAAAATGATCTTTCACTGTTGCTGATGAAACAAAAATCCATAAACGTGGCTTTTCCATATGACAAAGTGATCTGCAATATTCACTGCGGTTTCACACAGCTGGGTCAATAAACTTCCATTAACTATGGACAAACTGTCAAAGTGACCCGCTGCCCTCATTTCTGCAGAATGACTTGGCCTTAGCTGTCCATATTAATATGAATTTTAACCCTTTGGTTTGGCATTTTAATTCTTAATCCATTAGTCTCACATTTCTGTATTATCAGCTAGTACTATTGATTTTAAGGTATATGTACAGTCAATTTGCACACATGTATTTGCAAAGGTCAGCAGAGGACACTAACGTGATTTCTGCTAGAGGTCTAGACATTAGGCTTCCCAGTGATTTTTATTAGCTTTTCCTCTGGATGAGATTCTTTTAATGCAAGTGGAAGCAGTGCTTAACATAACTGAAGGATCACTAGATGTCCTTGCAATCTGATTTTTTAAGGGTTCATTTGTGGGGTTTTTTTTACAAGACAAGTCTAAACAGAGGCAGTGCAATCCCAGAAATAGCTTTCTCCAGGCTGAGCTTATCCTGATGTGACTGCCAGACATCTCAGCTGCCTGTGCTTTACTGGAAGGAAGCAAATGTTAATTGGCACACAGAAACAAGTAGAAGCAAAGCAACAGTCTGAGTCTCAGCCCTCACAGACCTGCATGTACTTTTTGTTTAAAGCATAAAAATAGCTTCAACAACAGAAACTGAAGTTTTTACAGGACTAAGATGGCCCCTACCCACCCTTTTTGTCTTTTTTCTTTTTCTCCTTTTTTTTCATTAAATGGAAGCCAGGCAGTAGAGATGGATTTAACATTTGACTGAAATGCCAAGGTCTGTAGCTACACTGTTCCCAGGAAGAAGATTTCACAGCCAGACTCTCTGGATGTTAAGAAGCCATCTTCCTGATACTTCTTTTTTCCTTTTTGGTGGAAAACCTTAATGTTCCTGGTGTACAATCTTTCTGTCTCAGATCTTACTAATGGGGAGAGAAGAAATATTTTCAGTATTTAATATCTCAGCTTCTAGACACCTCTGAGCTCAGAGGCAGTATAGAATGTTAAATTTTTTGTGGCAGTACCAGAGACAGATTTGCTATATGGAAGCTCCAGAGAAACCTTCTCAGGAGTGTCTACTCTTAATTTTCCCCTCCTAATACCTTTCAGTGCTCATTTCTTTCTTGTTTCAGAGCTTCTGTCTGAACTGCACCAGGACATGTAATTCCGCAGTCACTAGCAGTGGCATGTTATTTATACATGTGAGGGGCTTGCTTAAGGATCAGCCATCCAACAGCTATTCACACTTCCTAGTCCTCTAATGGATCTTCTTTCCATGGTCCAGATTCATCTCTAGGTCAGACACAGAAATAATGTTTCCTTAACTTTCCTGCAGTTCCGTCTCTATTCCCATTAAAAGCAGCAAGCAGCTACCACAGAGTGCAAGATCAGTCATCTCTGGATCTGTCAATATTCCAGCCATTGGCGTATTTCAAGAGTTCTGCTCATTGTGACAGTGCCAAAGTCAGGACTGGCACTTAGTGGCACAATGCCACAAGATGATGAATTTCTGAAGTGCCCCAGGAACAAGACAGAGACTCTCAAATGTGTCTTTGTTCCATTCATAAATAATCCGCACCAGACTTCAGGAGAAGCAAGCCAGACAGAGCTCTCCTCCTGCTCTGTGTCTGGTTGCAGATCCAGCAGTTTGTTGTTAGGAAAAAAATAAAAGTAATAATTTTGATTTTGCCACTATGTTTCAAAACATAAAAGTAGCACAGCACCATTCCAAATAGTGCTTGAATTTCATTTCTGATCAGGAATCTACAGTGTTTCTCTCTCTGTTGGAGCTTCTACCACAACTATCCCACTTGTCTATGTTACGATCCTTACAGCATGGACTTATCTGGCACCCACTGCTTCTTGCAATAAAATAGCAACTAAGCCTTCTCTGTAGGGAAACAGAATTTTTACTTAAATGGAAAACGAACATGCATTATACTTCAGAAAGTATGAAGCCCAGATATTAACTGTGGGGTGAGTGAGCAACCTCAGTGGAGCTAAATCAATTTATACTCAATCATAACTCATGCCAAAACTTCAAAGTAAAAAGAACCTCAGTTTGCTTTTCCTTAAGTAACTCTTTCATGGGCTTTTGCAAGTAAGATGAAGGTTGGACAGGAAGAAATAGAGTAAATAGATAGGATCATTCTGCGACTGGTCTTAAAAACACACTTTTTCTTGTGCCTAGATGAGTTTCACACCCTCTGAAGTCTCTTGAGCTATTGGCATGTGTAAGTTAAGCTCAAGCAGATGTATTTGCAAGAAGAGGCAGATTCTCAAGAACAAATCACCTTTTCTGCATCACTAGGAAAGCGACTGATAGCCCTCCAGTGTGCTTTAGATTTCATACTCTGTTGTAACAAGAGCTCCATAACACTCCCCATTACAACACAACAACACCACAATCATTTAGTTCTGCAATCTGAGAGGGACAACAGCTACTTCAGCATTCCCAAGGGAGGTTCAAATGACTTATTGATCAATTGATTAATAAATGTCAGCAGTCAGAGGAGAGAGCAGCTCTGCTGCAAAAATAGCTGTCAGAAGAGCCCATAAGTGCATGAGCTATTAGGAGTGAAAAAATTAATCTGACAGAAAAATAGGCAGTGATTGTTTTACATTAAATGTGAGAGAATGCATGATCTGTGTTTCCAAAACTTGTCAGATGTAATAATGAGCAATAGAAACTTCATTTCTGGAATAAAGATGTTTATGCACATATTTTGATATGTCACATATGAAAGTTTGGAATCTATTAACTTTTCATAAAATAGCTGGTTTGAGTTATTTCTACTGAAAGTTAGGAACTGATGCTGTAATAGCGCTTAAGAATAATTTTGTTTTTAACAAATAAGGATGAATACTTTTCCTAGTTAAGTTTTAAGTTGTTATTTTTGGCACAGGTAGGGGTAAATTTAGTCTGTATGTTTTTCCATGTTTGACTGTGGTGCTTTCTCCTAAAGATTTCATTGAAATGAAGTTGTGATTTGGAACATGCATTCCTGAAATACTTGCTGCTGTTTATTATTAGCTTTCATTTTCAGATAAGGGGCATCATTACGGTATTTAAGATTCACTTGACAGGAGGCATTCACATGTGCTGGAAAGGCTGTCTTTGTAGCACTATTGGAATAAGGTTATAAACGAGGGACTGGGAGGCAGATGCTTATCTATGTGAAAAATCCTTACTCACCTGAGCTGCTCAGCTATAAACAACTGAGCTATAAAGGTAAGCAAATCTATACAATCCCTTTATTCTTAGCAGAGTGTGTGGGTAATTATTGCTCACCTGAATTTGTGAGATTGCTCTTACGGATACCTTAGAGATTAATCTGCCACTAATCTCATGCATTGGGACTTCATTTGGAGGCTCCAGATGTGACAGTGCCCTTCATTCCCTTCCTACAGAGGAATCTACATTCTCAGTAGATCTGACAGACAAATGCAAGGCAATGAGAGGTATTACTGACTTCTAGCATGGGTAGGGAGACAATACCTGATTAAATCATTTGTTCAGAGTAACACAGGAAAGCTGCATATCAGGATTTGAAGTGCTTCCGCCCAGTTGCCAATCACTTCATGTGACAAAATCATCCCACTGTTGTCACCTCAGCTGTACTGGTAGAGCATTTATTTCACCCATAAAAAAATTTAGCCATTGCCACTTTTGAACTAGCATCATAGAAGAAACAAGACCTCTACCAATTTCCTAGATGCTTTACAAATGTGTAACTAAGGTCCTAATTACAGTCATGAGAAGAAAAGTAGATTTTTTTATGTTGCAGACTGAATGAAGTACTATGGGATTCCCTATTTAACTTATTAGCTAATTAAATAAGTTAGTTCTTCATCTGGCTTCCCTAGTTAAAGCACATACACACATAATGTCATAAAGGAATTTGGTGCCAACCTTTGTTTAAATACTTCTATATCTCTGAAATATAGACAGCATGTCCCAGGCACCACCTAAGCAACTTGATGCTTTATTACCCACATAACGTGAACAGTTTTCCTCTACATTGTACAGTAGTTTATATATTTTAATAAAAAATGGTTCTGCAATTTCAAGACTCTCTTGGAGATGGCCCCTAAAATGTCCTTGGCTCCCAAAAGGATAAATAAAGTTTATGATCACCAGCTTGGCTGCAAACAAATTTACTATTATCCAAACCAGAAATATGCCTCATTGCCAGGTTTGTAAAAGCCATTCAGAAAACAAGTCCTTTTAATTAGCTGGGTGTAAGGTGAACAGATGTCTTGGTTTGCTTACAGTGCCTTTTATAACAAATTATCTCACTGATACTGTCTTAAGCAGAACATCCATGGAGCTGAAATAAAACATCTGATTTTTTAGAAATGCAATCTGCATTCATTTGCAAGCACACGATTATTTTGCATAGTAGCACCACCATGCTCTGTCATGTTACCTTGCATCTTACAATGGAAAAGAAAGCGAAAAACTATTCTTACTTCAGACAAATTCCGCAATGTCCAGAGGTAGAAGAAAGTATGATAGCAGAGAGCATTGGTCTATATACACACTTACATACTACCTAAGCTGCAAAACATTGAAAATCATATCATTGTTATGACCTTCAAAGTTTTCTTACTCGCATTTCTGTTATTTTGAATGAAACATTTTAATTAATAAATCTACATAAAAGTTCAGAGTAATTAGTTGAATTGTTTCCTGCACAAATTAAAAACATTCAGTTTTACCTTTTTTGTACAAAATTAAATTTCTAAAGTTAAATTTATGGTGATTTTTATTTTAAAAACAGCAGACAATTCTCTTCTATACATCTCAGAATTTGCATGGAGCTGGTCTCGGCTCAAAACTGAGGACCTTAGGGTGGTAGCTAGGCTCAGAAACCCCTGATTCATCTCTTTCAATAGCCTGAAGGCATTCCTTTGAAATATTACTTTACTTTGCTCATGTGTCAGGCAAAACTTTTTCCCCAGTCCTCACCCCACTATGACTTCCACACCTTGAGAGCCACAGGCTGGCCACTGCTGGCCAGGAAGGATGAGAACCTGCTCTCAGCTCAAGCTTCTCTGCTGTTGAAAGAAAATTACATACCACAAAGGGGGCAAATATAGTATAAAAAGTAATAATAATAATAGTAATAATGATAATAACAGCAACAGTAACAATAATAATAATAGTCATGTATAAAGAATAAAACAATTTTTTAAATATTAAATGTTTAAATAAATTTAAACTAATTTATTCTTCTGTATTGAGCAAGAGTTTATTTTGCTTACTGCATTATATCAAAATGGGCTGCACATGTCATTTCAAAAGCTGATGATTTTTTGTATTATTTCTATTAGTAATGAGGTCAATTAACAATCTGAGCATGCGTGTCTGTGACAGGCTGTACACAAAAATCTATTCCCCATTTACAAGCCAAAACCAGCCACTAAAATTAAAACATTCCTAACACTATTCTCTTTAAAATATGTATAAAATAATGTAATATTATATGTGGAAGTAACTTTTGAGATGAAACACCGCATTCTAGATCCCCAGTGGGGTAGATAAGCACAGAACCAAGGAAACAATCAGTTCTCACAAATGAGTACCCATATCCAAACAGATGGTAGAGTAGTGGCTTGGGGATTTTTGAAGTCAAACTGCTTATTTTAACAGCAGAGATGATCAAATAATTCAGCATGGATAATGCTGATAACAAGGACTTGAGCCCTGTCCAAAATATTTTCTAAGATATTTACTACAGAATTTCAGTGTCAAATCTGAACCTTAAAGACGTTATGGTTAGAAGTAAAGGTCTGCTCGAGTTGTCCTACTTTTTCATCCTTTGGACAGCTAATGTGCCCATATGTTCCAGTATTCATAGCTAGGGTTGTCTAGGAGACATGTTTCATTATTTCTGCTTCATTAATAAATTCTAGTAGAAGATAATAATGCATAATACAGCATTAAGAACTGCATATTCTCAAGTTAAGATTGCACAATTTGTACACTTCAGAGAAAGACTGTTTCTATATTTAATTTTTCTCAGTTCATTTTCTCAGTTTACTTACTGAGAAATTGATAGCCAGTTTTCTCACATTTTCTTCTTGCTTATGAGGTTCATGAAACACCATGGTTTGCCAATATTTTCATAAACCCCTGGCTACCGTGCAAACATAATGCATTAATAAATTGATCTGGAAAAAAAAAAAACACCAAAGCTATTTCAGCAAGCCCAAATACTCATTCTTTTGTAGTTGTTTTGGTTTTTTTTTTTATATTCCTTTAAAAGTAAATCTTATTTATGCTTTATTATTTAACTATAGCTATTTCTAAAGAAAAACCCTTTACTTCTCTGTCATTCAGTAAACTCTCAGTCCTTTTTATAGTATTCTAAGGAACTTTAATGTATAAAATTATAACAAAACCTTCCAATTCTGAAAGAAATCACTCCTGTAGTCAGTGTGTTTCTCTTTATGTGAACACTATATTTTTCTATAAAGTACATATCTCTAAAAAATTATATAAATAGTTATATCCCTAGGTGTAGATAAGTGCACTGAAGGAAGGAGCTGGGAATACCACCTACGATTAATGTCACTTATTCCAAGACTCTGGTTTTATTTGCTTACAGCTTGAACAGGTTTCAATGCCTAAAGCTAAGATTTTCCATGTCAGATGTCATCAGAAGCCTGAAAATGTTAAGAAAAAATAAATAAGACAAAGCAGTTCAGACATCTGTGAGAAGGAATCTAAGGGAAAATACGTACCAACAAAATGAGCATTTGTGCTTTTTCAATACATTTGAAGAGGTTTAACACTGTTTTGGAGCACAGTAATGAGATTTGGAGCATGTATGTGTATGTGCTAAAGTTCTTTTTTCTCCCCCAATATTAGAATTTGATCATTTTATTATCTTCCCTAAAAAGATTTAAAATAATTAAAATGAAAATAAATATTACTCTAAAATAATACTCTAACGAGACTGGTTCATATACTCTTGATGTAAAGAGCTTTCATCTCTGCTGTTACAGGAAATTGCATAATACAGATAATAGATGCAAGAAGTTTTGCACAGAAATGAATCAGACTTTTGGCTGCAGCTCTTGTGTTGGAGACCACCTCTAGGACACACCCCACCAAGCCTTAGAAACCTTCTTCTATTTCCAGTTTGAACTTACTAGCAGTCATTTTATATCTATTTCTTCTTGTACCAAGACTGCTCTTCAGTTGTTCCTCTACCCCTCTTTGTCTATGTTTGCTCAGAACAAACACGTTCTCTCTCAACCTCTGTTTCACGATGGGAAGTAAGCCAAGGGTCTCTCTCATGATCACGTTGGTAGCCCCTGTGTGAACATAATGCAGAGGAACAGAGGTAACAGATGAAGTATTCAAACAATTTTGTAGAAATGTAAAATTTCCTTGTTTCTGCCAGAAACACCTCTCCTGAGGTTATATTTATCTTCTCCTTATCACGTTGCTGTTCATGGGTGACTCTGTAATCAGCTAGTGGAGGAAGATCTTCCTTCACGTCCAAGAGTTTCAGCAGATAAGTGCCTGTCTGATAGAGAAATCAACTTCATAAACCCTTAAGACTACATAATTTGTACTATTTTATTTTATCTCATTTTTTATTTCTACAGTTCTTATTGTTTTTCCATTCATCCTGTTCTCCTTTAGTTTTGACAAGAACTTTGAACTTCTGGTCACAAGAAACCTGCATTTAGTAGCAGCAAAGTTAAACTGTTTTAATTAATTAAAAATCAAGACAACCATTTTAAAATCATTCTTTGAAGACGACTATGGCTTAAAGAGGGCTGTCTGCTATCAGCTTGGTTTTAGCAAGGTTTTCCCAGCTTACCTTTTCTTGCTCTAGTGCCAGTTGCCTCCAATCTGCATAGTTTTGTGCATAAGCATTACATTAGTCTAACTAAATTGGATCTGCTGCATTAATCTTGTCTGAAAATTAATTGCCTGGTAATCAAAGTAACTAATCTCCTTGTAAACTCATGTTGTATTTAAATCACCTTCCATTTAGCTTCCAGTTTCTGCTGCTCTTCAAAATGCTTTCTAAAATCACACAAAAATTGCCCTGTATTAATTTATGTTTCTGCATTTCCAGTTATCTCATTTAATAGGTATAGTTACTGTCCTTCTTTCTGGACCTGAAATGGAAATTGTTTCCTTTTATGCAGGTATATTTACTAAGGCTTTTTTCCTATCTCAAATAAAATAATTCTCAGAACAATTTTGGAAAAAATGTTCCTGATATCCATAAGAGAATTTGGACAAGAGTAAATTCTGAAAGAAGTTAATCTGACTTATTATTGTGCATTGAAGCCATGTAAAAATATTTAGTTTTTCAGAACTTTCCAAGTGCAACTTGACATTTTCAACTGAGAAACATATTTGGGAGATTTATTTGAGTCCAAAAGTCCAAATCAGAACTTGAGAAACAACAGAGGAAGTTGAAAAGAAAGAGAATTCATATCAAGTTGCTCTGGATGTCATCAGTTTTGATTTTGGCATAAAGTTTTTTACCTACATCCAAAAACATCAACATTTGAAAGCATTATTCAACCCAGACTGATGGAGCATCTGTTCCTTAGTAGATGTAATTTCCATCCCTTTCAGCCAAGATCCGCTTCATCTTTCCTTGCACCATCACCACTTCTAATCTTGGACTGAAACAGTTAAGCCACAGCCCTGTTGGTTCTCCAAATAATGGTGAATTGACCATTCCCTTCACTTTGTGAATGGTACAGGTGTCATGTCTTGTATCACCCTTAACAGTACACTACAAGCTAACTGCTGGTATTACCAGTGACTCTGCTGTGTCCCATGGCAGCTTCATCAGGGATACCAGTTATCTGGCAACACCATATTAACACTAACCGCTAGTCATGCTGGGGCTGTGTGTGCACTGGCATGGATGAAATTTGTACGTCCACAGACCTTACAGAGAAAAGTTACCACAAAGATATGAAGACTTGGAGGGCAGAAGAAAACCCAGTGGCTTTCCACAAGCTGATTTTGTCTGGGTCATATAACATATTCTGTCACACAGTTTGCTGACAAGCATTTGCACACCATGTACAGTTCAAACCACAATCTGATTGCCCTGATGCTATTTATCAGAAAAATTGTCACTTATTACTTGTGTTAGCAATAACAACATAAGACAGACAAGTTCTTCAATAATACATAGCAATACATCCATAATTTAAATGAGACCATGTACAAAATAATACTGCTAATTCCTGTATACAGCTGAATTGACAAAGGAAGAGACCGTAGTAATTCATTACAAATCTGTCTGGGTAAGTAACCAGCATGAACATCTGCTAACATATCCAAAAAGCATGGCTGGCAGTAACCCATCCTTTTGTTTGAGAAGAGAGCTCATGCTCTAGAGCAGCTTTCACACCTTGGGGAAGCTATAAAGTTTCTCAGAGGCTTGGCCGTATATATGAAAGCAGAATTTGGCTTGCTAAGACTGCCTTCAAGTCTCAGCCTGTAAGAACAGACACATTTAAATCACTGGAGAGCTAAGCTGCAAGCTAAAAGCGCACTTGTTTTATGTTTGTGCCTGGGTTACACAAATATCTTCAGTGTGTAAATCAAAACACAACTGACTAAAGAGGCTACTGAGACCATTATGAAAGCAAAAAACAGTCCCAGTATATCAGCCACCTAATCAATGGCAGTTTTTTCCCTGTATACATCACTGAAAACAAGTGTTTTAAGGAAGGTTGTTCTGGAAGACAATAACTGGGCATATATTTTACAGAAGGATCCTGGAATCCAAATGAGGTTTCATTTTACTGGTCTTTGCCATCAGAGTTGCAAAACACTTTCAGGAAATTTGAAATATATACCACAGAAGAAGGGAAACTGGAACAGGGGAAAGAATTTGTAGATAAGAACAGGTCTTACAAATTGCCAGCTTAGACTAAAGGGCTTGGAGACCATGACAGTAGGAATCATGAAATAGTTATGTTTTCATAAAAAGAATATACAACACATTTAAGCTATAACAACTCATTTAGAACTGAGAAATGTGGCATACCTGTATTTAGCCAAGTTTTAAAGAGGTTTTTCCCAGGTAACTTCCCACTTCCTCAATACTCTGCAGAAGATTCATTTGGTAAATGCATTCTTTTAAGAATTAGTCTTAGAGTAAAACCTCACACACATTTTGCAGAAGAAAAGAAGTGATTTCTATTTCTACAAGTATTTGAAGTATCTGAAGTTTTTGTGTTAAGGTACAATAATAACAGTCCATAAGCAGCACATCATCATTTGTGACTAATCAGCAAATTCAGCTGGTACATAAATTGACAAGAAATGTCATCAATGTAAATTAACTTTTTCAAGCCATTAGAAAAGAGCACCAGCTTCATGTTACAGCTGAAAGAATGGCTCCGTTTTGGAAAGTCATTCACTATCATGCTATAGACAATGACCCCTGTCAAAAGATTTAACAAAGTTCACAGGTCAATGCAGTGGGAGGATCTCTGCTGTCCTGACTCTTAGTAATAGTCTAATCATGCAGAAAAAGTTTTAAGTGTTGATAATTTAGTGAATGAAATTCATGCCTTTTGACCCTGAATGAAGAGACAAGGGAGATTCATCTTGTCTTCAATTAAGTTTAAAGCTATTTTTAAACACCTTATCTGAGCCAAGCGTCATGGGATCCTAATATTTTTAAAGCAGTTTTCAAGATGTATCATAAATTAAATCTGCAGATACTGGGTGTTGGGAAAACTTTCACACAACAGCCGTGAAATCCTTATCCTGATGAAGTCAATGGGAGTGCTGCCATTTCTTCAACAGGGCCTGGATTTTAGCCATATTGTTTAAAGTCTCTGAGCACTCTCTTGGCTACGCTACCCACATGCTGTTTCCAATGGTTCTCTGGCAAGGAAAAAAGTACTATGTACATGCTGAATTTGCAGCTGAAGAACGGGCAATATCACAATCTGAAGAATACATCTGACTTCATTTATGAGATTTCTATGATGCAGAAACTATTTCATTAGGTTAATTAATCGATAAATGGCACACAACCCATCAGCACTGAAACCACTGTCAGGTTGTGTTAAGGTGCTACTTGAGGGTTTGATAGCACCTTAAATGAGGAACCACATCAGTTAGTAGTGTGCTTGTGCAGCAGAAAACTATAAAGCTAATTCACTCTGTGAACTGCATAGATCAGAATCGGACCCAGAAATTTCCACCCTAAAATTCTAGGATAAAGATACCCTAAATCCAGAGAATGCTTGATTGAAATTTCAGTAAAAACTATACTTAATGTTGTCCATACACCTTATTTTTGTTGTGCGGTGAGATGAAGGGGCTACACTATATGTATGAAAAGCCATAACCAGGAGTTGACAGACTTCAGACCATTTTGCTTTATGGGTCACAGCTGCAAGGACCAGTGCTGTGTCCCTGAAACACCATATCCAAGGCCATAGCAAGGGGCAAGAAATGAATAATGTCCTCATCTTGCTGCATTTGAGCCTGCAAGCAAAAGGAGACAACGGGTAGGCAGCAGAGACCACAATATCTCTCTATTTCCCCCATAGTTTAGAAAAACTTGGGGCAGCAAATATTGCCTTTGCAGTTTAGCTTGTTTTGTTCTTAGGGCTGTTTTCACTCTACCAGCATTTCTATGCTAACTGATTTACTCCATCATAGCTGCATCTGCAGAAAAGGAGCTCTGACTCCCCAGTGGTTTTGTGTTCCTATACAGCAAAGCACTCTAAGTGTATTCAAAGTCTTACTTGCATGGTCATTTTAAATACCTCCCAAATTTAGAGGAACTATATATCTATGCAAAATGAAATACTTATGTCAAGAATTTGCAGAAGAGAGCCTGAAGGTAGAATAAAAGGTTATACTGGAAATAGATGTGACATAAATTCTTTATATCTTGCCTTTAGCTAGAGTGGAGTATTACTATTATCATTATTTTTTCATCTAAACATTGCACTACTGAAGACTTAGGGTAGCACACCGCTTAATTATACTGTTACACTACTCTGTGGTTCTGAGTTTTGCCCTGCTAGAAGTCACAGCCCTCCAGCTACCGTTGATCTTCCAAAACACTGGGGGTCTGCCTGTCCTTCCCATTGTCACCCACTGCATCACCAGGCACAGATAACCTCCTGCCTCCAGACACTGGAGAAGAGTGAGGTCTAGCTCATACTATTCCTTCCCCAGGACCAGCAAGCATTCCTGGGCCAAAGCCAGCCACATGTTTGCTGTTAGCTCAGGCTGCTTATAAATACCATGTTAATAGCTGTAAAGTTTTTCCTGGGCTATGCTTTCTGCTTTGATAGGAGCATGGATTTGTTTGGGGAAGGCTCCTCATGTACATGTTGTCATCCACCGACTGAGCCAAACTAAATCAAGCTCACAACGTGTGCGTGTGTGTGTATGTCTGCGTGCAACAAGCAGCAGCAGTTTAAAGCCCCGATCTGGCACACCCTGTTCAGATCATTTTCCCCTCGAAGTCTTCCTCCTCTTTGTATCCTGTCCTCTTTATTTTGTGCATGGAAAAAAATCTCTTCCTGACTTGATTCCCTACAGGGGAAATTAATTAGAAGTGGCTGTTGGTTCCCCCTGGAGTGTGTGCAGCACAAAGGAAATTCTGAACATGACATTAAAGACCAAAAAGGGCCAGAATTTTGAAGGCTTTTTGATACCATAGTTTTTAAGAGTACTAACACAGCCACAGCCAATCTTTCCCCATAGAAACTGGTAGGGCTGGAAGGGTCCATGCTCTCAGCTCCTTGAGGTACATCTGTAGGGTATATAATGCAATTTGCCACTGTGTCCTGACTGTGGCTGGGAAAGTATAGCCAAGGTCTACATCTTTGACTCCTTCCCCAAGCAATACCTCCAGCACAGTGAGGCAAGGAACTTTAAGCAGCATCCCTGGCTGTGGGGAGATCATTACCTTCAGGCAGCACAGGTCTGACCCGAATGGCTGGGCACATCGAATCAAAAGTCTCCATGGGATTATTTCCAAATTCATTTCTAGCATGGGCCTTTCTGAGAGCGCAGGCTAAGCTGCATCAGACACCACATGCAAGTGTTAGGCCCTGAAGATTTATAGATTTGCAACTTCTTCACCAAGCTTTCCCTGTGAGCTGCATCATCCTAGGGCAGTATACTGCCTGTTGGCACCATTACCCCTCTGTCCTGCTTTAGGAGTAGAGAATTTGGGTATAACGATTTCTCAGAGGCTTAAACAACCTGTGTGCCAAGAGCTGCCAGCCGGAAGCCATGGCCAGAGGAGCTCTGCTCAATATTGCCTGCCACACAGCCAGGAGCCAGAGCTGCTATGGGGACACAGTTCTGGGATGACTATTTTGGGCTGAGAGAGCTACGCAGAGCTCTGCGGCTTATGGAGCAGTAAAAGCTCCCAGCTCATTAGGATTAAGATGCTTAATGAGACATTGCCTGCCTCCTAACCCCTGCGGGAAGTGCCCTGCCTACCCCACTGTCCCATGGGCAGATTGACCTGCCCCATGCCCCAAGCTGCTCTGCTTTTCCACCAGCATCACAGCTCTGGTAGCTGTGCCACTGCAGGGGCAGAAAAGCCAGCATTCCCCAGGTCCACAGGCACAGGGAGAGCAGCTGGGCTCCTCTGGATGCCGGTGCCACTCAGAAATGAGTCACCAGCCACCCACCACTCACACTGGGGTGAACAGGCACAGCATCCCTTTACCACCTCTTCATTGAGAATAACTCTCTTGCTGGTGAGATGCTCCTTTTCCTGAATATATTATGCTTCTAACAAAGAGCTTCTTAGCAAAAGTTAAGAAACATGCCCTGGCCTTCAGGCTCCTCCTTGGGCTTCGTCATTAGCCAGTGACAAAAAACTCATTAAGAAACATTCTGTTTTTTTACTGTAGGTTGCTGTCTCAGCCTTTGTAAGATTACAGCATGCGACAGAGCGGATGGGTGTTAGCCTTTTCAGCCTGACAGCTACACGTACAGATTGCTGCTTGAGCCACGGGGCATCTTCCAAAAGAAATCATCCTCGCAGAGTGTGATAGATGGACAGAAACTTGAAACATCTGCAAAGGCTATAAAAATACCATGGTAGGAGCCCGTTCGGAGTGGCGAACACGGTGTCCGTGAGACAGTGATCTATAGGGGCTGCCCTCTCCGTGCTGCTCTGCTGCAGTGAGTCGGGGTTCAGCTGTCCCCCTCCACATTTACTTGTTTCTTTTCATTAGCATGACTGAGACAAACTGGAAACTACAAGAGGAAGTTTATTCTGTCCTTTGCTGTAGCCCAGGCAAATTCAAAATGCCAACTCATTTCAAAGGAGACTTTCCTTCTAGGGACTGCACTTCTATATAATAGATTTATTATTTAAAAAAAGATTGGTCACAGCTGTGGGAGCTTAATAGATGTCTGCCATGTAGATTTCTACTGCCCTTCCATGTTTTTAGTGCTTTAAAATATGTTTGCCATCTGTTCCTGCCACAGCATGAAAAACAATCACGGTGACTCTTTACACAGAGGCCTTAGGATGGGAGTTGAATGGAGCCCACTAGATCACAAGTGACATGATGCCAAGTACAGTGAATATAATGAGTGTGTGGCCAGATTTTTAAAGAGTGCTGTTTGTAACCCACTTCCCTCCAGTGCTAAGGGTCATTTACATACATGTGTCAGTACAAAAAAGTGCCTTTAAGAACCAGGCTCAGAATGCAAATAGTTGAAGCAACTGGTGAAAAGGCCTGAAGTTCAATGCTGTGTTTTACCCTATTACATACATCTCAATTTCTAACCAGTCAATAGGCAAAAAGATGGAAAACAGATCAGAAACAGAGGATGTGTATTATGGCAATGTCAAAATGAACTTGTGTCCTGAGAGGAATTCTTTCTTCTCCCCAGCTCCACAGAGGATAATAGCTGATAACTCATCAGGTCTTTGCCAAGTGTACTGCACTGAGCTAATACTGATGGAGTGGCTTTCTGTTTCCTCCAAGTTAAATATCGTGCTCTTGGCCAAAATATTTGTTATTACACAAAGACAAGGTTCTCAATTTCCTTTCATTTTTAACATACAGGCAATCAACTGCTTCCATTTTTTAATTGCTCTCATTTCTCATTTTGTTGGAATACTGGCTCTCAGCCGGATCCTTAAAGATCCCTCAATAATGACAAACAAGTAACAGTGAAATGAAAGCAGATGACCTCTTCTCATTATCTAAACAGCAGTAGATGGCAGAGGAATGCTATTTTCTTTGGGTTGTTTTGGTTTGGCTTGGTTTTCCACTGCTAGGTGTAGGTACATTTTCAGGTTGGTCAATAACATTGAAACAACTTGCTTAACACAGAGGATATCTTTAGTCTTCACTCCCATTATCTTCCCAGATTTACATATTAGGATTCCATTCATTTCAATTGACCATAATTTTAAACCTCTGCCACTCTCTCTTGCAGGATGGATGACAAAGCATGCAACCATGCTGTTCAGTTCTGGGCACACTGCAAAGAATTCCTCCCTAATTTGACATTAATGTGAACATAGAGTGGTTATAATCGCAGCACTGAGTTGTTTCACTGAGAACTAGACAAAGGATGAGAATCTGACTCAGAATCCAGGTATTTCAAGCCAAAAGCTACCCTTCCCAGTTGGCTTTTCTATTCCAAGAGATGATAAACTCTTAAAGATTCAGGGCTTGTGCTGCATTCCTCACACTGTGTATGATTGTTTCATACAACATACATGAACCCTGGGAAACAGAGACTTGCGATTTGTCTGGCATTTTTAATACCTATTCACATATATTCCACACTGCAGAAAGATAGAAATATTTCATCTTACCATAACAATGTATCTACCACATGAATGAAGGACTTGCAGCCCAATTCCATCTCTCTTAAGACCAATGTAAAATCCATTGTAAACAGGGCCATTAGGTTTTGGCAGTAAGGATCAGGAGACTTGGGCCTGATTCCAAGGCCAAGACCCTCAGCTGAGAGCGATGGAATTGTAGAGTATTAAATAGCTCTCCAGATTTTAACAGAACTACACAATTTCCAGCACTTTTCTTCTCTAGTCCTGATTCTCTCAGATACTTTTTTGGACCACACCTGTTACAGTCACATAATACACAGTACATCTACTTCATTCATCATTTACTTGACATTTTATCACGCTGTGGAAAACACTCCCAAGGTCAGTTCCCTATGTATGAAGCCCTCAAATGTCCATCGCTGGTTTGGTAATGTCTTGAACGTCACATTTCAACCATGTCTTCTGGACATTTTAACTATACTGACACTGCACTGGAAGCATACAGACCATGGACATAATTTTAAAAGGCCTCTGTAAAGTTTCTTTATGAGAAAATCTTTATTTCAATCTTCTCTTTAGATATGAAATTGAGGATTGTTAACAGTACTGAGCAAATCCACTGCTTAAAGCCACAAACCAAGAGATGCATTCATCCTCCAAAAAAACATTGCATCACTCCTGACTACAGAGAGCATTCTCTGCTATCACAGAGCCCTAACCACCCAGCAGAGCATGAAACTCATTCCACAGATAACTTTCCCATGTAATGTTTGTTTGGGGTTTTTTTAAAACTGTTCACAAACTATTTCCTAATTTGCATCTTCATAGTTTCATTTAAAAAAAGAAATAAAAAAAAAAAAAAAAAAAAAAGAAAGAAAAATTAGCTTTCATGTTTGCCAGAAGTCACAAAGTCCTTTAAAAAACAGCCAGCTATTGGGGAAGCTGGCAGATGAGCATACACACTTTGTTTTCCTGTCTCATTCACAGCATAGAGGTTTCAGTTCTTACTCCTGCCCCATGTTACTGCCCAGATTCTGTTCACGATAGATAAGCCAATCAGTATACCCTTTTTATGATAAAACAACAACTCCACTGCAGTAAGTTGAAGACTTACATTCAGCAAAGCAGTGATGTTTGTGAGGTGGTTTAAAGACTATATTGTTTTGGAAGATAACTTTTCTAACATGTTCAATTCCTCTATTTTGTTAAATGAACCAACCCGAGAAATGAGGCAGCCTTTTCTTTTTAATGCTTTCTCATGCGGTCATTTCCTGGTAGTCAACAGAGGGGAAGTATGAGTCCAAGTAGAGTGTAATCATATCTTTATTTCAGTACTCACCTGCATATGAGAACACTGTACTTGTGCCAGATTTTGCATGGACAGAAAACAAAATTCTTGCAGCCATATGCTAAACATGACATGTTTTGAAGCAAAAGCTGGAAATTTGGTACAAATACCTACAGTGATGGATAAATTCCTTTCTCTGCATCCTGGATTTGCCAGAATATATTCCCATTTGCAAGGGCATCCTTGTGTGTTTTTTCTCCTAAGTATTTACTATCCAGATTTTTTGCTAGAATTTTACTTCCTGCACAAAACATCATTTCACAGAAATATAGGCTTCTCTATTCAGGAAAAAAAAAAGTGAAAATGGACAGAGAGGTTATCTTCACAGCTGTCTACAGTTTGTATGAATGCAAAAAGACATTTGCCTGCAAAATATCACAACTGAATCCTTCCAGTAAATTATATGTAGCCTGATTTATTCTTTCAGTGTCGAGCAACCTGTTGAGTGCTATTTTTAGTTGAAGCTCAAATCTGGAGTCTCATATGTCCAGGAAGACATTTACATTTTTGCAATGAATAAAGCCTTGGTGAAATTAATGGTATCAAATAGTTGTTTGATTGTCACTTGGCATCCTTGATATATTTTGTCTTTTTTGCAGAGAATAGTATCTTGAAAATCCTCCCTATGCATTTTTGTTCCTTACAGAATTATGCAGCGCATCTATGGGAAAAATCAATCTTTTAATTGGTATTTGAAGATCTGTTGCTTGGTTTTGTCATTATTGTGTTAAAGGCTATTAAAATGCATACTGGTAGCAATGACTTATTGCTGTAAAGTCACCCTCATACCATCCCCCTTTAAAAAGCAGCAGCAAGAACAAAATCTGCTCTCTGTTAAACAGATGCAGCTTTTACCCGAAGAGTTCACTCAGCTTAAATATCTGGTTGCTGCCTGCACTAAATTTCATTCTACAGGCCAGGTGCTTGATACTGAATAAATCAAATCTTCACTAAAACTTTCTGTTGATTTTTCATCTTTTTCTGAAAATTAAGTTGTTTAAGCCTGAAGGTCATTCAAGCCATTAAAATGGAAAACTTGCCATTTCTATTTCATACTCTAGCACATTTTTAATCAGCCATGAATAACAGCAAGGAGTCAGTGTTAGAAGCAGACTTTCTGCACAATGTCCACTGTTCATTTTTCTACAGATGGTCCAGAAGGGACTGCCCAGAGTCGCATTAGAGGCCATAGGTGTACAGGCATTGCTGTCCTCTCACTTCTGCCAAAGACATCGAGACAACAGACACCTTCCACTTCTGCTGTCACCATAGGGTAAGTCTTCATTTAACCCAGTTTCTTCAAAAGAAACCCAACCTATTGCATGTACCAGTGCGCAAGTTCACCATTAGCAAAGAGTTTTATGAAGTATTCTCTCTCCCCTGCTTCTCCCCATCTCCACCCTGCAGATATAAAGCACTGCACCTTACAGGGTGAATGCAGGTACATGAGCATGACAAGGGGAAGAAGAATAAAGTAAGGCTAGAGAGAGGGGGGTGGAAACCTGTATTCCTTTCACTGGTTTGGAAGGGCAGGGTTGTCAGTATTATGAAGCGCATTGAGGACATCCACTTGTTTCTGTTGAGAAATGTTTTACTTTTTCCCTGGTTTTATAAAACACAGTGGCACCTCCCAAGTCTTTGCTGGTTCAGGTACTGTCTCACACACATCTCCCAGTGATACAAATCCTGTCTGTGATGATGTGGACTCTGCCATTCCCAGCCTTCATGCTAGATTTCTTGTCTTGTTAGTCTGTAACTTTAAATAAGTCATAATGGACATAGCACCTGTTTTCTCTCAGTGTAGGTGATTGTCTATTTTTTTTGAACAGAAATGAATCTATTCACAGGTCTAAGTTTGTGGTTAAATACTTTACTGGGCCAGGTTCTGATTAACCCTTGCAGAATGTTCTGGTAAAAGGTAATAGGAAGCAACAATAAAAATCCATTTACAAATTTTCACTGATTTTATAACCTTTTCCCTTTGAACAATTTCTACCAAAACCAGTTGGTTTCATCAGAAAAAGAGTTTACATTTTTAGCTGACATGCTCAAATGCAAAATCCATGTCTGCTGAAAATACCCCATGTATCAGTTATTATATTTTCCTTTACCTCTGACATCTATTTTCCTGTCCAGGGCTCATCTAAATACTTGTCAGTTAGGCTAGCTTTGAGCACCTACTCGTACCAAGGTGCAAGTAGACAGGTCTGTGACCAGGCTGCCGACTCTGAAGCAGGAGCTAAACAAGACAGAACGAAAATACAGGGCTTAACTAAGAGAGATCTGCTCCATAACAACACCCTGCAGTGGTGCAAAATATACAGCTACTACTACTAATAGCAACCAAGTGCAAGCAGATTCGTCTGGGAGATATGAATAAAACTATAGGTTTAAACACCTTTCTCCATTGGAGGCATTGGGACACATAACCAGCATAACAATATAGTATATTGTGAGAAGATAAGTGCAATGTATAACATGCAATGTTGCAATCATTTTAAAGGAAGCTTGTTCAGCTTGCTTTGAAAGCTGCTGTGGAAGCAGGGGGGTGGGAAGAGAGCACCTGGAGATTGCAGATGGGAAATCTGATGCTCAGGTTTAAAAGTGAACTGTGTCCGTTGTCTATAATAGCTACAAATGAAGGCAATCAATACTATGTATGAAATACCATTGTACTGCTCTATAGTCTTAGATATTGCTAAATGAACACAGATGGCATGTGTTCATTTGAAGTACTTAGATCAGATGGAATATAGCATAGATTTTTGTCCCTAACAAAGCTCGACTCAAAACAAGATGCAAAATGGAATGGGCCAGAAGGTCGTGTTAACCTTGTGGTTTCATAGCAAAGTGCAGTGGGAGACAAAAATGGCCCAATGTTTAGAAGTTTTGCACATGGGTAGAGCCAGAAAGTCTGGCTGCTATCTGTTATCCTAGCATTAGCAGGCAAAGGAAGAAGCGTTAATGGGGGTTTAAGGCAAAGATTGGTAACCTAATATTAGTAAACCAATATGTCTGTCACTTTTGTGTTCATTAATTTGATGAAGCTGTCAAAGCTTTAGGAGACTGGTTGATGGAAATAGATCTAGCGATTCCCATTTAATAGCCAGAACTACTTCTATCTCTGTACAGTCTGCTTCAGCATTCTCCACCAGTGTGGGGCCGTAGCAGTGTATCAGATGCTGCAGCATTTCGTACACAGGCTGTGACAGTCTCTTGAATGTTTTGAAGACAGCAGGAAGAGAATGATCAGTCAGTTATATGTTATGTAGAGAAAACATTGAGGATTCAGATAAATCTTCTGAAAACATCAGTAAGTTTAATAGAAGCATTTCCATTCAATGCAAATGATAGAAATAATGCAGCTGCTTCAATTTCACCTCATTTTATAAATGTTAGTGGATACACAGTCTCTGCAGCCTTTCTGGATAAACCAGAGATTTATGGTTCTTTGGCAAAGATTCATTTTGCCAAAAGGATTCATTTTGCCAGACAGCAGCCTGCATCTGAGCTTATGGCACCCTATTTTTGTACCCAGCAATGAAGCGCCTGGCAGAACCAGCTGTCTGCTTGCAGGCACAAGGCTGGGGCTCCAGAGATTTCTCAGATCCTTATGTTTACTTCCAAATCAAGATAGTCTACAAATGGAAATGATTCTTCCAACAGAAAGACCAGCCTTCACCAGAGGGTATCTGTACCAACACCTACAGCCTTGATGCTCATGTTTAGTGTGTCAGACACTATTCCTGTCCCTAAGTAGGGTTCAGTAAGTGATTTCTATAGAAGTAGCGTCATTACTGTCCTGTGAAATCCATTACCTGCCCGCCATACCTTGACAACCTTGGAAAATACTTCTTCCCTGTTTTTGTGGGAATCCATAGATGTCAACAAGTATTGGTGCTTCCACAGTGTCATTATCACTGCTATAATAAACAATCTTTATAGCCTCAAGCTAAATGTAATACTTCAAATTTAAAGAGCCCAAATCAATAGTTTCATTATCTGCACTATAAATTATCCATTAATGGAAGCTCATTAGGAAAGGCACTGTCTTTTTTTCCCTGCACCTCTGAGTGTTGCTCTGGGCTCGCAGCTGGCATTGCAGGCTCCATGGCTTTATGGAGATTGTTTTCCTTAGAAATGGCCAGGAAGCCTGCTGGTTCCAGGCTCCAGAAAACGAGAAGAGAAGAAAGCAAGGGAGCAGGCAAAGCTCTTTTCCTCTTTCTTTTAGGCACAGTGAGAAGATAAGAAATATGTCAAGGCAGACTACTCACCTGCTTTGTAAGCTTCTAGCAGGAATGAACCTGATTGGGACATTTCTTTTTGAAATGGAGAGAGTGCACCGAGAGCACATTCTTCCTCTTCATTCAGACAAGAAGTACTTAACTCAGTTGCCCCCAAGAAGCAGAATTTGGAGCTTGAAATCCAGAAAGTGGTCACCACAGCTAGATTAAAATACCAGAGGATATTTAATTCAGCTGGTTTTACTGAATCCTTTCTCAGATCTCGGAGGTACTCACTAATTCCACCAGAAAAGCAAACAATAGCCAAAGTTGGTAGATTCGAGTATCAGATGACTTTCTTGTGCACATTGAGTTAATTAAGGTAAAAGAGGAAGCAGATTACCTTAAACAGCTATTTTCCTAACATGAACAACCCCAATATTTCATCCATATTCATAATTTAGCTGAATTAAAAAAAAATGCATTAAAATTCATTGGGATTGAAGTGGTTAATTTAGAAAAGAACAATAAATCCAGAATATAATTATGTTAGTTCAAGCCACAGCACTGAGGGAGGCCTTTGCTTCCTGAAGACCTTTTGCTGGCACCCATTGGTGCATTAGTTTGAGAGTTCAAACCCTCTGTAGATCTGACACATTCAAGAAAACTGGAATCTAGCAACACCACAAACCATATAATTGGGTATTTTGCATTGCCTTCACCTGTGGTTGAACTCCTCCTGCCTGACTATACACCAACTAAATATAAAAAAAAAAGTGTAAAAGGAAACATAGCAGATGACACAAAACTGGGGAAGTGACAGGAAAGCTCACTTCAGCAAGTTATGTTGCCTGGCTGAGACACAATGAGAAAATGTGGGAGCAAGTCTGCATTTTTGACCATCCATGTGTCACCCAGACAGCTTACAAATATGCAAGTTCATGGTCTGTAAAAATGTTCCTAACAAGCATTTGTGCTTGGTTTGGGGCTTTTTTCCAACTTGCTATCCATGTATGTGCCTTTTAACATATTCCTGATGAAGGAGAAACTGGAAAAAGTAGCTGCAATATGACATGAAAGGCTTCTTTAGCTCCCAACAGCATCCCAAATGATGCATTTCTAGGACTGTTGAAAGGAGCAGCACAACAATGGACATTCCTCTGGATCAGAGGCCCCTGGCCCCTTCAGAGCCAGCACAGTCTCCAGGAACAGGGGGCTTATAGGTATTAGGGGGCTTATAAGGATGCTGGGGAGGGACTCCTCATTAGGGACTGTAGTGATAGGACAAGGGGTAACGGGTTCAAACTTAAACAGGGGAAGTTTAGACTGGATATAAGGAAGAAATTCTTTACTGTGAGGGTGGTGAGGCACTGGAATGGGTTGCCCAGGGAAGTTGTGAATCCTCCATCCCTGGCGGTGTTCAAGGATAGGTTGGACAGAGCCTTGGGTGACATGGTTTAGTGTGAGGTGTCCCTGCCCATGGCAGGGCGGTTGGAACTGGATGATCTTAAGGTCCTTTCCAACCCTAACTATTCTATGATTCTAAAAGGGTCATCTGAGCTTCCAGAAAGCCACAAGCTCCAAAAGACTCAGAGCGGCACATCAAAGATATTTATAACTGTTCAACATTTGTGCAAGTCAGAGATGCAGCACATCTGTGACGTTCCCTCTGTCACATCATTTTGGAGAGCTGCCCCAAGGACAGCCAAAACTGCAGCTACACAAGTACGCAGACTGTTCTTCTTACGCAAAAAAATAATTGGTGGGTGATCCATTTCTTTTTTTTTCCTTATGATATTAATAAAATGTTTTAGTTTCTTAAACTGCTGCATCTTCCAAGGCAACTCATCATTTCTAAAAGCATCCTAATTCTCAGCAAAACCTTCAGCTTGATGCCAAATAGCCAGACTATATCTAGAATTAGGTTTCCTACCTATGACTTAACAAATCCATAATTTGTTTTACTTATATTGTCATAATGCTTGCAGTTATGCCCTTTATGCCAAGCGAAGAAAGAAACAAAGGTGTCAGAGAAGATTTTCATTTGGATAGAGAAAATACAACTGAGCCACCTTCTGAAACTGAGTTTCTGAGAAAACAATTTCTTGCTTTATGTCAGTGACATACCAAACTTGCAATCTCAGTTTTTCTGACTAAAGCAGGTGTTTCTCAGGAAAAAGAATGCTAAATCATTTTTTTTTATTTCTGCATAAATCAAAGTTGAATGGAAAAATAATTTTCCTTAAATCATTCAGCCCAAACTTTCTCATTTTACTTTTATTAAAAATAAAAAGAAATTACAGATCATTTTCCTCTTATTTATAGAGAAAAAAACCTCAAATTTTTTTTGAGGGAGAACGCAGGAAATAATAATAATTAAGTTTCAAACTGTCTAACAATTTCACCTAGAATTTGCTGTGTCATTGAATAGAATTTATTTTTATCTTCTCTTTTTAATATTTTGAACTCACTTTCTAACTTCCAGGTTTCCTATGTGTGCTCCTGCCTTTTCTTTTTCGCACGCAGTTCCATAACTGCACGCCAGATCCTGAATCACTGTGTAGGTGGCTTTGGAGACACAAAGCTAAGCACTGAAGTGAACTGTTACCCCATCCTACACCAGCAGGACTGGTAATTCCTTCCAAAATACTCAAAACAATGTTGTGTGAGTTTTTCACCCACAGTTTTGTACCTTGGCTTTCAACAATCAGGCCAAACCTAAGCAAACCCTTGAAGGGAAATGTAACACGACTGTTCTGCTGTGCACGACCTCTCAACTTCTGTTTTACCAATTGCCTTTTAATAAAACTTGTCAATTTCCACATATTTCAGACAGAAAATTAATCCTCATAATTGTCACCTGCAACCAGAATATACAACATTCACTCTATTCTAGCTGCTCAAACTTGCCTTTGGGTTCCTTTCTCTAACCAGTTTGTCATCATAGCCTCCAACTCAAGTTTAAATCAAAGACAACTGGAAGCAAACATGGTCGCTTTGTGGTACATTTGTACAGTTATAGTCCAGCATTTATCTTACCCAGCTGTATATCAAAGAAAGTATAAATTGAAGTCATGCATGAACAAAAATACCCCTGGATACAGGGATCTTAAATTGTCAGCTTCTCACTTGTGACATTTATTGGAAAAAACAACATTTCTCAAACACCTTTCTTCCCTATTGCTGTTAGCAAATAAGACAAACAATGACAGTAAGAAAATAACTCTTGATAATGTTACAGCTCAAAGACAGGTTCCGCTATCAGCCATAATGCATATAAGAGATATTTCATACCAGGAAGATATTCAGAATGAAGTCAGGATGGTAGGATGTGCAGAGAGGGCCAGGCTCTTCAGAAAGCTTGTCCCCAGTGACGGAGGAGCACTTCAGACCATGGGGTGCCTATTCACCAGTGGACAGACAAGTGAGGAGCTGAGTAATTCACCCTCAAGGCCAGAACTTGCCTCCTGTCTCACCCCCACAGCTCTCTGTCAGCAGCCAAAGCCATACCTCCTTCCCTGGTGACACAGAAAGTCTTCAGAGTATTCAGTGTTCATATTTACCATGGATAAAGAAAACAGACTTGTAAGAAAATCTCTCAGATTTGTTTCTCACATTCAAACTTGCTGTTCCATCCTCCATCTATACCACTGCTATAAGCTTGGTGATGAGGTGAAATATGAACTTTATGGAAACCTGAGGCAGTGAGGCCATAAACGCCTCTTGGGGCAGTTTAAGTAAGCCAGGTTAAGAGCTAAGAGTGTTCAGCACCTTTGCATGGGTCTCAGCATGCTGCCAAATTTAGCCTTCTTGGTTTTAGTTTCTAGTTACAGCTATTTCGAACTATTCCATGCTTCACTCCACACCGTTACTGTTATTCTGCAACCTCATAAAGTTTCATACTCTGGGTATCTGTATGCTGACCTGTTAGCTTCCTTTCTGTTCGGGTTTAAATTTCCTTCCTTTGGTGTATGTATTTCATCATTTTTCTAGTATCATTTCCTTTGGTTCTTAGCAGGTTTAAAGTCCACAGTATAATCAAAAGATTTTGGTCTACCTATCCTTGCTCCAGCAGTAATGTTTCCTCTGCAGTTGACCATCCAAGCTGGATCTTAATGGCTTTACTACGACTCTAGTGACTGCGCTGAATCCACTCACATGGAAATTCATATGTGCTTTATCAGCTTTATCAGAATTGATCTATATCTTCAGGTTTCATAAGCAGAGACACTCTGGGAAAACAAATGCTGATACTCATCATTAGTGCTTGTGGGAGCCAAGTTTTCTATTTGCATTCATAAATCTTCACTGGCATACATAACCATGGGCTCAATATTACATCACTCACCTGAGCAATCACCACTGATCAGCACAGCTCCCATGGAGCATTATTGTGTGCATAAGGACCGTTCTGAACACAACACATGAACTAAAAACCTCCAGACACTGTTTATTTAGATGAGAATAGAAGATTTCTTACAAGGAATACTGAGGAAATCATGGTCTCTTTGTAGACATTCCTCTTAAAGGAAGAAGATGGTAAATTCTCATATGTAATTTGTGAGCTGCTTTCTGTTACAACTGGAAATACATCAAGAGGACATTGTGGTAAAAGTACATTACATCTTCATTCCGTAATTCAAACCTGCAGAAGCAGCGCCAGATGGGGAAAATTTTCTGTCATGCACTGCTAAATTGTATAAACTCAGTATTCATCACAATAAAAGGGAACACTATGAAAGCGAAAGCAGTAATAGCAGCTACAAGTTGTATCAACCCACAAGCCTTGTCTATTTTATTACTTCCTTAGCATAATACAGAAAGAAATACATATTTCATTCACTGCTGCTATTGCTATCATCAGCAGCATTGAAGATAAGAGGTCTGTCATGGAGAAAAATTGATGAAGGTGGTAAAATATCAGTCCTGGTTGTCAAACTTGATAAAAAACTGACCTTTTATTGAACAACCCTGCTAATAGTTTGACTCATCTATCCCCAGTGAAAAACTAGCCCCAAGAAAAGCTGATAGGTGGATAAGAACATGATAATATGAGATATAGACTACAACTTTTTGTTATGAATAAACTATCTCATGTTCCTTCATGCCCTTATCTTCTCCTTGACTTGAAGTGTGACATAATGAGAGGCCAGAACAACATCAACTGAAATGTACATTACACAGACCATCACAGCTTCTCACTTTTCTGGTGAATAGTAAAATCACAGCAAAAGGTAGTTGAGAGAAGATGGGGAATACAAACATATGATAAACATAAAGGTGAAGGTAGGTTTTGGATTAAGGTGCAGCTTGGCACTCACTGGACTTATTTCAACTCTTAGTTTTGGTAGAAAATTACTTTGTTCACCACTCTCATACAGATTAAGGAAAATATACTATTTATTTGTTTCATTTATTTAGATTGATAGTGATGAGCATCAAAATCTGTTCTATACTGTGGGCACAGAATGGATCTCTTGGGCTGGCTAGTGCCTTTAGATATCCTATAATACAAATCATAGAATCATAGAATCACAGAATCATAGAATCACAGAATGGTTTGAGTTGGAAGGGACCTTAAAGAACATCTAGCTCCTACCCTCCTGCCACAGGCAGGGCCACCTTCTGCTAGGCCAGGTTGCTCTAAGCTCCATCCAACCTGGCCTTAAACACTTGCAAGGATGAGGCAAACACAGCTTCTCTGGACAACCTGTTCCAGTATCTCACCACCCTCACAGTAAAGAATTTTTTCCTTATATCTAATTTAGATCTGCTCTCTTTCAGTTTAAAACCGTTACCCCTTGCCCTATCACAAAAACATTGCTATGCTTTAAAAATAAATAAATAAATTAATAATAAACAAATAAATAAGCAAGCAATTGTAGGGAAAAAACCAAGAGGCAAAACTAAACTCAACAACTGTAGCTGTTGCCTGAAACATCTTTCATGAGCTAAAGCAGACCTGCAACAATTCTGCTGTTATTTTCTGAGGTATTGGTGAATGTTCTTTTCATTGTTCAAAGAACAAGATATTAAGAGTAAGATAGACAGAAGTGGTGCCTGCCACCAAACTATCACTTCATCAGCATCTCCACAGAAGACAAATTAACCAAACAAAACACACTTTATTGCGGTAGGTTGAGTTTTGAGTCAATTTTTCAGTTGAAACACTTGCACGGAAGCAACTACTGGCCTGCCTTGGAGTGCACAGTCCAGTGCACACAGAGGGAGGGTGATATCAAGACAGGACTAACAGGGCTGCATGAATAAGCTGAGAGGAAAATCAGGGACTCCTGCAAACTGTGTTCTGCTTTAGGCATCAAGACACAAAAGAATTTTTTCTAGGAAGCTTGATTGGGAGTCAATGTGTAGACCTTCCAATGGCTTTAAGACACAGGAAGAGTAGAGCAATAAAAATATTAACATAGAGTGGGTGAATAAATGCATGAACCAGATTAGATAGAAAGAAAGGGAAGGGCAAGCAAGCAGCTAAGTTATAGCAAGACCTCTAGAGTCTATGCAACCTCTATGCAACATTGCAGGTTGCCCATATTCCATGTGAACTGAGGTTTTCAGGATTATGTCTCATTAGCTACCACCAAGTTGTAACCATGAAAATAAGGCCAGAAATTATTCCAGAACCAATCATTCTATCTATGCAAAGGAGTATAATAGAATGGCACAAAAGGATCTCAATGCCATGCAAAAATAAAGATCCTTCTAAAAATTATCTGAATGGAAGCTGTTTAGGACTTCATCCCATCCTTTATGTGTTAAGAGGGCAAGAAAAAAACATGCATACACTTTCTCTGATGTCTTTCATTTGACATTAGGGCTTTAACTGGTGAATGGACAACACTGACGTGGCATCACATTTTTCATTCAGCTTTAACATAAGACATATGCAAGTTATTTTTGTTTGTATTGGGCTGGCAGATGCGTCCATTTGAAAAAATGTGCAATGGGAAGCTTGCTAGACAATGACGCAACACAACGTGCAGTGCCAAAGCAAACTTTGTGTCTGTTTCTTTTCACAATGACATTAAATGAATTGGAAGTAAATCCACTGAAGTGACTGGAATTACACTCATCCAGAAAACAAGTTAAAAGTGAGACTCCCACATAATGTCTTTGCACAAGAAGGGAAGCCAAGAGATCCTTGTTCTTCAGGACCATCTTTCTCCCTGACTCTAAGAATTTAAGACAGTGCCAGTAAGCACAACCAAGGTATATATTTCAGTGGGGACTTCATCTCCTCTCCTGCCTTTGAACACCCTGAATTTCATAGGAAGGAGGTGACATGATTTGTTATTCTTTTCGAATGGATTTTACTCAAAGCTCTGTACAATAAAACATAGAACACATCCCACAGATTTTCCAAGTCTTATGCAAGAAACCTAAAGAAATAAAGTACCTTTAGACTCCTTGCTTTGTCACAAACTTTCTGCCTTTAGCTCTTTCAAAGTAATGGTAGTAGTACCAACATCATGTGTGTATGATTTCCATCTTCTGCTGAGAAGTGGAAAGACCTTGCACTGAAACTCACGCTCAAAATTTCTATACATCAGCAAACTTCCCATCATCCAAGACCTGGCTTTGCTCACCTCTTAAAAATAGCAAGCCTGTAGAGTCAGTCCTGTGCTTCCTACCTAGGAAGCTTGCCTACAGAGGCCCCCTGTCAGCAAAGGTCATTATACTTCACTAAAAAGCATACAACAGCCTTTTCCCCTCTCTAAATCTCGGAACAAGTGTTTCTGTTATATCGCTACTACAGATGCTACCCAGTCCCTAGAGAGGTAGTTTAAGATTATGTACACATATAACCAATTTGTAGGGACTTTGCCTTTCTGGAGTATTTTAGCAATTACTGTTGTTGCTCCTTTCAGGAAGCATGCATAGAAGATCCATATGAAGCTTCATCTTGTGCAGCCTGGGGCTTTTTTCTGCCATTGCCAGTCAGAACACCAAGTCAGAGCTAAAGACCCATGAACAGAGCTGAGCATTTGTGTAGGATAATGGTTGGATCAGTTCATATGTACTATGAATTTCCTGGATGAATCCTCTTCAGGATGGAGTTCATTTATAAAATCTGTTAAAATCTTACTGTAGACTTTTTCCAAGTCAATTTCAGGCTGCAAATCTAAAAACAATCATTCGTATATTTAACTTGATGCACATGAGCAGTTCTATTGATTCCTCTTTATATTGAGTTCAGTGGAGCTACTCACATGTGTCAGGGTATGCAAAAGCGTAAGTGTTTGTGGGACAGTGATTTAATTGCTCTGATCGCTTTTTCTTTTTAGCTGTTCTTTGTGAAGGATTGACTGCTGGAAGAAACCACCAAATGGGGTAGTACATTTTCCAGCTCTGGTATTTTCAAATCAAGTTTGCAAATATTTCCTGGAAATATACTTCACCAGCCCAAGGCAACTTAACTGAGCAGTAACTAGGTGAAATGTACCAGCCTGAAAGAGGCACAAAATCAAACTAACAGTATTCTTCCTCATCTTAAACATTAGTGGTCCTCTGGAAAAAAAAAAAAAAACAAAAACAAAATTAATCCTAAATATCTGACTCTAGAATCCTTTTTGATCTATCTTATATCTTTATGGTTTTATATCTATATACACATATATACTGAATATAGTTAAATATATAGTGTGATAACACACATTTCTACATAGTTATATACCTACTACATATGTTTGTTTTGGACTGAAGGTAAGAAACAGAATATTGCACATATAATAAAATAATCTGGAAATATTTATCCCTTTGATTTTTCTTTCCTCTTTCAGAGCAATTGCATATTTGCTGCCCCAAAATATTGATAACCCAGCACAAAGTTCTACCTTCTTCTCATTCATTCTTAACATTTAAGACTGATGTTGGTTTTTCCTACCCCCCTCAGTGGCTTGAACATTAAGAGGAAAGATTGAACACTGAATCTATTTCTCTGTGCACACCAGCCTTCCCTCGTGCTGACCATGTTCAAGAAACTGCACTAGGAATTTTCTTTTTTCTGCTGAGAAGGAGAGGATGAAGGACGAAAGAATGACCAATTATAAACTTTGTTGTCTTTAGATGAAAGAACCTTTTTGTGGTGTTCTTCAATCTCTTGTTTGGGCTGTCAACAGCAATTTGATAAAGAATGTTCCTATGTCTGACCTGTTTTTTCAAGATAGTAACCTATATTGTGTATCATCTAAAGCCAGGGGATAAGCATCCATTATACTCTGTACTGCTGTTCCTGCAAGCTGAGCATAGCCTTTAAAACCCAGATAAGTTGATTGATAGTTATGTTGAGAAAGCTGCTACTAACAATATTTTAGTTAAAGGGGGAAAAAATTAACGTTTCTTTAATCTGATTCTCCCCCACCCCCAACACCACACTTCAGGGGCCAAAGCTCATGATAACTGTTTTGTGGTGAATGGTCAATTGTTACAAAATTCTAATTGGTTCTGGGTCAGTCCCTTTGAAATGGCTGCTGTGCTCTAGTAATTTTTTCAATTAATTCTTAGCAACTGACAAAACTTTGGATCTTGTCAAAAATCATTCAGATTTTTATAGTAGGCAAGAACACGGAACAAGATTAGCCTGGATTAAGACAGATTCTTACATACATTATCACCAAGGTTATAATTATAGTTTAGCGCTCTTTTTTCCTTTGCTCTCAAAATAATGATTAACAAGCCCAGCAGGGTTTTCTTCCCTGTAAGTACTTACTGAGTACTTTTATAATGATAAATTGGAAAAATGCATATGTGTATTCCTTGGTTGATTTATGAATAAATTGGGCAAATGCAAGGTTCAGTTAGGAGTCTTATCAGACATGTTTTCACAGAACTAGATTTTTGGACATAGACAATTAGTGTGTTACTCTATCTTAGGCCATCATTGACATAAGTCAAAAAGTGACCAATGACCACTTCGCTGGTTGTGTTACTCAGAGAAGCCTCAAGACTAACTATTTTTCTATTGAGTTCAGACTTCAGAGAGGATGAACATGTTGAAGGACAAAGTCAGACCACATCTTTCACCAGAAAGTCCTCAGACAGACAATGAAATTACCTGTCAGGTCTCTTTTCTACAGTAAAAATTATCTCTGAGTCTAGGAGCTGATTATATCAATTGTTTGCCTGTAAGACAAGCAGATAAATATGAAAAACTGTCTGAATTTTTCGTATTGGTCTTTCCTTCAGCAGCAGTCATAAAAGTATACAGACATATGAAGTCATGAGGGGTGTTAAATCAAAAGTTCATGAGTAAATTATATTATATTATAGACAACAAATTATCTGTAACTCTAGACACAAATTTCCTAAACTATCAGTAATGCTTAATTGTTTACACAGGATCTATTTCATAGCTTTGTTGTTTGTTCATGAAGACAGAAAAAATTGAGTCCTCTGCAGCTCTGGACTCTGGTGCAAATCCTTCTACCATAACTCAAGCGCACTGGCTTAACTGAAGTTATCTTTACACCTGATCATAAGTGGTCAGCCACTTCATGGAGAAGGGATCAACTTTAACCCACTTCATGCATTTTCAGCCAGCTTGACCTGCTGCACGCTTTTCATAAAAAGACCTATTCTGATGGTGGTTTAATGAACTTGTTTTGATCACATTCATTTAAAATCAGAATCCCACCACTGGAAATATACAATATCTAGGTTATAATGTAAACTAAACATGTTTTAATCTAACAAGAAACAAAGGTCACTGATAATTCTGCAAGCTGGTAACGTTCACTGAATCCTTATTCTGAAAATGCTGTAAGTGCATTGTTCCCGTCCCCTACTTTGGGTTTTCTTTTCATTCTTACACAGCCAATCAAACATGTTAATTCTTGACTTCTTTTCCAAGACTCAATTATTTCCTTGGTTCCTGGTATAACCACTACTTTACTGTTGATGGTAACTTTTCGTGTCGTTGGTTTTGCATATATTTTCCTTTATTCGCAAATGGAAACCCAATTCTGAAAGGTTTTTCTTAGAATTACCCACAGGAGTTTTCCACCTGAAAAGCTTGCAAAATCGAGCCCTTAATTATGAAAGGAATCTGGTTTCCAATAGCAATGTGTTGCCTTCTCAGGATCTACAAATGGAACTTAGATGGTACTTAATCTGGCATTTATAGATTCCAAAAGATTCTGAAACAGGCTTCAGTCTCCTTCTCAAAAGTGTGACAACTTCTGTGTAGATCAGTTTCTGTTTTCCAAGTTCTCAAGAGTTTTCATTGCCTCAGCTACTGATAAAAAATGCAAGTGTGCGTTACTTCTTCAACAGGGTTGCATAAGCCATGGAGAAAGGGCATGGTTTCTCTTTCTTTTCAGGGAATGATAAAGGAAGTATGGTAAAACATACATACTGTTAGCAGAGTTTCAGTCACACTTTAGACTTTTATTTCATGCTCCAGAGAGCAGTTGTGGAAGTCTGTCAAAGTGCACAAAGGTGGGTTATTCAGAGTTAATTCTTGCTGGTCATGTCAGACTACATTTGTTACACTTGCACATGTAACATTGCACTCCTCAACTTTTTGCTTGTGAACTAATCCGTGGAGTACTTCCAAAATATAATTAAAACCAATATTGATTTCACCATATTGTCATTTGAAATACTGCTTGAACAGTCTGCGTGCATTGACTTGTGCAATAACATGGGACAAGAAGGACTGGATTTTATAGATACTCAGCTGCCTTCACAGCCCAAAGCATGACTTTTTGTTGGGTTGGCCCCTAACGTGACAAGAAGCCAGCCTTAAATCCAAGAACCAAACACAACTTTGAATGGTGAAATTAGTGAAAAATGCTCAAAAAGATCTGAATTTCCTCTCTAATCCTTGTTTAATCTGTTAATGGAATAATTTTACAGCACCATAAATATTGTAATTTTCAAAATGTTGCTATTCTAAATAAAGCTGTCAAAAAGTGGAAACAGAACATAAATATTCGAGAATTGGTTTCTCTCATTGGTCAAAATTCCATTTCTACTGCAGATATTTGAAAATTTATTCAGTTGATCTGTAATTCTTTTTCCTCTTTTATGAAAAAAAAATGCTTTCTTTCAAACCACGAAATTAGCTCTTGTCATATTGAAAATATTGCATCTGAAAATTCTGATGATTTTACAGTATTTCCAAATGCCCAAGAGCAAAGTATTCCAGCCAAATACCCACTTTCTCATGATGGGCTTCAGATAAATCAGCATCTATAATTAAATAAGCATTTTGCTGAAAAATTTCTTACGACATTTACAACAAGTATTCCTGTGTGAGGGGAAATAATAAAATGAAAATAGGAACCTTGAGATTCTCAAGGGGTCTCATCCTAACCTTGTCACAGATTACCTACATAACCCTGAACAGCTTGGCTGTTCCTCTCCTTCAATTCACCTCTTTTCAGTTCTCTCATCCCCAGGACAATATTAGCTACTAAATGCATACCAAGGCTAGTTGTATTATTTAACACCAAATTAATCACCAAAACACCCTTACATCCTGGCAGGGACAATTAGATCACAGAATCACAGAATGTTTTGGTTGGAAGCTCGTCCAGTGCCACCCCTCCTACCATTGGCAGTGACACTTTCCACTAGACCAAGTTCCTCAAAGCCACATCCAACTTGCCCTTGAACACTGCCAGGGTAGGGCAGCCACAGCTTCTCTGGGCAACTTATGCCAGCTCCTCACCACCGTCATAGTGAAGAATTTCTTCTTCTGGATGTTTTATTGTTTACTGTCTTCTGTATTTCAGGTACAGGGTAGACCTCAACCTTGGTCAAGTATGCAGAGGAACTTGCTGATCTGGAGTTCCTTTACATGACATTTAATAAAGCTGTTGTAGAAAAGGGAAAAAGTGTCTTCCCTATAAATGTTACATGCAAGACAGGGAGGCACTGATAGAAAATGTGATGCTCCAAGGCAGCCTTGGCTGCAATGATCATGAGATGGAATAAGATCTGCTGGCCAGAAGCAATAACGGAGAGAGGACACCAGCACCAGCTCTGAAAACCTACTAGAGTGATGAACATATTACGCATTTTACCTTTCACAGCCCATTTCTTGCACAGCAGCGGTATAACGAAATTTGCACGAATTTGAGTCCAGGCTATACCTTTCCTAGAGATTACTCAGCCCTCATGCTACATACGTTCCCTTCAGATCCATCTTCCCCTTTCCACCCTAAGGAATTATGCTACTTTTCCAGTCATTCCCATCTGTTTGCAGATCACAAAGATGCACAGTCAAAATTCTCATGTGTATGCTACATGCAGATGTAAGAAAGATTACATATGTAACCATAGAAATCTTCACTGATAGATGTTTCTGGTTGCTTATCTGTATTTAGTGACACCCAGGCTCTCCCTAGCTGGACTCTGTTTTCCAGCATTCACACAGTGAGAAAGTTGGAGTAGATTTCAAGTTACTTCATATTTACTCAGCAGAGGATCTCCAACCACCCCACCAGCATCATTGCTTGTGTACAGCACACTTCTATTTTTCAGCCTTAAGATCATAGCCAAGATGGGTCCCATTTTGCTATGCTAAATACATAATAAATTATATTTCTTCTTTACCATTTTCCCTTGGACATAATATTTAGGGCAGTGGGGTCACTGACAAAATGCTCTTGAGAGACATGCTGCTTACTTGAAAATAAGGGTAGGAGCCATAGATCTGCTTCTGTGAGCAAAATATGTGGTGTTATCGATATACCATGGTTAGATTGCATAGTGGAAGTGGAAGTGAGATAGCTATATTGACAGACAGACAGATATGTGGATAGGTGGGGAGATAAAAGGATTCATTCCACAAATAAAATTAAACAATATATTAAAACACTCACCCTAAACAACAATAATTCAGAAAATTTACATTGCATTGCAGTGTATTCTGTCACTGGAACATAAAGAAAAGGGGATATAGCAAATTTTTTTAAACTTTTAGTGTGCATCACCAGCTTAGGTACTACTTCACTGTACTATGAGTGTTTCTGGTCTATGCATTTGGGAAGGAAACAAAGCAAATCATACACAACAAACACTTCAGGAAAGGGTAAAGAAAAGCCACATCAATGGTAGAAGGATTGGACAGGATCCCAGTTCATAAGCCTGAGGATGGAAAAGATTACACAAGTCCTGGTGACACTGTAAACCTCTTCAAAGTAGATGTTTTAAACAATGTGAAAGTGATCAAACTGAGGAATACAGCCTAAAACTACATGTCATACAACACGAGCTCTTCATTGTCAGGCAGGAGAGAATGGTATCAGACACAGCAGTTAAGCGTTGAGAGAGAGGTAATGGAGGTAATTGAGGCACCATCACCAGAACTATTCAATAATAGATTAGATAAGTAGTAGAAATAATGTAGGGGAATATCCTGCATGATGCAGGGAGTTGAACTAAATCACCCAGGAGGAGAATAATTGCAATTATAGATCTGTTCCATTGCCACTACAAAATGGTGGTGCCAGGTGCAAGTATTAATTTTATTAAAAACTGAACTGGAATGTATATACTCTCAAACATAACCAAAAGCCATATATATTCTATGTAGGAATGAGACTAAACCCCATTTCACAGACATTGTGTTACTTTTAAATTTTGTCAAGTTGATGCTCTATGACAGTAGAAAAGGACTATAAAGTCTGATGAAGGTAAGCCACTTCTCCTCCATTTCATTCATATTGGGAGAGTGAACAGCTTGGCTAGCTATCCCTCTCCTTTAATTGACCTCTTTTCAGTTTTTTCATCCCTGGGTCAATATTAGCTACTAAATGCATAGCAAGGCAACATATATTATTTAACGCCAAATTAGTCGCCAAAGCACCCTCACTTGCTGGCAGGGACAATTAGATTTGCTGGTCAGAAGCAATAAGGGAGAGAGAACCAGCTCTGAAACCCTACTGGAGTGGTGAACAGGTTATATACTTTACATTTGACAGCCCATTTCAATATGTGAAACTGAGATTTCATTGTAGTTTTTTGCATGTTCATTAAAAGGCCTTGGAATAATCTGAGTATATAAAACAAACTGAGAATATAAACAGTATATTCCTCTGGGCCCTGTAGATGAAAGCAAAAACAGCAGTGGAAAATTAGCACACATAGCCTGTCACAAGATGCAAGAGCTTCTCATTTTCTCTAGCTATTTTTAAGAGCCTGATGTACAACACATTTCCAGTGTGGTCTTGCCTCCACTAAATTAAGCCATGGTTTTCTTACCATTTTTATTGAGAGGAGCACCCCAACTCTCCTTCAGAAAACACTTCATCAGGAGAGACTCTTTCTAATCCATTTGACTTACTTTGGTATCATAAACCCATGGATTTGCTACATGTGTTCCTCAGCTTCCAAACAGACCTGTGAGGGTTAGAGTGATCTAACGAAGTCTGATGATAACACTTCACCAAAACATAGCTTCAGTGTGAAATGCTGCAGGTTTAAAAGTGCATGCTTTTCAGAAGTTCCCAGGGCCTCTCCCCAGATTGCTTTCACTTACAATGTTTCTTGGTGTTTGCTTACAGTGATCTCTGTCCGGATTTATGGTGGAAGGTGCTTTCAGCTCATCAAGTACTGTCCCCTGTCACCATCCTAAGTAGCCCTTTCATAATACAAAGCTAGTGAATTCAACAGAAAACATGAGAATCTATCGATCATGGTATCTGACCCAGGGCAAAAGATTATACAATAAAGGGACAAGTAGACATATTAGGGACATTTCCCCATTGATTGAGATCAGAATCCAGTGATATGGTAAAGGGGGCTGATGTCCTAACTGTACCTGCCATCTGCTATTCCTGATAGTGATGCTTATAGATTCTCTGTCTCTCTTGAGATATGCAAATGTCTAAGAGATCGAGTTTCTGTTATGGGGAAACTTCATTAAAGGTGGGATTTGTCTTAATGACTAAGTTGCTGCTCTTACTTATTTTTAAACTATTTTGTGCTTCTAAACCAGAAATCTTCTTTTCAATAAAATGTTATTTCAAGGTAAAATTCATCTAGCAAAAACCACCATGTGAACATTAAGAAACAGTATCTGTAAGCTACTTAATATGAAGATATAACTATATTTTCCATGTACTTTTTCACAGATTTTATGATGCAATCCATAAATTCACGATGCTAAACATACTTCTTTTTTAACTTAAGTGCTGTCTTCTCATCTATTTTGCCTGGATCTCAATTGTACAACTTTTACCACATGGTTATTAAAAGCTTGCTGACATGAGGATATATAAACTAGTGCTGTTCTCCTTATCCATTAAAAAGTCAGGTTTAGGAGTCTGGGGAAGCAGACACATATGTGAAGTAATTATCTAATAGTGGAAATTGAATGCAGATATTCAGTTACAAATCCACAAATTACAAGCTCTTTTAAAAACATATGCACATCCTACCACACAACATTTCCTACAGAGTAATTAGAGCTCTTTGCATCTATAATTTCACATTAACGACTTTCTAAGCAAACACTGAAATTACACGGTAACATACCATAACGGCTCCAGACTGGTTCACTTGTGTTGTACAAAAAGGCAGAGATAACTTATGTCACTGCATGCGTCAGAGAAGTTTTCAAACAATCCTACATGTACAAAATCTTACAGACTGCCACAAATAAAACTCTTAAGCATTTAGTATTTTTCAGTGTTCTACTATACACATAAAACACATATCTGAAAATACATGAACATCAGTTCTATACTCAGCTAATAACTAGGAATCAGTGTAAAGATCTGGCAGATTTGGGGAGAAGAGCCAGGAAAGCTGATCCAGATTCAATCAAGTGCTTCATCAATTGCTAGGATGCCATCCCTACCTGAGAAGATCCATGCTGGTTCAATGATATAAATCCAATAGAAGATAACCATGAAGAACTTCCCAGTTGTTCTTTCATATAGATGTATCCTTTATGAAGGTCATACTACTGACCTCTGTAAATCTGAGTGTGAATGTAATGAAAAACTCAAAAACTGTGGGGAAAGTATGCGTTGCTTAATAAGTTGTCATTTCTCCCTGTATAATGATTCACAAACAACTGATGAAAAACTTTTGGGCAAACTTGGTGGGGTCTGCTCCAACCAGACCAGCTCAGGCACCACCATCCCAAAGGACACATATGACTGCAGTAGACTGTGGAGAGCAAAATCCAGACATGGGTCTGTACAGTGAGGTCTTTACACAAACCTCTGCCACTGCCTTTGTCCTTAAACCCACCCATCGATTCTGGTCTGACACAACAGCCCATTGTCCTGGTAGACTCATAATTTGTATCTCATCTATTGGGTTGCTAACTGCAGATATGGCTCTTGATCCTCTGACCACAGACCTGCTTGTAAAGCAGCCTCCGTTGCCCACTAGGTCCCAAAAGGCTCACAGCTGGGCAACCGAATAATAATCTGTTACCTGCTGCCCTGATTCAGCCCTCTTCAGAGCTCCCTTCAGGCATGTCTGTGTCTTCCTCTCCTGCTTTGTGCCTTCTAGGTTACTGCAGATTGTCTGATCTTGCAGACTTCCTTTGCTTGTATATTCTCAATTGCTTTTTGTGCAAAATAACTTGATGTTGATGACACATCTGTGAACATTGCGCTGTTTCACACTGGACATTCCTTCACATTTCATTTTTCTTGGAATGTCTGGTAATGTTTTCTGGTCTCTGATGAATTTTATACAAAGACTAGTACCAGTGTAATTGATTTCTTGAGAGCAGAGAAGAGGCAGATATGATCATCCCCTCTGTGCACTGATGATATTGCAATCACCATTTCCACTTCAGAACACACTGTCTTCTGTAGAGTTAAATTCTTCTCTGAAAGAAAAGGCTTCCTGCTTTTAGGGGCAGAGCATTCCCAGGTACTACAACACAGCATGGGACACAAGGTAAGTAATCTTGCTACTATCCTATTTGGTGGCCTTTGTTTTTGGTAATAGATGGTGTCCAGATTTTCATTTTAAGACATTTATGTGCAAGCTGTACTTTAAAGTGACAGATGAACCTTGGCAACCACTTCTTATGATGTAAAACTGTGTTCAACATCAGTGTTGAGGCAGATGTAGATGCATGGAGTAATGAGTTACATTCTTTTCCAAGGCTCTCCAGTAAATCCATACCTTATTTTTTCAATACAGTTACTATTTCAAATCATATCTAAGAGGATATTACTACTTCACGAACTTTAAAGAGGAAAATATTTAAGGACTCAATCTGACAAATTCAACTCTAAGTCAAACACATTGTTGTGCCTTTTCTGTGATGCTGTGATGAATTATCTTGCTTAAATTTGATTAATCTTGCCCAGGTTCAAAGGAGTCTCCCCTGGGAGGTAAGGCTATGACTCCTCTTCCTTTGCCTAATTGTGATGTAAATCTATGGCAGCTTCCTTGCAGCACATGAAAGATTACTGAATTTGGGCGTAACACTGCAAGCCTTCCTGTAGGAAGATGGAGCCCTATTTTTGCTTATGAGCATACAAAAGGGGTGGTAAGTTCAACCTTTTTCTAAAAAAAGGGAAAGGGAAAACAAGCTACCATTTCAAACCAATCAAATAGTTAAACAGCAAATCCAGGAGCAGGGAAGAAGCAAGTGAGTTTTATCAAGTAGATCAACCCCTGGGAGGGCCAAACAGCTACGATGAGTAACTTTTCTCTCTATATTCTGTACCGTACCTTCCCCTCACATTCTAGACATGAGCCTCAGCCTGATTATGAGCAAAAGTCCAAAGAGCAGGGGAGCTGACAAGAAGGGCTGGCACAACGTCCTTGTCCTGGTCCATAAAGATGTCTGCATACATGGTGATCAGAGAACAGCAAAGCAAAACAAAACAGTAGCAAGTGTCTGGATGAGCCACCTGATCAGGAAACTCCAGGAGGAAAAACAGTCCTAAGAGAGTTTTGTAAAACCTTCCAGCAGTGAAGTGAGAAGTTAAAAGACTTATTCTCCAGCAGAAATAATTGGAAAATCTGCCACATGCAGCGTGATTGATCATCCAAATCCCAAGGAATTTTAAGTCACAGATGAGATGAAAATCAAGTTTCAGCCATGTGGGGCTTTTACAAAGAGACAGAGTGTTTTTTTAAACCCTTGCATTGCACTGTTTAATGAGCAATGAGTTTATGTATGTATCCAGCTGCTTTTCATATATATTTTCCTCTTGATAAAGGTTGTGTTTGATCATGATCTTTCTTTTGGAAGACTCAAGTGCCAGGTCTTAGCCATATTTGTCTTTTTCTATTCAGTTTGTAGAGCATTGTGAGCCAGCCTGTCATCACGTACATGCCATGTTAACAAAGGTAGGGAATCTAACTATTCTTCTGAAAAAAAAACCACAAAACCCAACAATCTGCATCACTGCATAATTATGATATTTTACTAAGCATCACTTAAATATGGAAGCACAAAGTGTCTTTCACCCGCTTCTCACCTAGCCTCAATATCACTTTTCATGGTGTCAAATGCTAACAGAACATTGAAAAATCTCGGCTCCAGCACTGCTTGGGGTCTGGTTTTAGTTTGGTTTTGTTGGGTTTTTTTCTTCTCAAATTGTTTGGAAGTGCTCACAGAGGGGGGTTTTGTTTAGTTTTGTTGTGGTTTGTTTTGGTTTTAGAAATATCCCATCAATAGATTAGCCAGTGCTAATCCCCTGCTGTACGGTGGCGAGTAGCCATCTCTTCTTGTAAGAAGGAGCAATTTATAATTGCAGATGCAATTGGTTTAAGCCAAAAAGAAATGTCAGGAATATTCAGTGTGAGCATCACTGACTGCTCAGCTGGGACTCCTGATACATCCTGAACTCGGTTATCTTCAGAGAAAGCCACCCGGCCACTGGCTGTGTTGCACCCAGTAGCAACAGTTAGGTTAATATTTTTGGCCAATGATTTCAAAACAAGCATTTATCTCTTTCTGAGAAACGAATATTTCGGCATCTGATTAACTTTCCTAGCTCCCGGACGTTTCAGGCATTCATTATCATTAATTCCTAAGGATAGTAACTTTGGAGTTGATCGGCAGCAAGTTGTGAATTCGCACTATGCACTGCATCTACGGCATGCAGAACATCTATTTCTGTTGGTTTTATTATAAAATAAGTCACTCCTTTTGGGGGAGTCGTATTTTCTTTGCCTCTGTAACTGCAGCAACAGCTCGGACCTCAAATTGACAAAATAGAAGAATAAGGCTGAAAATGGTTTGATAAATGCAGTAAGAAGTGGATTAATTGCCGAAGAGCGACAGTTTATATAAAACATTTCACCATGTAGAGGTCTGAGGCTGCCGTAATGTAGAAAGGCAGTTTCTTTAAATGAGTTTTAGTTCCATGACAAAGAACTAAAGAAAGTGGCCTTAGTGTTTAGCTGTGGCATCTGATCAAACTTCCATTGGTAGGAATTTTGAAAAGCCAGATTTACCTCTATCGGTATTGATTAATCTGGTGGGGTTAACCGAGTTAGGGTGTGTCGACACTGGAAATAACAACCAAAGGGAGGTTTCGATGTAGATTATCAATTATGAAAAATAGGCAGACACGAACCACGAACCCTTAGACATAAAGACATCGACACTTATCTGTGCCTCCAACTGGTTTCAGCCACAGAGTAACTAGCGGATTCAGAGGATCTAACATCTTAATTAAGAAGTAATCTTAATTATTATTATAAAGTCAGATTGAAAAAGAAGGGTCGTTGTGTGATGCAAACCCTTAATTCGTCGAATGCACCTTCCCGGGAGCTAAAACCGGGGAAAGCTGAGCTGTGAAGCGCGCCCGGCAGCTCCCCTTCAGCGTGTCCACTTCGTTATGCTGCCCTTGTAACATCCCCTGTAGTATTAATTTTCCAGGGCGAGGGCACCCTGTGAGACTCTGCTCCTTGACGCTAACTCGAGACCAGTTATAAAGCGGGAGGGGAAGTCAAACGACGCTCCCACATCAGCGCAGCCGTTAGAAAACCCCACAGAGCCGCCGAAGCCACTTCCCAGGGCTCGGCGGGAGCCGGAAGGGCCTCGGCACCTGCTGCCTCGGCACCGGCTCTCGACTGCTCGGCACCCCGAGGCGCCCGGGACCGTCCCGTCCCCGCTGCGGGGAACCGCAACGGGGTCCTCTTGCCCACCGCTCGGAAGGGGGCCATTGCACACCTGCGTTAACTGCCCTCGGAGAGACAAACTGGAGGGGAGTGGGAATAGAGAAGAAAATCCCTTCTCCAGCCGATACACCCGACAAGTTGCCCGTTGTCCCACGCACGGGTTAATTTCGTAATGGCACCATTGAGTTTTTAAGCTTTATTTTTAAAATAAAAACCATCTATGCACTCTAGGAGTTACCTTTCGTTTGATACTCCCCAATAGTAATAGTATGGAAAAGGCATGCGTTTCATCTTTATGAGAAGGTTTATTTCCAGCCTTTGAATATAAAGCGTGTGAACTTGGAAACCAAAGAACGACAAAAGCGCTTGGAGATCTACAGGGGAAAAATAATCTTTCCTCTAGGATAGCAGATAAAATTGTCCTACGAGATTTCGGGGTGCGGGGGGAGCACAAGAAGTATGAGACAGCTTGTATTGTTCTGCAAAAAAACATCAGACGAGCCACAGTTTCAGAAGCAGTTAGCACAGAAATTGTGAAGACAGCTTTGATTTCCTCTGGAGGGGAAAAAATAAATCAGAGCCACAGTTTAAGAACGAGATCTAAGAAAAGGTGTTTACAATTTGATAATGTCAAAGACGGAGAGGAGTTAATCAGAGGGATATCAGAAATGGCGAGTTTGAACTGATGGAACACATGGCGGCCTTCACTTTTACAAGCTGTATTAAAAGTGACTCGGCTCACGCTACAGAGGTGGCCACGGCGCTGGGGCAGCCTCGGGGACACCGATCCCGTGGTCTGAGCAGGACGTCAGCTCCCCGGAATACAGGCACGAGATAATTTGGGAGAGAGGGAGATAGAACACATCCCCGTTTCTTTGGTGGCTCCGTGTTTACTCTTCCGTCTTGACCATAGAAAAAGCTCTGCAAGAACCAGGGCGGGCTGGCAGCGCCTTTTCAGGCTTTACCGACTTGCCGGCAGCCCACGAACACCCGTGGGACAAGGCACGGCTGCCGCCGGCTGTGGCCAAAGCGGACACCCCACCGACACGGCGAGGGCATAAATAACACCGGGACGGCCCCCATCAAGAGGAAAGTCGGGGGCCTAGAGAGAGGCTATACGTCCCCGTCCACCAGGCTGAAGTGTTTGCCGGGCCCGGGAAGGCAGAGGTAGGGGATGGCGCTTCCCGGGTAAAGCAGGGGGAAGGGCAGCGGCAGCAAGCAACGGCTGAGCAAGGGGCTGTCCTTGTAAAGGGCCGGGAAGGAGAGAGCAGCCGTGGCGGCGGGGGACGGCGGCTCCACGGGGGGCTCAGCCAGGCTCGAGCCCTCGGGCTCGGCCGACATCTGTCTCTTGAGCTTGTTGCGGCGGTTCTGGAACCAGATCTTCACCTGGGTCTCGGTGAGGTGCAGCGAGGCTGCCAGCCCGGCCCGCTCCGAGCTGCTCAGGTAGCGCTTCACGTCGAAGGTGGACTCCAACTGAAAGACCTGGCTCTTGGAGAAGATGGTCCGAGTCTTCTTCCTGCCTCCCGCCGCTGGCGACCTGCCGCTCTCCCCGCCGCAGACCCCGGCCTCCCGCGGTGACGGCTGCGGGGCCCCGTGCATCCCCTCTGTGGGGAGCGGGGAGCCCATCCCGCCGCCACCCTCCACCTCCGGGCTGAGGCCGCGGTTTGTCCCTTCGTCCCCGAGCTGGCGGGGCTCGCTGCCTGCAACGACAAAGCACAGCATCAGCTCCCGCCTCCGCCCGCACCCGCGCCCCACATGCACAGCCCGACTGAGGGCTGGGGAGAGGGGATGGAGCCGAAGGGTGAGGTGGGGCAAGGAGGGCAGGGTGTTGCCGGGAGCTGGGTCTCGTCCCCCCACTTCAAAGGGGAGAGGAAGGCTTAGGAGCCTTCAGTAAGGATCTATGGAAATCTCTTTGCCAGCTGCATGCAAAGTCAGGGGCTCCTGGACACGGGACAAATAGCCAAGGAGGCCGGGAGCGGGTAAAACACCCTAGAAAAGCCCCTGGGAGCAGGTTGGTGCGTGTGCCGGTGCCATCTCCGCCTGTCCGTCCGCAGAGCCCCGGTTCCTCCTCCGGCGGCTGCGTGAACACCGAGGCTGCGTGTGTGTGAGTGCGCGTGGCTGCGTGTGCGCGGTGCCAGCCCTGCCGCGCTTGAGAGGCCGGGCTGCGACCCGACGTGTGAGACAGCCTGCGGCGGGCTGCCGGTTCTGTACCCGAGTTGCTGGAGCCTTTACTGGAGTCTTGCTCTGCAGGCCCCTCTTCTTCCTCCTCCTCCGGCAGCGCGCAGCGCGCTCTGCCGTGCTGCCGGGCCGGGCGAGGGGGTCCGACCTGCAGGATACTGTCGATGCTGAAGGCCGGCGGAGCGGCCGGGACCGGCGGTGGGGCTGGGCGGCTGCCCCCGAGCTGCACCATGGCGTGCCGAGCGGCAGCCAAGCCGTGCCGAGCCGTGTCGCACGACTGGCTGAGGCGGGAGGGCAGCAGCGGCAGCCGGGGCGGAGGGAAGGCTGGGGCGGTGGAAGGGAGGAGGAGTCGGGGCGGCGGAGGGAGGGGAGGGAGCTAGAGGCTGCCAAAGGGCTGAGGACAGGGGGAGCGGTGCAGGGGAGGGAGAGGGGTTGAGCATGCGGCAAGGAAGAGAGGGAGCGAAGAGGGGAAAGCAGAAAGAGCTGAAGGGAAGCGGGAAGGGAGGAATGAGAGGAACAAGCCGAGGTGCCCCTTTTCTTGCCCCGAAAGGGCGGCCAGAGCAGGGCAGGGCTGGCTGCCCTCCTGCCAGGACCGTCAGTGTTGGGATAGAAGGAAGGCAGAGTCAGGCCCAAGAGAGCCCACGGGAAAGGCAAGGAGGAGGTGGGATAGCAAGATGGAGATTTCTGGATGGAAGGAGAAGAATGGAGGTGAGGACTAGAAATGAGAGTAAGGATGGGGTGGAGTGCGGCAAGGAAAAGCAGCGGTGGCGGTGAGAGAGAGAAAGTGGGAAAAAGGAAGCTGGGAGCCGGCGAATCCCTTTCGTGTGTTTGTACAGCATCTCCACGACCCCTGACAATCTGCTGGGAGCATTTGCTGCAGATTATGATGCCATTGTAAAGAGGTGGGGGGCCCTTGGGAAGGGCAATTCACACAGCCTGAGTCTCTTCCCTGTGGTCCTTCCACCTGCAGACCTTCAGCCGAGGATGCAGTTTCCCTGAGAAGAAAGGAATCCGCTTTCCTTCCAAGGAACCCCGTGGTGTCAGACCACCCCGAAATCCACACACGTACACACGACCGTGGCTCTACAGAGCCCTTCTGTAGTTTTCAAAAGCTAAAAGTTGCATGAGACCCAGCACTTGGTACGGGATAATGAGCAGGAGGGTTGCACCTTGCGGGATATCTTTGAGGGATGGAGAAGCGTTCGCCTGTGGGACCTGGGGAAGGGTGGGTCTGTTTCTCCGTATAACAGAGAACTTTTTGTCCTCATCACTTATAAGCATTGGAACGTTTTAAAACCCATTTGCACGACTCAAGATCCAGCGACTCTAGAGTTACCATCCGTTCTGGATCGCAGGGAACCCCCTCCCTCCCTGCGACCATGTGTAAAGACAGGAAAATGTTTCCAACCGACTTTTAAGAGGCCTTTTAGTCCTATTCTCGAGGTTTCCACTACGAAAACTGCTGAGGGCAAGCGAGAAGCCCTTGAAAAACAGTTGACAATAGAAGTGCTGACAGGCTCTTAAATATTGTGATGCCAGAGATTCTGCTAGCTAAAATCAGGGCATCTTAAGGCGTTAATCTTCAACGCGCTGGTACATGAGAAAGAGGGTTTCAGCTCTTTTTCACGAAATTTGTTTCACTTTATAAGTGCACTCAGATGTTAGTGCAGCCATCTTCTGGAAAGCTGTACGGTTTCCACCAGGTGGAATATGTGTGTGTATGTATATATATATATATGTATATATATATATATGTCTTCCATTGACACGATTATTGGCCAAAGGCCTGAACTTGTTACAATCTCCTGTACTGGTGGTTCTGATGGAGCAAAAAAAAAAAAAAATAGAGAAAGCGACAGGGCGAGGGAAGGGACGGGGAACTGTGGTACAAAATGTGAAGAAGGAGCTGGAAATATGAGTTAGGAAATTCCATGTGAGATGGTATAATTTGGGGCACTTGGGTGCCAGGTAGGGTCGGTCTTTGCCTTGCGCTCCTGTCTAGGCCTCCTCTCCCGCTGTTTTGGGGCGGAGCACGTCCCAGGTGCCCACATCTCTTCTTGCTGCAAGCCGTTTCCCTTTAAGTCTAGCAGAAATCCATCTTTTAAAAAATCCAAAGCATTGACTCAGTGTGTTTTCCTAGAAGACATTTTCTTGGAAGAAAAATGAAAACTTGAAGAAGGCAGAAAATAAGAAGGAAATTGAAGAAGACATAAGTTTCAACGCCCAATTTTTTCACCGTAGCCCACTCCACACCCTGAACAGTCCTAGCCCAGCACTTGGAGACTCCGTTCTCTAACAGTCCGCCAGGAAAGGCTGCTCTCCTTTCCTAGCCCCATTTGGCCGCTGTACAAATTCAGTTTTGTGTTTCCTGACAAACCCTGCCCAGCGAGGAAACACCCTACAGTCCTGGTCTCCCCAGCCACTGGGGAAAGATCAAATCAATTCAGTGTCAACAAGAGTAGCCTCCGGGGTACCCCCTGCAGCAAGTCCTACAAGCCAGACCCGTACCGGGCTCCTCATGCCCTCCCCTAGTGTCCTTCCTTATCTTGAGGAAGGGTTTAAGGACCTGGCTTCGCATGTTTACCTGACAGCCCCAGCCCAGCGTATCTTGCAACACCCAACCAACCAACCGCCTACAAAGTGCACCCCTACGGAGGGTGTCTCCCCTCTTGGGTCCGCTCCAGACCCCCAGCAACTCCTCCGAGCTGCATTTGTCCCAAAACTGATGGGGACTGACGGTGTCCGACGGAGTGGGAGACCTTGGCAGAAACCAGAGGTTTTGCCAGGTGAATGGTTCATCCCAGATCGGCCAAGGGCGGCTTTGCCTGGGCTCTCCGAGCACTGGTTGAACCAGAAAGGGCGGTCTCGCTGCCAGAGAGGGGTCCCCCCCGCAACACTGCTGCGCACGATCGCTGTTCACTCCCAAAGAGGACATTCCGAAACCCCGTCGGTTAAAAGTAACAACTTTCCTTACAATGCGTGCGCATTTCCCGACACTGGTACTTTTTAATCCCGCGTTTCATTTGTATTTTATCCGGGTGGAATCTTGTCGCCTGGGACATGTCACGACATGGAGGCCGGTACCGCGGAGCAGCAGCACAGGAAAAGCGACCCTTTTTCTCTGAATAATGTATTCCTATATTAGAAGCTAATATCATGCTGAGTGGAAACCTTTTACCTAGGAAAAGCTTTTTACCAGAAATCACCCAGCAGACGTATCTTCATTTCCATTTTAGCTCAGAGCACAGAAAGTTTCCTGTTCCAAATCTAAATCTGATGGAAATGAAATCTGATTAGATTCCCCAGAAACGCCAAAGAGTCCGGGCTCGCTTGGCTTACGGAACCGAGCTTGGTTTATCCCTCTATTTACTCGAGGGTAACATGGGCCCTTTCCGGATCTCAGATCCCTTTGCAAGCAAGACTCCGGTCTTTGCGCCTTCCTCTCGGCTCTTCCGGCAGGTGGGCCCAGAACAGAAGCGCTGTCTGAAAAGTTCATGAAGATAATCAAATGGCTTTGATCCCTGAAACAAACCTGATTTGGGAGTTCGCCATTAGCTGGATATAGCCTATTGCTATGGTGTGGTCCTCTCCTGGCTGTCGTCCCCTCCTGGCGCCAGTCAGGACAGAGGGGACATCTGTCGTCGGGCATCGGGGGAAGAGAAAAGGGTTTCACAGAGGGGAAAGCAGCTCTCCCTCGGACCCGGAAGAAGGCAGTTACAAATGTCGCACACAAACAGGCTTTTCAGGGAGTTGGGTGCACTAAGCTGAACCCTTCCACCCAGAGGTGCGGGACAGAGCCTGTGAGGTGACCCTAGGAGAGAGCGTCCCTGCCCGAAACCTTCTGTTCCCCTCTGAGGGCAGGTCAAAGTCCTCGGCCAAATCGCCTCCATGTAACCCCTGTGCTCGACACCAGAGACGTGCGGGAAAAATCCTAAAGGGGATTTGCGAATAAAGTTACTAATTCTCGGCTTTTCAGTAGATGTGAGTTGCTTAAAGGGAAGGGAGAGGAGAAGAGAGGAGAGGAAAGAGGAAAAAAAAAAAGAAAAAAAGGAAAGGAAAAAGAAAGAGAAAAAGAAAAAGAAAAAAGAGAAAGAAAAAGAAAAAGAAAAAGAAAAAGAAAAAGAAAAAGAAAAAGAAAAAGAAAAAGAAAAAGAAAAGAAAAAGGAAAAGAAGAGAAGAAAAGAAAAGAAAAGAAAAGAAAAGAAAAGAAAAGAAAAGAAAAGAAAAGAAAAGAAAAGAAAAGAAAAGAAAAGAAAAGAAAAGAAAAGAAAAAAGGAAAAGAAAAAAATTTTTAGTTGCACATCTAGATTTCCATTAATATCTTTTTTTGACATTCCTGTATCTCACCACATAGAAATTATAACGTAGGATCCTTAAGAAGAGTTGAGAAAATCAAGGCAGGTAAATGAAACATTAAGACACCCGCCACAAAGTTATATTCATCGGCAATGGGACAGGAAATGTACGAGAATTGCCTGGATCTTATTTGACTGAGAACACTAAATGCTGCGAGCCCGCCGAAGCCTGGAGCGAGTCTCTCCCGATCGATGGCGAGAGCCGGGCGGGGGCAGAGCCAGGCTGCCCCAAGGTAATGTAGCATAAGAGAAAGGGGGGAGGCATCGATCCAAATAAATTGTTCAACAGTGGAGCCAGCGCGCACCTATGAGATTTATCAAGTATTGATTTGCATGAATATTTTAGACCCGTGTCTACGAGAAAAGTTATAGGCCAGCTTAAGCCGGTGAGCAATATACCATTTGCAAAGTAGCCATTTAACAAGGTGCTTTGCAGCATATCGATTATTTTCATTTAAAGTGTAATTAATAGTAACATCTTACGGCATCTACACCAGGAGTTTATTCCAGAAGTTCAGTTCGGACCCGAGTTTGATTTTCGTTTGCTTTGCTTAAAATGAAAAGAAAATAAACCTTTTCACTAATTATTTTTAATAGCGTCCCATAAACAAAAGTTATCTTTGTGAGCAGTCTGGCAAGGTTCTCCTTTGCCTCGCCTCTGGAGTGCCATCTAGCTAAGCTGTTGTAACAACATTCATTAAATAAATGTCAACAGACAAGGATTTATGCTGCATAATAATATTACAGCTGTACTGTAACTGGATTTATTTTAAAGCTATTCTGAGGTTGCTTTGATCTATAAAGCAGCAACGTATGTCTCTATATGTCGCAAACAGCCTTTGCGAAACTACTTCGAGCTTAACAGTCCGCCAACATTTTTCTTCTAGCATTCTGTGAGCAGAGGGATTACAATGTGTGATTCTTATTTCTTTCATTTGTTTGATAGAGAATATGCAAGGGGAAGAAAACTGCCAGGAATCTGTTGTCCTGATTTGAGGAGGGGGCTTGGGACTTGGTGGGGGGTTTTGCCTGTTGAAATTGTCAGTACACATACTTCAGGAACTATGGCTGCTGCTGGCTGTTCCTCTGCATCCTGCAGAAATTTCTTGCCAGCAGATACAAGTGTCATTAAAAAAACCTACGAGGTAAAGAAACCTGAGGAGTATATGCTTCTACTTTCAGCACATACTTTTAATAAGCCACCACAAAGCACTTTCTGCAGGTACAGAATAAGGCGTAAGTAAGCACTTTTTCTTAGATGAATTCATGTCTTGCACCTTTTAATATTTTACTATGATCATAAGTTACAAGTACAGTGTATGAAAAAAATCTGTTTATTGGTATAATCAGAACGTCTTTAAAAAACAAACTAATGTCAAAACACATTTTAAAAATCCGATTGATCATTGAGCCCTGCCAGTTCCTTAACTCCAAGAAAAGAATATTTAGTAGAATCAGAAGTATAATAATCTCATATGTTACTCCAAAGAAAAGGCATGTGGAGAGTGGCAGGCATGTTAAGTTTCGCGTTGCATTACAATCTACTCTGATATGACTGTAGTGAGTCAGGATTTTGTTCCAGTAGGTAATGCTGGGGGATTTGGGGAGCTGGATATGACTTGGGAAACGCTCTAGCAGCTTTCTCCCAGGGGCAGCCAGACTGTGAAGGGTATCGAGTCAAAGGGTTGAGCCCCGAGAAAAATATCGCCCCGGGTCCTCTCCTCTGCGCGTAGAAAGGCTGAAGCCCTCCCGGGGCCCCGTCACCCCCAGCCCCGCCGCGTCCCAGTCCTTCTTACACCACTCAGGGCCGGGCTGGAGAAGGACTCGCCCCGAAAGCGGGGATATGCAAAGAAAAGAGCTGGCGAAGATCTCCCGGAGTGAGACGAGGATTTCGTAGTAGTTGGGAAAATAAAAACAATTAAAGCCCCCAAAACAACAACTTCCAGAAACGCGGCTCAAATCGAAACGAGCATCCCGGCAAGTTAGCATTTTTCTCAGGAACCCGGCATATCTAGATATATTTCATTCTCGAGTGCTTCTGGGGCTTCCGGCATCCTTAATTAGCTGTGGAGACTGATGTCCAGAGCCGCGTTTCAGGCCAAAGAGGAAAAAAGGAAAAAAAAGAGGAAAAAAAAAGGGAGGGAGGGGGAAGGAGACGTTGGAGATGTTGTAATCCGCCCCTGCCCGTTCTGCTCAGGTTTCGTATCAAAGCTGAAGCTCCACTGCATCTCGACGATCTATTTCATACCAAAAAAACCGTGAGATTGCTCCAAATACAATGTCAAGCGTAGGAAACAGCAAAGATTAGACGCTTTTCTTTCACTGGAGGCAGGTCCGCCCTCATGTACCCCGGTAGATCCAGCACCCAGCTCTCCCTGCGGGGACGCCGAGTGCTCCGAGCTGGTCGCTTCAATTACACCTGATTATGCCCTAAAACGCAGGATCAAAGCTTGACCTTCCACCAAAGCTGTATTTTATAAGGTCATTTCCCCCTTAATATTTGGAAAATGAAATTCAAGCCTTTATAAACAATGATGGATCGGATATTCATTTTAGCAGTGGGGTAGAGAGGGGGAAACGAAACAATTATTAAAGGAAACAAAATAGAGTGGCATGCTTAATACTTCATATAATATCACATTACAGGTTAGCTTGCATAACTAGCCATACAGCTCCCCAGTCTATCCCCACCTGATTATTTTTCTTTCCTTCCTTTTTAATTACCAGCGCGAACTATTAATCGATTACACAAACCGTTAAGAGACGGACAAGCCGAGGTGCGCTTCCTTCAGCCTCCTCAGGAGTCGGAAATGTGGCAAACCCACTGGTAAAATACAGTATGTTGAATTATACGTGTATATATGTTTTAACCGTGTATTTTAGCCGATAGTTTGAAAGGGAAATATAAACTAAGACAAAGAAATCAAATCCTCACAGCTCGGGCTTCATCGAATTCATTCCAACAATTTGCCTTCAAGTTGTTTCAAATCAAAAAGCCTCCAGCGGGAAGAAGCAGGGGGCATTAGCACATGCTGGGGTATCGATCGGGTGAAAATCAGAGTAACAATGGAAAGGGGGGATGCTCTGTACGGATTAAGTAGCTAAAACAAAGGGCCCTGGAGAAGCTGCTGGAGGCAGATCCGCTGAGTCCCCGCTCTGCACGGAGCGAGCAGCCAGGGCGCCGGGGACAAGGAAAGGCTTCCCTGCAGGAGCGCTGGCCTTGGGCAGAGGAGGACCTGAGGAAGGTCGCTTAGAGGGGAGAAAGGCGAACTTCGCCGTCCCTGGGTCCCCGGCCGATCCCTACATTCGTCTCAGGCTCGGCAGCTCTGCGGAAAGCGGGGAGGAAGAGTTTAGGGGACTGCGGGCCACACGGAAAACGCCGGTCGGTATCAGCCCGGGGCTGAGGCGGCGGGGAGGGCTTGACCGCTGCCACGGGGCTGCATTTTCTTTGGATGCGCAGCAGGGAAAGCCCCGCGGAGTCGCTCCCGGTTCATGGCTTGGTCCTCGTAGTCGTTTCTGTTTCCTCTGGCTGCTGCGAGTCGCTCCGAGTTTATTCCAAAAGTAAGTTTATTGCACGTTAAAAAAAAAAAAAAAAGAAAAAAGAAAAAAAGAAAAAAAAAGAAAGAAAAAGAAAATCAAAAAAAACCAGAAAATCGGGAAAGGTGTGAGTGGGGAATGAAAATTCCGGGGTGGAATAGGGGTGGAGCTGAGAGCCGGGGGAGGGGGAGACGGTCACAGGTGGGCTCTCAAACGAGTCCTGTCATCTGCGATCGTAAGAACGGAATGGAGGCGGCGGGGAAGGTGCCCAGGGGGTAGCTGACGCCGCTGGAGAAGCCCACCAAGGGGGGCGACATATGGGGCAGGGGAAAGCCCAAGGCGCTCGCCGGCGAGTTCTCGTGGTACAAAATGGGGACCCGCACTATCCTTTGGGCGGCGTGGGAGAGGTTGGCCGCCTCCAGGTCGGCGGCCAGTTGCCGCTTCCACTTGTTACGGCGGTTCTGGAACCAGATCTTCACCTGGGTCTCGGTGAGGTGCAGCGAGGCCGCTAGCCCAGCCCGTTCCGAGCTGCTCAGGTAGCGCTTCACGTCGAAGGTGGACTCTAGCTGGAAGACCTGGCTGCGGCTGAACACCGTGCGCGTCTTCTTCTTGCGCCCGGCGGCGCGTTGCTCCGGCTCTCCCGGCTCCTCTCCGCGCTCCTCCTCCTCCTCTTCGCGGCCGCTCAGGCCCGGCTGTCCTCCCGCCGGGCCCCGCACCGCCGCCCGTCCGCCTCTGCTCGCCCGCTCTGCCGGTTCTTCGGGTAGCTCAGGAGAGTCCCGGTCGCTGGCTGAGGAGAAAGACAGAGAGTAAGAGGTGGAGCTGCTGCTCCGGGCAGCGGGGGGAGAGGGAGAGCATCGCCCGGCCCCTACCCCGCTCACCAGCGCGGCTGCGGAGAAAGCGGGGCCGGGGCCGGCCCGCCGGCAAGGGATCTTACCGCTGCTGCTTCTCCTGGGATAACCCCTCGAGTGTTTGTGTACACACACGAGCCTACATACTTACATAGAAACACCTAGATGGTGTTTCATGTATGTATACGTATCCTCAGCTATGTACACACTCCCATATGTGCGTATGTGTAGACACTGCAAAGTGTATGCATGTATTTTCACTCGGATCTGAGTACATGTTTGCTACACAAAATACAAGTGTACGTGTGTATATATACACACACGTATATATTCAGAGAAGTATGTACATACACACATTATCTAAATAGATGTATGTACTTTTTATATCTGTATGTACACATATGAATACACATGAGCTTTAATTTATATACACGCATGTATATATTTACACACAGATATGGCATAAATATATTCACGCACATGTGTACACCCATATACTTACACGTACATACATAAGTATATTGCTGTGTGTAGAAGGGGCAAGTATAGGAGAACATGTGTGTATATAAAGAGAGGTTAAAAAGAAGTATTTTCCCTTCACGTTATTCTGAACTTGATAAACCAAATGATCGGGTCAGATACTCTAATACCGGGACGTTGCCTCCCTGAGGAATTTCCAGCATTGCGCTCTCCATTTGCAATTTCAAAGGAGATAAAAAATCCTATTCTTTCTAGAACAAGAGAAAATCATAACAGGAAAAAAAAAAAAAAGGCAAAAAGTTAAAGCAGCTGTTTCTAGAATAGATTTCTGTTTCTAGATGTAGCTTTGAGAGAAATTAAAAATATTAATAAACCTATATCTGTGAAAACAAATTTACTGGATTACAAATCACGCCTCTTTTCCTTATTGAGCAATCCTGAGAACCCTAAAGGCTCGTACAGGATCATAGAGACGCGTGGAAGGGTAATATTTTTTCTATCAGGATAAAAATAACCAGCCGATGGCAGCCCATAAACTTTTTCAGATGCTAATTTTGCCCCCCGAGCCCAGGATCTTCCTCCAGCTCCCTTTCCAGCGGGGTTCCCGCAGCCTGCCCCTGCCCCAGCCGCTCTGATGGAGGAGGGCAGCGCAGGGCCAAGCCCGACGGCTCCCCTGGCTGCCCAAATTCCTGTTCCACATCTTTTTGGCGTGATGTGGCACCAAAAAATCAATATATATACAATACATACATATATATATATATATAAAAACTAAACAGACACTTCTCTTAAAAAAATAAGAAAGAAAAAGAGATGGAGGGGAGAAAAGAAACCCCCTGAGCCAGCACACGACCACTGTTTATATTTTGGGCGGCTGGGCGGAGGCTCCAGGTACCGCACACACAAGGAGCGTTTCCGGAGATTTGCCCGCAGAGCCAGGGCGAGGGCTGCGGACTTTCCACGCATCCTACTCCGCGCCTGCCAGCGGGGCGGGGGAGGGGGCAGCGGGACTGGACACCTCGGGGGAGAAGAGACATCCCCTCCCCATCCCCAACCGGGCCTGGCCATCAAGGGTAGGAAAAGGCGGCTTACTGTCGGGGCTGGCGCAGCCCAGGAACGCGGCGTGCGCTCGGCGGTACCAGCCGACGGCGGCGTCACGGAGGGGGCAGCCCGGGGCGCCGAGGCGGAGCGGGGAGCGCGGCCCGCAGCGCGGAGCTCCGCGGGGACCACCGCCCGCAGCCGCCCGCCGAGCCCCGCGGCCCGCCGCGCTCTCTGTGCCCAGTAGGTCCTCGATGAAGAAGGACGAGACGCGGGCGGAGGTGGAGCCGGCGTTTTCCGTGGCTTCGTCCGGCATGGTAGGAGAGGAGTGCGGGAGGGGGGGTCCCGTCTCAGCCGGCGGCTGGCTCCTCGGCGCGCCGCTGCCCAGCCGCCGTCTCCCGCCTCTGCCTAGCCCCGTGGATGCTCTCCTGGTATAAAAGGTTTTTTTTCCGGAGTAATCATTTCAGATCGCGGTTTGCCATCATTTCCTGCAAGCTAGGAGGGGAGGGGGGAGGGGGAGGAGGGGAAGGGAACGGGGAAGGAAAAAAAAAGAAAAAGCAGCCCGACAACCCATCGGAGGCGCCAGATTCTGCGCGAAAACGCTAATAACGAAATAAAAATGTCACGCGAGTTAAACGCTGGGCGCGAGAGGGGGAATCCTGGGATGGGCGGAGCACCGAGGCCAAGGGTGGGGGGGTGCGCGGGGGATGCGCGGAGCGCGGCGGGACCGATGCGTGAGAGTGTGAGGGTGAGTGTGCGTGTGCGGTGCGGGGGGTGCGCGCGCCGCCGTGGGGCTGTCACTCACGAGCTCCTTATTTAGGTCAATTAGGGAGCAAATCCCGGAGCCGGGAAGGGCGGCAGTGTTTAGGGGGGAGTAAAGGGAAGGCTCGGCCGCTCCACGTTCTGGCTCTTCCATTGGCTGTAGAAGGCTCAGCGAGCAGCCCAGCTGGCCAATCCGCGCCGCGGACACCGCCGTTATATTAATATCATTAATAATAATGATCCCCTCTGCCACCCCCTGCCAAGCGCTTCCATGTTCGCGGCGGCGGCGATGGACGGGGGAGATGCGCCCTCCGCCGCTCGCAGAACCCGGCAGCCGCCGCTGCTGAGCGGTGTGTTTCCCTCCGCCCAGAGACCCTGGGTTGAGGCTCTTGAACCTGGGGAGGGAGGTCAATGGAGCAGGAGTATCCGCGGCCGCGGACTGTCCCGCCGGTGGAGGGGAGGGTGTCCGGTCCAGGAGGGAGGGGAAATCTCGGCTACAGCGTATCCCGAGGCCCGGTTGGTGACATTTAACCTTCTACTTTATATATATGCATATATATACATATATATGTACTTTCTTATATATGTGTATATTATGCCTGTATAGTTTATTCTAAAAGAGCCAGCCCCTCCCATCGAAGCCGGGTCCGTTCACTAAGCCCGGGCAGGAGGCAGCGGCTCTGCACTGCCCGCTCCAGCACCGAGCCCAAGGTTTCTGGTGTTACCTCTCCGAATCCCCACCTTTTTTATTATTATTTCTACTGTAATTCTACCTCACGAAAAGCCAAAAGCCGCTCTCTGCCTGTCCCCTTTTCCCGAGACTTCTGGATCCGCCCGCCTCGACACAGGCACCCCCAGCAATCCCACAAATCTCCCCCTCGCTGCAGGGCGCTGGAGCAGGAGAGTTCTCCTCTGCCTTTTTCCTTGGGACCAGGCAAGTCAGGTTTGTAGAGGGGCGAGTGGATCCAGAGTGCACGCCGAAGACCCGTAGAGGTTTGGGTGAGTACACAGATGTCATTGCGATGTCCGTTTGCAGGTCAGCTTTTTCCTCCCGCCCTGCTCTTCCTCCTCTGCCGGGATACCCTTACCTGTTCCCCTTTATGGAACTCCTGGGGAAACACCTTTTTCCCAAGCCCCACCTCCCCTTTCCCTCTGGAGCGAGGGTACTTGCTGCCTAGCGGGAGTGTCCGGTGGGGCCAGGGCGCAGCCCGGTGCGGAGCCGGTGCCCCCGGTGCGAAGTGGTCGTTTCCTTTGCCGATTGGCAGTGGGGACCTCTGAGGTCAGGGCCTATTTAGGAAAGGGAGGAAAAAAAGACATTTTAAATATGTATATGTAAATAAATAAGTAGAGGGAACAGGAATAATTCCACTTCCAAAGACTCGAGAAAGGTGTAAACAGAGCTCCGAAAGGGACTCTGGAAAAGCAGGAGTATAGGGCGGCATGTTTTGGCTTTCGGTCTTACCTGGGAAGAGCCCTACGGTAGTCCGGTGAGTTGCAAACGGAGGGGAAGGGCATTTGTCACTTGTTGCACAGGAGCGGTGTTAACAAACATCGCTTTCATGCTCTGCGCACCTTGGTGCGTGTTGCTGGGTAGGAAATACGAGTTTGACCGAGATGTCTTCAGCATCCATAAACCATCAACTCTGTTTGACTGACAGACTCATAAAATAGATACGGGCTTTCCGGAATAAAGGGGAAAACGTGGACCCTGGTTACTTCCATACATTCTATATGCAATGTGCAAGTGATACGTGTGTATTCCATACCCATGTTTTATAAAGCGTTCTTATAGTGTGGGCATTCAACTTATGTCATATTTTTTGCTTTACACTTAGAAATAGTATAATAAAATCAATAAAAGTAAATTTGCTCTTGTTTTTCTTTCTCGGTATTTCTTTAGGATAACGTATAACTGTCTGGGTGCAGTAATGCAAAACAGTGTTTGTGCAAAGTCATGTACACTCAGGCATATTTCTGAAACGCCAAATCAGGATAATTCTATACCTGCAAATACATGTACGTACATGTTCGCGTGCACGGGATATTATTTAAAGCTTGTAGTTATAAACATAACGTGCCTTTTACATTGTTACAGTGACTTGACACTAACACTTATTACTCTCTGTGAGGAGGAGGAGGAACAGGGAGCTTGTTTACTGGGTGTCTCCCCACCACCACCCAGCAGTGCTCCGTGTAGGGAGCAGAAAAAGCAGCCGGGGATGGTATTTTCCTAATTCAGTGTCAGAAATACACCCCTGGCTCCTGTCCTAACTCCTTTTGGTGTCACTTACCAGGCAGTAAAGCTGCTTGGGGGAGTTCCTTGCGCCGAGGACATCGCCAACCCCCCCAGGGCATCCCCAGCCGGGCTTGGGCCGTTCCGGCAGGACCTCTCCTTCCCCCACCGCCTTCTTTCCCACAGCCGCCTCTTTGCGGCATGGGAAACCTCTGCTTTTTGCAGGCAGTTGAGTGGAGAGGCTTTCGGTGGGCATCCAGCTCCTGCCTGCTTCCGCGGGTCAAAAAGGAGCAACGGTGGTTTTGACACCAGATTTAGACTGAGGGTTGCGGGCCCCTTTTTTTTTCCCGTCTCAGGTTCTGTTTCTTTTCCGGATATATGTTTTTATCCGAAGCTCTATAGACACCTCTAGATCCGGCCAAATCTGGGAGGGGCTGGAGCTCCGGGGAGCTGCTGATGGGGTCTTTCCCGCTGAGCAGCTCTGGCTCCCAGACTGTGTCGACCACTGGCCTGGGATGCCCGTGGGATAGCCCACCTCACCACCTCCGACGCCTCCCGAGCCCTTGGCAGTGTTTGCTCAGCGAAGGTGCATGGCACGGGATGGGGATTTGGGGCCGGGCTCCGGGGGGAATCAGCAGACTGAGGGCCGAAAACGTGTCCGTGGGTGTGACAAGAGCTGCGGTGAAGCCGGGCCGGCTGCTCCCGCAGCTGTTCTCACACCTCCCGCACGGAGCAGGCAAGCCTGCAATGTGAATGCAATTACCCTGCTGGTGTCTGATGTCTCCCCTGGCTCCCCCCTCACCAGCACTGCCTCGATGTGTCGTAAACTGGAAGCGAAATGAAAGACGGGCTTGAGCGCTCTGTGCCTAACCTCTGCTCCTCCGCACCGACGGGCCCCCAGGCTCTGGGAGCCTCATCTCTGCGGGACGCGTTTAACCCCTCTTGCAATGGGCAGCGGGGGGGCTCTGGGCAGGGGAATCGCCTCTCCCCTCTCCACAAGGAAACAACGGTCCCGAACAGATCACTCAGTTCCTGCCACCCTTCTAAAAGATCCCACGACAGCGCTGCGGGTAAGGAAATTCTTGGCCATCATCTGCCACTGGTTGATATTTTGAGATATATAGATATTTATGTATATACTTGTAAATAAAACCAAATTTTCAGCCAGGTTCGGTTTAGTTGTAAAAATAAACCATGTAAAGACCGTATTCTCATCTTCAGTAAACAGTCGGGAGCCAGATGCAAAGCAGATGCAAAGCTGCGTTTGGGTTTGGGGTCCAAGGCTCCTTCAGAGGAGCAAAGGTGGCGGTGGGACGGTTTGGTACCTACTGAAAAAACGAACATAAAAAAATCAGCAAGAAGATATTTCAAATCCTTTAAACCTCTGTGTAACATCTTCCTTCTCCTCGCGGGGAGGGCTGGGTGAAAGGGTCCGCTCAGCTCCCGGAGCAGCCGCCCAAACCTCTCCCGCCGGGGCTCCTCTCATCCCTGCATGGAACTTGCCAGGTCTCTGCTAGGGGTCCGCTGCCCTCAGAAAGTCGCAGGGCAGGACCCGGGGTAGGGTAGACACATCCCCCTGGGACAGGAGGAGGGGACGTTTCAGAGGATGTCCCGCACAGCACCTACTTCCAGCCTCGGTGAGGGTCTCTGCCTATCTTATGGGGGTACCCCATTTTGGGTGGCCTTTCCTGCAGGGAACCTGCAAAGGACAAGGGCAACACGGCAGTGGGAACCACTTTTTTCTTCAGGTAGAAAGCCCTAAGCCACTTCAAATATGGGTTAGATAGCATTTGAATGCAGCAAAACTTCGTGTAATACATTTTTAAATTTGCAGCAAATTTGACAGGTCCCCAAGGATGGCAAAACAGAAACTGATAACTATGGTTTGGGGTTGTTTGTTTGTTTGGGTTTTTTCCCCAGTAAATTATCTCTATAAACACAACCCTACTCTATTCTTCACCACCAGTGATACTGGCAGAGAACTTTTTTCCCTTTCAAGGACGCTGCACGCTGATTCCCATGGATGTATTCATTATTCACAGATAGTCACTAAGTGCTTTGGATGGAAACTTCCAGCCTGTAGCGTGTCCTAACTGTCCGTTATGCTTGTTTATTGCTTGTTATACGTGTCATACAATTGGGAGCATGAATCGCACCCCTAAGTGCTGTTTCCTTGCTAAGTGAGGGGTATTTAAACCCATGATAAATTACGAAACTGAGGAATATCCTTGGGTATGTGAATATATTAATGAATTAAACACTTTGAGAAAGATTTTGGGGAATACCTATTCCAGTGAGTTAAAATTCCAGAGCCCTTTCAGAAATACTTATAAATTGTGTGACTGGAGATGGATCATCAGCAAATCAAATTATATGTTTAAGAAAAGGTAGTCCCCACTGAAATGAGCTAACAATTACAATACACTCCTGTTTTAAAGTGACTATTCCAGAAAGGTCTTTGGCATTGATTTCCTTACACAATTTTAACATGATTGTGGAGGGGGTTTTTGTATGTACAGTGAGAGAATGTGTGGTTTTATTGGTACTGGTTAGGGTCAGCCACAGGAGAATTTTGGAGGTCATGTGAAATAGGTGCCAATAAAGCTTTTATTATTTTTAAACAGACAAAAGGGCATTATGGAAAGAGATCCTTACCAGGCCTAACCATGGATATTTTTTTCTGTCAACAATCAAGTTGGAAAATATGGAGAGACAGTAAAAACCAGTGATTTTTCAGAGTTGAATATTAACCTATTATCCATAGGAATTTTGGAATTATTTTCCCTCAGAAAATGAAGTTCTCCTGAAATGAAACACTGCACACAACTCTTGATTTTGTCTAAAACAAAAAAAAATCTAGGGAAAAAATATATTGCACTATCACAACAGAATATAACTGCTTAAATAGCGTTTAGCAGTTGATTTTTTGTGTTATGTAAGATAAGAAAATCGAACTATTTTTTAATTAGGAAGATAGATTTTATCTCCAGTCTATATGTACCTACAATTCGAACCTGAAGATATTCTGCCAGAACATGAAGTTAAGGATTCCAAATTAAAGTTTTATCAAGATGCTGTTTCCTTCCCTCATCCAATCTTGAATTCTTTCAGGGGAGCACTAAATCATTGTCAAGGAGTGTAACGATATTTTGCATGTGTTGGTACATCGGATTCTTAGATCAAACTTCTAAAACAGTTGGAGCTTAGTACACTTAGTAAAAACCTCATACCCTCTTAATTCTGGTTGACTCAGGAGTTTTAGATTAATTCCAGGACAGGGCCAAATTCAATCAAAGAAAGTATTAAGAACTTCCAGTACAAAACATCCTTTGTATTTTTACAGTCGTGTAAAAGGAAAATTGATGCATAGATCAAAGTTAGCCCCGAAATAATATTGGGGTAAGAATTATACTAGCTTTTGTACTTTGATAGTAAAATGATTCAAACTGTGTGCATTATGAGAGAAAAGTTCAAGAAAACTTGTAAAAATTACATGGAGCTTTATTATATTAAAAAATCACCTATATTTGTGAGTTACATTAATGAGAAGCAAGTGAGCTCTGCATAGATAAAAACCAGCATCTCATTTCCACTGACTCGTAATTTATTTATCATAAAAGAGGACAAGATATCAAGCTTTAAAACTGCCATTAGATCAAATATTTTTCACTGTCATGTGAAAATTATACTTCGGCAAATCCTGTTTGAGTGAGGGATATAAATTCCACCTCCCAACCCTCTGTCACTAATGATTTATATACAAATGTAAAAGCATGATTTTATTTTAGTCAGTGCAGAAATAATTTATATAAATCTATGAGCAGTTAATGTGAGTCATTAAAATCTTGGGATGAATGTAATTTTCAAATGGTTCTGCAATGCATTATAAATGGTTTTGCAATGCTCCAGCATATGTGTAGATAGATATCTGGAGATATATACAGTTACATACATATGAATATCTTTATTATGATATACAAGAATTACATTTGCATGAAAGTAGTGTTGAAATGCCTTTAGAAAGGACTGGACCTAGTCAAAATTAATACTGTAATGAACTCAGATCCTAATGCAAATCAATGGAAACCCCAAATGCATTCAGTTTCTTGTTGTGAATTATTTTGTGATCAAATCTGATTAGCCCTAGAAAACCCTGAAGCAGTAGGAAGGCTGGGTCAAACACTGAGTGAACTCCGTGGTAAAGCTCTGCTTTCCCTTGGCAAGCAGCACTGAGATGTGCTATCTTCCCCAGGATCTCAGTGGGGCTCGGCAGGAAACCCAACCATATCAGCTCCTTCTCATAAGATTCCCCTTTGACTTCACAAACTCCTTGAGTTGTGTTAGGGCAGCATGAGCCAGTTCCCACAGTAATTCCTCATGAAACCTGAATACCACAGCCCACATTCTGCCTTTGAGAGGACATGGGAAGTCAACCCAGAAATTTGCACAGGCCTCTGGCTATGAATAATAAAATCTACACTGCAGTTACCTGAAATTGGAGCAATAAGTGGACTTGCTGAAGGAAAATTTCCATATCACACTTTGTAAATCCATGTCTTACCCAGAGGAAACAAAAGTCTTGATTTAAATGGAGGCAGTACTGGAGAGATGGGCAAGGAGAGCTTAATGTATATCAAAGGGCAATGCCCTGCCAACTAAGTAGGAAGAGGTAGCAAAGTCCCTTTTATCTCCTTCTCTCACTCAGAATTCTCCTTCCACATCTACTAGGGGAGTGGAAATTAATCAAACTAAATTGAGATCTCTACATCTAACCTTTTCATTCTGTGCTGCTGTTAAAGACAAAGAATATCTAGCCAATATTGTCCACATATTCAGGGGCTAATTTTCATATAAAAAGCCAGCTGAATCACTTTGCATGTCTCTGTCAAGCTCTCTGGTCTTGGGGGGGCTTTCTTGCCACTTCATGGCAATACATACCATAATGCAGATGGGTGAAAGGCAGCTCCGCAGAGAAGATGCAGTCAACTGAATTTCATAAGAGGAAGACACTCAGTTGGAGATGGACAGTTTAAAAGGTAAAGCAAAAGCCACATGCACAAGCAAAGCAAAACAAGGAATTCATTCACCACTTCCTATGGTCAGGCAGGTGTTCGACCATCTTCAGGAAATCAGGGCTCTGGTTACAGTGGAACAGTTACTTGGGATGACAAAAGCCATCACTGATCATTCCCCTGTTTCTTCTTCTTCCCCGTTTTTCTATGCCGAGCATAATACCATACAAGATGGAGTATCCCTTGGATCAGTTGGGGTCATCTGTGTCCCCCCCTGTGTTGGGCTGTGTCCCCTCCCAACCTCTTGTGCACCCTCAGCCTACTCACTGGTGGGGTAGGGTGAGGAGCAGAAAAGGCCTCAATTCTGTGTAAGCCCTGCTAGGCAGTAATTAAAACATGCCTGAATTACCAACACTGTTTCCAGCACAAATCCAAAACATAGCTTCATACTAGCTACTATGAAGAAAATTATATCTACCCCAGCCAAAACCAGCACAATTTCCGCCCCTTACTGCATATCATTTATGTCATGCTTAAGTCCCCCACTATCCAATACATTCTCATTACACACCACCATCTTTTCCATCCTTTGATATAATAGACATAATTTCCCTAATTTGTGGATCACTCACGTAAAATGTCCACAAAATGCCCATAGATTTCACGTAGTCCATTACTTTGTGCTCCATCTGTTATGATAGGGATGCAGGACAGGACAGATTGTGTATTGTGTGAAATTACTGGGCACCAAAACCAGCTCAGGTTGAAATTAAGTCCATCCCAGCTAAAACCAGCACACCTTGTCCTGCTCAAATGCTTCATACGACTTGATTTTCTTGGCTGAACACGCATAGGCAAGATAAAAAGGATCATGTCACAGGCTTAGGCAAATGTCTGTTCATACCCCTCACTGCATACTTAATTTCTGGCAGATTTTGCCCTATCAGTCCCCTTCCATACCATGTCAGGGCATTTATAAGAAAATAAAGTTCATGGACTGCTCCTGGTAGATATCAGACCACTCTGTTTTGGAATGGAGGAGCATGTAATCTGCAGTTCCATGCCATGCCATGCCATGCCATTTGCATTTAGGTTTAGTGGATGGGGTAGACATGGATCCAACCTGAAGCACCCAAGTCCTTATAATTCATTTGGCAATGGTCAGCAGTTTCCTCAGATAGTAGGAAGAAAAAGTGCCCTGTCATCATGGTGCACAGTTATGGTACTTTGGGTAGGTGATGTGTGTTTTGCAAAGGAAAGTATCTCTTGCCTAGACATTCTTCTCTCCCCAGCCAGCATCCTTGCAAAAGCTTGGCAAACACCAGCCCTTTAGCAGTATTTATAGCTATACCTCTATCTGATGAACCACTCTAAAAGTAGGCTAACTCAAAACATACCACATCTTTGCTAGGAAATGCAGACATGAAGGGATATCTGGTTCTAATATACAGATCACCTTATGGTGTGGCAGGTTTCAGTTTCCACAATAGAGAGTGCATTTGTGCTAGGAGTGATTTAAGCCATTTGGGACCTTCAAAAGCAGAAACCCTTCATGAACCTTATTGGAAATGACTACACTTGGTGAAAAAAAAAAAAGGAAGAGAAGCTAAAGGGGTGATCCAAGATCACACACATCTAAAGAGTGGAAAGGAAGCCTTTTCCAAAATGTTGCTCTTTCTCACAGCAAATGCGTAAGTTGAGTGTGAGAGAAGTATCTCTATTCCCTTGCTGAGCTATGGAGTCCCGCTAATGCTGACATCATACTGCAAAAAGCCACCAGGTTTAGTTCAGAACAGTGAGTTTAGTAAATCTTAGCAATATTTTCTATTTCATTTTCCTTTTTGCATTTCTCCTTTTGCTGAGGAAAGCAATAAGGAAGACAACAAAGCAGGCTTTTCCTTTCAGTTACACCTGGTGCATTTGAGCTGATATTTCTCTTTCTTTCACTGCAAAGAAATCCCTTAGGAAGAGCAAAATATCAGCATAAAGATCGGCTGTGCAGATTGAAAAGAAAGATTTTGCCCTTGGGTCCAAAAGCTGGAATGTTTTCTGCAGATCATAGACTCCATAAAACATATGTACTTAATAAATAAGCAAACAAGGCTTGTGCTTAAATGGGGCTTCTGTGCAGTAATGGAGAACAACATTTGGCAAGTTGGGGTCGGGGAGTTGACACTTACATCTCTTGTAACCCAGAGCCATGGTATTTTTTGCAAATACCTAGTTTTCTTCTTCACACCAGCTGTGCAGTTGAGGCGCACAAGAGGAACCTTTTGTAAGCTTATTCCATGTGATCGGAAATGGTGCTTCCTCACAGAGCTGTCTCTGTGCAGAAAATGGAGGGAATAAGTCTACCTTGTCAAAGAAGTAAACCAGATGAGATGAGAAGTGTTTCCCTCATTCACATCTACTGTCTCACTGCCTGCACAGGTCAGCATGGAAAACAACTGAGGGGAAGCAGATGGAATGATGCCAGCACTCTGGGCTTTTGGCACCCCTCTGCAGGAGCTCAGGGTCCTTTTGCATCCCTGTGCTCTGCAGCTGTCAGCAGGTAACACACTCTGTCATATATCTCAGAGCTGCTGAAATATTATGTGCTCTGTCTCCACCTTTTGCAGAGCATGCCTGACCCTGCCTTGCTCCTTGCTTAGGGTGAGGTGTTTTCAATCCCCTTGGCAGCCCTGATGGGTCACCCAGGTTTGGTCAAGCCTAAGAAGCTGTCCTCTTCCATTTAGCAAGAGAGAAACATGTCCACCATCTGCTTACAATTGCTCTCTAAGATGCTGAGCATAGTCTTTGCTTTTCCATGTCTCCTGAACATTTGACAATCAGGATGCCCAGTGTGAGCAAGATCTTATTGGTACTTTATGGTTGTCAGACCAAAGGCTCGAACACCACCAGGTCTCCATGGGGTTCAGCTGGAATGGAATACGCATGTGTAAACAAGGTGGCCGTTCACAGCAGTGAGCATGTTTCCAGCACACTGTGATCCCCACTTGGGGTAGAAGACAGCCAGAAGTTAGATGTCAAGTCTTACAGATTTATCTTGGCTTTTTCTGGGTGGAGGGGCAAGAGGGGCACCTCATAAGGGTGTCCCATCTCCCCTGCTCGTGCACCCCTGCTTAGCAGGGATGAATGCTACTGCAAGTCCTGCCAAAGGTCATTGTATAGGACAATGGCATTAAACCGAACACCTCATTTCTAGTGGGTTGATGCTGGTTGAGATGAAGCCTACCTTTATTTCTTCATTTCCTGGCTGCTCCTAGCTTGTCTAACTGCAATAATCCTTTCTCCTTCCTTCATTTGTGTCTCTTGGTGTGAAGAACAGCAGAAGCAGATTAAGGACTTTTTCCTTAGCCTTAAAAATGCATTCATATAGCCTCAAAAATATGCCATACAAAAATGTATTGCAGACATCCCTTACATCAAATGGTAAGTCTTGTGTGATTGTGACCAAATCATTACATAGTACAGTGAAGTCAAAGTTAAGTTCAGTTAAGGATAAAATCCACAGTGTTTGCTTAGATTTGTTTTTCTTTTAGTCCACAGGGATAAAAAACAATTGATTCATCTGGAACTCTTCATTTCCAGCATAATTTTGTTTCATTAAGCACAACAATTCTATTATTCTGAATTAACTGTGTTTGGTTCTGTGTATCTAACCTCACATTCAATTCTGAAAAAAAAAGAACCCCAAAATAATGAAGTGACTATGAAATATTTCCTTGGGCTTTGTGATAGTGAAGTGTTGCGGGCACCTCTGGGATCAACAGAAGATTAATCAAAGACTTTGATTCTGAGTTAAAAACCAGCAAGCGTCTTTTTGTCTAATGTTGGGTTGTTGCTTTCTGTCCTATGCTGATGATTTCAAGTGTTCCTAAATACAGGTTTTTCTATTTAATATATCTACTAAGGCCAGTTCTAAAAAAATCTGGAATCCACTGAGATTTGGCTCAAAAAAAGCTACAAATTTTTTGTGTTATCCTTGAGAAATCTGAGTAATCTGAACTCTTTCTTTCCATGAGGACCAAATCTATAGTTTGCATGAGGCATGTGAAGGCTAAATTGCGATTTAAGCAGTTCTTGTATCTTCCTTTTCCCAAGTGACAATCAATGTTATTTAGACAGCTTTGGGAGCCTTGCTGACACTTAATGAAGTCCTATAGGCTTTTAGATTCAATTTAAATTCAGATTAATATTCCAGTTAGATCACTACTACCAATTATGCAAACAGTAGTAAAACTTAAAGGTACTATCTGTACCTAATCAGAAATTAAGCAGGACATGTAAATGCAGACTCTTTGAAAATCTACCATAATCACCATGTTTAAGAAAAGAAGTATAAAGTTTTAAGGCTGTCTTTTCACAGAGTCTGAATCTGGGGAAATTCTTAGCTGGTATGTGAGTTGATATGGCTTCCATTTAGCTTTAGATCCATGTAGTGTGGTTCTGGATGAGATCTGAGGAAAATAATCCAAAATCTGTGCCTTTCCTTGAGCTGGTAATTTTCTGATTAAGTATCTGAATCAGACCTCTTTCAAGACTCTAATCTTTGACTGCAGGCCACACTACTTTTTATCTTGATTTGCCTTATTTCTATTCTGCAGTCTTATCTGATGTTTATCCCAGGTGCACATTTAGCCAGACTTCCTTGGTATGAAACAGTACACCTGTGAAGTAATACATGGCAAAACATTTTTGCTATGAGGAATCAGCATTTCCCATCTTTTCCCCGTGCAAACACAGTCAACAAAATGAGTGTCTGGTGACTCTGAACTTCTTTTGAAAGAGATTAAAATCTTTCTTGTTCCCTGCCACTTTAGTTTCCACTTCTTGTACTGGATGCATAGATTCATGGATTGCTCTATCAGGGTGTTTTAATCTACTTTCAAAATGTGTGCCTGTAGTAACTTGCATGGAAGAAAATGCAAATAGAAGCGAAACAGAAATGAAAATAAGATGACAAAGAAGAACATCTTTGTTAACCGTTGCCCACAGGTATGATGTGTAGATGTGTTTTAGTTGCTTAAATACCAGGGCAGAGAGCTACCTCGCCGCCTTAGGATAACTGCAGACACAATCGGCCTTACCACAGTGCCATCTCCAGGCCAAATCCCTCTCCTGATCAGGCTCAGACCTCTGCAAAGGGCCCTCAACTGGCCCTAGGGTTGCGTTTTTCTAATTTCTCTTACTAAAAGTTTAGTCGGTATGAACCCGTGGTGTTAAAAGGCTCCAAAAGGGTCCTGGTACCTCAGAACCCATCGGGATGTTCACAGATGTTGCAAGACCATAGTGCATGTAATTGATTTCAAACAAAAATCAGTGCTGAGGTCCAGATACAGTAACATTTTCCCATTTTCCCTAGCAGTTCTGTCTTGCACCATCCAAATGCATAATAAACTTAGATCTGTACTTTTGCCAAGTTTCAATTTATAAATAAAAGGGCTCAGAGCAAGCCAATTTTCCTACTTAGTTTTAATAGCTAATACTCTGAAAACCTCAAAGCTAATTAAACTGTTCACTGTCCTGCTGCATTTAATTATTCAGATATTGATCTAACAGCTTAACACACAAGACAAAACAGTGACATATTTTATATTTGGAAATGGAAAAAATACGAAGCAGACCTGGTTTAAATGGATTTAGCAGTTAATAACTGAATTCAAAGAGCAGTGTTTCCAAGTGTTGATTTTTTCATGCCCCAGTCTGTCTATTAAAAAAAAAAAAGGAAAAAAGACAAAAATTTAAGATACCCCAGACAGCCCTATGAAATTGGCAATAAATCTTGCCTCAGATTTCACATCTAGCTGAAAAAAGATCCTAGACAGTACAGTGCCAAACCCATGTGTCCCTATGAAGATGAAGACGAGTCATTTGGCTAGGAAAATCAGACCAGCACAAAGGAGTCCTGTGCTCAAGTTCTGACCCTACCTGAGACAGACCTTGGGCTAATAAATATTTAGCTTGCCTTGTTCACACTAAACCGAGTCTTGGGTGACATGGTTAGTGCAAGGAGTCCCTGACCATGGCAGGGGGGTTGGAACTAGATGATCTTAAGGTCCTTTCCAACCCTAATTATTCTATGATTCTATGATTACTGCCTGCATACTGAGCCTCATATGTTTCCCTCTATAACTGTTTAAACTTAGGTCACCGTCTATCCAGTATGCGACTTGGTCTTAAGGGATGCTTAGCCTTGGGACCAAAGTAGAAACCCCACTACAATACAGAACAAATTGCTCTATATGGACAACCATAGTGAGGTTCTTCTTTTGAAAGAAGGGGTTTGTGTTCCTCCTTAGGTTTTTCTTTGTTTTTCTTTGTCTTGGAAACATCATCACATTCTTGGGAAGCATTCTCATGATTTCTTTGGAAAAACTATTTTCTCCCTCCCCACCTGAATTTGTGAGGCCTTTGGAGAATGAGAAACACAGATGTTCTGGGTCCACCAGCATCATTTCCATTTTTATTACTACATAAAGGAGAAAAACAGAACCTAGCTTATTTGGAGTGGAAATCATCTATAATTTAGCCATTTACAGCTAGCCTAGACACCCTAAATTGCACAGAAACATATGAACATAGCATGCAGTCTGTCTCATCCAGAGGACATATTTATCAGATGTCCTGTGCCCTAAAACTGTGTAATACCTTCCACTGGTTATCAGGAGAGCCCATGGTGACTGGATGAGGTACAGATGTCTAGAACATAGTTAGGCTGCTTAAATGTGGCTGCTTAGTGCCGTTTGGTATTCCCAAAGACATCCAAGGTATCTGTACAGGACTTCAAGCGTGACATGGGACCTCTGAGGGACTCACATGGTGCCAGAACATGACCTTTTGATGCTGTATGGCTCAAACAACACTAGACATATTGGTTTGGTAACTAATTCCTACCTTCAAAGACAGTGAGACAAATGCAATCATTAATTACTGTGGTTTTTTTAGATAACACATTAAAAAGCAAAGTGATTCATTAAATTGTAGGCAACTATTCACTCTGGATTTGATTCTGCCTGTTGGATGTGGCCAGAAGCTCCCTGGGGTGAGGGCTCATGCTCCTGCTATGGATCAAGAAAGCAAACCACCACAGCACAATTCAGTTGCATAGCTGTCTGTTTACAATCCCTCTAGTGACACTTAGAAGGCCACATTGAACTTGGCTCTGAGGCAAGAAAGATCATGAAATTACTACAAGGCAATGATCTGCACAAGCAGGCTCCTATGCAAACCTCTCAGACATTTTTGATTCCTCTAGAGACCTCACTGTAAGATTAATGTAGACTGCTGACTCAGCCCTGAGGACTTGTTCACACAGGGCCGCACAGGGACTTTGGTGGGAGAGGCAAAGCCAAAACTGAAACAGCGAGGGAGCACAGAAGATCGCAACAAACTGTAGGAAGGGCTTTGTATGCCTTAATCCGTGCCAAGGTTGCACTTCCATTCAGGACTGTGACCCTACAAGCTGTTAAGGTCCTGTGGCTGGTCATTACATAGTGCTGGGATAATATATTTCTCCTGAGGAAGTAAATTTAAAGTTCTAATAACCAACATGTATTTCAGTGCAATTGATCAGCAGGGGGTTGATTTAAAGCCTGCCATTTGTGAGACATCCACTTTATGCAAGATGTGCTTTGCTTTCCATCAGGAGCAAACATGGCTTTCCCTTTAATTGGATCTAGCACAGGTTGTAGGTAGAATACATATAGAGGAAGCACACAAAATAACGGGTGACATATGGTCATTATTGCAGAATTCACTGGCTGGCAACTCAGTATTCTGCGTTTCCAACTTACAGTAACTGACACCAGATAATACAGTTGGGATTAATCCAGGCTTTATGAAATGTTCCAAAAACTCAAAGCTAATTACTACGCTTGAGATTCCCAGATTGGCATATGGTGTTAGAAAGCATTGTGCAATTTAGGGGAAAACATAAATTCTGCAAGAACTGTAGTTTGCCAAGGAGCTAGCTTTCCTCTCAGATTAGTTATTGTTAATTGCAGGGAAGTTTCTTATACATGTCAGTGCATTTCTTTTTTAATCTGTTAGTCCAGTTCCTAGTGCCTTTTGAAAAAACCACCTTATTAAAACCATCAGAAGAAAATCTGGTTCCCAGTCTGGCCAAGAGACTAGATTTGACTGTCATAAACCGTAGCAGATCACTTGCAGTCACATTTAAATCAAGCTTAATAACATTAAAGCTTGTACATAGTGGGAAATTCCATTTTAAATTCCTTCACCATCTGTTGAATAAAGATTAGCTAACAGTATTTCCCTTTGGCTTCTCTTTTCCTTAGGACTCTCGGCGCACAGATGTAAGTTTATAAAGGCTGTGCTAGAAGTGGGGGGTCAGGAGGGTGAGCAGAAGGAGCCGGACCGAAGCGGGACATGAGGACTGCTGATGGGCATTGGGGACTGAAATGTCACCTTGCCACACACTGGTTGATCACAGTGAAATTATTCTGAAGCTAAGTTGTTTGTTACGCCTTTTCACAACAGATCTCCACTGTTCAGGTTCTGGAATCGCTGATGGAGCAATGTGCTGTTACACAACTGTGGGTGAGTATTTTTTGCCCCATAATATAGCACTTCTCTGTAGCCGTCCGAGCCCTCCCTTCTGCCATCTAACAGCACCATCTTCAGGCACATTTTAAAACCTATCAATTACCTAGCGGCGACCCAACCGTTCATCACGCCGGGGATGCTCTTTTCCTGGTGCTGAGTTCGCAGTTCTCCTGCTTTTTCCATGGGCGCTGTCTGTAAGGCTTGACACTCGTCAAAATTAGGCTATCAACTCAAAATCCGAAGGCCAACCGCCTCTCAGTTGCACCCTTTGTGTCTGTGTGATCGAATCTTTCCTCAAATGGGCTCTTAAATATTCTTTAACCTTTGTACCTGTTTCATACTGTTTATTTTAATTATTTGTTGATCTTTTCCCAATCTCCTCCATAGAAATACTTATTTTATTTTCACTTTATTTTCAAACAGCTTGTTTCAAATTCCTGTTTTTTAACTTTGAAACAAAGAGATTTCTAGGTCAATTATATTTCATTACCTACTTGACTTCAATGTATGTTTTTAACACAAACAAAATCTAGTGAAGTCAAAAGAAATACATGAGTTATTAAGCTCCAGCAGCTGTCTTTGTTTCATGTGTAAACCAAAAAAATCTGGGCCTGCTGAGTGTTCAGATCACAAGAAAATGCAACGAGAAATACTCAGCACACTTTAGAAGGTCATCGCAACCACCTACTTAACGAAATGCCATTTGCATTATCTGTTCATACCTCACTTTATTTTTTTTTTTTCTATAGTCCATAGGCAAACCAGCAGTAAAGCTTCAGTTATCATGCAGTTTTCTGGAGCTACTGGAAGACAAAGTGGGACAGGCAGAGCCCCATGCCTTCTACTGCTTGCCACCACCCATGGTTTCTGTGCGAGGCACATGTAAAGCGACTTTAATTTCTTTATGGGAACGTTTAGCTTCTAAGAAGCACGGTAACTGTTTCTGTACTTTGTTTGCCAGGTAATAAACGCAGAAAAAAACCCAGTTTCTCTTTCCTGCCCTCTGGTGCAAAGGGAAGAATGATGCTTAACTTTAGGGAGGGTCTTCACATCGAGAGGTGCCTCTACAAGTTTTCTCTGAATCCATGGGATCTCTTCAACTGTGAGTACTGTGTCTGGCAGCGCCGATGGGAAAGTACACGTTTTCCCGCTTTTGCATCACTAGATAGACCAACAACGTGGTGACATTTGAGGTTTTCGTTAGGCTTTATTTGGGAAAGAAAGATTCTTCAGTACCAAAGATGCCGGATTTGCCAGTTTTCAGTGCATTCAGTTTTGCAGCAAAAAGGTAATTTCATCGAAGAGTTCTCATCAAAATGATAGCCTCTGCACGGCGTCCATAGTAAATATTGCAGGAGGCAGCACGTTTCAGATCTCATTTTATTGCACGCACTTGCCGGGCGCAGCCGCAGTGTGAAACGATCACCAAATGAAAGGGAGAGGGAGAGGGAATGCTGGGGGTAAAAAGCCCGGCCCGGGGCCGGCGTCCGGAATACGGGGGTCTGGATCGTGGAGTGGGGGTGGCGGGGGAGACGATTACGGACCCAGAAGTGTGGGTCTTCGGACATTTCCCTCTAGGAAAAGGGCTTATTGCTCGCCACTGATTTGCTCCCTCCTGCCCGCAGAGCCGCACCTGGAGGACGCTGGCCGGGGCGCCGGGGGCCCTTCCGGGGGATGCTGCTTTCTCCAGGGGGACTGGGGAAGAGGCGAGGGGTCTTGGCCTCTGGACACCGAAGCCGGGCGAATGCCTCGGAGAACCGGGCCGGATGGCACCGGAGTGTCTGAGCCCCTTGGCTTTGGGGATCACGGCTGAGAGATAGGGGTGCGTACAGGGGTGAAGGTTCCCCGCCCTGGATAGGAGTTAGGCTGTTCATAATGAAGGGGCTTTTTGATGTCTTGTAGCCGAAGACAAAAATCTTTCTGGTCCTCCGCCCCAGACTTTCCTGTGCCCTACTTCTGGGCGAGAGATCACTTTTGTGGGTTACTTTAAGGAGATGGAAGAGGCTGCGGTACCGGCCGGGAGGGGAGGGAAATGCTAGGAAAGCACCGAGGGGGAGGCCGTGCGGAGGAGAGCGGAGCACCTCGGCCCCACGGTTGCAGGAAGCTGGTGCCCTGGCCAGCCCCAGCCCCTCCTGGTCATGTCTGGGGAAAGGGAACGCCATCGATGCCCTTGTCCGCCCCTTCGGTCAGGTCCGGCTGGCACGGGAGCCGCAGGTCCCTCAACTCCTGCAGCATCCTCCCCAGGCCCGGCTGCGGCAGAGCAAAGGCCCCCTACGGCTTCGCCTCCAGGTGTCGTGGGCGACCCCCCGAGCGGGCCTGCTGGCGAGTGGGAGCGCAGGTCAGATCCCGAAGCCCTCCCTACAGTCCGGCACCGTAACCGGCCCCGAAGAGGCTAAAGCTCCACCTCACTCCTCCACCGGCTCCGCGGCCTGCCACTCCTGAGAAAAATCAGGGATAGAGGAAAGGATACTTTTCTTTTCTTTTCTTTTCTTTTCTTTTCTTTTCTTTTCTTTTCTTTTCTTTTCTTTTCTTTTCTTTTCTTTTCTTTTCTTTTTCTTTTCTCTTTTCTTTTCTTCTCTTTTCTTTTTTCTTTTATTCCTGTCTATCCTATCCCACTCTACTCCATACTGTTTTATCCTATTCCACTCTATGCTATTATATTTATTTTATTTTTTGATGGAAATCCGTTTTTCAAGCTCATTTGATTTTGCCAGACCCCTCGGCCCCGTAACCCCGGGTTTCAGGGCCTCCCACAGGAAGAAGCAATGAGATGCTTCTCCTCTCCAGACGCCTTTGGGGTCCCCCCGCTCTCCCAGCGCGGAGCCGGAGCAGCAGTGCCTGGGCGGTCCCGTTAGCAAATCGGGACGAGCGCAGCCGGGGTCTCCAGTGGGAGGGCAGGGAGGGCTGGGAAACAGAAGACTCAACTTTTGCTTCCCAAAGCAGCTTCTCTGCCCAGATCGGAGGCGAATTCCAGGACGGTCCCCTCCCAGGGACACTTTTCCTTCCCGGCCCGGGATGCTGCACCGCTATCGCGGGATTTGGGTGAAGAGTACCGGGTGCCGACCGTCCGGGGGATGTTTATTCGATCGTTTCTCCTTGTCCCCGAATACAATGGCGATAATCGCGGCAATTAGAAGACGAACTCGGAGCAGAGCAGGATGCCGGGCGAGGGGACCCTCACAGAGTCCTCCTGACGGAGGATCTTCTCAGTAATTTCACTTCAGGAATCTGTCTCTTCCTTCCTTTGGCTTTATCCCAAAGCAGTGAGATGTTTTTTGTCTGTTTGTTGGTGGTTTATTTTCTACTTATTTATTTTGTATTTATTTTTAGAGGTGTAGCTGCCTTTCCTGGTCATCTGGAAAATGGATAAAGAAAACGGGAATATTTCCAGAGTATTTAGTTTCCTTCAAATAAAGATTTTACACTATTGGGTTTTTTCTTTGCTAGCACTTCCTGGGGCTGGACCAAACAAGGGCTGGTCTTAAATTAACACACAAAAAAAAGGTGGCTATCCAAGATGAAACATATACCCAGCTACAGCAGCCTCATGTAGGAAGCCCCTGAGTCCTGGCATTCTCTAATCTTTTCCAGGTTTGATTTTACAAAAACAAAGGTCTTTAAAATAAGTTTTTATTCATCTCTAATGTGCACATCCTTGGTCATTTTGTTGCTCTGGAGCCCTGTTCAGATCCATCACAAAGGAAACTTTTACCTTCATTTTTTGGTGAAAATCAATAGCAGAACAAGTATTTTTCTCTGCGATATATCTCACAGAGATCTGTCCTGCCCTCTGTGAACATTGTAACAGCTTCTGAGCACGGGCACAGAACTCCTCATGAAAGGCCAATGACAGCTGACTTTCCACATGCACAGTTTTCAACAGATTTTCTCCTCTAACTTCTGCACCTGCATCTTCATTCTTTTTTTCTCACCACCGGGGCTCGGTAAAGCCCTTCTCCAGCCAAACGCGTTTGTTACCACCCCATATTTTTTTTTTTTTACACCGATTTACCCTGCTCTCACTGCCCGTCACATTGCTCCTCCGGATTTTTGTGTTCTTCTTACTCAGAAGATGCTGGTGGCTGCTTCTGAACTTTGTTCTGTCCCACAATATCGGCACATTTACAGTATTAAAAGGCAGGTTTAAATAAATTGTATAAAGGATAACCAGAATACAATGTATACCAGATCCTTCCATTCTTGAAGCTGAGCTCTGTCTTTGCCCCTCTTGGAGAGCCTTCTGGAGTGTATAAAATACTATTTTGAGCTGGTATTTAAGTTATCAGGAGCCTCAGAAGTCATAATAGTATACTGCCAACAGAAATCATACCAGTATACTGCCAGCAGAGTTTCTACCCCAAAGAAAACAAGAACTCAACTATAACTTCTGTAGCAACAAAGATGCTAACCTGACTCTTCTATGCCAAATTTAGAGTATCACTGTCACCAAAGATTGGTACTGTCTGTGCTTGCAAAACTCTGTTAGATGCAAACCGAAGGTCACTTTTTGGGGAGGCTGTAACCTCTGGTTGTCTCCTGACAGTGTGATATGTTGTTAAAAGACTTTAATACTGGGGAGATGCAAATCTGTTCACACTCTGAAAATCCCTGAGGTTTTGCATTTTGGAGCTTTTCCAGTTCTGTAAGACATTTAAGCCCAAATTTTATTACTTTATGAAACTGGTTTTGATTGCTTGGGAACTCAATAATGTCCATGTGAAATCTTACCTACAAAGTTCAACAGAGCAAGGAAACGCTGAAATTAACTGTGCAAATTTGGTCTTTATGATCATGTGTTTTGGAAAGTCAGAGCTACAAGGAATTAGTGTTAAAAACACCGGAAGAAGTTAGAGAAGACTGAACTCATTGCCCAGATTTTGGTACTAAAACACAAACCACATGCTTTTAGGGTCTAGGTTTGAACACCAAGCTGAGTTAATTTAGATCTGATCGTATATATAATTATGGATAACATGCAGGACCAATTCCATGCCCCACTAGTAGAGCTGCATGTTTGTGGTATCTGCGTTGTTGTGATGAGAAAAAAAAATGAAGCTTAATTCATAAACATTTATATCACTCATCTGGAAAAAAATGTCTGTAAAATGTGTGTGGCAATATTATTTCTGTCCAAGAAATGATTTCTCTTTCTTTTAAGAAACTTTCATCTTACTTTTAAGAGATTCAATATGCAGATGCTTTAAGCAGGGATGGCCACACTCCTACTCCCAAACAGTTCAAATGCATCTCTCCTGCCTGGGCCATATTGCATTGGTCTTTAACTGCCCAGGGGCTGCTGAATAATCCAAATTCCCAACACAGAGCAAACAAGGTGCCTTGGGCTGTGATCACACTCCCTGAGTCACTCTGGGGAATAGCTGCCCCAGATCTCCAGATTTTTGTAGGAATTCCAGATTTTCACAGGAATCCCCAAATTCTTTTGCACTGCAACTTGTTTCCAGAGCACCGGATCCCTCTCTGATCATCTTTCCAAGGTACGTGCCTTACAGTTCCCAGGCTAATGGCATTTTGGCATGCTGTTTGCAGAGTTTGGAAGCTTGGCTGCCCTCATACTGATCAACAGGAAAGACTCTATGGGATAACAGAAATCTGGAAAACATGAGGGGGGAAAGATGTGGCTTTGTTTAAACTGGGGAAAAAGAAAAAAAGAGCAGTAGGACAATAGCTTTCTATATGTAAAATGTTGCTACAAAGTTGCTCATGATCACTTGTGACCAACTGAAGAAGAATGAAAAATCACTTAAAACTGCAGCCAATTAAAACAGGATCAATATTAGAAACACAGACTGTCTCTTAAAGTGGTATCCAAGAGAAGGGTTTGGTAGAAATCCCAGAGCTTGTGCTGCAGAAATGCAGGTTAGAAGAAATATCCATAAGATATTATCTAAAGTGATTTACTTAACTTCCACACAGGGGGTTGGATGGTGGGAGAGTGGCCTGGATAATTTCTTGAATTCTCTTTTAGTGCTTCATTGCCACAAAACTATCATCCCCGCAGGCAAGGCAACTATTCAGCTGGCTGACAGCTGATGCAGGACAGAGTTTAAACTCAGCTGAAGGCTGACTATGGTGGTAGAAATATGTTGATTCATCTGGAATTCAGGCTCTTAGTTCACACCCAAATAGCTGGCAGGGCTGCTGCTGACTTCAGGAGCTCAGTATCAGGTCCTTAGCTGGCAGCTGCTACTGTGTCCCTTTCGCTGTGTTTTAAAGAAGTGTTGCAAGATTGGCCTGTTACCAAACCTATTCCAGCTCTGTGAAATACAATGGCTATTTCGGCATGAGCTGTATGACAGTCAGAGATCAGGGGGTACAGAAGGTGGCTAGGCTATTCAGTTCACATCTATGTTACTAAATGGAAGTATCAACCTTTTCATTCTGCCCTTGATTGTTTTAGTAGAATAATCTTAATCCAGACCTCGGATACTGGAATTATTGCCGGAGAAATGGCCTTAGTAGTGCAGACCAGGTATGAAATTGACCTCCTTATAGGAAAAAGACCTGCATTTTTACTTCAACCATCAAGATTACTTGAAGAACTCAAAGTAGGGAGCACTGTACTGCTTTTCTAAGTTTTGGTCATGGAGGACACTTATTGCACACACAAATGAAAATGATGTGATCAATAACATAGGGGCAAAAGATGTTTAAGGCAAAGTTTGAAAGGAGTTAAGGAAGCTCCTCGAGCAAATCTCCTATAGCTCTTCTCCAGATATTAACTTACCTGATTTCTTGTGATTTTCAGAAAAGTAGGAAGATCTAGAAACTCCTCATTCAGAAGGGAAAGAAAAGGCCCTGCTGCCTGGCAGTACAGGGAGGGGACTCTCATTGACACCCATCTTATGCTGTCATGCACTTCAGGATCCAGCTGGAGCAACTGAGGAATGATGGTCCTCAGCTGGTCCTATTGCTGGAGCTCTGTAACAGCCAGGCCTTTTCATAGCAACCATGGGAAATAACCTTCAGGGTTTTTTTGCTGCATAGATCTGTTTCATATGCACTGGAATAGATGAGTGCTCAATACAAGCAATTATGGCATCTCTGATGGGGCATGGCAATAAACAGGAGGGAGGTGGGAACTTATTTTGTGTCATATTTGTCTGCAGAGTAAGGGGGAAAGTGTACATGAAGCAGAAGGTGGTGGAATGGGTTGATAGTGAGGTGGAGATAGGAAAAGGAAATTAGGAAGATGGATACAGTAAGGAGAGGAAGATGAAACAGTGGCAGGTTGGAGATCAGGAATCAAAAAGAACAGTTTTAGAGTCACTGTGGAAAATCACTACCAAAGTAGCCTTGATGAGAAGAAAGCAGATGAAAAGAATAAGGTGAGTGATGTAAGAATTTAGGGAGGAAACAAACATGATCCTGGCATGGCTGGAATTGACACAGCGAGACATTAGGGTTTGCTCGTGACAACTCCTGGGCTTTCCTGCAAACGTTGCTCCTGGAATCAAAGCCCATGTCTGTGAGTGGATGTTGAACAATTCACAGCCAAGACTTGGGGAGTGGAGTGTGAGGAAGTAGGATGCTCCATGGGGACAAGCAGGAAATAGATGGGGACCCAAGTTAACAAATTACTCAACTGTGAAGGGCAGGGGATCTCTGAGGACAGAGAGCACAATGACTGTGACCCTTGTTGCCCAGCTCAGTTCTCACCATGTGTCTTCTCATCCTTTCTAGACACTACCCTGCACCAAGGAGCTTCACTGCCATCTCCTGCCACCTCCACCACCCATGGCAGGAGGAGCAATGCTGCCCTCGGCTGCTGCCACTCTCACCAGGACAGAAGCAGAGCTGTTGCTGCTTATAAACCACCCTGTGATTAACATGGCAGGAAGAACCACCCCTACCCTAAGGCATCTCCAAGAGCATGCATTCAGGTGTGTAATGCACTGGGTATCCAGGAGATGGTCACACCTCAAAATGGGCAAGAGAAGCTGAGCTAAAAGCCACTTGTCTGCAGGGATTAACCCATGGGCTCCTCTTCCAGCAGAGCACCAGACCTGCAGCCATGGGCAGGGAAGGAGGAGGATGCTACAAGCCTCCTCCAAGCCCCCACTGAAGACCAAGGTGCTTTTAATTTTCATCTGGGAACTTTCCCCTCATTACCCTCCTGACAGGATGGGTGCAGACAGCATTAGGAACGCTGGGCTACACACCAGCCCCAGAGGAATGTCCTTCTCTTCTGCGGCAGCACCTCGGCGCAGGGGAAGGCACACCAGCACTTCCAGCCAAACACCTTCCCTATAGGATTTCTTCTTTTCCAGCTGGAAGCAGATGCAGGAGGGCAGGGAGCCTCCACCCCATCCTCACTCGGCTCCCTGCAGATGCACAAGTGAGTCTGGCCGATGTGTTTTCCCAGGGCTAAAGGGGATTGGTGATTAAAGGGGCCTTCTGACCAGCTTTCCCCTAAAAGGAGCTTACAAAGTCCGTTTGTTTAACCTTTTCACAGCAGCTTGACCCTGTCATGAAGAACAAATCACTCCAGAACAATGTTGAAGTGTGGGACTGGTGGAGTGGCTCCCAGTCTCTTCCTCCTCTGCTGCTGCACACCCAGGGATGGGTCCAGCCCTGGTGAGGAACAAGGACCCTTTTCTGCCTCCTGCCAGCCCCACAGCATCTGTGGGTTTTGACCCCCATGAAAGGAGGACTGCTGGTGGCATAGATGTGACATATTGCAGGCAGCCTGCAATTCATCTCCCTGCTGAGAATGAGGGCTCTCACCTCCAGTATTTTCTAAATATTAGATGCACTTAGGGGGTTGTTGTTTTGTTGGTTTTGTCCCCACATCTAAATCCTTCAGCCAACTTTTGGGTTTATATTGCCTATTTTACACATTTTGTGGACTGGTTAGCAGTGAAACCAGGGGACAAATAGACTCATTAGTGAAGTTTAGAAATAAATGTTCAAATTCTGTTACATTCTTGATTTTATGGATAGGAAAGGAACTATTTAGTTAGAAATAGCCACTAAACATTTATCAAGATACTCAGATTTTAAATGATAACTTTCTTTTTGTCCTAGTCTAAAGGATCAAAGCAAAAATGCATGAACTAGACAAAAGTTCTTATATTCCAGTGTTTTCATGAAGTGATTTTCTACATGAACAGGAAAATGAATCTTAATCGCTTACCACAAAAATATCCTCAGGCGATGGTAGCACAATTAAGACTTTTTCTTTAAATAGTAAGCAAGCTAATGCAGTACGTATGGTGCCATTAGCAACTTCAAACTAGTATTTGGATATTCATTTAATTTAAAACAGCATGTGCTAACAGAAAACTGAGCAGTAATGATAAATGTAAACTTGGGTAGGAAAGTAAATAGTGCCATTTCTGTTGGGTGTGTAAGCCATTAGTCAAAATCAACAGAACCAGACTTTGATGCAAGTATAAGCACCATGTATTTTATTTCCTACAGTGATTTAAAAAAAAAAAAAATCTTTTGTTTGTCTCTGCTTTAAAAGAATAATTCTTGTGAAGAATGGTCCTATTTCTGCTGTATTTTATAGTGTGCGGTGATTGTCTTTAGGAAGAACTTTTCCTTTGTTTGTAAATAATGGAAAAAAATTGACAGCAGTGGAGCAAACTGTGTGTAAAATGAGGTGAATGAACTCATGGCACTGTTACAACTGCAAGTGTAAATTTAGACTCCATACTGATACCTTTGGTTTTTCACCTGATGACATTTGCTGCAGAATAGCAACGGAAACAACCTGATCAGCAGAAGGTGGCACTTTCCTTTTAAATGCCCCATGGAAAACCTGCTGTCTTAGTAGTCAGGTCCTTAAATTTCCTTTCTGTAAAGCAGACTGGCTTATTATTAAAGATATTGCTTTAATCCAGACCTTTTAAAATTTGTGGGACACTACTGAAATTAAGATTATTTACTTGTTGAGAAAAACATGGCACAGGCCATTCCTGCCAGCCCTTGCAAGGGAAAATGTTAGTTCTCCATCTCAACTAATTTTAGATAATGGTGTCAGCTGGAAATAAAAATAACAGCAGCACTGATACTAGGATAGTAAAATAAATAATCCACATAAAAACAGGGAGAAACTAACAGGATGAGAAAATTTTATTATAGGGGAGTTCCTTATTTTCACCACCCCTCTGTTCACAGCAGTTCCTGTGAACCTGGAAATCCCTGTGGGTATTACTGGTCCCTGGTGCCTCTCAGAGCTGGCCCTCGCTGCAGCTGCTGGGGCTTCCTCCATTGCATAGATGGTAAAGAGAGCTGAGATGTTAGGGGTAGAGGTGGGTACATGGCTTAGTAAAAATCTAGTCCTTGACCCTTGTGAAAAATTAACTGTTGGAGGGCAAGGGGTCCTCAGCAAAGAGCCTCAGCCCTGAATACTGCTGTAGAGCACCCTGCCCAAGCTCAGGGAGCAAGAATGAGAAGTTAACATATCACAATGCAAGCAGGAAACCTTTACCTGGCAACGAGAAAACCTGCATCAAGTCTCTGCACTGGGTTAAAAGGGAAGAAGTTTTGTGCAGTGCAGGAGAGGGCCATCAGGCTTGCTGGCACATGCATCCTCCTTGCTGGAGCTGTTCCACTTTGTATAAATAATTAAATCATCTTTGGAGCAAGGACTTGACCCTGCATCTCTCGTATCCCAGGTGAGCACCAGAACAACTGGGCAATAAAATCAATCTCTTACTTTTCTCTCACTGGCCCAATGAATATTTAATCGCCTGTACAAAGTGAAGCAGCTCCAACGGGAGGGAGTGAAAGCCAGGCACCTTGCAAAGCCTCTGTAGCTCAATGGCCCTCAGTGTTTGAGTCCTCATGGATAAAAGCCCTTGCTATATGAGAGAGGGAGCTGTGTTGTGTTCCCTCCCCTCTAGCAAGGTCCTGAGATGTGGGAGGCAACCCGTGTCTTCCTGCCTTTCCCATCCATAAAGGCTAGTCACCTACACATTTTCTTTTACAGCTGATGATATTAATGGCACCAAAATATATTGGCTAATGATCAGAAACAATCACCTAGGAAGGAGAAGAATCAGGCAGAACCCATATCTCACAGAAGACTCTGCTGCTTCTGCTCAAGTCAGTGAGAAAGTTGAACAGATGAAGTTACACAGGTGGGAAAGATCATGTGCCCACTGAAAGGAGTTTGTGTCTTGGAAGGGTCTCCCACATGGCTACTGTTTCCACTCCAAGTTCCTTACTTTCACTACTGTCTGATGCAAAACACAATCCAACACATCACAGCAGTAAAAAGCATAAGGAAGAGCTGCAGGGAATAAGAATGTAAAGAATAAGGTCATTCTGCCCAAGGCGCATCTTGTTTATTTTTGTAATTCCACAGGAAACTAGGCCATCCAGTGGGGGTTTTACAGCTAATGCAGGTTTTGAAAAGAAAGCACAACTGAGGGGGTTTTTAAAAAATGTGCTGAGCCAGAAAGGACGCTACTCAGGTACTTCTGTAGCTTATCAAGGTCCAAATGGAATGAGAAGTGCCCTAGAGGGATTCTAGGATCCTAGAATCCTAGGAGGGATTCTTCCTAGAGGAAGAATCACTCCTAGTCTCACTTTGTCCTGAACTGTCTCAGCAAGCATTATCTTAGCAATTTTTTGCTTATAACAGGCACAAAGAACTAAAGAACAACTGCTATTTACAACTGCATCAGATATCCAATAAAGGGATTGCATAGGAAAAAGTGAGGAAGATATTTAACCTATTTTCACAGATAATTTGCTATAAATCCTCCATTCTGCCAGCATACTGCTGCATTTTCCTAACAGACTTTCTTTTGGTAAATCTATCGTCACCTTAAAATAAGTTGAAATATTGTGTATTAAAAAAAAAAAAAAGATATTTTGTCTAGAAATGGCAGCTTTTCTTTCAGTTCACAATGTCATTACAGAGCTGTACATTTTGTTTCCAAAGGGATTTTTTGCTTAATTTTCCTTTTAAAAATTATTAACCCTCCCCAACATTTCTTAGGCATTCTTTGTTTCTGACAAAATCTAATGATGATCAGGAGGGATCACGCCAAGTCTGGGCTTTGTATTTAGGTGTCAGGGTTGGAACTGAGTCTGTCCATAGTTAAGTAGGGAAGAGATTTAAGACCTTCCAAACTGCCATTCAGAGCAGCGGCAACATATCAGCCTCTGGAGGTGCCTGATTCTGCTTCCCCCAATATGTGTCCCATTGACTTAATGGTGGCCTGTGAGTATATGGCTTTCTCCTCTACTAATTTCCCAGTCTTAGCCATAGGATGCAGACATGGTTCCAAGACACTGCCAGCCCCTTCATTCCTACCTCAGATACTATAAATCTCCGTTGTTTACACCGTCTAACCCAACTGTAAAATTAACTCTACCTGCTGCAGGATGAAGATGAAGTCTGGAGAGTCAATGACAGGAAAGAGCTACTGCAACAGGACTATCACTCTTTGATCAGTCATGGTGCAGAAGGAGGTGAAAATACAGGTACAAGTAGTCTTTCTAACTCTAGGAAAGTACTATTTGTTAAGCACTGTCTTGCATTGCTTGCAATGAATTAATTTATCACTTGATTTTACCATTTCATGCCAAACTTGCTGAGCCATGTTTTTTACCCTTTTTTTCTGCAGTAAGACTCAGTCGTGTCTAACAGAGCTTGCTGGCAGAGAGGATAGCAGGAAAACAATGAGTCAAGAAGAATCAGATCAAGAGGGTCATTTCACAGGCACATCAAAATGGCTGGCAGCATTTTCTGATCCTTTTCCTCTTCTAGCTGCAGAATGAGTTACCTTTGCTGAGCATGTTTAAACTAACCTTGGAGAAGGACTGTTTAAGAACCAGGAAATAGAAATAGCATTGCAACTACCACTGGGGATGGGAGAAATGCAGCCGAAGCACCACTTCAGACACAGCCTCTTGTCAATGCCCTGCAGCACCATGCAATATATGTACTAGCCATTGTGAGACCTGCCTGGCTGGCAAAGGACTCAGCCATTCCCTGTTATCCCTGATCCACATTGCAAAGGATTCCTTAGCTATGCTCAGGGCATGGATCTGGCAGGCTGTACCTGAGGAAACAATATTTATTTTATGCCTTTACCTGTGTGCTGTTTATGTACTAAATTAGCAAGACGGCTTTTTGAACCTGGCTAATTTCAGTCACCCTCCAATCTCATCTTCTCCATTTCTGAACTCCGAGTTGATATGCAAGCTAAGGATTCGCTGCAAAGGATTCCCTATTGTCTCATCACAATGATCTGTTGCTTGAGAGGAATTCCCAGAGCAAACCTTCCTAATGCTGTTGTTGAGTCAAGGGCAAGGGCTAGATTTAACCATACGTTCTTTAAAAGTGTGCTGCTTTGGCTTGAAAAAGCACTTCAAGCTCTTGCTCAAGCTGCCAGTGATGCCATCTCAGTTCAGACATGTCTGTGGGCAATGTAACTGTGTTTTTCCAGTGCTTCAAATTACCTTTCAGAAGTAGTCTTTGTGATGGGTTGCCACAGATAACATCGCTTCCAAAATGTTACGTATCACAAGAAGATCAAAGAGGGGATAATTCTCTTGAAAAATTAGTAGTCAAATCATGCTTGAGCTCAGAGATAGCTGAGCTTCACAGGTGAGGCCAGCAGTGCACCCTTGACACTTGGTGGTATTAGGGTGGCAGATCCAGAGAATGGATGGTGTTTTGCATACACTTTTCCAGATGCATCATGCCAAGGTGACGTGATAGGGAAGCCTGGGTTTTCCAAGGGTGTTGAGCATCAAGTAGACCAGCGGAGCTGGACACAGATTAAGAGGCAGACATTCAGGAGACAGCTATAGCATATCTTTGCTCCTTATTCACTCATTTAAATTTCAGTTTTCTTTCTCCTCTAGGCCTGTGCTTTGCCCTGCTTTGGGTGTTTTCCTAGTCTTCACTTTCTCATCTTGCCCTATATCTAGCTTTCCCCAATGACAGGCAGAACCTACCTAAATGTTATGCTCTCCTCTTCTCAGAAATGATGCAAATCCATGTAAACAGATGGTGGTTTGTGTGGTTTTGTGTGTTTTTCATATATCCACAAGTTGATTCAAAGAGACATTGCACACCCTTTGCTCTTCCCTCCTACCAGGGTAACACAGGCTGAAAACAGAGATCCTGAGGAGCCCCTATTCCTGCTGTGCTTCATAAAATCACATACAGCAAACCCTTCCATAGCTTGCTGGATGGGGGCCATATGCCTGGTATTACAAAATGTATGGAGGAAACATGTGCTTCTCAGTAATGTGAGGAAAAGCCACTCAGCAGTTCCCATATAATATATGGGTACTACTTTGAGCAATGTAGATGCCTGTCTTTGTTTAGAGAAGCTATCCTCATTTCAGCCATCACTGCTAGGAGAGTACAGGACTGGGGAAGGAGTGTCTAAGAGGTGGGAAAAGAAGAGTTTTAATTTGTGAGGCTGCTGTGGCACACAGAAATGGGTTATTGGTGTATAAACTTGTGGTTGGCATTACTGTGGGGGAGGAAACACCAATAATGCAGTTTGGGTTTGCCTTGTGCCATCTTTCAGCTAAAGACTAAATTTCTCCCTCACTGAGATGTCAATACCATGTATGTGGTAAGACCGTGTATTTATATGGTTTTGCTCTTACACAGCTCTTTTGTTCAAGAAAATCTAATGAAATTTGTGAATCTTTTTTTGTTGTTGTCAGGGACAAAAATCCAGCTGAGTCAGCACAGGGGCTGTAGAGCATTGTGGCTTTGCCAGAAAGACAATTCACATAGTGAGTGTATTTGAATTGGTTAAGCCTCAGGTCCAACATGCCCTCTGTGTGCAAAAAATAACACTTCAAGTGAGTGGAGTTCTAGAAAATGAAAGAACTAATTGCTGGGGTTAGAAGAATTCAGCCAGTCTCAAGCCATTAGGATCAGAGCTGAGCGGGGAATGTCATGGAGCCAATTGGAGCAAAGCTGCCAGGGCTTTACCACGCTTAAGACCTAACCTTAGGTTGCTCTGCGATCACACGACCACAGCTCTAACAATCACAGGCGAATATTCCCCCATGCCCCGGCAGCGCTTCCTTCCACAGATAAGGAAGCAATAAGAGCAAGGAATGCGGATTCCACAATACTCCTCATCACCAGCAGGATGGGGACAAACAGGCCTGGCCGTTTAATTTGCCTTTTTTATTTTCCTAGAGGAATAAAAACAACAAAAAGACAACCTAGTCTGTCGTGAGATTTCTGACTGATTGTGGAGTAATTTGGGCAGAATGGAATAGAGCCTGCTCAGTGGTTCATGAACAGCACTTATCCGTACTCCATTATTTTCCTTTTAGTTTGCTTTACAAATTAGAAAAGGGCACCAGTGTCAAATTCTTGATGCAAGCCTCTGTGTGAAATGATAAGCTAAATCCTAAATTGAGGTCAAAGCTGTTCATGTGGTTCCTGCTGCTAATAAAAATGTTTTTCTTTGTTCCTGCCTGCTAAGAATGCCTGCCCCATTTATAAACAAGGTCTTATCCCAAAAAAGACACCTCTATGCAGATATTAGGGAAAAGTACTCAGCTTAAACTATAATATGTTTCTAAAAATTCGTTATGTTTTGTAAAGGGAAAAAAGTAGCATCATTGCATTTGGGAGTAATGCATTTATACTACCTAAATTCTGGATTTTTTCTGCATGTAACATTTCAGGGTGTTTTTCTGAGTGGTTCACAATGGGAACAAATAATTGGCAGCATCACAGAATTATATATATAATTATTGTCATATGACCATATGTATAATTATTATCTATATCATTATATACAGATAATGATTATATAATTATTCCGGTGAATTTCATTTGTGAAACCTCCTTATAATTTAAGTTCAGAGAGGGGCTGAGGAGTTTTGCCCCAGTTTCCTTCTATGACACTCATTTCTGAGTCCAAAATGAAAACAAGAAACAAGAACAACCAACAAACCCAAAACAAAAAGGCAAAAACAATCCTGTAGTGATTTACAATTAGTTCTTGATACCTGCAGAGCTCTGGCTGATGTGACATAAAAGCTGACATCATCACACCCTACTGAGGGATGATGCAACACCTCAAAGAGTGAAGCCCTACCTGGGCACAAGGTTTCATGGGCACAAAGGTGGGTGAAAATGACTCAGAAGTTTGGTTTCCCTGCCTGAGGAAAAACAGTGTCTGCCAGAGGGATAGGGTTAGTTGTTTGGGCAAGTTACAATTTTATCTTGAAAATCATTACATTAAAATCGCTCAATTTTAACATTTCCATATATCTATCAAAGCGCTGGTGCCTTAATTTTGCTTCTTAAGCAAGCAGACAACTTTGCTGTAGCTATGTGCAGCTGAGTAGTACTTTTTGTCAGGAGATAGCTGGTTCTCATCAGACTTGGACACCAGCAGTCGTGGCTCTGCCTTCCTCAATTTCATTCCCTCTGCTGTCACTGTAAATGGTTTAGAACCTGGTTATTGCAATCAAATATATCCTCAGGTACTGCAGAAGATGAATTTTCAGATTTACATTTTCTTTCCTTTCCTGGGAGAAAGGAAATCAATTTACCCATAAATATAAGAAATGGCATTAATACCTGTTGGAGTTAGACAGCTCAGAGTGGTTGCAGGAGCCTGATAGTTCAGAGACTGCAGTATGCATTCTCTTTCTTCCTTTTTTCATTATCTTTCTGAGCCCTTGGTAACTACTGTGAGATGAATTAAAAGTGTCAGTTTGAAATCGTTGGAAATAGGTCTAAATTGGAACTGTCTTTACTGAGAAGTAGTATGAGATGGGATCGAGGCTAGAGGCAAAGGAGGTTGTAGAAGGGCATCACAATATATAGCACATCGGCTGTGCGCTCACATGTTTGTGCTTAAAGCTACTACCAGTAAAGCAGAACCACAAGCAAAGATGTGAAATCAAATCAGGGAAGATCGTTTCCTTTTGTTCGGTTTCAATACAATAATTTTCTAATTAAATATATTACTGTATTAGATATATAGTAATAACAATCAGACAATGCAAAATGTATATATTTGTAATAAATTATGCAAATGTGACAATACGAAACAGTGCTCTCCTGCCTTGCTCACTGAAGATAATCCTTACCAGTCTTACTCTGAAATAGCCAAAACACTTGCCCAAATAACACATACAAAGAGAGGCAGAATGAGAATAAAGCTGAAAGATATTTTTGACTCTGCTCTGTGAGCAGCTGAAGGGCTCAAAAAATGAGGAAACAAGAGGGATAAGGTCTACCTGGGGAAAAAAAGAGAGGAACATCACAAAAGCAGGGAGTGCAGTCCTCCACCTTTCCCCCTGGGGGGACAAAATGTGCTCCAAAGACAATGTATTTCAAAGAAATTTACTGATTTTACTCAAACCAGGCTTGTGAAACATTTGCCTAGTACAATAATCTAGCAGCACAAAAAGCTCAAAGTCTAGGCATTTCTGCATGGTCTGCCCAAAAACAGCTAATGCTTGTTCGCAGCTCTGACATATCAGGAGCTCACAGGTCTAGAGGAGACAAGCGGCTCAGAAAGGTCTGTTTTACCCAACTTTCCTTCAACAAAGTCCTAGATCAAATCACTGGGGGGAACTTTTAACAGTCTTTACAAGCGTTGCTGTCAAAACCAGCCATGAAGTGTTATTGTTGAGTAAACAGCACATTTTCCCTCCTGTTGTATACTGCCTCCGCAGAGCCTCCCATCTGAGCAAGCACGGGGAGGTGGGGAGAGGAGTGGTAGAAGAAAAGCCCAGCAGAGCCCACACAGCCAGTCCTCCCCAAACAGCTTGAGCTTCTTCACAAGTAAAACTCTTGCTGCCTCCAGAGACTGCAGATGCCCTGCAGCAGTACTGCCTGCTGTGCTGAAATCCCCGCAGGGACACAGGGCTCACGGAGGAGGAGAGACAGCCCTGCTTTTAGCCACATCTCCTGGAAACAGCCCTTCTGATGGGGGAGGGTTGGAATTAGATGATCTTTAAGGTCCCTTTCAACCCAAACCACTCTACGATTCCGTGATGTCCTGCCCCCTCTGCTCACCTTCTCTCTGTTGAGTTTTGCAATAGATGTAGTTGATTTCAGAGACCAGGTTTAATGATTTCTAATACTAGTTAAGTAGACGGGTTGAGATGCTCGAGTTTAAATGTCTTGAGGAGGGGAAGAATTCTGTATTCCCTGTTATTTGTCTTGCTTCACAGAATCCCATTTTTTTTACTGAACAGATGGAATATTTTTGGTTTGTTGAACATTTTGTCATCACTATTCAGCACCAGCTAACTTGCCAAATGCTCTTGAAAAATAGTTATTGCAGTCTCCGGTCCTCACTTTTACAAGAGCAACTTTCCTCTTTGGTTCCCATGAATCAAAAGAATTATTTTTCTTTGATTTTTCTTTTTTCTTTTTTTTTTCCCTCTGCCTTAAGACCCAAAGGCTCTTCTGTATTTGTCTAAGTGGCAAAAATTCTTTCAAAGTAAGATAGATGTTATTGCTGTCAGAGCAGGAATACTCTTGGATGAAACCAGTAGGGACTGGAATTTCTGCTCAGGGAAATCTACCTCCTGTTTGCCAACAGTAACTGACAGCCAGGATAACTGTGATTTTCTTTTTTCCAGCTAGAGGTTTCTATTAGCTTTTCAATGAAGAAGTACAAGTTTAGATTGAGAACTGTGCTCAGTCTATTGTACCTCTATTGCTTTCTGTCGTGCTGAACGAATTAGCTAGTGCTTGACAGGCACAGTTTCTATGGGACAGACATGCCTCTTGTAGAAAAGGACAGGCTGTCTACAATCAAGGAGATAAAAGATGGATCTCACATGGCTGCCTTTGGTTGGACATTCCCCTGCTGAATCACCACGATGGTTAAACCCTGTTTTCTTTGCAATTTGAGTTTGTCTGGCTTCATTTTCAGTTGCCAGACATATTTTTGTTTGTTGTTCTTTTCATGCTCTTTTCCCTTTCTTCTGTTTCTTACTGTCTTCTACTTTCCGGAAGCCTTCAAACAGCAAAAAGCAACTCTGGACACAGGACTTTTTTAATTGATTTCAGCACCCTACATGCAGATACAAGACAGCTTGACTTTTATTTACTGCCTCTTGGTCAAAAGCGTTAATACATATCTCATGCTTTTCAGAAAACGTGACTACAGTTTGCTACCAGCCTCTAGTTCCTCCCTCAGACTGAAGTGGCAGCAGCAGCAAAGACTGCTTTATATTTTTTACTGCGTTCTGACACTTACAATGGCTGTCCGTGTGTTTGCTACCTCTAGGTCTGGACTGAACTTGCCTGAACTTGAGACTGGGAAACCAGCAGAGTTACCGAGTGGCTTTCCGCCTGTTTTGCATCTGTCATCTCTGATATCCTTGAAAAGGGAAAGAGCATGAGCATGGCTATAAAGCAAAGACAATATTTTCATGAAGTACATGCATATTTCCAGTGGAGAAAGTTCGGTTTAGTGAAAAGAAGGGAAGTCAGTGAAAATCTTATTTCTACTATTTTCACTGTGTGAAGTCAGGAATAATTTGCACTTCTCCAGCACTTTACTAGCAGAATTTGCTTGTGATATGCCTCACTCCTTTTTCTTGATTTCCAGTTAGAAAATACTTGTGGATTTTAAACTGTAAATGGAAGAAAACCCTCAAAAGGCACACTGGAGTGTGACTGGGCTTTTACCTGTTGGTTTTTTTTAAGACTACAGGAGGAAACTGTCTCAGGAAGGCATATTAAATGTGCCCTTCTGTATCACTGCGGTAGTGAGTCATGTCTCACTTTGGAGAGACAAGTCCTGAAGAAGACTTCCACAGGCTTCAGGAAGGACAAAGGGAAGCATTTGCTTTGAGAGACTCTGATGCAATGACAATTTTTTACAGGAAAAAAAAAATGTTATAGAATATCAGGTTGGAAGGGACCTCAAGGATCATCAGTGTCAAGTTCATAAAGAACTTTTATACTTTTTCTGGTAAATGCATTTATTTTTCCCCCTAACTTTCTTAGTGGCTTGGATCCAAGACAAACACTCCTATCCACTGCTGCCCAAGGAAGAAAGGTGACAAGACAATTTAGGCAACCTATGTCTGATCTGTGAATTCTGACTCAGTGAATTTCTGAATTTGCTTTATTACGAGTATGCATAGCATTCCTGCATAACTGAGTTCCAGTATACGATGGCAGAACCGTGCCATTAAGTCCCTGACCGTGAACAGCAGATTATTAACTCTTGATACACTCACACAGGGAGGAACATTTAGAGACCGTACTGTTCCTGTCTAGCAAAAGGCAAATTTGTCAGTAGGAATAAGAATTTCAAGGTTAGAGACCCCTATACACTAATGCTAAGAAAAAACCCTAAATGCCAAGAGTAAGGACACACAGCGAAAGGAAATTTCAGGCAAGAAAATCAAAAAAGAGGATCTGCTTCTGTGGAAAAGACTATTTGTGGCTGTTGGACAAGGCCAGTGAATTAAAAACCACTTAGGTCAGTTGAAATTCCAGGATTTGAAAAAAAAAAAAAACCATCCATGAGAGCAATGTTACATCTTCCCCCCAAATGGCTTAACCTTGAAAAGTCTAGAAATGGTGAGAAAACTGAGGAAGAGAAATGCTTTTTCCTCTTCTGTTGCTGAACATTATGTATGTGTTCTCTGCACTGCCTGGTTTCAGGGACTACAGTATTTAAAAGCTCTGTAAATCCAGTTGTATCTGCCTCAACTAACACACTAAAGAGACAAACACCAGCCTCGAAATGAGCAAAAAATAAGAAGGTTTGGGAAAGCATAACAGAGGGAAAGCCCTTGTTCAGAGAAAAACGATAAAGGGACTCTGTAGGAATATGGTGAAAATTTACACAGGAAATTTAAGGTGTGTTGACTTAAATGTGCATAAGACCAATGCATCAGTGCACCAAACGTGCCTGGAAGCCAAGCTACCCTTGGGTGTATTATTCTTACAGATAAAACTTTTATAATCTGCAGTATCAGATTTTTTTTTTCCCCCATGCACTTCTTCCATCAATTTCCTGAAGTTTCTTAGAAATCCTGATTGCCCAGTGGGAATAAATGAAAGCCTTCTGAGCACTTTCAGGTATTTATATAAATATTTGAATAGATATTAATAGAGAAATTGATAGAAGTTGGAATCTTCTATCTTTTGCAATTCAGCATAGAAAATACCAAATGATTTTATATCAATGATGCTGTCAATCAATTTTAAAGCCAAAGGAGCCATTATTGTAATTCTATCTACTGCAGAGTACAGATTCAAAGAATTTATCCAGTAGTTCAGAATTCGAGCATATCTAAGCAAATCTTCATAAAATTCTTCTGTCCCCAAAATGAAGAGCTTTAATTTTTAGCACATCTAAATCTGACTACTGCCCAGTTGAAAGCTGACCAAGTTACTCAATGAAATATTTAATTAGCCAAAAACATGCATTCAACAAAATCAATTTCCCATGCAGGGGTACTTCCAGTGTTCCTGTACATAAAACGGGAGAGTTTTCTAACACTTCCATTAGAATGTTAGAATTTTAATTTTCATATTTCTGTTAATACTAGGTTTTCATTTTTACATAGTAAAAGTAAATAATCATATTGCTCTAAATTACTGAAACAAGATGTTTTGTTCAATCTAGGCTGTTCTGGGAAGATTTCAGTCAAAATATATTTTGATTTAGATCAAAACCACTTTTCAGATCCCGTAAAATTCTCAGGAGAAGGAATCCTACTAAACATTGCTGAACTAGCTCTTGTTAGAAGAGACTTGTGCTTTCAAATTTATATTTCTGCTTCTGAAATTCTCTTTTAAATAAGCATTTGTGCAGTATTAATAGTATAAAAGCACTGGGTTGTTTGTATGTTTCTTATTATCACCATTTCTGTAACACTGATTGCAGCTGCAGTAGTGGAATATTTTCCAAGCCCGAATTAAATCTTACTTCTTCAACTGTTAAGTACATTCACAAGAGATAAGAATTAATGAACAGTATGCTCATAGACAACACTGATGATAAGAGACACTCTTCTTGGCTTCAGACAAAAAGAATTAATGTGTGTTTTGTTATGAAGATCATATTCCACAGATAGATGAATGCCTTGCTGAAAGTTCAGTCTGGCCATGGGAAACAATAGTTCCAAGGTCCAAATGGATTTTAGTGCTTCTTTTGTAGAGTTGTGGAACAGAGGCCTCCTGAAAACAAGAAGCAAATCAACAGAGATTGTCTTTATATCATGATGCTGTTATCAACAATTGTTTTGGGAAAAACTGTGAGAAACTCCATATATCCCAGCTGCAACACAACAGCAAGCACAGCTGTGAGCACAGCTGAGTTCCCACTTTGACTCCCAGAGTTTCAGAGAACCAAAGTGAGTTATGGTTATTTCTAAATTCTTTTACTATAGTAATTAATTTTTGTAATAACTAATATTAGTTATTAGGCAGAAAACATGAAGGTAAATTAACTCTTTTTTATTGAATTAATTACAAATGCCTTTCACCTGCATTGGTTTATATGTGTTCATTTTTATATCTGGGTAGCAGTTACAGTATAAGTATATATCGACGTACAACAAGGTATTTATAAACACATTATAACACCTGTATGTAACAGGCATGTCTAAGCTATTGTTTTCTTGGAGCAAGAGGAAAGATAAAACTATATAAATTTTACAGTGGGAACAGTTAAATAAGGCAATGAGAGATGGGGCTTTTTTAAGAAATACAAGTCAAAATGAAGCACAAGAAATATCAGTCTAAGTGACATTTATGTTAATCTTTTCCTCTTTGGTCCAGTTTGACAGACTGCTGTTGTCCTATTGAATCAACATTAACTCTCATTTATAGGCAGGAAGAAGGAAACTCTGTCTGACACCTTATGTTGCAACTGAAACCAGATTTCTGTTTCTTACAAGACAATTAAATGCAAAGACAAAGATGGAGGGAGGGGAATAAAATTTCAGCTTCTTCTTCTTATTGCACTAGCAGTGCCACAGTTGGACACAAAACAGTAACAGTCAATCAAACAACCAAATTTGAAGGTAACAAAATAAACAAACCCCCCCTCAATAATCAATATAATGCCAGGAAGTAAAAAAAATAAAGGCAGAAGAAAAGTAAAGACCACGGCTGTTGTCAAAACACAGCCAAAGTCAGGGAGGAAGAGACACTTTTGCTTTCATCTTTCCTTTCCCTGGCATTACTGACTTCAGAGTTGGGGAGATCAGAGCCAGCCGGCAGCCAGAAAGAAGAGGGTGTTCAGCAGGCATGATGTGAGGGTCTACTTCTGGTCCTCCCCACTAATTTCTCTTAATCATATGCTTAAAGTTAAGTGATTAAGTGAATCAGGCCCACAGTTGTGTCCAAAAGCAGCGCTAGGCTCCAGAGAAAATTATTCATGCAATTTTCTCTGCTCTACATCTTTATAAAGCTTTTGAAAATGTAAAGCCATCCAAATGATGGAACAGCACCATTCCAACAGACTTTCAGGAGTTACTCAAGAGCCTCTGCCTGTCTCTGTAACAATCATGAAAACAGCTTTTCTGCAATTGACATGGGTTTTTTGTTGCCCTACAGTCTTTTTCCCAGAGAAAGACGCATTAAGCTTCTGCTTTTTTCCTGCTAAGTCTGTGTCTGTAACACTACATGGTTTTCAGACCATGGTTCTAAATTAAGCTCATAGATGTCAAGGAGACAATAAGCTTTTAAAAGAAGTAAATAATCAATCAAACATGGGTAAATAAACACAGTGTGATTATTAGCAATACAGTCTTTTTGATTTCTGTGAGCCAACACTTGGTGAAGGGTTGGCAGGCAGGGAAAATCTACAGAGCAGCTATTCCATGTTCTGCTTTTCACCTTCCTATTTCAGGAACGAAATGCTTTTCTCCTGCTATAGGCTAAGTGCAGTATGCTGTACCCAGGCAGCTGCCCCCAGCGCCATCCCCAGATGTCCCTCACTCTCCAAACCTGGCTGGAAACACCAGCCTGAGAACAGCCAACAGCACAAGGGGTTTTGTTTTATCCTCTATGGGACCCCAGCGCCAGCCAAAAGAACCAAAGTCCTGCACATAGCCACTATAATGGTAACAAAGGTCCCTCGTGCAACACCAAGAGCCTTTTGGCTGCTGAGGGACTTCCCTTGGGGTGAAAGAGAAGGAGTCCTGCTCCCATGCCCATTACTGAGCTCTCCAGAGAAACTGCAGACAAGGATGCCAATTAACGCTAATTGGGATTTTTGTTTTATATGGACATACGTCCATTAAGAGCTTGGTTGACAGACTGAGACAAGTAACTCATTCTGCTGTTGTCATAAAGTAACCATTGTACCATTTGGGGTGATTTAAAATGAAAATACAGCAGATCTCACCTGCTCCTATTAAAGCCAAAAAGTTTCGCCATCACTGGAGAGGAGAATTTTACCTTTCGACGCTGAACACTTGGCCTAGGGGTAAGTATTGCATTGCTTTGCTATGCTTTTATCCAGGAAGAACACCTTGTTGGATAAAAATATTCTCAGACACATTGCTGCTGATCATGGCAACACCTCACGTTTTCTTTATGAATGCTGCTCATATTATTTGCTTGATGCTCAGTTTAAGAACACCCAATTTGAGCTTTATGTTAGTACAGAATCTGGCTTTCAATTTCTTCTAAATTCTTCCTAAACACTTTCCAAACACCTATTATCGATTCATGGTGAGCTGAAGACTGAAGGAATATGTAAGCTTCTCTGATGTTAAACCCTTTGATTTGGGCACAGGAGGATGCTGACAGCTCCATTACTGACTTGTCAGAAATAAGCTGTGTTCAAAAGAGGATGCCAGCCTCTGGGTCTCTTGTCCAGCATGAGGCAGTGAAGAAGCAAACAGACACCACACAGCAAAGGTGAGGAACCCCAAATGCATGAGACAGAGCCTTGGGTGACATGGTTTAGTGTGAGGTGTTCCTGCCCATGGCAGGGGGGTTGGAACTAGATGATCTTAAGGTCCTTTCCAACCCTAACTATTCTATGATTCTATGCAATTCTCAGCTGCTCATCCAGAGAAAGAGGTAGCCAGCCTAAGGCATCATTCTTGAACAACTTTCTTGGCAGGGAAACTGATTTTGAAAAATGCTGCTCATTTGGTTTTTCTTTCCCTGACCCATGGCCCTAATGTGTAGATCATATGCAAAGGCAAGATAAGAGATGACAGACTGGTTCTGCTCTCAGATACAGTCAGGTAGATGAATAAATTCAGCTCAGTGAGTTCTGGCATTTAGGAGCAACAACTGGAAAATTCCTTTTAGCACTTCTTGACATAAATCAGTGAAAAACAGGAGGCTTTTCCTCTCAGGTCAAGCCCCAGCTCTTCCTGGTGTGGAGCACATTGCCCAGCCTGCTTGGGACAGCTATGGAGAGAAACCTGGCCCTTGAGTTTTCTTAGGCATTTTGATTAGCAGAAGTGAGGCATGGCTTTGGAAAACAACACGAATCTTTTGCTTTTATAATTCTCTTTTTGTCAATCACTTGATTTTGACTAAAGTATAACACTATATAGGGGAATATAGGAAGTATTATTTGAGTTTTATTTAACACCACCCTGAACAGAGGCTGAAACCTCCTAAGGAAAAGACTTTGGTGGACTGAAGGCAAAGCAGGAACACTGACAACAGCATCCAGTGGGATTGGGAAGGATCCCAAAATCCAGTGCTAATTTTTCCTTCCTAGCTTGGTATCTCACATCAGTAGAAAGGCAACTAGGAGAAAAACTATCTTATCTGCTAAATTCCTACAGGTATCCAGGCATGAAAAGGTATAGTGTCATTTCTTCATCCTTTGCCTCCTCTAGCCCTGTCCCAGCCACTGAAGGCTGCTTCTCTTCTACTTCTGTAGTAGTTCACCTTCTTATTGAGTCCCCTCTGCAACTCAGTAGAACAAAATATCTTCATACACTTCTCTGATCCTTTCAGGCGTATCAATCCTCTCTGAACCTGGGCTGGATTTTTATTTACCACTCCCCAGCACCAATTGGTTTCCACAAGAGAAGATATAAATATTGTCTCAAAGTTCCTCTTACAAGCCTGCTGATCATGAAATAACTCAATAGTTCAAAGACTGTGAGCCCAATGATTTGAAATTATAAATGTCTGCAAAAAAATGGCCACACAGTTTAAGTTTACATTCTTGTACAGCAGTGCCCCTCTAACAGAAGAAGCAGTGCTTTGCTACATATGCTTAAGTGGAGGAAGAAACACACCCAGCACTCGGCTGCTGAGAAAGGAATTGCCTCCACATAAGGTTACCAAAGTAGGCATTTTAGTTTCTCTCATACATTAGAAAAGCCCACACTTTTTTTTTCCCTTACATATACTATCAGGCCAGTAACTTTACAACAGACAGTATTCTGCATTGTTGATGAACTTAAGAAATAATGCTGACTGTAAGATTCTTGGGAAATCATGTACTAGAACAGACAATTTCTTATCATTTACACTGGCACTAGCTCTTATCGCTTGTTACCGACACTGAGCTGTTCCTAATTACACAGGATATAATCTTGCCAAACCAGTCTTTTTTTTTTTTTTCTGTAGATGATTCATGTACGCATTTATTGCACATAAAAGGATGCAACTCTCAGCTTCCTGAAATGGACGGTTTCTCATCCTGGCTGGGTCATGGTGCATCCTGAAATAGTATCTCCTTGGGGCCTGGGCAGATCTTGCAGTTGCTGTGGGCAGGCTGAGAGGGTAGTATCTGGAAGGGGCTAGAGACAAATCAAACCAAAGTCATGAACTTCAATGAGCTTGGAAAGACTCTCTGGCATTTAGTTTGCCAGCAGCTCACAGCCTTTAGGAAATGTCTTGTGCAGTTCTTACCATGCCCAAGGTAGGTCTGGCTGGCCCTAGGATGATGCCAGGCAGCATCCCTCAGCAGACCAAGAAAAGCCCCAGATACCATTACCTTTATCTCACTGTGACACTGCTCATGTGTGTGCTTTTCTCAGGCAGTGAACAGCTGCAGGCATGCACTATATCTTCTTCTAAACCAACCAAATTTTTGGAGGTACAGCCACAAGTGTGCTCAGGTGTCAGCCTGGGACAAGAGAGTTCCTTGTGTAAGCCACGCTTGAACCCAGGAATGGCAGATACCCTCTGGAAGACACAAACCCTGACTTTTTCTTTGATATAAGAATGATTCAGTGTTCCCTTTTCCTGAACTTCCATTCACTATAAAGTATTTCTGTCAACATGCCAAGAAAAACCTTCAGACCTCTCTCTGCAAACCACAGAGCAACCAGATCAACCATTAGGCAGCTGAGTGTCTTGAAGTGATGAATATCCTTGAGCAAATGTTCAGGTGAGACACAGTGGCCACTGCAGACTACTGGGCTATGGTACTATGGATTGTGGACTTTCGTGAGGTTTCTGTAATATTGCTTTCAAAAGCAATATTGCAGCTTCACTTTAATGACCTTATTGGTAAGCTGTGGTGACTCCCATTGCATCATTCACTGCTGGAACACCAGCCATCCAGACAGTGAATTGAAGGGCTATAGAGATTTCAGATTCTGCTGAGAACTATGAAATTATTTAAACTAGAAATTGTTGAGGGAATAAACTCTGCTTTTATTCTGTGTTTGGACAGATGTTAACATCTTTTAAAAACAATGATTAAAAAAAAAAAAAAAAAGACCAGAATATCTGTCAGTGGAAGCTATTGAATTAGCTTTGCTTTCTTCATCTCACTGAACAAGACTATTGGCCAGGATTGTGTAAAGTATTCCCATTAACAGGAAAAGCCATTTCCAACAAACTTCAATCTTTCCATCATAGCACATCAATAGGTATTTTCTCCCTTCACAGAAAAAAGAAAGAGAATATTCCCCAATACATTGTATACATACTCTGTTACTAACAAATAAGGGCTGATTTTCAAAGAAAAACCCCCACTTTTTAATGATTGTATAATTTAAGCTACAGTCTGGGGATGTTTTTTACCTTTAGATAAAAAGAACTCCAAATCAAATTCCATATTCATGCAAGTTATCTTGAAATGAAAGTTCAAACTTGCATAATTTTTCATGCAATTTAGACACATTTCAAGATGCTAGAGCAGTGGCAATGCAACTGAGGCTGTGACTCAGAGATTCAACAAGATTCCGTTTCTGAATGCGAAAGGTAATCTAAAATAATAGAGGATATAAACCAACAATAACAGAGCAGAAAGGAAAGAAAACAAAATAATTCACAGTTGTCTTAAATAGCATAGAGGCCATTTACCTACAGGCTATGAATTCACAGCCAGACTCTTCATAAAATATTTTGTGCCCAATTCCAGTGAGACTCCCCGCGTGCATAAGCTACTGCGATGTGTGAGTGTATGAAGCTAAGGATTTGTCCTGAGTTTACCAGTGAACAGAAAGTCTAGAAAAGCAGCAGTTCAGAGGGACAAGAATGCTCCCTGTAAACACAGCAAGACACTATGCATTGGAGATAACTATCTAAGCCAAAGAAATTCATTTAAGTACAGGAACAAAAACATTAGCTTTCCATTGATACATAGAGGACAGACTAGGCATTACACTTGTATCAGGAGACACTCTTGCCTACATCTCAGATTCACTGTGTCTAGAAAAAAAATATTTAAATTAGTAGGTCAGGTCTTACCAAACTGTCCTGCCTTGGACCCTTCCCATATGAACCCTATCACTGACATTCCAACCTACCCAGAATCACCTGGAGAAATCCAGGCCTGCATGGGTGAACAAGGAGCTCTGAAGAAATTCAAACATAAAAAGCAGCAAGGACAGATGACCCATGAGGAATGTAGAGACACTGACTGAACATGCAGGACTAGGAGCAATTCCCACCTGAACTTGAAGTTGCCACCAGGTCAAGGAAGGTGATCCTTCCCCTCTGCCCAGCAATGGCAGGATGCATCTGGAACACTGGATTCAGCTCTGGACACCCCAGGATGAGAGACATGACCTTACTGGCCTGAGACTGGTGAAAGACCACAAAAGTGAGAGGACCACAGGATGAGAGACATGGCCTTACTGTGGTCCTGATAAAGGACCACAAAGATGATTAAAAGATTGAAGCATCTGTCATATGAGGAGAGTCTGAGAACTGGGACTGCTCAACTCAGAGAAGGCTCAGGGGGACCATATCAGCATGCATAAGTGACACTTCTGTGAGGAAAAGGGGTAAAGATGATGAAGCTGTACTCGGTGTCCGTTGAAAGGGCAGGAGGCAATGGGCACAAAGAGAAATACAGAAAAAAACATATAACTATTCAAGAACTTATTCTGTCCTACTCTGCTCTGAGCAGAAGGGCTGGACCAGACAATCTCCAGAGAAATGCATAATAATACAAGAGTATTTAATCTGATAGAGACTTTCATCAGCATGCATTAGAAATCAGTGTAAGAAATAAGCATGGGGAAAAAAAGAACAAAACAAATTGAAAATGGAGAAAATCTCTACAACCCAATGACAGACTTCACACTCAGGAGATCTTGGCTTCAGTCTTGTCTCATTTTTCTTTTTACTTCATGTAAATGCAGTAGTACCAAAAAAAAATCTGCAGCCTAGACCATTGCATAGTTATTAGGGTATGCAAGAACCTCCACTGCAGGTCTGTGCTTCAATTCAAGCAGGAGAATTGTTCTTCCAGACCTTCAAACCATGCTTTAATTGCTGAGCAATTGGGTAAAATACATCAGCTGTTTCAAACATGGCACACCAAGAAAAAGGAGCCCTTAGTGGTATCCCATGTGGTATGGATTGTGAGGCCCAGCCTTCTCCTGAAATCTTGTAAATAGGAGATGGAGGCGTCTCCCTGCTCAATTTCTTGATTTTCCTAAAAGTCGATTTTTTTCCTGGGTGCTGGCTGTGAAGCCTGAACTCCTCTGGAATTGAGAGGATTTGGAACATCAATTCCTCTGAAGATCCGTAACCTCAAACCAACTTGCCAGTACTGCAACAGGCAAATCCCACTGAGGACTTGGGCATCAGTGACAGACATTCTAAGGAGACAAAAGGTATTATTCTGCTTACCAGCTCCTTCCTTACATGAATCCTTTTAAACATAACCATTGAGATAATCCCATTATTATTATTGTGATTCAAAAATGGGTTTAAAGTGTTCATAGTACTATCTATTTCAGAAATCAAATATTTCTCACATATTTCTCTGATTCTAGACCCAGCTGCCATTAAATAAATGTAGGAGTTTTAGGGGAGCATTCAGCCTGGTTTTGATTTGTGGTTTTATGTGATAGTACAGAAGTGAAAAGTGCACTCGTCACTGCATTTCGTTCCACCTCCATCCAACATGTGGTTTGCAACTTCCTATTTCAAGACAAAACTGAGCTTTAAGGTTTAACTCTTCCCTTTATTGGTACAGTTGCTAATACCTTTTATGCTAATGAAAGATGCTTTGACTTATTAGCTACATAACCACAATTGCAAGCACAGAGATCTATTCCAGAAGAGTATCTCTTCAGGCTTTTTTTTTAAGGGTCAGTTTAAAAATGATATTAATTATATTAATTTACATATTCATATTCCTTGAGAGTATTAAATTTGAAAATTAACCCATCACTTAGAGGGGGGCTTCTCCCTGCTTGGCTGAATTAGGCCATTGCGTGAGAAGGCCCCAGCACAGAAACCCACATCCTCTGCAAAACGGACAGCCCCGAGGTTTAAGAGATTGTATTGAATGAATCATTACACAAGATTTACTTCTGGCTGACTGTTTCTATAAATAATAATGCTTCCTCCAGACAAAACTACACAGAAACTGGCACCTAACCACCATTTCCTAACTTCCTCCCAACAAGCAGTGCCACCAGGCACCACTGCCAAGGGCTGGTAAATACCAGGATTTATAAACAGCACTGAGAGGGAGCTGTAATGAGATCAGTTGAGGATTGCAGCAAATGGCCTATAAAGCAATTTTTAAATGGGATTTCCTCCAACAAAAGCCAGCTCCAAATAACCTCTTCCAATAATACAAAGTGAAAAGGATTGGATTTGTATTATAATACCCGATACTAAAGCGTGGGCAGACAGCTCTGTACTCTGTTTACAGGCTGCTGCTCAGGCAATTTGTTAGTCTCTCATCAGGAAAGAAAAGGAGATCTTTAAATAAAACTATACAGGTACATCCAAGCCCAAATTACTGCGCCAGGAGAATCCTGCATTGTGTCATCAAAAGGAGATGAACAATAAGATGCTCTTATTGTATGGAATACATGGTAGAATCGAGGAATAAAATCACAAATGAGAGCAAGCAGCTAGAACAGCCATATTTGTTTCCCTTTCCAGATTCCATTCCAGGTGGAGTTCTCAAGGAAAAAAAGTAATTACTAATAAGCTTTATAAAACATATTTGAAGCGGATGTATTTTGTTCAACATTTCCAAAGCACTACAGCGTCCCTACTTAGGGTTAGGCAAAGGATTTCTTACCTGGGAAAAAAGCCCCTTTGTTTCTCACGCCTGGTTTCTTCCCTGCTCCTGCAAAGCCACTCTTAAAGCCGACGCTTTGATACACAGCTGCTGCTTTGCCCCGTCTTTTTGCAATTACATCCGTGTTAAAACTAAACCCCAAACTATTTCAGTGATTTTGTTTGTCTTCTTCTACTTAAAAGGGGGGAAATTTCAGCAGAGAAAGCGCCTAGGTACATCTGGTTGTGATTTTCCAGCACTACGTTCCCATGAAAAATAAATCAAAGGCAGGGAACTCGGAGAAGGGAATTTTCGCGTTTCAGCGCTGCCCGGGCAGCTTTCTGGTCGTTAAACTGAATTTGTAACGCTTGGGGATTTCCTCCCACGTGGAGGCTATTAGCGCGGTATTTAAGGGCTCTTAGCGCCGGGTTTGTTCTTGTTTACGGCGATGCCTATTTAAAACTACATGTTGCTTCACGAAGTTTTCAATTACTAGCCTGCTTATACCTAAAGACGGAAGGTTCCCTCAGGAAAAGTAACTACTAGCGATCCCTGCTGTAGGTCTTCTCGATACCTGGGTGCTGCCGATGGTGATATGGAAGCGTAAAGCCCGTGAGAGCCTTAATTCCACATGTTTTGGGATTTCTGTTTTTCTTTTAATGAAGAATGTGTGCTTGAATTGTATCGGCCAGTAGGAAAAGTCAGGAAGGTTATGAAGGACTTATCACCTCTCGCGGCAGTACACCCAGATGTAATTTGGAAGTGAATTAACAGCAAAGGGGCAAACAGAATGGGCATTCATCCATTCGAGCAGGGTCCCTCTGCGTTTCGCTCTTATCCACCGCCTTCATAGGGATCGGGGATGGTAGTCCGCTTGGTTTTACGTTTTAGTTTATTTGAACATCCAAGTGGCGTTTCCCCGAGTGCTTTGGGGCACCTGTCCCGGGCTGCCCCTCTCCTGACCTGATACCTCTGCAACATTGGCTGGGGCGGCCTGAAAAACTCCCCATGTTACCCATCTATAAGCAGCAGCCACTGGGGCTTTCCCTGCCGCCCCCAGCCCTGAGGGGCTTCGGGCTTTCTAAGGGAGAGCCTGGTCCCTTCTGACACTGGCTGTGACTGTCAGTGAGTGCCCTTGGTCCTGTCCCCTGATGGAGGGGGCATAGGTTGGCCTGAATTCCTGCTAGGCGCTTCTCCAACTGCTCTCGGTGACCAAGAGGTTGCAGTTTTTGGGTGGCGGGGAGAAGGGAATAAGGAGAGGAACGACAGGTTCATCCATGGAAAACGGCCGGGAACACTGGGGTAGCCAGTTTTACAAAGCGGGAACACTGCTGTGCGCCGGGGTGCTGCAAAAAGCAGGGCTGGGATCGGCTCCCCGACCAGAGACAAAAAACGCCCCTTTGCCCCGTCCCTCCCCCGAGCCAACCCGCTTGAGGATGAGCAGAGTAGATGAGGCAGAAAGGGGGGGCTGGAAGGGAGCACATTTGCTCATTAAATGGCTTCAAAGGTGACAGAAGTCTGTCAACCCGCTGATCCCAGCCCGCTGTTCCGCCGGGGGTGTGGGATCCTCTCTCCCCGCCTTCATCCAGGGATCCCCGCAGGTGGCCAGCGGCAAGGGCAGCCCAGACGCTGCGGGGAGAGGCGGCCTGGCCTCATGAGACTGCCTACCGGTGCCAGGATCCTGCTCTGTGGGCTTTTCCCCTTCTGAGGAAATGTCCATCGGGCGGGAGCTTCAGGGCTGCGGCACTGACTGGCACGGTGCCGGGCGCAGGGCTGGATGAGGGACAGAGACAGGGCAACAAACAAACAAACAAACAGAAAGACAAATAGAAGGCTGGGGTGGAATTGATGACCTGCACCCAGCTCGCCGCAGGCTCTCGCGGCCGCCGAGCCAGCATATCCTGCTCTCGCCCCGCAGCGCTGGGAATATGCGTGGGAGAGGTGGACGCTGGAGGGGTCTTCAGCAAACCTGCCGCCGCTTCCCCGGGGCAAGGCGCAGGCACTGGCACGACCCTGCCTTATAATCAATAAGCTCCCATTAACCAGGGCTTCCGGAAAATGGTTTGGATCCTCCTGTTTCTCCTTTTGTAACCAAAGAGCAGAACAAGAGTAAAAGATTGCCAGCAGGAAAAGTTGTGGCTGCCCCATCCCTGACAGTGTTCAAGGCCAGGCTGGACTTTGAGTAATCTGATTTTAGTGGAAAGTGTTACTGCCCATGGAAGGGAGCTGGAACTAGATGATCTTTAAGGTCCCTTCCAACCCAAACCATTCTATGATTCTACGTTTCTGTGACGCTTTTCATACAAAACCAGCAAATGAAACCTCTCCTCTGTTCAAAGGAGAATGCCGAGAACTGCAGTGCTGCTCCCCCTTCCCGAAGAAAAGGACCCCACCAAAACCACCACCAACCCCTAATTAAACAAACACAAAACCCTCTAACCCCCATACAGCCGTAGGTTTCAAAGGTACCCAGAGATGAGCGGGCTCTCACAGAGCGTTTGTGTGACATGTCAGCGCTACAAATGGCTTTACACACAGAGCTCTGTTTACATACACAGAGGTATGAGAAGAAGCCGGCGAAGTGCCCCTCGGACCCATGGAAAAGCCCCGCCTGCCCCGAGCAGCGGTGGCAGCGTCCTGCCGATGTGTCAGATGGCAACGGGAAGCTGCTTGTTCCTCTGTCCTAAATTAAAGGAACTATTTAATTTCTCGTTCTTTATCTTTCTCTTTTTTTTTTTTCCCCTTCTCTTTTCTTTCATTCTTTCTCTCCCTTCCTCTCTCCCTTTTTTCGCTCTGCCCCCCTTCCCCTCTTCCTCCCTTCCTCAGTCCTTTGCTTCCTTCTTTCTCTCTCCCTTTCACCACTCTTTCTTCCTCTTTCTCTCTCATTCTTTCGTTCTTTCCAGTCGTTGGTTCCGGCTTGAAGGAGATCTGATGTGATTAAACACTTGGGGCGTTGGAGGGCAGAGGTAAATTAAGCCAAAGCGACAGAAAAGATGAAAGAGGCTGGCTTGTCTCGAGTGCCCGAGGACAGCTGTCCTCGTCCTTCCTCCCCTGGGTCACGCAAACTCCTGCTGCCTCTCTCGGGGCCCTTTTCCCCATCCTGCCCCGGAGCCACTTCTTCCGACCACACCGGAAAAATTACTTATTTAATTGTTATTATTTTCCCCCTTCTTTTTACCTATCGCTCCCCGGGTATGCAGAAAAAACAGCCCGGCCCGGAGCGCTGCCCGCCTCCGACCCATCGGTGCAAAGCGGGGAAACCAGGGGAAGTAGGGATGAAGAGATGCGTCCTGCTCAGGGGAGGGAGAAAGAGCCCTTCTGTGGCTCCTGCAGCAGAAAAAGGAGAGAAAGGACAGGGAGATGGGGCCCCAATCCTTCCTCTCCGCTCAGAGATCGAGGAAATACCATTTAAACCTTGTATTTGTATTAAAGCAGAAAATAAGGATAACCCCCCACAACTGAACAACAACAACAAGTAACTCAGAGACCTACTCTAATTTAGAATCCCTTTGTGCAGAGCAAAGAGTGAATGTCGGTCCTTTTCCGTCCAACCATGTTAAAAATACCTCGAAATGCAACGTAAGAAGACAGCCGAATCCGACTGCAAATTTTGGTGGGTCTCAGTTTGCCTTTCAGGGAATCAAAGTCAAACACAACTTGTCGGGTCCAAAAAGAACAGGTACAATCCCGAGCAGCCAAAACCCGAGGCATAAATACTTTTCAGGGATTGGCTTAGCGATGAAAAGTCATCTAAACGGATGTGCAGCTGAGTTTTAAAGTTGACCGGTACACAACCACCTTCTGAAGAGTTCGGCAGTTTTACAAATGACCCGTTCTCTGCTTATTTCTCTAAAATAACGTATACTGCACGGCGTGAGTTTTCTTTATGACACTAACGAAATTAAGCTACCGAAATAAGAAATCAGAGTTAGCCAAAGACGCTGGGATGCAGGAGATATAATATCAGCCCTAGTCGAAATACATTAATACCACCGTGCAGTAAAATACTGCGGAGGTTTAGGAGAATAAAAATACAATACAAAACAAAGTACGCAGTTATTCCCCCTCTTTAGCTATTACGTATTTCAAGCGAGGAGAGGAGAAATTATATTTGAAGTGATCGATTCCGTGTTAACTTCTGGCAGAAGGTTGTGGAGGGCTGAGAAACTTGTTTCGTGTCGTTTTAAACTTGTTTCGTGTCGTTTGAAACATTTTAGGATGTAAATAGGCAATATTTATTTTATCGCAGTCGGAAAGAAATAGGCGAGCAAATACAAAATAGACTTCATTCTTTAAACTGGAAAACACATTGGCCTCGCGTGGGCTGTTCGCGTATTTACTTCTCTGATGGATCGTGTCTGCAGAGGGTTAACGGTAGGGGAGGAAAATCAGGTGGAATTTTCCCGGTGAAAGAAGGTCTTGGGTAAAAGACACAAAGGTCTGCTCCAGGTCCTCCCCTCTTTCCAAATGAAGGGCTTTCCTGGCCAAAACCCCGTGCGTGATTTGCAGCACACCCGCCGCTCGTTCCCTGTGATTGCTCCCTCCCTGCCCGAGTCCTCTTAATTTGTAAATAAGTTTCAGGGGCCCCTTTCACAGAAGCCAGTTGAGCAGGTAATTTGTTGTTAGTGCTTGTTTAAAAGTTGTGAAGCATGCACTCAAAAATAGGAAAGCTAGATACAAAAGAGGCAAACATGGGAACACAACTGGAAATTACTGAGTCATAAAAATGTCAAAGAAGAGCAATTTGCAAAGAGGCATTAGTAATTGTCGCCTACATTAACGGAAACGATTTGCCAGGCCCAACCCTTTTGTTCTCCCTAGAATGGACGGGCGCTTCGCCATTAGCCTCAGTGGGAATGGATCAGGATATCTGCATCACGCTCTCAGCCCAGGGCCTGGGGCCGGATCCTGCCCTGCAGCCTCAGAAAGCGTTTTTAGGGGGAATCCGATGGATTTATGACAGGCTGTATGGATGGGAAGGATGTACACGTCTGAGACTCGGGTTTGAGGGCATCTCCCAAGGATTCAAGGAAAGCAGTCGCAGCTGCGCTAATGGAAAGCACAGATTGATGGAATGGTCTCCAGCAGGCCTGGGAGCGACACGCTGCGGCCCTGCTCACACCAGCATGTGGTGATGTGATGTGGTGTAGTGTGGTCAGGCTAAGATCCCGCCTGGAAGAGCCATACTTCCCCCCAAACCAGGGAGGCTTAAGCAAGCCCACCCCATGCTGTTCAGCTCTATCATTTCCCTCAAATCGCATTTCAGAAATGAACTTCTCTCATAAATCCAGTCTGGCTTCTCAGTCTGCAAAAATCCGATTTCCCTGCTAGAATACGGGAAGAAATTTTTCTCCTGAGGTTCAGCCAGGGCAGAAATGAAGCTTGCACAGGCAGGACGTTGCTCTGTGGGGTTATGTTTTGATTCTCACCCTATTCTGCCTTATTTAGGATAGCCCAAATTTTGGAAGTGGTGTGCGAAGAGACAATTCAGAGCCCCTGACTCCTGCTGCCTGAACCTGCCCGTCTATCTTCAGCTCATCAGCTTCTTTTTGTCCACAAAAGCGTTTCTGAAGTCCACACAGTCTAAAAAGTAAACACCACCACCCCCCCAAGGCTGTTGTGTTTGCCTGACTGCAGGTGCCAAGGCTGTAACTTGTTGTATTTATGTGTTAAGCCAGCCAACATTCACAGCTGGTGTCTAACCAAGCACATTTACATCTGCAGGGCTCTGCCCAGGCCTTTGGTTGTATTTTGAGAGGGAATATTTTGCACAGACCGTGACTCAGTGAAGTGTGTCTGGTGTTAGGGCTGCCTGAAAGGTTTTGTCTCAGATTTGCCTGTTACCCAGGGAAGCATAAACCCAACATCCACTCTACAACGTTGCACTGTGAAAAGTACACCTTACGAGTTTCAAAGCATTATGATTGTTTAAAAGCAGGACTAGTTGTGTAACATGTTGCTGGAGTAAAAGCAGTAAAATCCCCACTGACTGCAGTTAATCCAGGATTTCACTGAAATTTCTTCCTGTGATTTCATTGCTCATGATATACCAGCCACTCAACTAATCAACAGCAGGAAATAAGACAGCTCCAAGTATATTATTTTCCTAAAAGAACGGACATTAACCTTTTTAATTATAATAATAAATATAATAATAATAAAAAGTAAAAGAAACATCCAAATTTCAGACATGAAGTTCTTTTTAATAACTGGATTAGTATCTGTTGTGTTAACCAACTTAAAAAAGAATTATGATATGATAAAATTGTATTCATTTCAGGTAGAAATTCCTTCCTTCCTTCCACCTTCTATCTCCCAGCGGATAATTTTTTAACTTAAAAGCAAAATGAATATTTTTCATTTATCTTACAGAGGATTTTTTTGTTAAGCTGATTTCTTGTATCCCATGAATAGTATTAAGCAACAACATAATATGGATTTTCTGCAGTGAGACTTATAAGATAGGATTAAAAGACTGCTCAGGGCCTGATTCTGTCCTCCTGTGTTTTTCAGACTGACGTGCCCCTGGGACTGAGGAGCCAAGTGAGCGGTGAGCCCCTGTGGAGCAAATTCCAGCTCAGCCTCCGACCAAACAACCACTTTTCAGGCTTCCCCCTGGCAAGCATCGCGTCTAAGCAGGGTGCCAGAACCCAAACTCCAGGAAACACCAATATTAATAAGAGCCATGCTTAGAAGAAATGTGACGTTAATTTGCTTCAATATGTGCTGTTCTGCTTAGGGAATTAATGGAAATCTGGATTTTGACATCCTTCTTCACATACGCTGCCCTTTGGCTTTCAAGCCTTTCATCAGTGCCAGCAGGATGGTCGGAAGAAAATCCCAGACAGAAACAGGCTTTTTATTCAGATCATACGGAGAAAATCCAGAGTTGGGCTGGCAATTTTCAAGCTTGGATTTTGATATCTGGCACATGGGTAAAGTCAGCCTTACTCAGGATCACAAGTATCCAGGATAAGGTGTTAGCAGGACTAGCTGAGGCAAAAGGGAAGCTGACCTCAGCTGCTGTGCAGATGCTTTAAGAAGAAACCCCAGGCAGAATGGATACGAAGACTATGTTTGGCTGACATTTCCCATTTTTAGACAACCCTGTGACCTGATGCTTAGAACTTTGGCCTGAATTTTACTTGACACGAAGGAAAAGGAATATTTTTGGCAGGGAAAACAGGATGTGTTGGATATCGGTACAAACAGTGAGGATTACTGCAAGTGACCAAATGATTGCTGCAGTGAAGTAACCACATCTCCTGGGCAGACCCTGCAGTTGTGATGTAGCTCTCAAAAATATATCATAAGAACAAAAACAATAATTGTAACTGTAAGAATAATTTACAGTGGCAAAACTGTCACTACCATCACTACTAGGAACCCTGTGTTTGTAGTTAGCTGGCAGCAGCCAGGCAGCTATAGCACACTGAAAAACCTTCTATTGGTAAGAAAAACCAAGACAGGCAAAAGAGAAAATTATCATGAAAACCCTTCTGAAGAATAAAATAATTGCTTTTGCTCCACAATGTGAATGTAGGTGAAAGCCTTGTAAGGAGGCAAAGGAAGTTAAGAGATTTAGATCCCATTTATGTTTTTAACTCCTTTAACTAACTTTGAAAGTTGTGCTATAAACCTTACAGCAATACCTTGATCAGCCAAATGTATCAGTCAGCAATGGGCTTTAATTTGAGGAAAGGTTTCCAGTTGCTACTGATTTATGAAGCCAGGTTTTAATCTTTCCCAGCATGCCTCTATTTTCAGTTTCAGACAGGTTACAGTGTGATACATTTAATGCACTGATAATGATGTTATGTACTTTTAAACTCTACTGCTTCTTGGAAAATACAACCAAATATAATTTTAGGAAAAGTCTAGGTGAATTTAAACCTTCTTTTAAACAACATTTAATTATCTCTTGCTGAGTTATATAAATGGATTGAAAAATATTTGGAATATATGTGTGAAGAAGCTAGCTATCCTCTGCAGATCATTTGCTCAACAGGATTTTATTTATGCAGAGTTGTTTAAATCTGGACCTGTAATTTGCACTCATTGATTGACATAACTGATAAATCCACTTATTTTGCTCTTTTTCTAGCTTCCCACTTCCTCCATATCCTTTCAGAAGGCTTAGTAGGTTTTCTTTTCATCATATTTGTTAAGGTTCATCTTTTGATCTACCAGTGTGCCCTGCAGTCACAGCGACTGGATCCAGCTGACAGAAGGGATTTTGATAACATTGAGAGATTTTTAGGACTTTTGGTACTACTGCCATAACCCTTTCACAACCAGAAGCATCTAATGATGAGTCAGAACGTGTCATAACTCCTATCTTGTCTCCTGATCTGGAGTAAACACGCACATACTGCTGCCTTTCAGCCTGAGCCTGATAATCTGCAGTGATACAGCTTTATCTGCAAGGTGCCTGTATTAAGCTGCCTGGGTCCTTGACATATTTCTTTGTAGCTGGTTGGTATGAGATGATTATTAGGTACCAGAAACAAGCTGGGATGCTCTATATGGTCTACCTCATGATAAGGTGAAACTTCTATTGTTTTTGAATAAATAATGCATATGCAAAACATGGTTCCCTAACACACTGTTTCCAGTGTTCTTACTAAATATATGTTTAATTTTTACTGTGTAAATATTTACCACTTTTTTTGTTTTGGTTTTACAACATCCCCAGCTATGTCATTTCATCTCATCGAGTCCTATGGCATCTCTGAGACGAGACTGTCATCTCCTGCTTGTAAACTACTTCCACTACTTCCAAAGTACTTCTATTTGAGAGATACTTGTAGTAAGCTCAGCAAGTACACTTGAGTATGTGAAACACAGGGACTGTGAGGTTAGTTCTCTTTCAAATGCAGAGTTCTTGTTCTATAATCTCTCCTCAGATGGGAGCCATCCTGGATGTGCAATGGTCTGTCTTGAACTTTTATTATCTTGTTTAATAATCTTTTCAAGGTGAGGTAGTTGCATATAGTGTTCAAGGAGTGTGTATGCACAATGGGGTTATTAAAGGGGCATCATTCAGTATATTGGTGCCTTTTCCTTTCTTAATATTTCTTAACACTCTAATTTTCTTTTTGACCATAGCAGAACACTGAAGCAATTATTTGATAGATTTATGCAAAGTGACTCATCATTCTTCTGCAGATGGTGACAGCTGGCTGAGAGCTGTCATTTTGTACATTGCATACATATACATGTAGATACAACTGTATTTATGTATGTGTTTCATTATTAGCTATGTGTATGGCTTTTTACTCTTTCAGAATTGAATTTGCCATTTTTTTGGTGCATTTTGTATCAAAATATGCTTCTGAAATATCTATACTATACTCCAGACAATTTTGTATCATTAAAAACCCTGCTATCACACTACTCACCCTCTTTCAGAACATTCACAAATATGTTGAACATCTGGATGCCTTGGGACTTCATTAGCAATTACCTTCTACCATTTATCACTACTTTTTGTTAAAAATCTTTTGAACAGCTATTAATCAACTGGAGGATCTTCCCTCTTATCCCATTAAATCCTATCTGCTTTAAATAGTTCTGAATAAATGACCTCATCAAAAGCTTTTTAGAAATCTAAGAACACTACATCAAGTATGTGACCTTTATCCACAGGCATATTTTCTGCTTTGAAGAACTTTACTAGATTTAGGAGACATAACTTCTCTCTATGAAAGCCATTTCAACTCTGTTTCTACCAATGCTTGAGACAGAAGTCAGACACACTGATCTCTGGCTCTCCAGGCATGCAACAGATCCTTTAGAAACTGGATATCATATGAAGCTCTCTCCCTTCCTCTGGTAATGGGGCTGATTTTAATAATTGACTTAGGAATTTCAATTCTACATTTCTTTGGGACTCTTTGGGGAACACTGTCTGTCCTAGAGATTTGTCACCGTTTACTGTTTCTGTAATTTCCACCATAGTCCTAACCTACAGACTATAGTTAGGAATCCACATACAAGGGAAGAAATGTGGTTTGAACTTCCTCAAGCAGCCAAAGGAGTGGGATGTGGATCTCCTCATTCCAGCAGGGAAACCTTAATCCTTATTAACTACCAGTGTGTGTACGCTATATCTTGTGTTCTGCTATGTCTTAATAGCTCAAACTCTTTTTGAGGTGGATAGGCTGAGGAACAGCTGCTTTCTAGTCCAGTGAAGGCTGAGATGAGTCTGACCCAGCACAGATAGAGAAGCTCAGCTGCTCAGGGACATGGACATTAAAAATGAGATGTCTGTAGAGTTTAAGAGCCGTGCACTTGAGTTCTACCTGTGTAAACTACATAGCTGCTGTTTTATTTCTACACCTGCAGTCAGCAAAGAGGCATGGACTTATGAAATATAAAGACAATTCTTTTAATAGAGAAATCGTTATTGTGAGGATGTGTTTTGGTAAAGCTGATGGAAGTGGAGAAATGAAATTTTCGTCATTAATACACTACTCAAACTCATCTCATACCTGGATCTTTTCTGTTACAAAGAAACATATCTGTCACTCATTTCTACAATGCCAGACTCCTGTTGAAATCCGTCCCATGGACTTGCAGTTCTTCACTATCATAAATAGAAGCAGCAGAATATCCTGTCTTTCAAATGCTTTGAGTGGTGAAGTGTCTAAATGTTGTTGATTATGTAGGGGAAACATTGTCATTGGCAGGTTGGGCAAACAGCAACATCCAAAATGCTTCCAGTAACCCCATAAAAGTGAAGAAATATAACACGTATCTCTTACTGTTTTTTCTTTCACCCCCAGTACTGGAGTTACAAAGCAGTATTACTGTATTACTACAGCATTATACATACCAGATTTGAATCCCATGAATCTGTTGCTAAATTGACTTTATATGTTATATACATATACTTGATAGCTGTGTGTAATCAGGTATTGCAGTAAAGCCATATTATTTTACTTTATTTTGGTTTGGTTTGGTTTGGTTTTGTTTCATTTTATTACATTTCATTGAATTTAATTTTATTTCTTTGCTAAATGCTTTATTTGATTTCTTAAGAAGTGATATTCAAGTTTATGTACAGAAAATGCCCCACTCAGAGTACAAGTTTTTAAGCAAATAGAAGTCACAGCGTCATCTGCAGTTTTATTTGTAAGGGGCAATGCAGCCCAGTGTGCTCACATCAGTCAGACGGCGGGTCCCACTGGAATCTCCATGGAGTGACACTCCTGCCTGCTGCACAATTCCCATTTGACTCTACTTTTGTCAGCCCAATGCAGATAGACAAGTTTTACATTTTGCATGTGTGCAAATGGTTGCAGACCACTGAAGGTGACATTGTCAAATGTGTTATTTCACTCTTGATCTTAATGTACATGCAAGAATGTTTTTTTACATGTGTGCTTTAAAGAGCTTAATCTAAGAGGCAGCTCATAACAATAACTTTCATGGTTTCTTGCTACTACTCTTTCATAGTTTTACTAACCATGATCTGCATAACAATCTAATAAGACAGTATTACCTTATTACTGTAATATAGAAACTATATATATTTTCAGTAATGGATAGTCATATCAAAAGATTGTGACCAAGGTTTCCAAAAGAAGCCAACATCATTTACCATCACCTGAGCTCTTGTTTTCCTTAGAATTAAGCTATCATTTCTCTCAGAACAACCTTTGCAGATTTTTGTCTCTGCCCTCCAAGCCTGAACACCCGACATTTTCTCCTGAAGCACTGAAGCAGGAAAAATGACTTCATCCAACCCATGAGATCCACAATAGGACCATGTGGGCATGGTCTTTCAGAGTATTATAATTTAACACAGTGAAAGGTGCCACCCAGGGATGAGGTGGGGATGGTGACAGAGGGAAGAGAAGCTCTAAGCCTAGTAGCAGGACTTCTACTGTCATCACAATGAGTCCTCCTGAGAGGAAATACAAACCCTGTAACTGCAGATGTCCATGTTTTTATCCTGCCTTCATACCCAAACCTAAAAGGGGGAACCCAGCTGGTACTTTACACATGTGGTGAAGTCTTAACTCAATGGTTACTAAAACAAGTGGAGAATCTCAAAGTCTCAACATTTCACAGCTCCCTTTCAGAAGAGAATGAATCACATGCTGGGTGGAATTACCTTACACTGAATTGATTGATTCTGTACAGAAATAAATCCAAAGCAAGAAAGAAAGAGAGTGAAGGACTGAAGAACTAAGGAGGAGAATGGAAGAAACGTGATATTTTTGCCAAGGAATACAGTAATACATATCACTGTGCTTAAAAAGATTGGTCTCAGACTAAGATTGCTGTGTAATAAAGTGCAATGTGGAGTCACTGCACTGTGGAGAGAAGAAGGAAAATGTTCCTGTGGATGCAGAGAGCCCTGAACTGGTGCTGCATCCCCACTGTGGTGTAAAATGTGTGCAAACAGGTAACTGTGCAAAACCCCCCTGTAGATATTTGGGAAAATGATGTATTGATGGCTCACCCTAGACCAATAGAGCTTTCATTCTATGCAACACACAATCATAGAAAACTGGGTGTAAATAGATATTTGTCTACTTCCTGTCCCATAGGCAGGATTTGTCTAATGTTTTGTCATGAATAACAGGGATTCCGGGCATCAAAAGTTCTCAGATGCTACTCACAAAAGCCAATTCTGCTTTGCATATTTGGCTTAAGTTTAATTTGACATACTGTAACATACAAATCATGATAGGATACTTATACACTGCGGAGAAGCCACCTCAAATTTTACAGTAATCAGTGGAAATCTGATTTCTAACTGGGTGCAAACCCTTGAAGCTAAGGCTCACACACTGGTGTTAGCACCAGTCAGTTTGTGTGCTACGGGTGAAGTTGGAAGATATTTTTTCTGCTGGGTGATTCTAGAAAGGTAGAGTCAGCTCCACACTCAGCTCCACTGGTAATGAGGAACTAAGTTAAAAGAAAAGTAGTATAAAGAATATTAAGGGTATGAGGCACAAAAGTCCTAAAGAGACAACCCGTCCATTTGTTCCTCTCAAAATCTTGCCTAAAACTCTTAATTTTGGGTATCTCTCCTTCTTTTTTCTTGTTTTAATCTTGACCTTGCTGCATTCCGGGGACTCAGCAATGGATTAAGGGCATATTTAACTGTGACCAATCTGTTATAGCTGAACTCCTGAGTTGCCTACAGTCTCCTGACGAGTATGAATTGATGCTTGCCAGGGCAAATGTCTCTCTTTGTAACTTATGCTTACTCCATGATGCTTATTGCTGCACTAGGTTTGTTTCTGACTTACAGTTGAAGAAGGTGGATCTTTTCTTTTTGAACACCTTTCCACTTTCATAAAAAGTTTCTGACTTTTTATGGACTGAAATTACAGGAAATAAAATGATAGGATTGTTTTCCTCTTCTTGTTTAGTGGTTTTTGCAATACTGATTTTCTTTTTCAACTAATTTCAACTGATTTTTCTATTAAAACACAAATGCCAGTCTACTTGGCTTTCACTATTCTCCTAAGTAGAAGGATACTGTAATTCCAATGGACTATGAAACTCTTATAAAATTTGTGGAGGACTTACAGGTTTATGGTCATATAATTAATCATTTGAAGAGAGAAATTGCATGCTTGAATAATTTCCTAAGGTGTTCTTGTCTATAAATGAGTTCATACAACCACAACACTGATCCATGGACTTTGTGAGCATGGGAATAAACCAGTGGGGTCCCCTTATGTGTTCCTGCTCTAATGTGTTATTTCCCAAGAAACAGAAATGATTCCTGGGCTGCAAGTGTGTGTTCCTGAGGAAATGAAAACCTTGAATGTCCTTGATTTCCACTTGCAAACATTTAAGACCATTCAGAAGATGCCATTTTTCTTTAAAAATCAGTCATTCCCAAACCTTAGCATGGTGCTGATGACCAGCCCTACGTTTAACGAAGCTTGGGAAAGAGGCAGCCCTCGGATCAGGCTTAGTATGCTTCGTGGAATGGCACTGAAACAGATAATACTCTGTACCTTAATACAGGTGAAATTGGAAAGAGATTAACATTTACTAAAACCCAAATGCAATTGGTTGTCCAGTCCTTACAGGGATGAACATGTGTATTTTCCCACTATCCTATAAGCAAGTGTTGCCAATGCTACTCTAAATAACTGCTACTACTCTAAAAAGAGGAATCCAAACTCCCTTTTCATCAATGGCAGATTTGGCCTCACTTCAAAGGATTTGAAAATCAACAGATAATTAGCTGTTTATTTATTTATTTACTTGTGTGTATCAGATGATGGTTACCAGATAAATGAAAACCTCAGTGGAATCAATCAAAAAACATTCTATGTTTTCCAAATTAAAATTAAAATTAAGTTCAAATTCAAATTCAATTCAAAGCTACCGCTAGCTAATAGCTGAAGAATTAACAAACCGATTAAAAAAAGTCTGTCTTTACTTTCACTTCTGTATTCTGCATTTCTCTTAGTAAAAAATTGCAATTTAATTATGAAAATAATATGAAAACCAGTTTTTATTAGGCTTTCACGTGTTTTCAGGCCTTCATGGTGGTTTCCACCTAATACATCAGATGCAAGTCTTGGTAATGAGAAGTATCAGAAATCCTTGTGTTCCCAGATTTCAGACCGTCTCCAGTAGCCGCATCGAACGTCCCCCTTCACTGTAACACCAATGACATCTAGCGGCCAGCTCTGATCCTGCACAAAGTCGTAAAATAAGGAAAAAAAAAACCCCAACCCCCCCCCCCCAAAAAAAAAAAAAGGAAAGGAAAAAAAAAAAAAAGCAAACCACAAAACCCCAAAAAAGGAAAAAGAAAAAGAAAAAAAAATCCCAGCTGTTTCCATCAAATATTTGCAAGATTAGCAGGCGCTCCTTCTCAAGCAATGAAAAGTTTTCACAGCACTTTCCTACCCCTACCTGGCCCAAAGCTGCAGCTACCATGCCAAATTTCACACCATGTGTTGTAATTTTAGGCAGATAATATTAAAGAAACCCATAAAATGTGAAGATGAAACACTACACAGGGAATTTAAGACAGTGCTTTTCCCTCATTCACTATCAAGCGCTACAATCTCCAATCTCCTGATGATCAAAATCTGTCTTACTGAAGAATAACTCGATGCTTACAAAAGCAAGAGAAGAACGAATTGAGGACTTTAACCTTCCAGCTAAACCCAATCGTTTCTCAAAGGGAAGCTTTCAAAATCCTCTGCAAAAGCTATAGGAGCTCCAAGGGGAGGGAAGCAGGGAAAAGAGAAAGGGGAGGGGGGACAGACCATCTAATTGTAGGAGAGATGTCTGCTTCACTTAGAATTACCCTGCTGATACTGCCAAGTACTTCTTCTGCCTCTTACAGTCCTGGACAGTGACTCAAGTGTGATTCTGTGATAAGCAGAGATAGAGAGCCCATATCAGGTCCAGTGGCTTGCACTAAACCCCTTCTTTTCTCTTTTACTGTGAAACAAAGTTAGAAGCAGAGCCCATGTAATTTATCTTTGCTATTCCATCTGAATATCTTGTTACTTCCATCCTAAGATACACTGTGGAAATAACTTCCTTACCTCTTCTCATGGACGTTCTTGCTGCTAAAACAGAGGCAGCGCCTGGGAGGCCCAGCCATAGGCTAAGACATGGGAGGTAACCTGGCAGCCATGAAAGGCTGATCGACACCACAGAGTCCAAGTAAGAGGTTAAGAGGTTGATCTCTGGAGCCCAAATTCCCTAGGGCTCCTTTTGCTTATTGCACCCACCTGCCCCATCCAAGATACATCAGCGGTATTGAGCTTGGACATAATGCCCTTTATTTGGCATTCAGCTCAAGGGAGCATCTCTCTTTCCCTATCCTTGCTACAGTCACAGTACATAAGAAAGTCATAGATAGATAAAAGTATGAGAGAGAAGAAGGTAAAGTAGTGGTGCAATTCCTTCAAGATACTGCTTATCCTGTCTCAAAGCTTTTTGATAGATTAGGTTCTCTTGGGAAATATTGCTTTGACTGAAATTAGTGACTGGGAGTGAATAATTTTCATCCAAGGTTGACCCCAAGATAATTAAAAAACTACATCTCATACAGTTTCTAAATGCTGCAGCATTGAAAGGGAAACAGTGAGGATGGCATTTATTTTATTTTAATTACCATTTGATAGGTAATATTGAGTCTAAATTTTCAATTGGGATGAAAGAAACATGTCAGAATAACATATTTCTACATAAAGTAGGAAACATTAATTTTAGCTAGACTCTGCTGAAACTAACAATGAATGTAATAGCTATTTTTGAAAGAAAAAGGAAGCTTTATCCTAATATATAGATCTGACAGAGCTCTTTGAAGAGATTAAAGAAATGCTGTTTGATTTTGAACCCTGAAATACTTAATTGGATCATTTTATGTGCCTAGTCCAGCAACGATCACTAATCAAACAGATGACTGAAGGAGAACAACTCTCAGACTTTGCTTGTTCATGTACTACCCCCAATAAATTGCTGTAAAGTAGAACAGTGGAGTATTAAACTCATCCATCATTATTAGCTTATGTACAACAACTTGTAAACTGCTGAAATGGAATTGCTCTGAGCCTTCCCAGCATGATTTAAATGCTCAGAGCAAATTCCTCTGTTATGTGACCTTAGATAAGGAGTAAAGAGGGAATTTCAGACTGGAAAACACTGATGCTTCCAAATAACCCGCCTCAGCATCTATCTACAGCAGTTAAATATGCAGCAGTAAAGCTGTCTCTGGGGGTCTCTGGGATTCTCTGGTCATGAGTAAGCTGTGCTCCAGGCCTTCTGCAAGACTGCCTCTTAGTTAAATTTATACCCTTGTATTTCTTCAGCTCTTCAAAATGCATTTATTGGCAGCAGCTGCACCAGTTCTCTTATCAAACTGTGAGGACAATATTTTTTAGTTTCTTGACAAGTGTAGGAGTAGTAAATGGTATTATTCTTAGATGAGAGATAAAAGAGGAGGTAAAAGTGATCAGACAAGATGAGCCCTGGGCGAAAGAAGAATTAGAGTCGAAGTAAAACAGTCCAGTTCTGCACAGACTGTACTTCTCTGCTGCATTTAAAGAGGGGCCTTGCAGAGCAAGCTAATCAGGAGTCAGGACTCTGGTGAGTGGTACTGCAATCTCTGTTATTTAAAAGTGAAACACACTGTACTTGGAAGCAACTTCTGGATGAAGACTTCTCATTTACTGAGAAAGAGAATTTGGGGTTATAGGATGACTTCAGTTTCTGCATCAAGTCACCTTAAATAATATAGATCACTCCTAGATTCTTGGGCTTTTTTGGCTCATTACTTGTCCTGTCAGCCACAGACATGGCGAACAAGTTATTCCCTTTGCTTTCTTCAATAGGTTTTTCTGTATTTGACTCTGTGTGTTTCAGGCTTTCCTCCAGGCTATCTAACCTCAGCTCCTCCAGTCTTTCTAAGCCTGTTGTAAGGCTTCTGAGTGAATTCTTACTGTTTCCACCAAGACTGTTTTCAAATAGGTCACATTCAGCACATAAACCCCAAAAGAGTATTCCAGCATGGATCAGAGAAGAATACTCCCTATATTTCAGGCTAGGTTGCTTATACGCCTTCATGTTGTTGATACAGCAGGACTCTGCTATCTCAGATCCTCCCTGTGTTGCGCCATCATCCCACATCATTCTTCTCCAGCCAGTGTTACCCACATACCCCAAGTCTATGCTTTTCTGAGATTACACTGAGTTCTAACCCCATCCTCCAATCTTCTGAAGAAGAATTGCAGATTTTGTGATGTCTGCATTACACACACATTGAACATAACAGGAGACAGGATGTACGCCTTGCATTTTGACACTAAACTGCTGAGAGCTACTTGGATGCTTTCATTGACAAGTTTCATACCCACCCATGAAAGTTTTATCAAGGCAAAAGTTCACTTGTTTCAAAAAATGTCATGCAAACTTCCCACTGAAGTTTACTGCAGTCAAGAGTGATCACATCTACTGCTTTCTTCTCCATAAGGCTTGCTGTTCTACCATTGAAGGAAAGCGAATGGAATTATTAAGCAATTTTTAAGAAACAATTTGCCTCTACATAGTATATTAAGATTCAAATAGTGGGAGGTAAGGAACATCTATGAAGTTGTGTCCAAAGCTTTCAGTACAGCAGTCAGCTCTTGTAATCACATAAAAATAACAGCAGACGATGTAAGTATACTGCACAGTGACAATTCCCACATCACGTCTGTTTACACTTGTAACCCTGGATGACAAGGAGATGGATGTTCATTTCTACCTGTATTCCTAGCTTGAGCTCATCTCCAGAGTTTAGCCAGTGCACTTTCTGTTTTTTTGCACTATACTTACAATTTATTGAGTATTTATCCTTAATGAGAGTTCATTTTCAAGAAGAGCTTCAGAGCCCAAACTGACTCAGCTCAATTAATTTATTGATGGAGACTATAAGGACCTTAATCAATCAGGCAGACACTAGCTCATTAGAAATGCAAAAGGCTCTGGGAGTCTTCTGCAGTAGATGCAGCAATGTGATGGGGCAAGTCCAGTCAGGTTTTAACACCCTGCTTGCTTCTGTAAATGAACCAGCAGGAAATGGTTTATGTAAACACATTATTGTTGTAGGCATATAAAACCATGGCCCACTTATTATTCCTTTTTAATTCTTCTTGCTATTACTATGCTCTTCCAGTAACATAATAAGAATATATTTTCTTGGACACATTTTTTGTCTTTCCTCTCTGACTAGCTTGTCTAACACGTGAAAAGCTATTCTAAGCAATATCGAAGACTAGCTAAACAGACAAACATTAGATGTTGTAACCTCCTTTGAAGTCAACATTTTAGTACAAGAACATGTTTCTGTGGCCAAGGATGTAGAGGAGTAGAGCTGCGTTCTCTATGGCTGCCTTTCTGGATTGCCTGAAGTCTTTGCACTATCCAGTCCTTGGGTTAATTGCCTCAATTTTGGCTCAGTCACTCGTGTGACATTTTTATCTAGAACTGTACAGGAATACTAGGTCAACACATAAGATGTCCAAGATTTTCACTGTATTGTGCACTACTTTTTCCTGTATTAATTTAGATAAATTCACATTGTTCCTATATATATATACACACACACACACATTTTTCTATTGCTTTCTGAGGTTAAATGCTTGCCTCATCTGAGGAGTCGTAAGATCCAGTAAAAGGAAAATACAAGGGTTTAATATACAGTAATAACAAAGCAGTCTCTTATTAAATACCTGACTGCGACTCTCCAGTAGCTCTATCCGATATTGCATCATCCAGACCAGCATAGTGCCAGTGCACTCTCATATGGGCATGTTTCTAAGAAGCAGTGATCATAGACTGGAGGAATTGTTTTCTGCAGCTAAGTCAAGAGCCTTTGGTGTCCAGCACAGTCTCACCCAGATACCCACAGAAGGTTCTTTCATGGGACTGCAGATGGATGCTTGTGGAGTGCAGATGGATGAAGAGCTGAAGGAGCTGTGCCCAAAGGTGTTTTGTGCAGCGCATTCTGTGGAAATCCTCTGGATTAGTGTTGCTTTAAGCAGCACAGACTGATGCCAAACCCAGGCACATGAACTCGACATCAGACAAACCACAGTTTTTAGGAGTTTCTTCTTAGTGCAGAAAAATGTGGCCTTAATAAGCAGACAGAGCATTTGGTTTAAAACTGGTTTTAGATTTCTCAATTTTCTATACTTTGATTTTCCTCTTGTGTTTTGAAATCAATTTGTAATATGCTAAACTCCAGCCATTTCTAGTCTTTCTCTCTGCAGAATTACAGGATTGTGTGTGGGAAAGATTTCAGTGACACCTACTAAAAGACTTCAGCGCAAAAAGCAATTAAGTAGGTGACAAAATTTCTTTTTAAAAAGGGATCAAACTAATTCCTTCTGAGCAATTAAAAAGTAAGTTTGATCTGCCCAGACAGGAGTGTTTCTATTTAGTTACAGATCAGTCATGTTGATTTCATGAATTACAGAGTCCAAGAGTTTGTTTAAGGGTTATACCTACTGTCCAGTGAGTAAATTGAACAGCAAGCCAGAAAACTTAGTGGTTTTCACATTTACAGAAACTGCTCTCTAGATGATTGTGTTTCTTCTGTAAGGAGAAAGCAGAATATATGACCTTGTTGGTAGGAACAACACAGACTTTGCTGCTACCTATTTTCCACTTAAGCATGGTCTGACAAACCATTGTAGAAAGTATTTGATAAGGGACTATAGAATGTTGAAGACAATAATAATATTTACATGGATTTGCAATCTTTGCATTAGAGCCCTATCTCTAAGAAGATAAACTGCAGATAAGCGCTTAAAGACTGAATGCCTAGTCCCATGTTATTGCTATCAAACTGACAATCACTGTCACCACTGAAATCCTGTTTTAAGGGAAGCACAAAAATGAGCATGGGGTAATCTCCCTGAAGCATATTTTCTCACCTTGTCATTGAAACTAGTGTCAGCTTTCATCATCCAGACCTGCTCAGATTCTGGTCAAGAACTGATTTGTGCCAGACAGACACTTCAGGATCTTCATGTGAGTGCAGAACCTGCTGCTGGCCCTTTGCACATCCCCTTAGCCAGAGATGCAATACCAAATCAAATTCACAATCCCACCAAAGTCAAAGGTTTCAGTGTGTTAACTGTGAACCAGTAGCAAAACCTTTGGTTTATGATATGAACAGCTATGGGTTGATATTTCAGGAAGCTTTTCCTGGATTTCAGTAGCTGTTGTAGCAAACACAAAGACAGTTCTTTAACCACTACTCTGTTTTGGTAAACTCACACATGCTGCAGTCTCAATAATGTCTCTGTGTTTTCCAGCAGCAGCTATGTAAATATTGAGTCCATCTGGTAAATGCAGGCCTTGCTACTTGCTTGTCTCTTTACCATGCCAGGATATATTCTTGCTTTGACAGAGACTTTTACTATAAGATATTTTTTTTGCCAGACAATGCTTTACAATTCAATACTGTAAGCAATTGGCCCTATTATCTTTAAAGACAGATTAGTGACTCTCATAAAAAGGGTGAGGAAAGCAAGTCTCTTTCTGCCTTGGCAACCAGGAACTTGTCAAGGCAGAAGGTTTCTAGTTTGTTTTCTGAGATGCCAGCAGGAGGTTTTCTGGATCCTTGAGGCAGTAAGTATATTGTGTACTTAATTCATTGCTAAAAAGCTTTTAGTTGCATGATTTTGCTTCCCAGCTAAAGAAAAGCAAAGTCCAGTGGTGAGGGCATTCACTCATGCTCTTCAGTGTGACACAACTATGCAGCATGAGTTCAAAACAATGTAATTTGCCATCCAGTAGTGCATAAACCCCTGTATGAACAGAGAACTGTTATATGAAACATTACAAAGAATATTCTTACACATCATTCTTAAAAGCACACACCCATTTTCTTGCTTTCTATAAAGGAGAAGATAACAAACAATAAGGTGCACAGAGTTTCCGGCTTTTCACAATAACAATAACTATACCCTGTTTAGCCAGTATTATTGCAATACAAGACACACACATTTTCACGAGTTGCACTATAAAGGTTCAAAGCTTAAGAAATAAATATACAAATGCCTGTATGTGCCCTTAACAAATCTCTTGAAGAATGAAAGTTGTTTCCTGTGTCATGCTTTATACAACTGATCACTAGAGGGCAGCAAGTTCCTTGTGAGATGCACGAATTCAATAGATTTAAGAGATTAGGTGAAAAAAGTGTAGCAACGATTATATCTATATACGTATATTACTTAGATTGAAGAAGAAAATAGGGGAATACATGATTTACAAAGTATCTGCTGTTAACTCAGCAAGTTCTTAAGGGTTCTGGTACATCAGCAGTTCTCAGCTGATGAAATAGAAAGGCAAGAGAGCACTTCCAAACATGCTATATTTCTGCTTAATGAAATTTCAGCTTGATAGGTGTCTGCTTTGCTTTGAAGATAGATTCCTGAAACTGGGACAGAATGAAAGTATGGGATGAGTTCTCAGAGTTTATGTTCTGTTTTGAGAAACATTTTGGCATTATTTTTGGACAAGAAACCTACCCCTGTCCAGTAGCCGTACCTCCCAAACCAAATCCTCATCTCCAGCCCAGCCACAACAGTTGCTGAAATAGCAATTCCTTTCTGTTTCCACCTAGATCTGTGGGTACCTGTCCTTGAGCTCTTATATTGGATAGTGGGGAACATTTTGCCCAGGAGTTCTATAAACAACAGAATAAATAAACCTTGGATTCACGTGGAGTTCCCGGGGTTGGATTCTCAGATTCTGACATAGTGTAAATCAAAGCATTCCCTGTGGATGGAAAATCTCAAATACGGTTTCTTTGATGCATACTAGGGAAGGAGTTCTCACTGCAGTGTTTCACCCTGTAGAAATTGATAAAGTTCGACAGTTTTGTTTGTTTTCTTTCTACTGACTTAAATGAAATCTGAAAAAAAAAAATAAAAATCGAAGCCTTTTGAATCCTTTAGCACTCAGTCAAAATCTGCTGAAATTAAGAAGCCCCTGAGATATCCCAAACCCATTTTCTAGGCAATGGGAGATCGATCTGACTGATCTGATTGTGGATTGTGTAAGTTTAATTTTTTTCTAAAGAAAGTCTGAGACTTTTGCAGAATCAGAATATTTTATTTTCCTCACTGGGAAATATGTTTATGTTTAAGAAGGATTAAATATCTGTAGATGAAGGTTTCAGGAACAAAATCCACATCCTTGGGAAACTGGTTTTCTGGTTTTGTCCTATATGAGATGATAGAAATGGTTTGAGAAAAACAAACCCTTTCAAAAGAGATAAGTTTACCTCTTTACTGAATTATATTTATTTGGGACATCACTGCATTAATAATTCAACATTTAATCAACTGTCCGTTTTCTTTCTGCATTTGATGAAAAGGAAGTTTGATCTCACTAACTCAGGAAAAGCATTTCCTGATAGCGTAAGGCTTGAATTTGCTCATTTGAACAGAAGAAAATTCATAGGATAGACTTAAAGACTCAAGAGACTTAAATACTCACATAGAAATAAAAATGTGTATAAGTACAAAAATAATGGTGGAGACTATACTGTATGTTTTAAAACAAGAATAATACATACAATGACAATTCTCCATCCAACTGTTTATAAACAGTTCCTCTCACCAAACCATTAGGTATCTGTAAGGCAGACTGTGAAAGAGCAAATTTTGGATTTCCTTAGGCACTTTAACATAATGAAAAGCCTATCCTTGAAGGCGTGCGCTTACTCATTCCTATAGCGTAAGTATTATCTTTTCATTAGATATTTTTAAGGCAATGACACAGAATTCAAGACCAGAACATTGAAAATAACAGATCCTTATGTATTTAAATAGTAGTTTAGAAGGAACAAAAAAAGACAACAAATCCAAGTACTTCTATCCGCAGCAGGTTTATTTTTGTGATTTATTTCATTATTTTTTCCTTCATTAAAGCATTTTAATTGCTTGTATTTATCTATTCATTTATCCTGGTATGCCTTTTAGGAAGGCCCACATCATTTACGTAGAAGGATCTCTCATCTTCTTCTCATTCTCCTGCACAAAACCCAAATCAGGTACATGGCTTAATTTTGTCCCTGCTGATACCACTAACATACCATAGACTACTGAGCCAGTGCACCAGTTGCTTTAACAACCCATTGCAAAAGGTAGTGATGTTGAAAACACAGAAGATACTCTGACAGGATATCCCCAAGGAAATATATTGCAGAGCTAGGTTTATTATTCTCTATTCAATTCACTACATGCACAGGTCTCATTCTTACTTTATTCTAAAAGTAAGATTATATGACAGATCCCAAACTCAACCCTCTATAAGAATTTTGTGATGTTTGAATCAAGAGACAAGAAAATGCAGCAAAGACTTCTTAGCAGGCTCTACCTCCATTTGTCTCATCAAGCACCTTTGTTTCTACCTGTTCCTATCTCTGAGCTGCTAAAAGAGAGGGCTACATCCCCCAATATGCCCAGAGAAACTTCTCAACCTTTTTTCAGCCTAATTAACATGCAAGAAAGCAATGTAAATTTTAGACAAATTGTGCAGCAACCCATAGAAATAATCATGGCAAACCAGCACAGGAACAGTTAGAAACATACCTGGGAACAGAGTCTTTAAAAAGTCATTAGCAATAGAAAGCAAATTAAATGAAATTTTAACAGGGAAAAAAAACCAACCCCAAACAGAAGAGCTGAATAAGACATGGAGAAATAAGGAAGCCAGCCTTTGGGAAGTACATTAAGTTGAAGTGTTTGGGTGAGGCTGCACAGCAACAGACCCCCAGAGCTTTGCCACTGAGATCTCTGAGGAACAGGATCACAGCAATTGTGTAACTCCTAAATCTAGCAAAGGTAACAAGTTGCTAGTGATGCTCCTTTACCCAAAGCAGAGCCAAGATCAGAGATCTGTTGAAAGGTAATACATTTAACTAACATTGCATACTATAATGCACAAAGAAATTCCTCTAGCTGCAGCATTGCTGAAGGAGGAGTATTTATAAACTAATCATGAGAGGCTTCCTTGTAAAAGGTCCTTCCTAGCTAAGGAGTCCCAGCAGGTTGATGGACAGGTCTAGTTCAACCAACTGAGACAATCAAGTGCAACAGCACCTAACAAAAATCAGTCTCTTAAAATAATGGGAGATGAGCACAAAATGTTCTCTTTTGAGTAGAAAGCAGAAGTGAATATTGTCTGAGTAAGCTTTTGTTTAACTTTATGAAGGTAAGGATACTGTACAAAGCAGTTATTTTATTAAAGAATTTGAGCTGAGGTCCTTGATATATGTAGATTAAAGTAATATAAAGTAGCTGGAAGTCTTTCTGATGAGGCTTTGGTACCTTAACTTGCAACAGATAAAACTTTTATCATGATATCTGTAAGAATGCACTTAAAATGGATAGTCTGATGTGTGGATTGTTGAATGTGTTGTTATACGATGTGGAAGACAAATTGGTAAACCACTGAGGTGCCTGTGTTTGGTGCTTGGGATTTTTGTATTTAACTTTCTAATGCCTAATAGCTTTCAGTTATTAGGGAGCAGGGGGAGAAAATAAAGTAAAATCATAAACCTAAATTATTAAATGAGAAGCATTGAGTATGCTTTAAGAAATACCTTTTTTTTCCTCTAATATTATTTGATTTTCATCATATGTCAATGATTTCATGTTCTTAATCATATTTCTCAACTACCTAAACGATCATTCTCTAGGGAACTGAAGTTTTAGAAGAGAAACTTAAAAATTATATCAAATGTATTCAGCATAAAATCTGCTAACCTGATTAGCTCTTTTGACTGTGATGACTCACACCTCACTTGATAGGGAGCATAGTGCTTTGGGTCCTAGCTGCTGAGACAGTTCCCATGTGATTCCTGATGTCTCTGCTCCATCTAAAGAGCTGTGTGTTAAATAGTCTGTTGGTGATCAAGGGAGAGTGAATACCTGCTATTACCTTTTCCTCTATTGTGTCTGGGTAAAGCTTTACTTGGATTATCGTATTGTTAGGGAGAAAAAGCTGGTGCAGAGCCTACTTAATTAGAAAATGTGATGAAATATAGAGTGTATCCATGGAAGAGTGAAGGATCACATTAAACTAGCAGTAGGAGAAGGGAATTCTGGTGTGAATATGGGAGGATTATGCATCCACCAAATCTTACGCTAATGTAAAAAACCTTGTTAAAGAATGTCTTATCCAGCTGACTTTGAGGTATGCTTCGTCATTAATATGGTTATAAATATAGCTATACCATGCCATAAAAATAAGATTCTGGAGTAGCATTGCCGTTGGCTCTGAACATCTGGGATGTTGTTTGATCATAGCTAGGCCCAGAGCCATAGTTAGATGTGGTAGGAACATGTCTTCTGAAACAGGTATCACTGGTGTTTCATCTTGGTCTAGTTAAAATATATCCTCTTTTACAATAAAGCATCTGGAAATGGAGAAAGGGGAGAGCACTGGGGTCATAAGGCTCTGGGACTGGCTGTACATTCCAATCTGAGCCAGGTTTTGGATCCATGTCCTCCACATCCCAGCCTGGGTGGCCATGCAGCTGAGCAGTGCACACCCTGGTCTCTTGAGTTGCTGGGGTGGTTGAGGAGGAAGAGGCAAGTTTCAAAGGGGGGAGTTGTCCTCTGGTCAGCTGAAGCTGCAGTGTCCTTCTGGAGTGTAGCTCACTCTGTTTAGCAAAGTTGAGCTAGAGAAAGTTTGGGCCATTTCTGAAATATCCTGCTTGTAGGGGGCGTAGACGGCTTCCTGGTACTTGCAGCAACTGGGCACCTTCTGTAGCTGCCCAAGGAGCATGAAACTGAGTTTTTACAAAGAGCTAAGTAAAACAGGGCTGTAACTTTAACCCCCCCTGACTGACACATCTCACAAATGTGGCATTTGGTACTGTCTGATACATGGTGGGGCGCAATCCTGCATTTGCTTAGGCACACATACCACTTCAGTGACTTCCAAGTAACATACCTTGAAAGAAATGTTCTGTTAGACAAAGTAAGCATAACAAAAACTTACCATTATTACAAAACCTAGCCATTATTACACCCATTGATTATTCAGTACTCATAGGAGAAAACCTTTAGACACTCTACCATTTACAATGCAATTTAATTATCTTTTATTGTCTTTATAATGTGTTGGTATTTAGAAACTCATTGTTCTGTGGTTTTTTTCCTTTGTTTTGCCCCCAACCCCTTTCTGACCACATGTACATCTGCATGATAGCGCACCAGGCTGGTGAGTTATGGTGTGGGTACTTTGTATATTTTGAAACAACCCTCCATCTTCCCTTTAAATCTAACTGTGTATAGACTTGCATGACTTCAAGTAACTTAGCACATTACATACACAGGCTGCTGCTCTTCATTACTTCAGTTTTCAAGGATAAAGAACAAGAAGTTAAGATCAGAGTAACAATGTGCTTCCACTCTCATTTCTCTCTGGTGGCAAATGTAGAACAAATAATTAGTTACACTCTATTGTAGTTTAGCTGAGACCTTATGTTCCATGCCAAAGTACTTTGTCTTAATTTAGACCTTGAGCATATAAGCACTTGAGCACGTATCTAGAATTACTCACATGAGTAAAGCTATTGATTACCATTAGAATGAAGTTAGCTTTCATAAGGTTAAAGATCTGGAGTCATTATTTCTTGACTATGTAAGGAAAGGAACCTAAGAAAGCTGTGGCTTTTGTGCTGTTAGCAGATTTTTCTTACAGTGAAGACAGTTTTCAGCATTGTTATTCTGGACATGTTGGGAATAGGGGAGTGAAGATACTGTCATGTTACAGAGCTCTGTCTCAGGGTGTTACTGTATACAGTATGACAGAATTATTTTTGGCCTAACTCTTTCTGCAGGTTCCTCCCTGCAAGCCTGGTGTAGTGGGGATGGATCCAAACCCAGTCAAAGCAAGTAGAAATTACTTTTCCCTCCTCTGTTTCTTTTTCTTTTTTCCCCAAATGTGTCTTCTGGGAATACACCGTGGTGCTTCTCAGAACATCTGTGGAAGCAACAAATACCTGTATTTCTTGTATTTCTCTTGTGTAGCCTAAGGAACATGTCTGACGTGGCTAAACTGGTGTTGCTGAAAGCAACTCTAGCCTGGGACTTCAGTGCTCTCTAGAAGAGTGTGTCACAAGCCCAGGTAAAAACCCCTTAATACTTTCTATAAAAAGCATGCCTTTTAAAGAATAAATCCCAGCATTATGCATTGAAAGCTATCTGAGGTATTCAGCTCTGTGTGACTAATAGACTCCATTGCTATCAGGAGCCACAGCCAAGATGACAGAGATTTCTGTCATGAGATCTTCTTTGTGAGACAACAGCAAACTTCAAAAAAACACAGCTCAAAACCACAAAGCAAGCACACAGAAACACCTCAAAAACACCTCTGCCTCCTGCAACCACCCAGAACAAAAAGCACCCACAACTCCCACCCCTCTTTGGGTGAAACATTGTTCACTCAAGGAAAGAGCTGGCGTGTTGGTGTGTTAGTAGTGCTTTTTGGGGGTTTTGTTTTGCCTTTTTTTTTTCCTGCTATCATGACAAAGGTCAAGAAATGGTTTGAGTTGAGAATCTGGAGGAGGGAAGGATCTGCCAAGCTCAGAGTGAAGTGTCTGTAAGTGATGCCTCATGGAAGGAACATTGCTCTAGTTTTACAGCTTTTGCCAAGGACTCTGGAGATTGAGAGTGACACTCTGTTTTGACATGAAAAGGAGGCTGTTTTGGGGGCTTACTTCCCCAGCTTGCAGGTGTCTCAATGTCCTTTGTAAGGCTTCTGCAAGTGCAGCCGTTGCTGAAATAAGCAGAGCTCTGCCACTGAGATGCTGTTGCTTCTTTCTTGTCTACTGTCCACTGAAAGCAGATGTCTGCTGCAGCTGATCTGGAGCTGCATGTGGGATCATGGAGAAGGAGTTGTGGTTTGCACTGCAGGAGTTTAAAAAAGCAAATAGATAGCTCATAGGTGATGTGTGAGACCACACTGGTCTCAGCCTGTCCAGCGGTGAAGGATGTTGCTCTACACTATTTCTGATGAATGCAGATGTAGCTACTGAACAATAGGTTACTGCAGATTCAAAAAGCTTGGTGGCTTACTTGAGTCCTGGGGGAAGCTTTAATGGTTGTTCCTTATAATGGTTGACACCTTGCAAGCTGCCTCTCTTCTGTTTCAGTTCTAATCTAACCCTTTTGGCTCCCTGTAGGAATTATTCTGAGTATTCTAATATTCTTCTCTTTGAGCCCTACTCAAACATGTGCATTACATGAAAGCTCTATACCATATACAGAGTGAAAGACTGCCACTAGCTCCTCTAGGATCTGCAAGAGGCTCTGTGGAACTCTGTTTCTGAATCATGTTTCCTACTTCTAACCTCCTAGTAACTGTGCGTGCATCTTTTACTTCAAGGTAAGATTTCCACTAGAGATCATGCAAAAAATGATGGATCTCATCTTAAGGAAGACAGATAAATCATTGCAGAGGTTACTTGTGGTTGCCTGTGTGTTTCAGCACAATAAGGTTGAGAAGACTGAGACGATGAGCACAACAACCTAATTCAAAGTTGCATTATCACTAATATTATAAGGTATCATTATATTACCTGCTTTTAACAAGGGAAGAATGCATAATTAAGAATCCTGACTATTATAAAATAAATACAGCCAGACTCCATTGTTATTTCACTGTAAGCAGAAAGCTTGGAATAGACAGAGGTATGAATTAGCAGCAGCTGATGAAAGTGAAATGCTGCCCAAAATGGAAAGATACTTGACTCATTTAAGAAACATAACATACTCTGTTTTTTGCCTGGGATTAATTGCTGCTTATTTTCTATAAAACCTGTTTTTCACTCTACTGGATCTGTTGTAGAGAAACATTGTATCTTTGATTATGTTGTGAATACTGGTGATGACATTGTCACTGATTGATGTCTGGTGCTCAGTACTTCCACGGTGGAGCATGGCTAAAACTGGAAGTCAAGGAGGCTCTTGTGTTGACCCAAACAGCTTTGGACTGAAAAAAGGGGACATCAGGCTTCACCATTCAAGCTGGGATCCCTGTAAACTGCTTTCAGTGGCTAACTTGGTCCCAAAGACACCACAGTTTTCAGCAACAGTCTCACTTCTGGACTTTTTTAAAACCATGATTTATCAGACTGCTCAGACAGTGCTACGGAGGCCACATTTGTATAGGCCTGTGAGATGCTGAGAGCCAGGCTTCAAACCTTACTTCATTGAAACTGGACAGAACTGAGAGCTGAGGTCTGAAACCCCTTTGCTCTGGATGTATGCATCAAACTGGGCCAGAGAAGCCTCAGGCTTTCTGAGATCATTTGTGTAGAGCAAGGTAAGCGTGCACTTGTGAGAATATAAGGCAGCTGAGGGACCTGACAAAGGCTGTTTTGTCATGGTCTAAGAACTGACTCAAACTGGAACTAGAGCTGGGATCTCTGTACAACATTGCATTTTGTATAAGCAGCTCTGTTGTACTGACCAGTGCATGGAGCATGGTTTCTGTGTTCAAGTTGTTTTTCTCGGTTCCAAGCATAATACTGTGGCCAGGTTAAGAAGTCTTTCAGCCCTGTGACTGAATTTGTATTTGTGTGAAGATGTGGTCTCATACAAGGTAACATAGTCCTACATCCAGGGAGTTTGTTGAAGGGGAAGAATGGAAAAAGCAGGTGACTAACTGGATAAACTACAAATAATGGTGCAAATATCTTGGTGAAAGAGGTTGGTCTTTGGAACAGGCTTGTATTTGGAATATGAAAGCTAATTTTCTAAGAATCTAGCTAATAAATGCAGCATGTGTAATATCTGAGTGTTAAAACCAACACTGATAAAGAATAATTTGACTCCTGGTGTAGTTAGCTGAGGATGGAGATGTTCCTGTCAGACAGTTGCTCTTGGTTATTGCCTAGGGGTGGGCACAGCAAGGAGAAGGAGGTCACTACCTGCTCAGCACAGCCAGCTTTGACCAGCTGCTTCTAGCTCATGGAGAGGAAAAGGGACTGATTGGAAGGATAAGACAATGTGTGTAATTCAAGTCAGTTTGTATAAAATCTTTAAATGTTTTCCACTAACGTGGAGAGTTCACGGTTTTTAATTCTACAGCCTTCTTGTGGTTTAGTGATGCAGTATAATCAGTGTCCTTCAGTGGAGGAATGAAAGCGTACGTTGACTTGTCAAGGAACAAACAGGCACTTCTGTGGGAAGAAATGAAGTGGGGTTCTATGCTCACAAGACAGCCTCCGTTTTCTCCCATCTAGCTATCAATCACTGCCTGTCTACTCTTGCCTGCCTAAATCATTGCATGGACCTTCACAGAAAGAGGCAGTGACCAATATAAGCGGTTTATTATTTCTGCTGTTCTTTTCTGATTTGGTTGATGACTGATAAAAGAGTAAAACCCAAAAGCATCTTCCTAAGAGTAATTTCTTCTAAGGGGCTGAACTGAGCTTTGTGACCCATTGACTTCATCAAGGATGGAGGTGGGTGGGAGGAAAATGTGTGTGAACTGATCTGTTCAGATGTGCTGTTCTGCAGCTGTTCTGAAACCCATTTCCTCCCTCCTTTAACCCCCAACTGTGTGAATAGTTCCAGTTTCCACCTCGGAACAGCCTCTGGATTGCTTTACCTTAAATCTCATTAACTTTTATTTGAAAGAGAGTGGGGAACTCTGGAAAAAAACCCAGAGGTAGATTCCAGGTCAAACAGCTTTATGAGTAGCGGGTAATCAGCTGTAAAATTTGTTTTATGCATGAACATTGTAACAGTGTCATTTCTTCTGTGAAAATGTTTGTATTTGAGATCAATGGTGTAATGGCTTTAGTTTATTTGTGTGTGGGTATGTGATATTGCCTGGTTTCCTTTCCTGCAGAGGAGCTTTACCTGATGAATATCCTGGTTTACTTGCTCTGTGTGCCTGAAGGCCTCAGCTGATGCCAGAACTCAGTATCAGTGGTGAGGGGTTTTTTTTTGTACTTGAACCATGCCTCTTCCCACAAAACTTGATGTGAGGGGAGAAATCAGGAGAAAAAATTGTGATAGGAATTGTCTGAGGTGGTAGAATAACAGGAAAATTTCTGAGACCTCTATTCTCAGCTCTTGATCTCCCGTAAATTGAATTTTCTGGAAGCATAGAAATATCCATGTAGGCATTCTCCATCAACATTTTAATGTAAAGAAATATATATGAGTCTTTCTAGTCATTATTGCCCTGTAAAGTCATTGTGGTATAACTTTCTGTTGAGAAGGCAATACACTAGTTTTTAGCTTATTTGTGATAAGAGAGCAGGCGCTTTATGGGTACTCTAAAATAGAACTGGAGGGAATGTGGAATAGCACTTAGGGGAAAGGAGAGGTAAAGGAAGAGTTCTTGAACAAAAATCTGTATATGAAAACAAATGAAACTCTCTGCAGTAACACCTACAGCTTCCCAGGGACACAAAAACCTGCTTCTCTGCCATGATAAACCAGATGCATGGTAGTCCTCCAAGTTAATTAACACAGACAGAAGCTGGGGAGCCAAGTCCTATAAGCAAGGGAATAAAACACTCAAGACCATTTCAGTTAATGGGAGAGAAATACCATGAGGTAAAGTGAAGAGATAATTTAAAAACCAAACAAACCACATCAGAAAGAAAAGCTTGAGCAGAAAATGTGATAAACAACGCAGGTCAGCCCCACTCCTGGTGCTGTCTTTTTGCTCTCTGGGCAGATGCATCCCACCATGTGGAGGACTGGGGAATGAGCATGATGAGGACTGGGCACTACCAACAGAGGCTAGGGGAAGCTGTGCTTGAAGAATTGCCCCCAAAAGCAATACAGCACTGCAAGTAGTGGCCTTTCTTCAGGTGAGAATTGATGGGACAGGCTTTCATACCTTGGTGAAGACCTGGGTTGGAGAAATGAGCTCGGAAAACAGTGCAAGACATGCATGTGGGGAGGAGCGCAAAGGAACCAACGATGTGGAGGGGCTCACGTACTCTGAAGCCTGGAGCTGGCAAGCAGAGCTTTGAACAGAGCAAAGAGAATGCTGCAAATGAAGTGAAAGAGATCTTTTTTAAAATGAACCATATTACTATTTTAAGATGGTTGGAGGAGGCCTTCTGTTTGAAAGAAAGAACCATTGTGCTTTACTAAACCAGATTATGAGAATGGTGAAACCTACTTTTTGTGGGGCAATATCAGCCTTTTAGCATCCCATCCTGTTATAGTTGTGGGAATGAGGGGAACATGGCCCAGAGGGAGGACACTGCTGAAATGGCAGCAGGAAGTCCAGGTAGAGGGGCAACCCTGAGGGGACCCCAACCTGTACCAGAGGAAGGATGCCCCTGAGGGAACTTCTGACACCTCAGGACAGAGATGCCCCTGAGGGAATGATGGCTCATGTCAGAGCAGGATATGGCAGCCTGCACCACTGAGGGACCAGAGCAGCAGGAAATCCATTAAACCTACCATGACAGAAGACGCCATCCCACCTCCAACTTCTTTTGCCGCATATTGCCTCCTTTACCTCAGCAGTCTGGCTGGACTAAGTGTAACACATAGGAAAACTCAAAGAAATTGAGCTTGAGAAAGGGGAAGGATAGGTGTTGGTATTTGTTTAAATGTCTGTCCTTAATTTTCTCAACATCTAAACCCGTTACCGGGCACTTGTATTCTCTGACAGTAAACTAAGTGAATTCCCCAACTCAGCACTGTCACAGGGCTTGAGATGACTCTAAGAAATCCATCTGAGGCATCTACTGCTATCCCACTCATCTTGATATGGTCTTGTTATGTTGGTTTAGGTGCGGAGTGTCATTTCAAATGTAAAAACACATATGGAAATGATGAATACGTAATGAAAACTTGGATTTCTTGTACTTCCAGTGAGCTACTAGTCTTTGCAATATTGCTTTACCCAACAGTTGGCACTTTGTGGTTCTTACAAATGTAAGTTACTTCAAAAGAGGGCATGATGGGTACTCCTGCGTTGCTCATTTTTGCAGCTTTTTTCTTTTCTTTCAAGTTTTATTATAGCTGGGGAGATTAATGAACCATTCTTAAAGGAAAAAAAAAAAGCAGATTTTGTTCTTGTAAGATAATGGATTCCTTAAATTTATCAGTTACTCTTTAAACAGGTTTTGTTACAAAGGAGTGGGGTCTTTTGTTTTGAGGTTTGATTTTTTTATTTTTTTAATCCTCTTTTCTTCATATCACTGTTCTCTGTGCCTGAATCATCACCAAAGGCTTCAGGATTCTTTCTTTCTTTAATGCTGTTCTGTAACTTTGTTTTCCTTCTTTGACATGAACTTCTGGGAAGCTGGAAAATTAGTTGGCTTAAGGACTATAAGCCAGGACCTTGTTCAGTCCACATGAAGTGACGGGCAGGGAGGTAAGGACGAGGTGTCTACATGCTACTTCTCTGTTTGTGTTTGAGTGTATGTCTGTAGAAATACTAACCACAAGCCTTTCATCTAGTAGTAAATTGCCTTAGTCTCAGCTGTCTTGTAAAACGACCATCCAAATAATGCGCTTGTTTTCAATCTTCTAATCCCACAGTATTTTGTGCATGATGGTCCCCCCCAGCACCCATGGCATTATTTATGTAGCAGGTGCATGTACTCCTTTCCTCCAAATCTTCTTTTTCTGTGTTATTTGTTTTTTTTCTGTAACTTTCCATTCACAGATTGCAAACTGGAAGAACTTTGCTTTAATGCCATTGGCAGGACTGAATTGCTGCAAATGTCTTGAGCATCCTTGGTGGTATATTTTTTGCCAGGTTTACTCATAGGAGCGTACAGATATGCCACCTCTTTCAGCTCATCTCTGGTGTCTCTGAGGAAGGTGAAAGTCAGTGACAAAAAGTGCAGCTCTAACGTGCATGGTAGGGTTGCCTGAAACTAATTTCTGTAGTGCAAACTGTGAATGTTCATTTTTGTTTATCTGACTCTTTGCAGGACCTCATTCCCACAGGGTGCAGTAGAAGCTGAGAGTTTACTCAGGGCATGAAAAGAAGCTGGCCCAGGTAATGGAAAAGAAATCCACAAAGGGATGCTAAATGCATGAAAATATCTGAGTTGGGAAATTGCTGAGGTGAAAGTAGTAGGAAGCTGGGAGTACTGGGGAAATACACTGCCCTTGCTCTTCCCCAGGCATTCAACACTGGTTTTGGGTGAAGAGGAGCGTATTTAGACCAGATGGGCCATTGATCTGACTAGATAAAGTATTTACTATTTAAATAACAGGTAAAATAGTCCAAGTACAGACTCTACTGTCAGAACAATGTTGCTGTCTCTTGATGTTTTTCTTTTAAAATGCTGAATGACCCACTAGGATGTTATGTGCTTTGGGCCTTAGAGACTTTGGTGGGAGTAGCTGCATCTGTTTCTCTTGACAGCAATGGAGAACAATGAGTTATGTCTCCTATTTCTTCTCAAAATCGGGTTGCTCCCTTAAAATGGCTCTTCCTTTTCCACGAAGGGCTGCCCCCTGAAGGGAGAGGAGGAGGTAGACAGTGGATTGTTTTTACAAAGAAGTGCTGCCAGAAAGTTCAGCATGATGGCTCAGGCAGAGATAGAAGTAGCAACAAATGCCACCAGACATTAAATACCAAGACTTACCTATATTGAGAATAAATAGTTGCTAAATTACCATTTGGCTTTAGCTAACGGAGGCATAATATAGGGCTAACAGCCAAAATTGCAGCTAAGAAGGTTTCTTTTATTAAACTTTGGGTACACTGAGACAAGCTGCTTAAATGCATCATTCTGGGAAATAGAACAGTGTTAACTTTCACCTTTTGAGTGTCTAATCATTGTATGATTAGAGAACTGAATATATTGCAAGGCTAAGTAATACTCAGGTGATGCAGTAATTGAATTGATTAATCTTTTTTAAATAGCAAAAGTTCATGTTATAGGTAGCAAACTGTTGTAAGGAAGTAGTAAAGTAGCCTTTAATGTGAAATACAGGTTGGTGTGCCTAAGGGGAAATATTCTGTAACATTTTCAAGGGCTCTTTCAAGCAGAAAAGGACATTTTCAAGCAGAAGAGAATGTGTTTAATTCAATAGGCTGATCTGACTTTCAATGGCCAATTCTTAAATGTCATTGGGAACTTAGTGGGCTTGAGTAGAATAGTTGCTCTTTAACTCTTTACCTCTAAGCTCTTTTGAGTGATATATAAGCCCACAATGAGTCAATTAAATGTCTGAGCGAAAATGGAAATGGGACTTATGGTCTTAGTGCAAAGTAAGGATTTCTGCATTTCTCCCTGGAGTTCCTCTCTTTCTTGGGTTAGTGTGTTGTTCTGGAAGGCTGCAGCAATCATAGATATGTTTCAATGGAAAAGGGAGAAGAAACTATGAAAACAAACTGGATAGTATGAAGAATAGAGCTATACAAAGGTTTCTATAAATTTTATCGGTGTCTGAATAAAAACTGAAGAGGAGAGTATATCTCTTGTGTAAGAAGAGACTGTTCTGCAAAACTGGCTAAACTGCTTCCTGCTTGCTTACTTATTCCAGTAAAACCCAAAGGGCTTTGAAAGAAAGGCTGAATTTGGAAGGGAAGTTACAGCCTTTCATAAAATAGGTGAAAGTCATATTTTCGTCCTTTAGTTCTCTGCACTTCAGTTTAAGAATCACTTAAAACACAAGTGATGATGTCTATCCCTTCCTTTTTCAAGTTTCTTTGGGAAGAACCATAAATAAACCCCCCCCAATTAGAGAGCTAATGGATATACCATGGTATCTACTTGGTATCTTGCTAAAAACACTGTGGGTTGTTTTAATTTCGTAACTAGAATATAACACTAAGTCAAAGGGACTCTCTGAATATTTATTTAGCTAGAAGACTGATAGGGATTAAGGGGAGAAGAGATGCATTTCTCTGTGTGCTTTATTCTGTAATAATTCATACAGCTCTAAAAGCTGTTAGGAATATTTAGAAATAGTTTATTCAAAAATTTTTTTTTTTGTAATTGTGTTTTCAATACAAATCACTAATAGTTTGGACTTATTTTTTGTGAGAAACAATTGCCAAACAGTTTGATTGCAATTTTTACCCTGTGCTGCCTATAGCTTATCTTGGAAAATGTATTGATCCCTTTCTGTGCAGGGAAGCTGACTCCTGAGAGAGGTGAACAAATGAAACTTGCAGGTCTGATTTCTGTTCTTCAAAACTACTTTGTCTCATAAGATATTTCATTTAAAAGAAAATGATAATTAGGGCCTAAACCTCTTGATACTTGTTCCATCTCCATTCAAAACAAGGATAACTGTGTCTGTGTCACTTGTGACTGGTTGCAGGTTTGTAGCTATGGAAGATTATAGATAGATTTATATTATCTAAGTTTATGAGACTTCTTTTTTCATATTCATCAGAAGAATTTCCAAATGTAAGCAACTTGAGGGGGGGGGAAGAAAATACCACAATTTTAAGCTTATTCATGAAGAGCAAAAGCCGTTGGCTGGGGAAGAGGTTAGGTTTTTTATTTCTAACTATTACTTCTTACTAGAATATTGTGAAGAACATTGTTGTCTCTCCTAATGCTACATAACTGCAAACCTTTATGAATCCTTGTTTTTCAGGCTTCTGATCATTCAGCACTCTGTGGGCTCTGTCTCACTAGCATTCACATGCATTAAATGATGCTTTAACAGATCTCCAGTTTTGTACTGGGAAGACCTTAGTTGGACAAAATGATTGTGACATATGTTTCTGTTTACATATGCCATTGTGGTGCTCCTCTTGGATAACTCCATGGCACTGACTTGTGGATCATGAGCATGACTTTCAGGATTTCTCCTCAAAACGTGCTCCTTTTTCTATGCTTAAACTCACAATGAGATTCTTGAACAGAAATAAGTCTTGTATGTCCATGTTTAGACTGCATGCAAGACCAAATTGTTCTTTCACTTTCCTACAGTTCCTTTTGCTATGAAACCAACATACTTATTGATGCACAAGCTTGTGCATTATTAACAGAATTCTTGAGTTCTGTGAGTGAACTTGATGCAGGTTTAAGGTGGGCACTTGACTTTCAAGTCTAGAATAAGTTTGCAGGGCTTTGAGTAGAGACAGTTAATTAAAGGGAATACTTATGAATGTTTTCATGTGCTTGAATGGTGTTAAGGGGCATTCTGATTCACCACAGTATTAATTATCGATGATCCTATAGGCAAGTATTTGGTATGTATTAAAAAATTATCCATGGAACTCCATTAAAAAAAAAATATTATGTTGGAGGGGGATGCTAGGCACTTATTAATTAACTACTAATGTAAATTGGTTTGATAACACTGTTCAAAGAACTGGAATATCATGCAAATTAAAACTAGTCAAAACAAGTTGGTGAATATTTACCAAGTAACCACATCTGCAGAGCTATCAGAGCCATGTTCAACTTACCAGATACAGAAGAAGCTGTGTTTTAAAGAAAAATTTATTTGAGAACAGCTAGTAAAATTCATGTAAATAGTGACTTCCAAATGATATTGTGGAGCTCTCCATTACTAAAGCCATTATCATATACAGTTTCCAGGTGGCAATTTGCAACTTCTATCTAATATGTATTCTCTTGGTTATGTTTGTTACAGATTAAAGTTGTGCTGAGACTTACAGCTAAGCCTGCTTGGTTCACCTTAGACAGTGATGTTGATTTAGACTTGACTGTAGTACTATGGATCCAACTGATGGTCTACCTGTTAGCAGCAATAAAGATGGAAACTTAAGGAATGCTACAAGAAACGGCGTGTGTGGGCACAGGGAATAGTTCGTTTCCCTTCCTGGCTACTCTGAAATTTCAAATCCAAGTCTGCTCCTGTTGTGCTACTGACAGAGCTGCCCTTGATAAATGAGAATGAAGGCACATAGAAGGAGCTCTTTAGTTAGTGTTGTACATACAGGGTTCAAGGTATATAAACAATATTATCTTTAGTATCCTTAAATACATCTAGCCTTGTAACACCACTCAAGAGTGTTGGAATTATTTACCATTGACTTCAACTCAAGTCTTTGTGCTCAAACTTTGAGAAATGAATGTTCACCTTGGGTTGCTCAAAAGCAGTTTTCACTAGTGCTAACTATGCTTCTACCAAACTTCGTACGGACAAATGATTACTTGCTGGAAAGCTGTTTGCTTAGTTGTGTCTAAAGAAAGAACCAATTAAATAACTGTGTATCTGACAAGACATGACTGTTGCTGATTAGTTATTTCATTAATATATGTCTAATTTTTTCTTTCGTGACAAAGAATGGAACCAGCTTTCTGATGAATTGTAATTTAAGCTTTAAAACTAGGTAGTGTGCATTAGAACAAATTTGCCACATTTCATGAAGAAAAAGGTATACTATCTGCTTTACTTTTACAGACAGAGGTATATTGAGGCTCAGGCAAATGCTGCTTGCTTTACTGTCTGTCCTTTCCACCCCTTAGCTATTTGAAACAAGGTCTTGATGAGGTATATCTGTTAAACACTGCAACAGGCTTCCTAGAGAGGTGATTGGTGCCCCAAGCCTGTCAGTTTTTAAGAGGCATTTGGGCAATGCCCTTAACATGTTTAAATTCTTGGTCATCCCTGAAGTAGTCAGGAGTTGGAGTAGATGTTTGTGGTAGCTCCCTTCCAACTGAATTATTCTGTTCTAAATTCTCATTGCTTTAGAATATAAAATTCTACAAATATCATTAATACAAAATCTGGGTACAGATGGATTGGCTTTTCTCATGTGGTAGGAAAAGCTGTTCAGTACCAGAGACACAGCAGCACGATACCAGAGGAGACTACTTGTTGATGGCTGCAGCAGAAGCACCACCAGAAAACAAGTTAACAATCTGCTCTCTCTGAGTCTGTCGTGGTGAATTCCAGGAAAGAGCTGGCAGGCCACAGTGTTTCAGCTGGCACGAATATGTGCTGGGCTACTGCAGATCACCAGATCCATTGTGTGCATGCTACTGACCAGCAGTGAGTTGATGATGATTTTTTAATGATCCTGAGTTGAGGTTTTTTAACTGACAACCAGTAACTCACGTCACAGAGGAAAAACAAAGTTACAGAACAGCATTAAAGAAAGCAAGAATACTCAAGCCTTTGATGATTCAGGCACAGAGAACAGTGATATGAAGAAAAAAGGATACACAAAAAGAAACCTGAAAACAAAGGAGCCCACTCCTTTGTAACAACATCTGTTTAAAGAGTAACTGATAAATTTAAGGAAGGCATCATCCTACAAGAACAAAGTCTACTTTTTTTTTTTTTTTTTTTGAAGAATGGTTCCTTAATCACCCCAGCTATAAGGACACATGAAAGAAAAGAGGAAAAAAGGCTTAAAATTAGTCATAATATTAAAACCCCCAAACAAATAAAGTAAGTACCTTGCATCTTCTTCAAATCGTTTCCCATCCCCTAACTCCTTCTAACTTCAAAATTGTTCAGTTAAGACCAGTACCCACTCAGCGATGAACTTTTTCATAATTGCTTAAGCTGACCAGAATGTAATTTTATAAATAGAAAAATCTAGCAGTTATTCCTCAACACAAATGCATTCTAATTTCTACAGCGTGATTTCATTTCAACATTATTTCATGCATGCTGAAGCAGAGAATTCATTTGGTGTCTCTGGAAAATATTTTGTATGTTGTGAGTCCCTTGGTGATCTCAAATTGTAAGCACTGAATGACCAAATACTTCTAAATTACCCCTTAAAAATCATAGAATCATAGAATAGTTTGGGTTGGAAGGGACCTTCTAAGATCATCTAGTCCAACCAGTCTGCAATGGGCAGGAACATCTCCAGCTAGATCAGGTTGCCCAGAACCACATCCAGCCGAGTCCTGAATGTCTCCAGGGATGGTGCATCCACCACCTTTCCAGGCAATCTGTGCCAGTGTTTTACCACTCTCATTGTAAAAATTTCTTCCTCACAGTCATCCTGAATCTCCTCTCTTTTAGTCTAAAGCCATCACCCCTTGTCACAAGAGGCCGTACTAAAAAGTCTTTTGCTATTTTAGTTATATTCCCCTTTTAAGAACTGAAAGGCAGCAATACAGTCTCAATGGAGGCTTCTCTTCTCCTGAACAACCCCAACTCTGTCAGCTTTTCCTCATAGGAGACATGTTCCATCCCTCTGATCATTTCTGTGGCCCTCTTGTCCAGCTACTTCTTCTCTGGCTGCTTATTCACCTCTACTTCCTAATACTCTACAAGGGCTATGCTTTTAGGCCAAAGAGTTGAGCAGGTTATTTTCTTTTCATAAAATTTAAACCAAAATACAGTCCTGTTTTTCATGGGGATAAACCCAAGGCCTTACCGAGTGGAACAGGAGTTCAGAAGTGAAGTGTGAAGCTGTGGGTGCTAATAGATGAGACCTGTGATACTGCAAAACTGTTAGTAGCACTGCTATCCATAAATGTATTTCGATGCAGTGCTGTTTTGTCTCAAAACTGAATTCCAGCAGATTGAAAGGCAGGTTTCCTTGGTTTGCAGGATGTTTCTCATTAGTTTTGGTATGTCTTGGTATTTAAGAAGATGATAATGCTAGCAGGAAATTAGATTACAAAAGTAACTCCGAAAAGGTCAGTAGGTCTGACATGCAATTTGTCTTGTTCAATTAGGCTTTATATTGATATCCTGTCTATCTAACCAGTATACCAATCACTTCAAATACAAATGACGTGTGGGAAATTATTGTGCATTTCTGTCTGAAAAACAATCAGAGCCCTGAACAGCTCTAATGACAAAGCTAATAAACATTTAAGCTACAGTATGTGACTCTGTGTTGATGTTAATCATTAACTCTTGTAGCCTACTTAAGAATTTAATAGACAAAAGAAGTGTCCAACTGTGGCATCTGTAAATAAGTTAAGAAATACTATCTGGTTTTCATTACTTATCTGAATGAACAGATACCCAGAATTAATCACAAATGCATGAGGCATACTTGCTACATCTTCATTAATCTAATGTCTGTTGCTGTGATCCAGCATCATACTGCAAAAGTCAAAACATATTGACCCGTATAATCCTCCAAAATGCTTGCATCACATATTTACTACACCTTTGATGCTGTTCAGTGGAATTAAAAACCAGCTGTCTACATTCATTTGCCAAGAGAAATGAGGGGATGGTGTCTTAAATTTAAAGAAAATTGGTGTAATCGGCAAATAATTTAGTAGAATTAGAATTTCAAATCCAATCCATTTTGATTATCTATTGTGGCTTGACAGGATCCAAGCATTTTCTTCATTTGCTGTAACTTTGTGTTCCAAAATTCCAAAGTTAAATCAGAAATAATGAGAAAGATCAGCGGGTGATCTTTCTTGTGCAGTCACAACAACTTGCCTGGCTATTTTGTGGAATGGACCTTCTTCATCTTAAAGAAACAGGGATACTCATTTATAATTCTACAGTGCAAAAGAGCATTGTAGGAACTCAAGTCAGTTGGAATAAAACTTATGCAGGTATATGTCTTGCCCATGTTACTACAGATCATAAGAGATCAATATTTGGAAGAATCAATTGTACTTCTTAAATCTTTCAAATAATATATTAAACTAGTGTTTGAACCTCCTTTTGTGGACTATTACTTCCACAGTGCTATTGAAAGTTTGCCTTAATCTTCTTTTAATGCTCATTTAGGAGTCCTTGCTATTTTCAGTGGCTGAAATATTATCAGGTGATAGAAATTTACATGTTTACTCTTACTTATTTATGTTTCTATAATACTGATTGAAGTATTTAAGTATTTTGAAATGGCTTTAAATATTGTCCTTTTCTACTAAAGCACTTTTAATTGCAAGTAATTTATCTCATTCTAATTTGACATTTGAGCAGGCAAAAAGCTTGACTGCCAGAGCTTCTCTTGACCCTGGTTGTGCAACCAGTTTTTGAGAGTCTCAGTCAAGAGAAGAAATACAATGTACTTAAAGAAGAGAGATTCCAGCTTTACCTGTTGGTGTCTAGGATGGGATTGCATCCGAGAGAACACAATGATTCTCTCTTTGTTTTTCTGGGAAGTAATAAAGCCTGAACAGTAACTCTTACATGAGGCTAAAAAGATGCTGCTTCCCTCAACGGAGACTGGCTGTAAGAATTCACATTTCTTTTATGTTGTACCAGGAACTGAGAAAGAGACTGTTTGCTTGTACTTCAAGTGGTTCTGTATCCCTCTGTAGCTGCGTAGGATGCAACGCCGCCCAGGAGATGCTTGTTCCGTTCCTGCTGTTGATAAGCTTTGCAACATTAAGTAAAAGTTCTTAAATTCTGGTCACATTATGGATGCTTGAGCACTAATTGCCTAAGCAGAAGTTCTGAAGTCTCTCTCTGAATGTAGAACTGCACATCAAAAGGCAAAGAATACTCTTTAAAACTCTTGCTATGTATTTCTATGCTGACCTTGTCTTTAGGAATCAAAGTAAACAGGTGAGGAGTGTTCAAATACTTCTAAGATCCATTTGTGAAGTAGAAAGCAGTAGTATTTCATTAACTCTGTGGGTCTTGCTGCTCTGCAAGCATGTCAGAAACTTTGAGTAGATCAGAAGAGATCTATAAAAGTGTTCCAGTGACTGGAAGTAGTGGCTTTATGTGGAACAGTGGGGAGCTGTCTATGGCTTTAACCAGTCTTGAGAGACAGTCTAGGTATAACTGCCTTTATGAAGGGAATCGATCTGGAGCTGAAGGGCTCTTACTGTAGTACAGCAAAACTTTAATGAGAACCTGTGTTTGGGAAGCTGATCTAAGGCAAGACTGGTATGTCTGAACAAAAAAGAAAAATCTTGTCCGCTCTTCCCTCCCTCAAAAAGACTAAGATTATTAAAAAGGCTAAAATAATAAATATTAAAACCCTGTTTGGAAGAGAGAAATTACAAACTTGTTTTAATTCTTTTGTTAGGCTTTTATTGACACTGGCATCATGAAGAGGAAAGATTGTAAGACTTACATTAATAAGCAAACTACAAATGGAGAATAAATGGATAGGTGTCTTTATTTCCCACCTATCTATATAGGTAGAAAACTGCTATGTTTCCTACCATAGCAGTTTCCCCTTCTTTGGGTAAAATGTTAGATGTGTGAACCGTTGCTTTATTCCATTCAGCCTTTTTCAAATACCGACATGGTTTAAAGCTGCAAAAGTGTGGGAAGAATATTTTTCACTTTCCATTAAATCATTTGTAGCTGATGAAATCTTACTGTGTATTAAAACAAAAACTAAAGTTTTAAACTATAAATTATCACATTTGAAACAGAAGCAAATTCTGTTTGAATTGTTGAACCAATTCTGAACAATGTCTTTGAGGACTTTTTCATCTACCCAAATGTTTTAAGGTATTTTTGGAGAGTGAAGGGTACACTGGTGGTCTTTGGGCAGAAATCAGTTCAGAGGGTTTTTGTCTTCTAAGGGAAAAGGAACATTCACCCTTCCTGAGATGTAATTCTTTTGAACTGAAGATACTGCATTCACATAGCTTTAATTGCACATCCTGATAGAAAAATTCACAGGATTCTAGATAGCCTGAGCATACTAGAAAGGTTTTAGTGAAGACCAGATGTCTGTCCATCTGTGCCAACAAGAGCACTTCATGGAAACACACACTGTGAAAATAAAATATAGAGAATATATGATCTCCTGGAAGTCTTGGGAGACTGCTCAGTTTTGAATTGAAGCAGGTTAAGCTTATGTCCTGCATGCAAGTGCCTTTGAGAAGGTGACAGCAGTCTCTGGAAGGACTATCCTTGCTTCACCCAGAAAACAGCTTATTTTGTCTATGAGTTAAGTGCCAAATGTGTCAGCACAGCAGTGTACTTTGTGCAAGATTTTTCTTACCAAGATTGATTGTCTCTGTACTCATTCCCTCCCTACCAGACCATCTGCTGTTGGCCACTCCTGGGAGTACTACATGAACCAAGAGTACAGACCCACGAAGGATGGCAGCTTGGTGTTTGGGTGGATTTTTTGGGCATGTTTTGCAGTAAGGAGAAACTTGGCATCATTCTGCATGCTAGCAAAGATAAAGCATCCAGATTCTCTGCAGGACAATCTGGTGTGGGTTTTCTATGGGAATCATGCATTTTATACTTGAAATTATTTTGACGGGGGATAAAAACTAATGTGTTTTGAAAGAAGTGAAACACATAATTCTGGAAAAATGTTAATTTTCAGTGGGAAATTTTAAAATCCTGGCAAAATTGACCACAATTCAGTCTTGGTTCAAGGGAAGGCATATTTTCGGGGCAGGTGTATTTGATGTAGTCTCTAACTAAAATAACAGTAAATGCTTAATGCTCATCCCTTGGTGAAAGTAGTTCCATCATTTTTGCACTCTTTTAGCAGTTAGCAAAGATATCACAATATGTCAGCATTCTGTGGGGTCAGCTGTGCCAGGAATGTGCACTCTAAGCTAAAGGTAGTATTAGATAAACTGTTATTGAGAAAGTTTTGGCAAAGGAGCCTCTCAGCATAGCTGTTAGCAAGTATGGCACTGTCACACCTGCTCTGTGATGGCTTATGCCACAGAGTGTAATCACTGCTGTTATCTTTCATTCCAAGGGATATCCAGGTAGGAAGGCTCCTTGATTCTGGCAACAGTCCTAAATTTCCATGGTAAAAAATCAATTCTACTGTAGAAGCAGCAACAATGCCTAAGCTTGTGTAGCTGATATTGGGCAGCAGTTTGATGAAATGGCAGTTCTCCAGTTTTAAGATAATAAAGGAAAAATGCCAAAATTCTGAACCTGGCCCATATGGGCCCTGCAGTTGATATAGATAAAATTTCTGTGCTACTGACACTAAAGGCCTCCAGCATTTATGGTTTAGACCTTTATTCTACCTGTAACCCAAGTTATGTCAATTCAAAACCTGGCAGTTCAATTAGTTCAAGGGCCTGACAGAGGTGATGATGCTGAGGAATCTGTGCTGCAGTGATGGACTTCAGTGGCAATTTTTCTGTTTGTCTGTTCTTGCCTACATGATGATTGTGCATCATGTGAGGAATAACAATGCAAACAATTTTCTTTATTGTTAGAGACCTGAAGTCAGTGGTGCAAATGTGTACGGGAAACACTTGTTGAAGAATTGCTTAGACTCTAACACTCCAAATTAGTATTCAGTTTTTGTCATTACCATGGTCTAGCAATTACACTTTTGGTCAGCACAGAAGCCAAGAAAAGAGGCTAATCTTTAAGATTTTTCCTGCCTCTGCTTTTTCTACTTACACCATGGACTCTTAAATGTCTCAGTAGACTCTACCTGTGAATGTGTGTTAGTGGCTTGTTAGTTACTTGGTAGCTTCAAGCCTTTAAAATAGCAGCTCTTCCATTTTTATTACTCTTTTTGTGAGAAAATACCTTGTCTTATTTTGGCAATTATCTCTATTTAGAGGATGATATGCACGCCCTACCTAAATGATGCAGCAGTATAATTAAATTAATAAATCCTATTTAATGTCCTGAATTGCATATGGATTTTCTAAGTCTCAGTTTAAGTTGTTCTGCAAGAGATAATTCACAGCTTCTGGATTGAAGCTGCTGCTGGCAGAAAGACTAGGTCTGCTTCTTAATTGATAGCTTACTGCTTGGCATACTGTCATATTGAGCAATGAGTTAGTCACAGGCAATGCCTGTACTGTTAAAGAACACAAACCCATGACACAGATGTGAGCCTTGGATCACAACCATCAGTTCAGGTTGTTAGCATGATCTCTGGCATCCTCTGGGACCTGCAGCAGCCCCGACTGCCATCTAAACAACTTTCATGCCAATCTCTTTCACTGATGGTTTCAAATATGAGTTCACAGATATGCATGCAACCGGCACCTGTGGGTGAGTGACAGCATAGTTGATGCCTACAGCCTTTGTGATCTCTTCTAGTGCCTCCCTCTTTTGCATGTAGCTGGTGGGCCTCCTAGGACCAGGACGAACAATGTACAGCTCAGTGGTATACCTTGAGCTATGGGAAAGTAATTGCAGGTTGTGTTGATATCTGCAAACTTCTGCAAATTATTCTGACTTCATGGCTACTTGGTCAGAAGAATCCCGCTATGCATAGCCCTGCTCTATGAGGTTAGGAGCTCTGAAGAGAAAAAATATTTTTGATCCCAGAACTGTCCACCAAAATGTTTGGGGGATGGACCAAGGAGAAAGGCTGCACTCCATTGGGTTGGTCCTGTCCCCAGCGCTGACCCTACCACCTAGCATGGCGGCAGAATCCTGAGCAGAGCTGTAGGAAGATGTGATAGTTTCTGTTCTTGTGCTCCCTGACTGAAAGGATCCCTAGGGATTGAGAGAAGGGAAATAGCTCCTGGGTAGCCATGGGGGAAGTACTGCTCATGTCAGACCACATCTGTGACATGACCAGGTCCTGCTTGGAGAGGACTGGATATTCTGGGAGACAGAGAAGTATGTGATGGTGGCATCTTCTGAGCCATCAGCAGCTTGCCCAGCTGGGCAATGCTAATATACTTGGCCAGCTGGGGCTGAAGCTCCAGGCTGCTGAAATAGAAACTGGGAAGGACAGAATACCTCCATTTTACTTACCTGTTTCCATGCACATCTGGATAATATGTATTTAAATAATAGCTAAATATGGTATTTTTTTCCCCTCCATTCTCTTTGCAAAGAGAAGCTGCCAAAAGATGTGTTATACATGGGTTACAGAGACTGCTGGTGGGATGCTGGCAGGTGGGATGCTGCAGGTTATATGTGAAGAGTAGAGAAGAGGGAATAAGAATGTAGACCCTCAGTTACAACAGTGGTCAGTGCGACTCATGAAAAAGAGAAGTCAACAGTAGGGACTGACAGCATGAGTATAATCTGTTCCATGCATATAGCATTGTGGGAAGGCAAGGCACAGACAGAGGAGCTGTGTTTGGAGAGGGAGGGGGTGAATGCTGCTAAGTGCTTGTGAGGGTTTTAATAGAAATATACATGATCCAAATTGCCACCTCCGGTTTTGGAATTAGAAGAGGCAGACAAGCGTGCATGGCCATCTGTGCTAGTGAGGCCAGGCAGTGTGTATGGGAACTGGAGGGTCAGCCCTTCTGTGATCCCTCTGTCTTGCATGAGGATGCTGATAAGCCATGTGGGTTGTGCAGCAGGCAATGGCACTGTGAGTACTGTTGGTGGTATGAGTTTCTAGGCTGTCCCTCAGTGTTCAGCGTCTTGTGATCAAACAGCTGGACACGCACTCCACTGAGACAGTGGTTGTTGCAAACTGGACCCATGGCCTGTGGTTGGAGAGGGAAGGCAACATTTTTTGTTTTACAGTATGCAGACAGTGTTTCCAGCAGCTACCTTGAATTCCAGGCAGGATGAGCATGTCCTAGGAGCTCTGCTATTGCTCCAAACTAGAAAGTCCCATGGGAGCTCCAGATACTACTGAAATTAATCTGCTATGGAGCCCCTAATTGAGGGTAGCTTGCCTGGTTCCAGGCTGAAGAGTGAGGCAGGAACAAAGAAGGGCCATATAAGGCACCTAAAGGTGTCTGACAAGCATAATGAGAAAATGTAGGAATAGGCAGACTATCCATGGCAGAGAGCAGGATGTTGTCTCACCAGGTACCCAGCACAGATTTCCAGCCTGCAAACATGGAACAAGGTATACTGAAAGGTTTCATACCCTGCTGCTGGTTCATCAGTGGAGTGAAGTGACCACCTATGAGGTTGTGGGGATTAAGAAGAGCCAAAGCACGTCAGGAGTTGCTCTGAGCTGGGGCTGGCTACCAGTAATTTGTAACTTGGATGCAATGACTGCATTTTGGGGATGACTTTCAGCTGTGTGGATATGAATCAGTCTGTGCCATTTGGCCTTGGAGCCCAAGGGTCCTTGGCCCACTTTTTGTCAAAACATTCAATTTTGTCTGGGCTTACTGAGCTTTATCTCAGCTTTTTCGCTCTTCTTCAGCTGGATCTCTAAGTTTCCATTCTCAGAGCTGTAGCAGTCTTCAAGAAAGTGTACAAAACTAGTGGAATATGAAGGAATAAAAAAAGGAGCAGGTTATAATTTGTGAAGTTATTGACTTGTCAGCTTAACTTCAATTAAGGGAAAAATTCTGGAATGGGAAAAAATCAAACCATCTGTAAGCTCCTTGGAAAATCATCAAAGAGATGAGTAGCCACCAACATGGTCCTTTTGTTCAACCCAGTTCCCTTATGTATCAGAATAACTTGCCAGTGGATAAAGGAGATTCATTAAATGTCACATTTTGAGATTTATAGAGCTTTTGCTGCTCCCGCACATCACGCTTTCACAAATATGCATGTAAATTAAATTACAGGGTGAAAAGCTAAACCAGTTGGATAATCATGCCCAGAAAATTAATCTGATATCTGACCCAACAGAGACATCAATTGAGGCTTCACAGTGTCTTTTGAATCGAATAGTTAGACTATTATCTACAATTTTAATGACGAGCTAGAAGCAAGCAGACTGGTTTTATTGCTAAGCTAGCCCTTCAGTCTTGAAAAACTCAGGATACAATCAGAAATAAGGACAGAATTTAGAATCATAGAACAGTTTGGCTTGGAAGGGACCTTTAACGATCATAATCCAGCCCCTCTGCTATAGAGAGGGACACCTTCCACTAGATCAGGTTGATTAAAGCCTCATCCAACCTCACCTTGAATGTTTCCAGGGATGGCGCATCTACCATCTCTCTGGGCAACCAGGGTGCTCAAAGCCCTTAGCTTTCTGGGCTGCAGGTGCACATTGCTGAGTCATACTGAGCTTTTCGTCAATCAACACCCCCAAGTCCTTCTCCTCAGAGCTGCTCTAAGTCCATTCTCTGGCCAGCCTGTAGTTGTGCCTGGGATTGCCCCAACCCAGGTGAAGGACCTTGCAGCTGGCCTTCATGAGGTTGGTACTGGCCCACCTCTTGAGCTAACAAAGTCACTCTGGATGGCATCTCTTCTCTCCAGTGTGTCAACCGCACCAGACAGGTTGGTGGTGTTTAAACAGCATATTGATGCTGTTTTGTTAGGGTGATACAGTCCTTCCATGTTTTGGTGCAGGAACTCTAAGCTTTGGGGACATTGCAATGATGATCTTCTTTTTCTTCCCAATATAAGTCTACAGAAGCATGGATAAGTTGACAGGCTTCACTGCTGTCACCGCCCTGCTTTGCTAGGGGGAAGGCAGAACAGTTTGTGCAGGTCACTGGGGAGCAGCAGCATTTATACCCATTACTTTCATCTGAGCAGACCTCTATTTCTATGTAGCTGGCCTGACTACATGGCCTGAGACTGTGGGGTACAAGCAGGTGTATAATTGTTCATCTCTGATAATTCCATCACTTGGCACCAGAAAAGAGGACTGAGTATAGAGGATTCAATAACTCAAAGCAGAGCTATGGCTTCTTAAGGCTTGTTTTAGTTACAATAAGCAGCCAATGACCTTCAGATGTCAGAGTTTATTAGGAAGAGAACAGCATTAAGAACTGACTACTACCTTTCAAAAAGCCTGGCAGCTGTACAAGGACCAAGGTTTGCAGTTTTCTGGGGAGAAGAAACAGAACAAATATAGGCTGAATTGTGTGGGTAAGAGGACATGGAGTTTAAAAACAGCTAAAAAAGAGAAAAAGGAGCTTTAAGAGAGGAAGGGAGCTAAATGACAGCATTCCCAAGTTAAAACCTGGAAATTTAAGCAGAATTCCTGTGTCTCTTTTATCCAGTAAGGAACTACAATGTGCAGGGGCTTCCAGCCTGTGAAGTCCTGGCAGGCTGCCTGTCAGTTTTAAATGTCAGAAGCACAATGCTGCATGCTAGCTGGTGGTGCACTGTGGATTGCCTTTACAGAAGATAACTCTATTACTGCCTATTTGTTAGGTCTGTGGTCTGGTCCTCCAGATCCCAGCATGCCTAAATTGCTGTTGAAAGAAGAGACCAGTATGCTACATCATGGACTACATTTTGCATGATATACTCCCTAGTTTATGCGCTTTAGCCAATTTCTTCTGGCTGTGTGAGCAGATTGGTGTACGGAGCTGCAGAGTTAAGTTTGCACTAAAAGCCTCCTGAGAAGTCCCAACTTTGGAGCCTTGTTACATCCATGTTTTTATTGAAAAAACAACCAACCTGTGAAGCCTGTAAGAGTCATACGTAAGTGTGTGTTGTGGTGTAACCAGTGAGGCTGTTTATTGAAATAGAACTCAGCTTTGTTTATTGCCTTAGAGTTAAGTTAGGTAGTGTTTATCCTGAAAAGCTACGCCGACCTTCCACTGGGTGCAAGTACATGGGCGTGTGTATGTTTTTGTGGTGAAAGTAGAAGAGACCTTGACCAGTGATGTTTCTAGAGCTGTGAAGTTGCTCTTAGACTCTACTACTAGGGTTTTTTAAAGCTCAGACTATAAGAAGGAGAGTGCTTAAGGTTCTTATGTGCCATAGCTTTGTTTTTATGAGAAGTTTTAGTGGTTTAGTTCTGCAGAGCAATCTGCTCTGCCTTTAAAGAGTATGGCTTGAACTTGTGTGATTTCAGTCTAACATACTGAAAATGTCAGGAATTGTGTGGTTAGAATCACGCCTTTTAACATGGGAAAAGTTCAGATGGCTGAAAAGCTGGAAAAACTTCAAAGCCGCTTTAAAGGACAATTCCTATATATTTTCTATTTAATATTACACTTGATTAATCTAAATGTCCCTATGCAGCTCTGAGACTTGATTCTTTGTTCTTTGTGGGATTTTTTGTTGGCTTTTGTTTTGTTTATATCTTTGAAATGGGAGCCTCTTTATACCCCTGTATCTGAGACACTAGTATTTTATGTACTTGTAAAACAAATGATCTTTTTATTAGGCAGGAAAGTGCAATTTCCTTCTACTTTTGTAAAAATTTTTAACTTTTGTAGCAGTGATAAAGAACATTTAAACTCTTGTTGTAAACAAATATATTGTCATGTCTGGGGGAGGCTGAGTGGTTTTCTAGCTGAAATTTTGCTTACAGCATGGCACTTCAGGTTTCTCTTGCTTGATATAAATCCACTGGAAACCCATGTACATTTAGGATAAATATCTGACTGCTCTCCTGTTGCCCTCTATAAAAGTGACTTGCTCTGTTTTGAAGTTTTCTTTTTAGTGAACAGCCAACAACTGTGTTTAATAGAATAGCAGTGGTTTAATACTATCTTTGCCTTTGGTTTGTATCCCCTTAGCTCATGAAGGAAGAAAGAGAAGTTGATCACTGTAAGCTTTTCCTAAAGGTATTTCACTGAGTAGTTCAAAATCAACTAAATTCCTATTGATTAGGCCTGTACAATATTGTTACTTTTATTTTTAAAGTGTTATAAGATGGGTTCAGCATCAGGGTTGATGATAAAATTGCAGATAATGGAGGAGAGCTGAGGACTTCATGTGTCCAGCATGAATTTAGACCAACACTCTTGTTCCCTGTATTTCCAAGTAGCAGAGCAGACCTTTAGCATCAAAGATATTTTGGAGGTTTTTTTAACCTAATCCAAATGGATTAATGGGTCAGGTACTAACCACCAGAAAATCAGTTAACTCCTTGTCATGAGTTATCCTCAAAATTTGTCTTGGATTTGTCTTCAGAAGCATCCTCCTGCTGACAAATCCTTAAGTGTGTGTGCTTTCCCTTTGGGCTTTGAAAATCATTACACTTGTGGTGCTGCCATAGTGTTAGAAAATATGATGTCTTCAAATTTGTAGAATTTATTGTTGCATTTTGGTTACTTACATTTTGCAATGCAATTAAAGGGAAGATATTAGGCTGGTTAGGGATAAGACCAACTCGGAGGTAGGTGTGCCCAATGCAGGTTTATGCAAAGCTGTTCAAGGTAATGTGGAAACAGGTGGCCATATGAACTTGGTGCTTTTCATGGTCTAACTTTGCTTACTGTAGACTGATGATGGTTTCCATTGACCCTAGACAGTGGGTGCCACAGTCACATGAATGAAAAATTTCATGGTCTGTCTCTCATTTTAAACAATAACAGTTCAAGCCTATCTACATACTAGCAATGAGGGGAAAAAAAAGGGCTCGGCTCTCCCACTAGTCAAGCCACAGTGCACTTCTGTCTCTTTAGGAAGAGGCGTGTCTGACCTCCTGAAATCACTGTCTGAGACAAGAATTTAGTGTATGTTCTCTTTCTTGTGAGCTTGAAATCACTTTAAATCTGCCAACACTTGTGCTTAGCTTTCCATTTAGAGCTGAGCCAGCTGTTCTTCTGGGTCTCTGAAGTATCCATATGTCCTTTTAAACTCTCCTAATAGTTTTGGCTAGAAAATAGGGACAGTAGCTAGACTGTTTCCCATACCAAAATTTAACAAGCTTGGGTATTACCACATTGCTCAGACATGCCTGTGGTCATAGTTCAGACCCTGCTTCCCCTTACTTGAGGCTTCATCAGACCTGTGTCCAGGCTCAGTTCATGGAGCAATGCTTGCTCAGTCAGTCCTCTAAGACAGCTCATCTACTCTTTGTCTGCACTTTTGGGAGATGGTGGCAATTGAATGACAACCGATTGTTCTGTCACAACCCCCCATCTCATCCAGGAAAAAGTACAATGGGTTATGCTCTCAGAAATTAAATAAGAGTTAACAAGGCTTGCTTGAAGCCAGCAATGGGAGTCACAAAGCAGCTGGTGATTAGATGGGCCGTGGAAAGAGCTCTGCTTAGCCATTAATCAGAGGAAAATAAGAAAACAAGTAATACTGATCTAGAGACTTTTTCCCCTTTCTAAGCATGAAATTCATGTTTAGGCTTAAACAAAACCTTTTTAGAAGTGAGACAGAATGGTTTTATGAAAGGTAAAGAGGGAAGCAAGTTTTAATTAGCTTGTAATTGTGAGATTTGGTCACCGGCCATGGTCTTCATTCTGTCTCCTGTTGAAGGATGCATGAACCTGTGCTGCCTATCTCCCAGAATGATAACTGTTGAGACCAAGCCATCATATCCCAAGTGAATACATGTTTACGGACTTGTTCTTCAATGCTTAAACTCAGCACAATGAGTAATCAAATATCTTACCCCTTGAGCTGGGGTAAAATGGAGGGTAATTTCTTCAGACTCTTATAGCCTGCTCTTTCTGGCATGTCCACTGGTGAAAGATGATGCTGGTGTGAAGACAGAAACTAAGGCAAATATGTGATGTAGTAAGTACTACTGGCCTTTTCATTAGATTCCAGCATTCTATTGGGAAAGGAACATGTAGCTACAAGGTGTGCTTTGAGCAAATTTGAGTATAATGCAAGAGATTGATTTTTTTGTCACTTTTGGCTGTGGGGTTTTGTTTGTTTGTTTTATTTTCCCCCTTCCCAGAGTTGATCGCTGACCAAGTAAAGTGAATTTCCTGGGGTTATTTCTGTGCCCTCTTCTCACCCCTCCAAGTATGAAAAGTAACATATGAAAAAAAATTGTATAGAGAAGAATCTCAGAGCTCAAATATTCACCTCATGTTTAGATACTGGATAAAGAAATTTCCAGTTAGGGTTGTGTATTTTTCTCTTCAGCAATTGTCTTTTACAAATTCTCAAAGTAAGTGTGTTCGTGTTTCTGAATTCAAAATATTTGTTTGGATTTTTTTTCCTTTCAATTGCTTTATATCTTTGAAATAATTCCTTCTATAAACATCTTCTTCTCTTACATTTATGTACCTGATCATGCAATGAATTGCCTGCAAAGATAGCCTAAGTGAATTCAATATTTTCTTTTATTAATAAATATTCTTTAGTATTTGTCCAATTCAGACAGAAATTGCCTTCCCCTGTTTTACCTTGTGGCTTTGACATTGGTTCCATTGTTTGTTGCATTCCTGCTGCATTTAGAAGATCCTAATGTTTTAATAGGAGAGAAGGGGAGTGAAGAAAGTCCATGAATGCCTTTATCTCAAAACATAACGTGTGTTGTTATAGAATTCCTATATACTGGGATAGTCTATGATCTAAACAGGAGCATTGGACCTCTCCACCAACAGTGCCCAGACTCTCTTTCCTAGATCTTATTTTATCAATTTTCTTGTACTTGAAGTAATGAACTGAATATTATATTCGAGTACGGTTCAGTATCATGGTTTTATGTAAATGACATTTTATTTTTGGTTCTCTTTTCCCTTCTTAATGAAGCCTAGTTTTGACTGCTATGCACTGAACAGGCACCCTTACTTAGAAGCACAGTGATAGCATGCAAGTCTCAGTGAAATACGAAATGTGGATCAGAAATTGTCTGTACATAGCTTGTTTTTTTCCTTACCACTCATTGTTTCTTGTATTAAATTTTCACTGCCCAGTTAATTTTGGCTTTCTCCATTACCCTGTTGTGACCTCTGTCATCAGTATGGTATATTTTTCTCCTGCCTTGTGTGTCTACTCTGTTTATTTCACAGAACTGAACAAGACCAATGTCAATCTGAATATTTATTCACACCTATGTTTACTGGCAGCATTTTCCCTTGACAAAATTGTTGTTTTCTTTTTTCTGGCTTTTACCCAGTTCCTAGTGTATAACAGGACTTTGTTTTCCAACCAGTTTTCCTGCCTTCCCTCACCAGCTTTCTTTAATAGTTCTGTCCAGAATTAGCTTTACATATGTGGAAACTCCTTTTAGACTTCTGAATAGTGTCTTCCATGATCTTAGACTTCTAGGGAGGATCTCTGGATCCACTGCACTCAGCAGAAGGAAAAGGTTATCCAGCCTAGCATGTTTAAGGCAAGCACTGATGGCCATGCCATGCCACTCTCAGTCCTGACAACTCAGAATAGAAGTGAGGAAGGCATTTCTCCAGAAACCAGAGACATGTTAGTTCTAAAGTGATAAAACTCCTGCAGTGGGCTGGATGATATGAATACCTTCCATTGTCAAGGACACCTGTTTCTAAACACTTAATTCAGGCAAGTTAATTCTACCTGAAGGGTTGTCTTGTCTCTGAAACAGGACTTTCTCCATGTGGTAGATCAGTCTCAGCTTTTGTAGGACAAGAAAAGGAGGCCCTGAAAAGATTGGTGCAGCAGTTCTCCCTCTTAGTGTGATCTGATCTGTTCTGGTAGACCTGCAGTGTGGCATGAGGATCCAGACATCTTTTCTGCTTGGGGTCTGTGTGCCTTAGGGATGTCCTATAGACTAGGTCATTCAACCTTGGAAAAGTAGTTCAGAAGAGTTTCTACTGAGTTGTCTTTTATGTTTTCAGTATATAAAGGCACAATTCTTACCCCTATTAGCAAATATTAAATAGGAACTTATATTGATACATATATGGATTCAAGTGATATTTGGACTCTTATCTGGATTATGTAGACGCATGCTGGAAAATTGAGAGAATGATGATGCTTCATTAGGTGAAAAGAACTTCGTGGGCTTTGTGTAGACAACAGATATTATGAGGATGTTTGATAGAAAATGAATGTATCTGGTATGTGGGTATTACAATACCTTTCAAAAGGCAGGAATTCAGGCTCAGTGTAAAGCCCTGACTGAACTGGAAAATGAACTATGTGAGATCTAGGATCATGCCTCTGTTTTGCCAGGGGTGTGAATGTCTAACTATTAAGAAACATTTTTAGAAGATCTGGTTGCTATGGTCTGGAATAAAGGAAGTAAGTATAAGTCTGTCTTGCCTAATGGAATTCTTGTTTTCCATCTATTCATAGAATCATAGAACAGTTAGGGTTGGTAAGGACCTTAAGATCATCTAGTTCCAACCCCCCTGCCATGGGCAGGGACACCTCAGACTAAACCATGTCACCCAAGGCTCTGTCAACCCAGCCTTGAACACCGCCAAGGATGGAGCATTCACAACTTTCCTGGGCAGCCCATTCCAGTGCCTCACCGCCCTCACAGTAAAGAATTTCTTCCTTATATCTAACCTGAACTTCCCCTGTTTAAGTTTTAACCCATATTCATTATGGAATTCTTGCAAAACAGCATTTGACATATTTGAGACTCAGCAAGAAAACTTCAGACTTCATCGTTTTTCTGCTTCTACTCATACATCCAAGAAGTAGTATATTGACGCTGAATGACAGATGACCTTACCTATACCAAAACGCATCCACTCCCAGATACATAAAAGAGACAGCAGAGTAACTGGTCTATTAGGAGAAAGCATCAGGAATATTCAGGTTTGTGGGGTTTTTTTTTTTTTTTTTTTAGTTACCTTCTAACCTATTTAATGTGAATATTTGGTATTTACTTTTAAAGACATTTACTTGGTACATAGAAGATGTTTTCTTGATGATAAAAATAACAGAACACCAGTTTTCTGCAGGTACATTGCAACTATACAAAGAAATAAACTATCTTAACTGAAATAATAGAAACTTGATGATCTTAAGGTCCTTTCCAACCCTAACTATTCTATGATTCTGTGATACATAGTGGAAATCTTTTAGAATAATCCACCTCCATGTTTTTCACTGAGTTACGTTTGATAGTCATATTGCATTCACAGTATCACAGTATCACAGTATGTTAGAGATTGGAAGGGACCTCAAAAGATCATCTAGTCCAATCCCCCTGCCAGAGCAGGAACACCTAAATAAGGTTACACAGGAATGTGTCCAGGCGGGTTTTGAATGTCTCCAGAGAAGGAGACTCCACAACCTCCCTGGGCAGCCTGTTCCAGTGTTCCGTCACCCTCACTGAGAAGAAGTTTCTTCTCAAGTTTAAGTGGAACCTCTTGTGTTCCAGTTTATACCCATTACCCCTTGTCCTATCATTGTTTGCCATTGAGAAGAGCCTGGCTCCATCCTCATGACACTCCCCCTTTATATATTTATATACACTAATAAGGTCCCCCCGCAGTCTCCTCTTCTCCAAACTATAGAGACCCAGCTCCCTCAGCCTTTCCTCCCTTAATCATCTTAGTTGCCCTGCGCTGGACTCTCTCCAGCAGGTCCCTGTCCTTCTTGAACTGAGGGGCCCAGAACTGGACACAATATTCCAGATGCGGTCTCACCAGGGCAGAGTAGAGGGGAAGGAGGACCTCTCTCGACCTACTGATCACCCCCCTTCTAATACACCCCAGGATGCCATTGGCCTTCTTGGCCACAAGGGCACAGTGTTGGCTCATGGTCATCCTGCCGTCCACTAGGACCCCCAGGTCCCTCTCCCCTACACTACTCTCTAACAGGTCGTTCCCCAACCTATATTGGAACCTGGGGTTGTTCCTGCCCAGATGCAGGACTCTACACTTTCCCTTGTTATATTTCATCAAGTTTCTCCCTGCCCAACTCTCCAGCCTGTCCAGGTCCCGCTGGATGGCAGCACAGCCTTCTGGCGTGTCAGCCACTCCTCCCAGCTTAGTGTCATCAGCAAACTTGCTGATAGTACACTCAATTCCCTCATCTAAATCATTGATGAATATATTAAATAATACTGGTCCCAGTACTGACCCTTGAGGCACTCCACTAGATACAGGCCTCCAACTGGACTCCGTCCCATAGACTACAACTCTCTGGCTTCTGTCCTTCAGCCAGTTCGCAGTCCACCTCACTACCTGATCATCCAGGCCACACTTCCTCAATTTAGCTATGAGGATGCTGTGGGAGACTGTGTCAAATGCTTTGCTGAAGTCAAGGTAGACCACATCCACCGCTCTGCCATCATCCATCCACAATGTTATTTCCTCATAAAAGGCTAGGAGGTTGGTCAAGCATGACTTCCCCTTGGTAAAGCCATGTTGACTGCCCCTCATAACCCTCTTATCCTTGACATGCCTTAAGATGGCATCAAGGATAAGGTGTTCCATCACTTTCCCAGGGATGGAGGTGAGGCTGACCGGTCTATAGTTACCCGGGTCCTCCTTCTTGCCCTTTTTGAAGACTGGAGTGACATTTGCTTTCCTCCAGTCCTCAGGCACCTCTCCCGTTTCCCAAGACTTGGTAAAGATGATGGAGAGTGGTCTAGCAATGACTTCCGCCAGTTCCCTCAGCACCCGCGGGTGCATCCCATCTGGACCCATGGATTTATGGATGTCCAGATTGCTCAGTTTTGCTTCAGTTGTAACAAATCACATACAACTTGCAGAATGTGATAACATAGCAGTAAGTTTCATGATATTGAAAATGTCTAAAATATTTTATATAATTTCAGGTAGCAGATAACTTAAAGTCTGGTGAATAACTGGAAGTGTAAGTTTATTTTCTATCTAAGTGAATATTAGTATTTATTGTCTCTTCTAAGACACAAGTTTGCCATCAAATTAATGTAACAGAAAACTCTGAAATGTTAACCCCCAGTGAATTTAGCAGAATAGTTCAGATCCTATTTTTGATACTGTGAACACAAACCCAATATGTTATTCTCCTTAGGCAATGAAAGAGAGAAAAACTTCAACCACAGGAGACACAATCTGCTCTATACTAAGGAATTGTATCAAATCAAGTAACTTCCTCCCAGGGCTCCTATTGATTAGTACAGATTTTATCCAGCAGTTATGTTAGTGCCATGTCTTCAAATCCTCAATTGTGGTGGCATTTCTGTTTAGATATCTAATTATAGCCTTTGTGGATACCAGCAAAACACAGTGAATGATGTATGGTGCTTTTTGCACTAGAAGGTGATCAGTGAATGAGTCTGGAAGAAGCTGGCAACTCAAATATTTGCCTCCATAGGGCATAACTGCATATATGGAAGGTGTTGAGCAAGACAGAGAGGTTGTTGGAGTGCTGTGGTGGATCAGCTATGATTTCAAGGTGATAGTGCTTCTGATGTACTATCAGAGTGAAACATAATGTACTTCAATTTCTGTTATGTCCCAGTAAATATTCCAGTAAGGACACAAGACACTTTTCAAAAACACCTTAATATCTCTTTCAGTTTTACTTCTTTTTGAAATGTTGCTGCTCATCATGTAAGCAAATTAATTTTGATGTCTTAGACAGCTAATTGTAGCTTCATATCTTCCATTGAAACTAAATTCCAGTATAAAGAGCTGTTTCAGATTTATGAGTCTGGGGAGTTTTTTCACCTCCTTCCCCTCCTCCTGGAAGTGACCACAGCTAGTATATGAATAGTTTTTCTTCCTTTGCCTCTGAATACTGTTCTTACTGAAAGCTTCTGAGAGAAACATTATTTTTGAGCCAAAAATAACTCAAATTAGCATGAAATACGGATTAATCTAATACTTCTATCTATGCTGGATCAAAGAGGTTGCAACCTTTATTTCAGCATTATCTGTACATGTCTCTGAAACTCTTGCCCAATTTCTGTTTGAAGAAAATAAATTGTATTTGAGCAAACTTGTTTATGAGATTTTGAGGTTAAAGAGTTTTGGTGCCCTGTCTTGTTGATTTGAAAAGGCTTTTTGAACAGTGGCCTACTTGTAATAACATTTACTGTTGACAATCTTTTGTTATTGGACTTGGTGAATGAGAGTATGTGTTGCATTTTTGAGCACATCTCCATTTGAATGCTTGTATTTCCAATCTTCTTTTAAAACTACTTTCTGGTTTATTACAGCATGTGATTAGGACAGTTGCACCTTCATGAATGATGTGCCATGACACCTGGAGAAGTTTCTTTTGCACATGAGTATGATATATGATATATGTATGATATATGAGTATTTTGCACCTGAGCTGAATCCCAGTTAATGTGTGAATAAGAGTATATAGCCAAGGGCAGTCACAGCCTTCAGCTACTGCTTTCTCTCTTTGTGTTTAGACCTGTTTGTTTAGCCCACAAAGTTATTTAGGATGGAGACTGTTTTTTCCTATTTCCTGTATAGAATCATAGAATAGTTTGTGTTGGAAATGACCTTAAGATCATCTAGTTCCAACAACCCTGCCATGGGCAGGGACATTTCACACTAAACCATGTCACCCAAGGCTCTGTCCAACCTGGCCTTGAACATCACCAAGGATGGAGCATTCAAAACTTCCTTGGGCAACCTGTTCCTGTGCCTCACCACCCTCACAGTAAAGAACTTCTTATTTCTAACCTGAACTTCCCCTGTTTAAGTTTGAACCTGTTACCCCTTGTCCTGTCACTACAGTCCCTGATGAATAGTCCCTCCCCAGCAACCTTATAAGCCCCCTTCAGATACTGGAAGGCTGCTATAAGGTCTCCACGCAGCCTTCTCTTCTCCAGGCTGAACAGCCCCAACTCTCTCAGCCTATCTTCACACAGGAGGTGCTCCACTCCCCTGATCATCCTCGTGGCCCTCCTCTGGACTTGTTCCAGCAGTTCCATGTCCTTTTTATGTTGAGGACACCAGAACTGTACACAGCACATCCTACACTGATGGTTTCTGAAGCAGAGCAGTTAGGAGTCCAGCACAGGGTCCAAGACAAAAATGTAATCACTGAGAGAGCTGAGGAAGTCAAACAAGAATGCTAGCCTTGAGCAGGGCTTAGGGTCCTAGGCTTGGCCTGAAGTTTTAAGATATAATAATCTTACATATCAATACTTGTTGTTTAATTGATATAAACTAAAAGAAATAGTCTAAAATGAAATACAATAGCCATAAAATAATGCTTAATGTTCTTCTTTGGATTAATTGTTTGGTCATTATGGAAGTGTCTTAATGAATCTCAAAGAAGTTCTAAATTTCTGACAAATTTGGGCAATGTCTTAACTTCCCATTTTCTCATAGTGCTTGGGGATAAAGCCTGGGGAAAGAAAGTTGTCATTTTTCTGACAACAGCCTAGAAGGATCAAGTTTCGGTGTTGGCTTTTTTTGTTTTCCTTTTTATTTATCTTTTTTTTTTTCAGGATCCTGAGGTAGTTTTGGGAAACTGTTTGATTTTCCTCACCTTTGCAAATTGGAAAGTTGACCAGATTGAGTTGATGTTGATGTGGAATACTTGCAGAAAATATTCTTTTTCATAGCTTATTCAATTTACATGCACAATAATCATTTGTTTCGGAATGTGATGATTTACTTAGGTCAAACTAATTTTATTATTATTATTATTATTAATTTTACTGTGAACAAAACTCTTCAGCCTCAAATTCAGTTTTGGCAGCTGTAAAAATGCTTATGTTTTCTATTCTCTGACATGTGAAAAGAGAACTTTCCAATAATGTTCTTTCCACACAGAGAGGTTTGTACTTCCCATGTGTTTTACCACTTTATTTTTCAAGTCCTCTGGGAGGTCTTGGCATTTCCTTGTCCCTTCTATTAAAAATATTTAAAACCACCTATATAACTTTTGGTTTTAGAAGAAAAATATTCATTCTCAGCTCCAAGACTCAAAACTCTGTGACAAATACTAGATGTTGCTTAGCAGCCTTGGTAGGCTTTTGCAGTCAAGCAGCCAAAAAAAAATCACATTTCTGTGAGCCTTCTGAAACACAAGGACAACAAAAAAGTATGATATTGCTTGTTTTCAGTAAACTAATGAGCTTTAAGAATCTGAAAGTGGGTTTATTACTTTTCCTTTTAAATTCTCCAAACACTTTCCTCACTTCTGATATTCAGCTTGCCAAATGATGTCTGAATTTGGCTTGTTCTGAACCAAAGTATTTTTGCTTCTTGTAAGATCACAGAAACTGATTCAGTTAAGTGGAATAGTTGTCATATTCTTTTCTCTGCCTAAAACCTTAATTCCAGTCTCTTCCATGATCATTCTTTATATTTTAGGAAAAATGTATAATCTAAGATGATGAAAGCTACAATTTTCGCAGCAAGCTGTCAAACAGTTCTATTACCCTGTCATTTACATGAATAAAATGTCTGTTAAAACTAATAATAAATTTTCCCTCATTTTAATGAGACTGGTGATTTCTTGCTAGCTCAAGGAAGACTGCAGAATACTGTAGGAAATGCAGACTGAGAAGGCAGTGAATGTCATTTTAGCCCATCTTTGTGGATGGGAAACCCATCGCAATCTAACATGTTTAGTGATACATGCAAAGTAGGGGAAATTAAGATCTGCCTGAACAAGTGTTTATTTAGCTACTATGATTTCAGTACGATAATATGCGAGTTTGAGTATGCTAACTCATGTGGAATACTGGGTGAATACATGGTTAATGTGATAGGGGATTTACTGTAAGTTTATCATCGCTATTGGCTTCTTTTTTTTTTTTTTTTTTTTTTTTCTGTGAATATTACTAATAGGGTTTTTTTAATGTTCCCTTAAATGTTTGAGGTAGATATCCTGTGAGCATGCTCAGTGTAAATACATAAATATTTCTAGTTCAGATTCTCTTTTGGGTTTGGGAATGAGGTTAGTCAAAGGAATGGGGGGAGAAGGGAGGGCATGCAGTCATCTGGAGAAAAGATTAAATGCTCTTTGATCACAAGCAGCAGGACTGATCTTCCCTAACTGTGTCCTGCAGCTCTGACTTTAAAGTCCTAGAGCTGAGAAATACACAGCTTCCTCCTCTTTTTCTCTAGTAGCAGCTTAAGCTATCTGAAATGCGGAGGACTGGATTTACAGGGAGGTTTGAAGCAGGACTGCCTTGCCAAGGATGCAGGCTCACACAGTTTAGTCAAAGATCCTTGCAAGAGAGACTTCTGCTGCCATCTGAACAGCAATCAGCCATCCTCTTCAGGAGTCTGATCCCACTCATTAGTCTCATCCTATGCCAAGATCCCAGAAGGTTGGTTAGTCTTTTTTAACAAACACTATGTCCATGACTGCCTATGTAATGTTAGCCCCAGGAACTCCCAGCCCTTTCAGTTGTGCTGCTCAGGCAGTTTGGAGCTCTGGATTAGCTTTCATGCCTTCATGAATACTTCACAGCTGTGGCTTGAGCTGAAATTTAGACCATCTGAGCTCAATAGCCACTCGTGTAGGTTGCCTGGAAGTAATGGACATTGATCCTGTGAAACCTGCTCCCGACTTCAGCTCTAGCAAGTGATACTAAAACATTTTAATTAAAAAAAACAATTACAAAGAGATTGTAATCACAATCAAAGTGGAAACAGAATAATTTCCAATTTCTCCATTGTGTTGTCAGATGTGACATGTTCTCACGAAACTGTCAATTTTTTTTAATACTCACCAGACATCTGAATCAGTAAGCCTTTGTAACTGGGGATTTGATGGAAAACTTGGAGTGAGGAGTCCATGAACAACTTACAGGCAACAGTAGAAGAAAATACAAATAACAGAGTATTTGAATCTATTGGTTACCAATGGTTTAGATGTGTTGCTGTTATGTTTTACTTGTTTGTATTTCAGATTTGCATGACACTGTTGTTGGAGTAGGGGTTGTAAACCAGAGTGCTTCCACTTACTAGAATTTTCTAAATTAGCACAATAAGAAGCTGGGAAGTTTTTTATGACAGCTTGCTGGATCAGTGATTTTTAACTCTGTGTCCTCTCCACTTACTTTTTGACGAAAAAGATGTAGACATGGTGTCTCATGTCTTAGATGTATTCTTGTATTTATCCTTTATATCAGTATGAAAGATGTAACTACCTACATTCAGTGTGTTCTGGCACTGACCTTAAAAAGAAGTTGTGTGACAAAGAAAAAGTACATGGTCAACCACTGATGTGCACTAGAAAATGAGCTGTATAAGTTATTGAAGTGTGCTCAACATTAATGCAGAAATTAAGGAATTTCCACAGTTGTTTTCCTTTTTAGTTAGGATAATAAGTTGGTTTCTTAAATGGAAATTGCTTGACTCTTTTCTTCTCCTAAGTCTTAGCTCTCTCCACACCCTCTCTGATCCTTTGTCTAAACTGCAACATTATCAGCAGCACTTCCTTTGAAGAGATATTTGTAGAAAAGTGTTTCAGCCTCTGGACTTGTTACGGTGCTGTAAACTGTGTTCTAATTCTCTTGCAAACCTCTGCAAATCAGCATGATACTTAATGTCTTCTTCTGAACTGCTGTGAAAGATGTTTCACATGTAAACCTCCTGCTTTTTAGGGATGTAATTGCTTTATTTTATTTGAATAAAAATTTATATTTTGTCTTAGCTTTTTTCTCCCAGTTCTGTTTCCTGTGGAGAAGCAGGATTTCAAACAGTTTGATTTAGGTTTCAATAAGAATTGGTTGAACAACTAATTCGTAGAACAAAAAAAATGGAATAAGAAGCTGTAATATAGACATCAATTCTTTTTTCAAGAAATGTTTATGGTATTCAATGTCTATTTGTCCCTTTTGTTTAATTCATTGTGTAAATAAAGTTAGCAGCTAACACATGCAAGACATAATTCCTCTCCTTGCTATGTTGTTGGTTATTTTTCCAATAGGATCTCAGACTATATAAATTTTCTTCAGATCTTGGCAGAAACTTCAAGCTCTAGAAACTCCAATTAATGTTTAACACTATGCCAGAAGGGAAGAATAAGGCCACTGGATTCTTTGCATTCCCCTGATTCCTCTGTCCTTGAGCTGTTTCTGCTACCATAATTGTATCTGTGTGTGGCAGTAAGAATAAACCTTATCCACCAAATACCTGGTGCAAAAGAACTCCTTCTGCCATTGAAAATACTGGATTAGTCTTTTATCACCCATTTATGCAGAACATTCTTGGTTGGTCTTTTCTGGCTTTGAGAACATAAATCTTGTCAGAGCTCTACTTTAGAAAAAAGAAATTCTTATATTAGATTGTGAAGATGAAAAGATTCCTATCTAAAACTTCAGAAACTAGAGAGTATTTCTTGTTTTCACATAGTCAGCACTTTATAATTGCCAGGGATCAGTTCCTTTCAGGCTTAAACGAAAGATGCTGCACAGCTGAGGTGAGGACCTGTCTCAAGTCACAGCAGATTTTATGTAAAACTTCAAGTAAATGAGCTCTGTTCATAAAAAAAAGTAATAAAAATGAAAGTAAAGAATTTCACCAGCCTCCCTGCCTCATTATTATTTTTTTTTTTCCTAAGCTAGACAGTGCAGAGCTTATTGAGACACAAAATACAATCTTTCTGTAAGTACTGTATGCAGCTTAAATAGCAGAAAAAACCAGCTGGCGCATGTCCACCAGAGCTATCCCACTTTGGGATTTGCCCTCCATGCCCTTCTTTTCCTAGCTTTGGTGATGAACTGAAATAGGGGCACTGTAAGAAGCCACTCTCCAATTCTGTCTGCATACTGACTCAAGCAATGCTGCTCCCATGTTTATACCTCTCTAGAGGGATAGCATTTTCTGAGAACCTGGATTTATTGTGCCTGTGTTCAGTGGTCATAAAGCACTATGAATGGAAAACTCTGAAAGGATCATCATGATGTTTTTTAGCTGTTTCCTTTCATATGACTTTGTTAAGCTATTACTAGGCCATATTCTTAGAATGAAAGACAGGTGAGATCTTTGGGAAAGGTTTGTTTTCATCTGTCTTCATTATCTGTCAGTACAGTCTGACAGGTTTTGTCATAGTTCAATAAGAAAAAAGGTGAAAAAAGTGTGCTTTTTTATTTAAATTTGCTTGCTTTTGCACATCAGCAATTGTGGTTTTGTTTCCTTAAAAAAAGTCTGCAAATAGTATTTTAGACTGCAAGGTGGTGATTTATGCCTATCCTAAAATTTGGGTTACGGTTATCTTGCTTGCTTCTGAGTAGTAGCTCTATGATTCTGCTTCAATACACAAAGCAAGGTTTGCTCTGAGCCTCTCAGTGTTTGTTTTTGAGGGCTGTTCATGGCTGACTGTACAATAAATGTGTAAACCTAAATTGTTCCTTACCTGGAAAGAAGCTCCCAAAGTCGTACAGTGCATTGTGAGGAAGGACAAGGTGGCAACTCTTCCACTGTTTGCCATTGCTTGCTTCAGCTCCCTCTACTCTAAGCTATGTGGTGTTGCCACCTTCCTTCAGCGGCCCCAGACTTGTCATACCTTCACGTGTGCCAGTTTAGCCACTAACCCAGCAGAAACATTATCTGGAATTTTATGCTGGGCTGCTGAGCTGAATCTCTTCTTAGGGTCATCTGGCAGCTGGAGATGGCAGAACAACTTAACTGTCAGGTTAAATTGTGACTGGATTGGACTAGATGACCTCTGAAAGGTCCCTTCCAACACGAACTGTTCTACGATTCTGTGACCGAGCATGACTGGCAATGTGGAAAAAGAAAAAGGATATATAGGGATAGAAAGGTCAGAAATACCTCCTCACACCTCTTTCTGAGGGCAATTGATTGCCTTAGCTTGTGCTGGGGGACTTAGCTTGCGTAAGAGGTGTCAACAAACCCAAGCATTAGACTATAGACTCTTATCTTCCATGGTTCACAACAGTCACTGGAGGGGTAGCATGCTCTAGGAGATGATTTGGAGATAAGATTAATTTCAGTGCTCTGGAACATCCCTGAGGGACAAGCCTCGCCTCATGGAGTATTTGAAGCACCTGGAGCAATCAACCTCGTACCAGAAATTAGCATTTACAGTGCTTTTCTCTAAGTTGCATTCTTTAGTTTCTTCCTTTCTTGCCATTACTGCCTCTGGTGGGCAAGGCCTTTTTTTGTGGGCCTTGCAGGACATCTGGGCTCTTCTGACTTCATACTTCACCTCACATACTTTACCTCTCATGTGTCATGGAAGAGGTAGAGAGTTTGCTGTTCACATGCTAAAAATGATAGTCCAGTTGTCCTTGTAAACCATCCCTTGGCACTTCTATAAACAAGGGAGCCGTAATAATTTTACCATTTTTCCACCACACTTTTTAAGTTTAAAATCTAAAATTATGATAAAATTACTCCTGGCTGCCACCCCCTTCCAGCTTTCCAAATATTAAAACTGAAGAGCTTTAATTGGGTGACACAAATTAAAATTCACAATGGCTGTAGGGCATAATCTGAGCAAGAGAGTAACTTCTTCCCAATATCTTTGATGCTGTGCTTTTAAAATAACGCCCTGGTTTTAATGCCGTTTGAGTCGATACAAGAAAAAAATTACCTAATTTCACAATTAGCTGCAACAGACGTGTGGTTGCAATTTTAACTATTAAAAGGACACTGCTCTCACCAGTCTCCTAGCAATGGTTCTGAAAAGTATGGTGGCTTTTCTCTTTTCTTGTCTTTTCTGAAGCTGAAGGCTGAGATTATAGGCAGCATCTAAATATTTATTTAATGGAGAAAATACTTTCTTCCATTAAATGGCACAAACACAGCCATGTTTATTAAAGGTCATATTTACAGTCTCAGTGCATGCTTTGTTTAGACAACTGTAATAGCTTCTTGTTTGTTTACCAACATATTCCCTTTGTCTCTGTTTCTTTTCCATAACCCTATTATTTAGAGATCTTCATGGTCTGCTGATGTGCATGTGCATGAGTTTTATGCATATTCATAAAATGCTAACTTAGATTGAAAGAATAACATTAAAGTCCCCCTACTTGGGATTAGTGTCGTTCCTGTTCACTGCAGCTTTTATGAAAACATGGACTCTGGCCTGCCTCCAACATCTCTTGTCGTCTGCCAGTTCTAAGTACTGGCCTTTGGCTGCATCCTGTGCTTGGGGTGGAATTCCCAAACTTTTTAGTTTGGGAATTTTCCTATTTTCCAACTTAAAGTTTTCAACTTTGATTTAATTTGTATTTTCCGAGTAATGCAATGCATCAGTAGTTCTCAAGCACTATCCAAAATACAGAGACAGTAAATTCTGTTACAAAGACATGTTTTACTCTGTCTTCTCAAGTAAAATTTTAACAATCTTCTACCCTTCTTCAGCTCTATAGTCAATACTGCCTAATCTGTGTTCCACTGGCTCTTCTGTTATGAATACGAATAAGAGATAATGATGGTGATTTGGAACAGCTGGAATGGATTTACAAAGGGCAATTCATGCTTGTCCAACCTGACAGCCTTCTGTGATAAAACGGCTAGGTTTGTGAGGAAGGGAGAGCAGGAGATGTCACTTACCTGGACTTTAATGCTTTCAGCAGTGCCTCCTACAATACTCTTGTGTCCAAGCTGGGGCATCACAGTCTGGATGGTTGGACAGCTAGGGGTGTTGATAGCTGGTTGGATGGATGGTCTCAGAAGGTAGTGGTTAAGGAGTTGTATTCAGGCTGGAGCCTATGATATGTGAAATACTGCAGCCATCTGTTCTGGCCCTCTCACACGTTACATCTTTGATCTTTGAAGCTGAGAGGGGTGGGTTTGTTCAGCCTGGGTAAAAGAAGGCTTTCGGGAGACTAAATAGCAGGCTTCCAGTGAGGAGGTTATTGAGAAGATACAGCCAGTAATGCATGGCAGAAGGATGAGAGACAGTGAACATAATTTCACTGTAAGAACAGTCAAATCTGAAGCAGTCTGCCCAGTGAAGTTGTACAATTCTCTTCCCTGTAGGTTTTCATGCCCTAACTGGATGTGACACTGAACAGCCTGGTCTGATTTCATTGATAATCATGTTATGAGCAGGAGACTGGACCAGAGAACTCTATGATTCTGTCTGGGCACACAGATGATAGTCCAATTAGCCGGGCCACAGAGTCAGCTTCATGATGACAGTAGGAGAATATAAGACACTGAATCTGACATGGTAATTCTGTAGTGGCAACCTTCCTGTCAAAATATTCTTAGCAAGTTTATTGTAAAAAACGTGTGTTCATATCACATTGTGTTTTCTGTTACACAAAAAAGGCTTGGATTTAGTGCTAATGACGGAAACTGTAACACAGTACACCCACTGATGCCAAAATAAGGTTTCCAAGTTGCCTGTCCTCAGTATTTCATGCTGGCTACATTTTGGTCTATATTGCATCTTAAATTTCACTTTTTCTGGTAGGGATATATCTATACTCTGGGATTTAGACTCCTGCAGCTTTCAAAACGTGCCCAAGGGCTGAACAAGAGCAATTTCGTCTTGGTGTGGATGTTGAGAATTTTTCTACGGACAGGTAGGATTTCCGATGTTCTTCCTATTTCTCCCCTCCATCTTATTCCCCAGGTCATATATGTTCTGACAATGAAGGGTGGTGGTTTGACTGCTTTCCTGAAGTAAATTTACTAAAGGTAAGGAGAGAGAACCTTTTGCTACAGTCTTCAGTGTGCCTCCAGTGAGAGATGTAGCTTTGAACATCTGGAAAAAGATGGAATTTGGGTTCATGGCTTTTGGGAGGAAGACAGACATCTTCCATAGATCATTTAGACTTGTTGGCACAGCTTCCACCGAATCATGCCTTGGGATGAAACACGGAGGAACTTCTAGTAGGATATCCTGATATAGTCCCAAGGGAGCGCCTGAGCCTTGCAGCCATGGATCAAGGTGCACACATATATAGTACACAACAGATTGACAGGCACTTCTCTAGCCTGGCAATACAGATATGTTCGCCCTTGGGTATGCTCCTTGCTATCCCTATCATATTCGCTACTTGTCTGTGAGCTACTTACCATCTTGGGAAACGTGTTCTTTCATGGATTTAGCCCTAAGTACTTTGTCCCTGAGACGTCTACTACAGGACAAGGATTTTGAGCACTCTTGAGCCCCAATGATGCATGTCAAGACTTTATTCTTGCCATTGCTGTGAAGGAGTGAAAAGTTTAATCCAAGCCTCCATAGGGCCAAAGAAAGGCTTAACCTCAAGCCTATATCTATATTTGTACCTTTCTTTGTGTATACTTATACCCTTGCAAATCCTATCTATATATGAACCATGGTTCTTAATGGAAATAAATTTTACTGCTCCCAAAATTCAGTCTTTGCTGGCTGAGAATAAAACGCAATGTTAATACCTGTGGTTTTTTTTTTTTTATTCTTAAATATACATTCTGATGTTGGACATATTATTAAATCTTCTGGCTCTATTCCCTCACCAGTGTTGCACATGACTTTGGATGAAACAGAATATGAATCTTTAGAATATTCATTCCAAATACATAACAAGGCTTAAAACCATCTTTCACCTTCCCCCCCCCCCAAAAAAAAAAAAAAAAAAGTAAGGGTAATGTGGGGCTATCTCAGGATATCTTCCTTAGATCTTGAATCAGGCCCAGAAAATGTATCTGTTTATTCTACAGCTAAGCTACCAATCCTCAGGCTTGCTATAATGGTGTTATCAATCTCTCTATGACAACATGGAGGAGGAAAAAACTGCTTTTTTGTATTCTTGAGCTTTTATAAATTAGGTGGGTTTTTTTCCCATGGATTGATCTTGAATTTGTTTATGTGGTAACCAACAAACCAGCTTTTTCTTCTGGAATCCCCTCTCACATTTTACATCCTTAAAGGCCAAAGGGTTTTTTGGTTCCTTGTTTGACCTTTTCGTTGCTCCAGTTCATTAAGTTTCCTCAACACATCAAAATCTCATTTTAACAAAATCCCTTCTTTCCTTAAGAAGTTCCATGATATGCTATAAACAGAACCTTCAGGCAGCAGTTCTCAGCCTGTCTTTAACAAGATGACAGCTGATTTAAGCTGGAAGAAAAGCTTGTGTGTTTGTAAGTCTGTCTTCTTTATGGCTTATATTTTTCACTTCTGGTGACATTGGATAGCCTAATGATACAGCTTTTTACCCTCCTGTGAGTTTTGTCTCTCTTAAAGCCTCAGATTATTATAGTTCAAACAATGGTTTATTGGCTCCTGGTGTTGTTAAGTAGCAGTATTAACTCCAGAGTTAGCAGCAGCTTTGGGAACTGAATGGATGGCCAAGTGATGCAGCATATCTCACCTTTGTGCTTCAGAGAAATGTGGGAAACAAATATCCTTTGTACCTGGTATAATAAAGTTATATGAAGTACTTCTGAGACATTTTAATGAAGCTTAAGAAAATCAGTTCTCACTGCAAGAAAATAAAGTGTATTCATTACAATCTACAGTGTCTTGCTATCTGCTTTTTTTTCAGACTGCAAGACTCAAACTTCAAATGAAATATAAAAATGTTCCATTACTCACTTTTCTCTTTCTTTAGAGCATGCTGGAAAATAAGCATGCCATCTGAGGCCCTTTTTGAAAGGTTACTAAGAAATAAAAATTGACCCAGTCCCTAGTGTACTGTTCTGTATGCAAACAGAACAAAAATACCCTTATTTTCCCCCACAAAATTGGCTGTGTAAACATAGGAGGTAACAGTTGCATTCAGACAAATAGAAAAGTATGCCCAAACAGCACTACTGCACTTCGTAGGAGACACAAAACAGTCTCTACCTACCAATCACCAGCTGTACTAGCCCATGCCTCGTACTGAACCTCAAAGTTCTTCACCACACTGTGGTAAATGCTGCAGTTGAAACAGCTGCCTTAGGTATTGACATTAGCTGCCTACTGAAGAGCTGTCTGCCCTTTGCCAGGACTCTTGCATTACGCTGATGGTCTGCATTTTACAAACACTCTTAAAGGTGCTTCATAAATGTTCTCTTTGTCATGGGAAGACACAGGAAAGGTGCCTTTGTGAAAACATAATAAATAAAATGCTGAAAGCAGGTACCATGGCCTCAAATCCCATCAGGCATTTGTTTTCTTAAAATGAGAAAATGTTTTTTACTGTCACGAAAATGTTCACAGAAAAAGGGCAGTGGGATGGGGTGGGCAGAGGGCTGGAAGGGGAGATGTGTTTGCATTTCCGATTTGGACTCTCCTGATTTGTTTAGCATATGTAGTTATTCCATCACTTTTGCACATTCTGAATTACTGCTCTGAACTGTTCAGCTCTGAAATACAAGAGCTTCATAATATCACAGGCTTAGACTGTGAGTGCATAGCAGAAGAAGAGGAAACAAATGTAACTTACATTTTTAGACGCATACTTGTAATTAGATAGCATGAAAAGAACATTGCTCTTGTTACCCCACTGCTGCCGTAGACTCCGATCCTTGTGCTGGTCCATCCTGGCTTTTGCCCCTTGTGAATTTAAAGGAAAAGTATGCAGGGATGGGAGCTATCTATATGAATGTACATGTACATATCAAATACAAGAAGGTTCTTCTAAGACAGGGTCTCTATCATTGTGCAGGGCACTTGCCAGAGAGCCATTGCTGCTACTCCAGTAATCAGAGAGCAAAGGCCAGTGTGGGGAGAAGGGGATTGGAGAGCAGAGAAATGGCATGATACCATTTTCTCTTTTTCCCCACCTCAATTGCTTGCATTTCATGAACAAGGGCTTCAAGAGCAGCTGGAAATCTGTGAAGTCTCAGATTTGTTTCCTTTCTAACGTAAAAATTTTGGCTGCCTTCATCACAAAATAGGTGGGATTTCAAGTTCCTTCTTAACAAGCCTGGGCGCAGCTGTGATGCTGATGGGTTGCAATTCCATCTTAACTTCTTCACTTGGCATAGTTTTGCTTAGCACCAGACTCTACTAAAAGAGCCCTTCCCCCCTCACAGGGTATTCTGGGTTCCCAGTGCCTTTCCATATATTACATTGACTCCCTCTTTGTCAGGCTTACTATATAATTCTGATACCAGTTCTCTTCTGCTGATCTGCATTTTTCCTTTTTGAGGAAGAAAACATTCCCAGATTTTTATTCCACTTCCCTCCCCTCCCCCCCCAAAAAAAAAAAAAAAATTAGGGTGAAGTTTTATAGATTGTGCAAAGGAGAAAGTCAGGCAGGGTACTTTCAAGCCCTCAGATGTTTTGCAGTGTTCTGGTAGTGCTTAACTGGTTTTGTACACTATCATGACACAGCAAAGTCAAAAGTGCACCTGAATGGCCTTGGCTCTTACTGATCTCAATGAGATCTGCTTTGCCTGCAGAAGTTATCTTCATTAGCATCAAAAGACCTGATGCCTGTGTTTTGTGCCATAGTTTTTAGGTTTTTAATGGAAATGCAGTACACTCCCATCATTTTCTGTACTCTATTTTCCTGCCTTTTACAGTTCTTTAAGGGAAGGTTTAAATTTTATTTGAGACTTAAATGCATAATCCAGAGCCCACAAATGCATTTGCAGCTCTCCTTAATGTTCGCAATTAAGATGAGTCTGAGCCAGATGAAATTCCTTTTGATGTCAAGTGGTGCTGAGTACTTCAGAACTGACAAGAATAAACTTCAGAGTTCTCAGCTGTTTGCATCTTCACAAATTGGCTTCATGGTGAACAATGCCAATCTGAAACCACTGACTTCACTTCCCTACCTTATGGATTTCCCTCCAAGGGTAATAAGTTTATATCAGCAAGGATACGTTTCCTAGGTAAGGGACTGCCTTTAAATTAGGAACAGAAGATAAACACTCCTAAATCTGATCTACAACTGGGCCACACTTTATGGAAAAACAGCAGTTGCCAAGTCACTTACACAGTACTTGAAGTGCTTAACCTAATATTAGTTGTTAAATGACTATATCAGAAGATTGATCCTCATCTACTGCAGTGGTTTTTTACCCTGCTTTGGTAATCTTTAAGTTGAGGTAATTGATATTACAAGTACTTTTCAGAGTATTTTGCTACTGTAGACTGCTGGAATATAGAGAAACCTTAGCATGAGGGACAAGTAGATGTTTTAAACGCCTGCTGGCCTCACCTCAGCTTTCAAATGACTGTTATAATCACAAAGATGAAGAAAAAGTAGGAATAGTAGGAATAATATCTCTTAAATTGTAGGCTTGGGTGGGTTTTTCGGTTTTGTAGGGTTTTTCATTCTGCCCCTTTCTAGTCTCTCTTTTGCTTCAGTCTTCATGCCTGCTCTTCAGGTGCCCTGTCTGGTATGTCTCCCTCTGTACTGTCTGCAAAGGCTGATCCTCACCATACTCAACTATGAGTTAAAGCAGATGATGGAATGGGTTTGAAATTAGAAAAAGTAGGAATTATTTTCTTCTAATTCAAATATCTGTTTATTGGGTAGTAGATGTTTAAATTATCTATATTTAGGAGCAAAAATGAGTAAAACAGAGCACTGCCTCAGTATTAGCTATTATGGTTTTGTCCGAGGAAAATAATGCAAGTTGGAGATGCTTTCATTATTTTTTTTTTCCAAGAAATTGCTAGCATATTTTCTAGGTCAGGTTGGTGGTGCCAAAGCCAGCAGTGAAGCACTGCAACGTGGCATGTTTGAAAAAAAACCCACAAATCAAATAGCACAGGATTGCAATGTACTCATTTTATGCTCTTTTTCCCAAGTAAGGGTCCTGAATTTCTTTTCATTCTCACTTTGTCTATCATCATTAAACAACTGATCTGACTTTCTGCTATATAGAGTTTTGTGGTGTACTGTAGGAGTACCTCGGGCCTTTTATTGACTCTCCCTTAAGTAAGCTTTTCTTATCCCCTCTCGTTTGTGTTTCTCTTCTCCCACTGCATAGCCTCATCAATTCATTAGTGGTGCACAGCATCAATGTAACGTGTTAAAGATATTCTCAGAGACAAAAGTCCCAGCAGTTTTTCCATAGATGAGCATGTGTTTATTTTCCAGGAGGGTAAAGATGAAGCCTTTTGCGAGCTCTGTTGACTCTGCTCCTCACGGTGCTCTTTCTATGGCATAATTTGCAGCTCCCAGAGAAGCACAGCATGGGTGCGAGCCCACGGCAGGCAAGGACATGGCTTGCTTAGCACTGGCTTGTCATACAAGTATTTAGGGCACACATTTCTGTCTATTTTGTGAAGTTGAAATAATTAAGTGTTCATGACTCCGAAATATATTTCTATTTAGTGAAGTCTTGCAAATTGAAGGTTGAGAGAATGAACCGTGTTTTACAAGAGTCCTTCAAATGTCCTTTTAGTCAACAGCAAACATGGATTTTCTGTCTTTTATTTATTTTTTCTCCTACACTGTTAGATACAAACAGAGTTATGTTATAAAAGGTGATAAAGAAATAGATCACGTAGCAGTAGGCAGCTTAGCAGTTGAGATGCTCCTCTAAGGAGATTTTAAAGTTGCTAATTGCTAAAAGCAGGAAGGGAGGGGGAAAGGACTACTATATTAATTCTCTGTTGCTCACATGTCATCTTAAACAGTGGCCATGCTAAAAACAATGTGCCAGCCTGAATGGACCTGTGTTTTGCCCTTGTTATACCTCTGCTTACAAATTGCCTAGTAATAAACCCATTTTCTTCCTATATAAGGGATTTTCCTTTTTTGACTTTAAAACCATCCTTTTAGGATTTTCCTTTTTTGATTTGGGTTATAACTGCAATTGTTTAGCACAGTTGTATTTGGTAGGGATGGTGCAAATTGTGAGTCTGAAAGAAAGGAACAGTGTTTTTTGTAGTAATACTGTTGTTATAGCTGTGATGGTCTATAAGCCTGGCAAGCCTTTTGGAGAGAGGTAAGAACCTAGATTAGGCTAGTTTTTTTGTGAGTGCAAAGGCTTAGTTACTGCATCCATTGCAGTTGTTATTTGTAACTCTTTGAAACCCCCTCAGGGTTCCAAATAATTGAGAAAATTAAGTTTTCCCAGTTTTTTTTGTGGTGTTTACAGCCTTTCCTAGAAGTACTTAGTAGGTTGGGCAGTGAAAAGGTAAGTTAGATTTAGGAAAGAGTGGGTTAGTAGGAGAGGTGAAATTTAAATTGGGAAGCATGCTGTTTTAAGGAAATGCATTGAAACGTGAGCGTGCAAGACACGCTGGGATCCAAACCATGAAACAGCTTCCAGTCGTAGGAACAGACGGTATGTACCCACATGGACGGTGACTTCTGCCTGTTTTTAGTTGATCTCTGAGGAATAAAGTACGAAGCAGCAAGAAGAGAGCTGCTCAGCTTGCCCGTTAGTTCTTATTTCTGTTCTTCAGTAATTAGAGGCTGTTCCAGCTTTCGCTGAATCCAGCAAGAGCTTTAGCTAACAGATGATTCTACACATTGCAAATGAAAAAGTTATTGTAAATGAAAAAGTTACTGTAAATGAAAAGATGAAGCCAAAGCAAAACAACCTCTTTCCCCCCTCAGAACCAGAGTCCAACAATTATTTGTTTGTTCCTAGTCACCTGTTTTCTTCAAAGAAAGGAGGGAAACATGGGCTGCCTGGGAAGAAATCTTGTGAATTAGTTAGTCATAGGGATGGAGATGAGTGAAATTTAAATAAGAAAGAGGTTTGCTTAGCAGCTAGTGAGGTCTCCTTAGAAGTGATGCCATTGAAACAGGAACATAATTATAGGTTAAGCATCCTGAAATAACATTCATAACTTCTTTTTTTCTTAGTTCAGCAAATGCGATGTGAGGATTGTGAAGAGGAGTTAAATTAAATACCTTCTGAAAGCCCTATGTGAGCTGTTTCCTTCCTAGATATTGTACTTTAATAACAGCATACCTGCCATCTAGGAGAATGATATTCAATGATGCTACTAATACAGACATAAATGCTGCATATTTGTGTTAAAATCATATTCACCAAGGCAGAGATCTGATGTGTTTTGCAATATACTATCTGAACCTGTCATTTTTAAAATGATACGTCAGACTGAGAAGAAGGCAAAGGAAAATCTATTCATGCATCACCTTTGTGTGATAGACACTCCCCTAAGTTCTCCTTCCCTGCAGGGCTGGGATCATGAGGCCTCAGTTCATTGGTCATGGTGGTGTCAGGGTGGCTCATTCCCTTGTACTTGGGGATGGGAATAAAATGGCATCTGACTCTAAACTAATGCAACAGGAGAAAGATCCTTCTCAGTCTTTGCAGGCAGCTGAACTTTTGCCATCACCAAAGAACATTTAAAATTAATTTGTATTCAATTCTTAAATGTCTTTACGTGCTCCTTTAAAACAAAGCTTGCAACTAGACTCCTATTTTTAATTTTTTGCTATGGAATATCAGGATGCAAGTGATGTGAATTAACACGAAGACTGGCATACTGCAGTATCAGCTTAGATTCAAAATGGGCTGGAACAAGCTTTGATGGTTCGGATGCTTGTCTGAAGCTGTTTCAAATTTTCTCAGAAGTTAGAGTTTATATCTGAAGAGAAAAAGAGTTCAGAATTCTTCAGAATTAGCTGCAGTTTGATGTGGTGGTTATACCTTTTATTCTCTTATTTCAAGTAACTGCGTCTCAGTCAGATTTCTATGTCTGCATGTACATATGTGAGTGGAGAATGATGCCAACCAAACCAAATGTTTCACAATATCTCCACAACTAAATTTAAGCTGTGCTTGTTTGTACAGCTGAACACTGGCTCCAAAAGGGATACCAAGCATGGGAAGTTGGGGTGTTCCTTGTTTGCTTACTAGTAACAGCTTTCTCGTCACCACCTCATATGCCCTGGATGGGTGGTGGGAGTAAGCTTGAACTGTGCATGGGTTTTCATGCATCTGTTTTGGGAGGAAAATAAGCCATTTCAGTTACTGACATTCTGGCGCTATCTCTGAGCATTTGATTTGTTGAAAAAGAGCTTTCACTAAACGAGTCATTTTGTTATTGCCGTGACTTTTTGTATCTGGACCCAGCTGAAGCATGTGGCAGATGTAATTGCTTGGCATTACAGCTAGATATGAGCTCCCATTTTCATTCTCTGTTAAAAAACCACCCAAATGAAAACCCAGAAAAAAGAAGCCTAAACCACAAACTACCAACCCCAAAACCCCCAAACCTGCCTTTTCTCAAATGGTCTCTGATAACAAAAACCATATACTCATATCCATGTACTTGATATAAAACTCAGCCTCCCTATATTCCCAGGAGCTAAAGGTATGGTTAGTCATGGTTAGTCACTTGCTCATTGTGTTTTTCTAGATCCAAACTGACTTACTACATGTGTTTTTGCCATCAGTGTGAACTCGTGCGCTATGCTGCCTTTGTGCAATGAGATACTGAAATCTCACAGGAGTTAGGTATTACTTGATCAAATCTGATTTTTAAATGAACAAGTTGCATTCATAACAGCATCCCATAATAGTCTCCTTGTGCATTAATTTTCAAGAGTTTGGCCAAAATACTTTGGTAATTTTTAAGAACACTTTCACTGATTTTTGTCTTTTATTTAATAACTTGTAATAATTATTTGCAGGTAGAGTTAACTTCCTACATCTTAATGTAGCAAATGTTTTTTTCTTAACCATGATCTATTTAAGAATATTTGCATGTTTCAGTGCTAGAATATATACGGACAGACAGATACATTAGATCCTTGTTTTCCAAATGTATTCATTATTTATATGAAATTCATGGAACAGTTCAAGCAAAGTAATTGCACACTATGAATACTTTATAAATTATTGAATGAGAATATCAGGTATTTGTAGCATGTTATTGAAACAAACTCTTCAGTGAGTGTAACTGGGACTTCTGAATTCCAGAAAAATAAAGTCAGGAAAATATTAACTTATAAAGAGAGGATTTATGTCATCAGATTTTATTTATTCAAATAAATTTATTACATTCTTTGTGCAGCTTGACTATTTTCCCAAAAAGCTGATCCTGCAAAAACATTGTATCTGCCATACCCATTTGTGAAAAATACTTGAGATTTTCCACATTTATTTTTAATTAAATAGTAGGAAAAGTAAAACAAAGGTGTAAGAGACTGCTTTTTATTTCTTAGGTATGTTTTCAGACCATTAAAATATATTAAGTTCATGCTGTTTGTCTGTTTCATTGCAGCTAAAGTGTATCTCTGGTTTTGATTAATGTTTTTTTCTTGTTGCAGTTTTCACATGGATTTGTCACACACAGTATTTCAGTCTCTGCTATCCTGTTCAACAGACAGCAACCTACTGAACTACTTTATTTTAATGTGTTGGCATTTCCCACTGGTATTTGCTCAGGGGAAATGTATTGGATAAAATTGGTGCGGTTTATCAGCCAGCTCAGGAGCATGGCTGGTGCAATGCCTTAGAGGGCTTACCTTGGATTTCTTTGATGGCAGCACAGTTGTATGAAGTCTTGAATTTACTTTCATTGTGGCTTTAAGGAAGTCAGATAGCTTCACTTTATTGGAGAAACTATTAAATGACCTCTGCCTTTCCTTTGTTATTGGACTGACACCTGTGGATGCTGAGGAGAAACCTTCCATCTGCAGCCACATGTCCCATTGGGGTCAGGAAATGACAGAGCTCTGACAGGTGACCTGTTGACACAGGACTGGTGCTACACATTCCTGATGGCAGGATACAGCAAGAAACAGAACCAGGGATGAGTTTCAATTCAGCTGAAGTGTTTCTGTGTGAGCTAAATGAAGTTTTGTGGAAATCACATCTCCCTTATAAAGCTGTAATTTCCTCCCTTCAAGTGAAGTGCAGAAGGGGAGACTCTCCTAGAAGGCATCAGGCAATCTGGGAAGCTTGGTAATAGGTTACTTACAGGTTATAATGAGTAAACTACCTACCCTACCCAGGAAGAAGGATGGTGAAAGCATAGGTACAGAACCACAGTCTTCAGTGCAAATATTCTCCTTTCCTATGGAAACATTCTCTCTTCAGTTACTAATTCTAGTTGATGCAATTGTGTTCAATACTAACAAACCCTCAGGTTTCAGTCTCTGTTACTTAAATAGACTGACTTCAACGATACTGTTTCCAACTGCACATCACCATGAGACAGGGCAGAATCAAGGCTTCAGGGAGGTGACTGGAAGTTAATTTTCCAGGTTGAGAAATTATTTATCTTTGCTTCATATATTGTAGACACAATAAAAACCAGCCTTTATTTTTTTCAGTACAGACATCATGTATTATTAAGTAGAACATCTATTTATATTCTATACACTTTTGTTTATTAATTCAACTTTTGAAAAACCCTATTAACACACATCCTTTGGGCATTTTTTTATTAGTGAGGTGAGTAAAATATAACTGTTTTCTCACAGTCCTTATCCATTAGTGTAAAAAGCCAGTGAGTACATTTTGCTTCTCTGCTCATAAACTTAAAAGAAACATTTGCTTGACTGATTTTATTATTTCCCCAGACTTATTTCAACTCCATTCTAAGTATGGATAAGTTACAAGATAATTGTATAAAATTTCAAGTAATCAAATGTGTAAGAACGGTCTGAAACACATATGCCCAATCTCAGTAATGTTTGCCATTAGAACTAGCATTCTCCTTAATTCTGTTGCTCCCTTCCTCTGCCCTCAGCCCAGATCTTATTACCTTGCTGTCTATCACAGTCCAGATCTCATTTTATTTTTGTCTATCTCTTAATCTTTACTCAAATTTTATTTCAGGAAAGGAGCCTTGTGGATTAACCAGGAGATTAATACATAAAATTTGTGGGAAGCATATTCTCCCTATGTTCCTTGTGAGGATACAGACTTGCATGCAGCTCCTATTTTCAGTCTAGATACAGGAACATCATTATCCCAAACTTAGAAGAGTTTTTGCCGTGAGTTCTGTCTTCAGGAAAGATGCTACATTTCCATGTTTAATGTTTAACCTCTGAGCTTTCATGCTTCAAGGTTCCTGTTGGACTGAGCAGGCTTTGGAGCCAGCAGAGGTTGATTCTGACCCGATGTGCAAGTTCCTTGGCACAAGCTTTTTTTATTGCCACTTTCAGATGATTTCTTTACACAGAATAGCAAATGCCCCAGACTCCCCAGGTATCCCACTTTCCCACACACACTCTCTTCTTTGTTCCACAATAGAGAAAATGATGTTATATGTGTTACCTGCTTTAACCCTCTAGGAATGGGTGAAACAAGCCTTTTGATAGCCCATTCCAGGTCAGATTAAGAGGGCCACAAATAGGCAAAGCCCAGCAAAGTATTTTTTTCCTTAATTTCTCACTGCTTCCAGAACCCTTTGTGATTAAGGTCAGTATTAGAAAATTCTACACTTGCCTGTTTTTCTTCCTCATCCTTGTGCAAGTTACATTGCCTTCTTCAGAAAGACATGTTGAAGTGAGAGTATAGTCATTTAATAGAGGCCCTCAGCACTTTTTTAGCTCCTGCTATTTCCTAGTTCTGACAATCCTCCGCATTCAATATGTCAGTGCTGCCACATGGCATTTCTGCAATAGCAGCTACAGCAGCTACAGTAGTCTTCTTACTGTGCAAATTATTACAGATGAGAAAATAGTTTTCTGAAACCTCAGCTCCTTATTTGCGATATTTACAACTGATCAGGTTATGTGTACAGAATATTGCCTCCAATGTATAGCAACTGTGAGAAAACATATATGCCCTCAGCAAGTTTGCTGATGACACCAAGCTGTGTGGTTTGGTTGATACACCGGAGGGGAGGGATGCCATCCAGAGGGACCTCAGCACGCTTGTGAGGTGGGCTGATGCCAACCTGATGAAGTTTAACCATGCCAAGTGCAAGGTCCTACACCTGGGTCGGAGCAATCCCAGGCACGGCTACAGGTTGGGCAGAGAAGAGATTCAGAGCAGCCCTGCAGAGAAGGACTTGGGGGTGTTGGTCGATGAAAAAATGAACAGGAGCCGGCTTCAGTGTGCGCTCACAGCCCAGAAAGCCAACCGTATCCTGGGCTGCATCAAAAGGAGCGTGACCAGCAGGTCGAAGGAGGTGATCCTGCCCCTCTGCTCTGCTCTTGGGAGACCTCACTTGCAGTATTGTGTGCAGTTCTGGTGTCCTCAACATAAAAAGGACATGGAACTGTTGGAACAAGTCCAGAGGAGGCCACAAGGATGATCAGGGGACTGGAGCACCTCCCGTATGAAGAGAGGCTGAGAAAGTTGGGGTTGTTCAGCCTGGAGAAGAGAAGGCTGCATGGAGACTTCAGAGCAGCCTTCCAGTATCTGAAGGGGGCCTACAAGGATGCTGGGGAGGGACTCTTCATCAGGGACTGTAGTGACAGGACAAGGGGTAATGGGTTCAAACTTAAACAGGGGAAGTTTAGATTGGATATAAGGAAGAAATTCTTTACTGAGAGGGTGGTGAGGCACTGGAATGGGTTGCCCAGGGAGGTTGTGAATGCTCCATCTTTGGTGGTGTTCAAGGCCAGGTTGGATGAGGCCTTGGGTGGCATGGTTTAGTGTGAGGTGTCCCTGCCCATAGCAAGGGGGTTGGAACTAGATGATCTTAAGGTCCTTTTCAACCTTAACTATTCTATGATTCCATGATTCTATATATGGAGCAGCTCAGGTGCAGAGTCAATACAGTCTCTGGAGAATGAAAAGTCAAGGGGAACTGACAGATAGCTTCTTCTTAATATTGATGGTGCAGTTAAGATATTAACTCTAGTTCTGAATACCTCTGTAGAATTCAAGGCATGGCAAGGCAGAGAAAGAATGACATTTCTGGCCAAGCCATTGGAAACTGCCACTGTATAGCAGAATCGTGCTAGCTGGCATGTCCTGTGAAAACACAAGCCCTTCCAGGTTAGCAGTAGCCAGCAAATTCTCAGTAAGGCAGACAAAAATGATTCCCATGTTATCAGAACCACAATTTTAGCTTATTGAAGAAGTTGCTTCTAACTCTGTTAGAGCGGACCCTGTGTAAATAACGGACTAAAATCCACTTCTGGTGAAAGTAGGAAAGGAACTGCATTTTCTTTCTTTTCCTCTACTCAATACAAAAGAGAACGTGAGACTGTTATCTTGGGGAACAGCATGTATCCTATGACATTGAAGATGAGAAATGAAAGAGAGCAGAAAAGTTAGAGATGCTTGTTTTGGTGCTTCTTTTTATCCATGGTATGGGAAAGATGTGTGTATGTATGGGCATGAGCATGTGATTACATTAAACTTCCAAAAATAATGTTCACATTTTCAGGCTGAAAATAGTTATGTGTTGTATGTGTGGACATGTACGTTTAAGTGATATATCTGTGCTTTTAACTTTGTTAAATATCACTTATTATTCAAGACTTAACTGCAATGGAGTGACACCTTTCTGACAGCTCTTGGCTACACTATGTTAGCTATGAGTAGGTAAAAAATGATGTAGTCTTGAAAATAGCTTCAAAAGATAACCTTGCACCCTTAATCAGGGACCTTCTTGCTTGTGCTGTGCAAAGGCTGGCTGGCAAATTCAACCTGTAACCCTGGCTTACAGGAAGGGAGTGTGTGCACAGCAAAAGTGCAGAGCTGGGAGACCCCAGAGATGCAGAGAAGGAGACACAGAATAGCAGGTAATCAAGTAAAGAGACGGTGACGATGAGGTGGAAAAAAGGGCCCAGTCCTGTGTGCCCTGAAATAAGCAGCAGTTCTGCCAATGGCAGTCTGAGGGTCTATTGAATGAGGCCTTGTCAAGAGAAAGGAGAGGAAAAGAGAAGATAAAAAAACAAAAAAAAAGGTGAAGGAAAGGAAAAGGCAGAGGAAGAATTTGTATTGCAAAATTAATGCATGAAGTGTTTAAGAGAGAGAGATAAATAGAAGGGAGTGGGAGGAAGAGAAAAAGAAGGCAAAATTCAAAATTTCCAAGTAGCAGAACTACCTAGGTTTTTGTTAGTTACCCCTGTTTTGTGAACAGATGCAATATTATGAACACTTACATATCAAATAAGGCAGAACTTGTGCAGTCGAAACCACTGAAGTAGAGCTGACTGGAAAGAAAGAAGGAAAGAAAAACTTGTCTTTTATATTTATCTATAAGGCTTAAATTGATGAGTAGATCCTCTTCTAGAATAATAACATAGACAGACAATATGGAGGCAAAGTAACCAAATGACCTATTCGAGGTCATCTCACAGGCAACAGGCAGAACTGAAAAGTTTGGAGTTACACTGCACAGTGAATGAACTCACAAAGCTGATAGAGGGCTAGCATGCTTTAATGTGGTTTTGTTTTCTTTCTTTTCAAGTGAATTCGAAACATCAGGACCTTGCTTTTTTTCCCTTTAGAAACTTTAATTTAAGAATGAAATATATGTTCCAGTGCTATCTAAAGACTCCTAATGCTGCCTAGGATGGTCCTTCTCAGTGTATTCCTCCCATCCAAAGCTCAATTCTAATAATTAAGGAAAATTCCTCTTTGTTCTGGAGCATGGCTAGAAGCATCTTAAGCTATCTATTTTGGCTGAAACCAGGACACTAACACAGCTTCAGTGACATGATGATTCCCAGTAAAGAACAAAGCGATACAACAGAATAATACCTCCTATGGAGTTTCCTTGCAATGTCTGCTTTCTATACTTACACTAGTTAATATTTCTAAAGACAACAAGCAATGTAACCATCAGGCACTGGAGGTCAAATTCCAAAGTAATGCAAAAACACTGTCTAGCACTTGAAGTAGAATTCAGCATAGACTTTGTTAACTTGAGAGAGAGTATCTTGCAAAGAAGAGCCAGATGAACAGGCATATGTAAGTACTTCTCACTATAGCAAACAGTATCTGCTTTAAATAGTATTTTGCCCTCAGGTTAAAGCATTAAGAATTTATATTAAATAAGCTACTTGACAGAGTGTTCTTCCAAGCGCAGTTCTGTTGAGGCTTTTACTGAAACCATGGGGTTTTGGCTTATTATTACGTCTTTGATCAATTAGGATAGTTCTTATAGTGCAGATTTAGTTTTATGTCTTCTAAGGAAGGAAACATTTGAATCTCTTTCTCCTGTGTTAAATGAATAGTTTGATGGGTCAGCATACCAGTCCAATGGAGAACCCTGTTGCTTAATCAATAGAATCAACTAGGTTGGAAAAGGCCTTTAGGATCAAGTTCGGCTGTTACCTCAGGATTGCCAAGTCCACCACTAAACTATGTCACTAAAGGCCTCATCTATGCAGGTTTTGAACACTTCTAGGGATGGTGATTCCACCGCTTCTCTAGGCAGCCTGTTCCAATGTCTGACTACCCTTTCACTGAAGAATTTTTCCTAATATCCAGTCTAAACCTCCCCTGGTACAGCTTGAGGCTGTTACCTCTTGTCCTACCACTTGGCTTATCACTTATCCCACTACCTAGGAGAAGAGACCAGCCACCTCCTCACTCCATCCTCCTTTGAGGTAGTTGTAGGATGTAATGAAACCAAATCAATGATTTATTATATACACAAACCCTTTTTCCATTGAAGCTACTTGACACCAAAGAAAACAAATCTCTAGAAAAAAAGTTATCATTAGCAACAAGAATAGTAGAGAAAAAGTGGGCTGATTACTCACTCACCATCAGTTACATTATTAAAATGAAGAATCACATATCTATTTTATGCATTTACATATATATTTTTGTAAACTGTTGCTATTACACAAAATACTGTTAGATATTGTTTCTAAATTATTTTGTTTATTTTCTTGCAAGACATAGCAGAATATAGATAATAAAAAAAAGTGAAAACAAGTTATCATGTAATAGTATTGTAGTGGGAAGAGTGTAACATCAATGATTTGCATACAAGTTTCATAAATAGAAGCATTCTGACTGATGGGTCTATAATATCAATAATAGTCATGCCAGTCATGAAACTATGGGTACATTGGTGTGCTTATTTAAGAATCAGGTGACACGTATATAGTTCTAATGATATCAGTGTTGATGTTGCAAGTAAGGAATAGTATAAAATATGGCAAAGATAGTAGAAATAGAATATTATTGGTGATAAAGTTATATTCCAGGTACTAGAGTAGAATTGTTGAAGCATTTTCAGGAATGTAGAATCAGCAGACACAGAGTAATGTCATGGGGCATCTGGAAATGAAGGATTCTGAGGGGCCATTGCAAAACCCTATGAGGGCATCAGGTACTGAAGTCATTTTAGATAAACATTGTTACTCAAGAAGACAATTTTTCTGTTGTTCCCCAGTGGCCAGGTTCATTGAATTGATTGTTCAGCTGTTATGGGCTCAGGACTACAAGTGGTAGCTCTTGAAAACAAATCTCTTGGCAAAGTATTCCTGTCCCCTTTCCAAACAAGCTGAAATTGATCCCAAATATAACCACTTTAAGACTGAAATATACAATCCAGTTGACTTGACCTTTTATACTAATAATGAAATGGAGTCATGAGAAAGAAATTCAATGTCTCCATTTCCTTCGGCCTAAGAGAACCTAATAGATATTCAAGCACAAACTAAATTTTGAGCAGATTGGTTAAAGCATCCACATGGTTTTAGAAAGAAATGGAGTTTCTCATTTTCAGATGATAAATTCCAGTTCTATGTTTACAACCACTGGCTTTGAGATTGTTTTATTTTTTGGGCAGAAGGCTTTTTGAGTCAATGAGTCTAATTTTGGAATTATAATCCTGTACATAGATGAAGCCATACTTCTGCAGAGCTTCTGCTCATGTAGACGGTTACATGTAAATGACAAAATAGTCTTGTCCATTTAATGTGCTTACATGGGAAGTCTCTTGAAAAATTTCTTAATCAAGGCTACCATTAAGACCAAACCAGCAGCCACCGGTGGCTAAAAGATGTGTTTCTACACTTCAGACATGAGAGGCAATCTGTCTGTATGTATACAATACCCTCTACCAGATGCCCAGGTGAGGTGCATGACCCTGAGCAGTTCTCATACTAATATGAAAATTGGATTCTGGTGCCCTTCTTTATGCTGGATAGTGATTTACCCTACCAGGATTTCTTTCTGAACTAGCAATATCATTTCTGTTAGTAAGTCACTAGTACAGACTTCGATGCAAATGGCAGAGCTACCTTTAAAACACATGATCCACTGCACATGGATTCCTACTAGAACACAGTCTTAGGATTTTTGCATTCAGATTGCTGGTGTACAGAGGTGTGTATTGATGGCCTCTTTTATCAGGGTTATTCACTGCAAACTTTTGACTAATTTTTCAAAAGCTTTTTGTTTAGTATTCTGGTGCTGCATTCCCAAAGCAGTATTGTACCAAAAGGAAACACTAATTCATGATGACACGTCATTATATTGAGACTTCAGCAATGATAGATTACAACACTTTCTTGAAGTATGGCTATTATAGATTTGGTTATGCTTTTTGCCACATGGGGCTTGACTGGAATTATTTTGGATTTGTGTAACTGTAAGTGAAATCAGAATTTGTCCCCATGGCAATTAAGCATTTCAGAGTTTGGATTGCTGGTGATTAGTAAACTAACACCTTTGAAAAATAGCTTACACAAATGTATACTAACTGTATTTTCAAGTTCAATTACAGGATCAGTTTTATCCTGTAGGGGAATACCTACCAAATAACACTATCTATTTCCACAATTAATGCTTTCTAAATGAAGGTGATTTTTACACTGTTTTTCAAAACAGGAGAATGGCAAGTCATTATTTGAAAATAAAAGATGAGACAATTTGACAGACTTAAGCTATCAGAAAGAGTAAAATGTAAGGTGTGAACATACAAACAAAAATAACGTGGGTGGGCAGAAGATGTATTCCCTAATCTAGCAAAATTTAAATTAGAGCAGTCAAATTATAAGCAACTTCTTAATGGAAATGTCAGTGTAGCTGTAATCATGGCAGCAGTATAAGGCACCAGCTCAAGAAATAGCTAAATGTAAAAGAAGAGCAAGACAGAAGAAGAAAATAAAATAGTAATATACAATGTGTGACATTATTTCCTTTACAGTCTAACTGCACGTCAACTCTATTACAGCCACTTTTCTGATAAATCAAATGAGCACACACACCTGAACTACTTACAGGTTAGGGATGCTTTATTTGTATTACTTATTAGGTCATCTAAATCGGAAGGGGTGTGGAATATGAAAAAAACCTTTTTATGGTTGCGGCAGTCATATAATAAATATCTATCACATTCAATGGAAAATGTGCTTCAGATGCCATCACCAACCCAGTTCAAAGACCTAGACTGAAAGCAGGCTGAGGCTAAAGTACATTTCAAAAGTCGTTAATAAAGACTAAGCACTTTCTCAGTGCAATAACAGGAATTTATTATACACAGCTTCTCAGAGGAAAACTCCTATGGGCTCATCTACTCTGACTTAGGGGAATGAAAAAAAATCCTCCTGACTGTAAATCTGACAGTGGGGTTTTCATCCACTGTAATGGGCTTTTCGCTGTGTTAATGAAATACTGATTGCCAACCAGTAAAATGGATGCATCTTACAAACGCAAGATCAATTGGACTTCCTTATTATAACAAAGGTCGTATTCATTTTTCTTAATTAATCATCCACATCATCAGCATATCTTGGCTGTAGTCAACCAATGATTACAAATTGATTCTGGGTAACTGCTCTCTACCCTGTAAAAGGAACTTTTTAAATCATGTTCTCATTTGCCTGTGCAGTAGCTGAAATAGTGTAAATGCACTCATAAGCAGAGAGTAGACTTTATTTTCTTTGCAATTTAGCCAAGATCTGGAGCCTCTCCAACAGCAATTAAATCATTCTATCCTATTTAGAATTCAGGAGAGAAGACAAATTTTATCCTGTTGTGAAAAACAATGTTTCTGTATAATTACTTGGTCAACAGGAGGATCAGACTCAAGTTACGTATCGTGATGATTTATTCGATTTATTCCAGTCTGTACGTTGTGCCTGTAACAATGGTATCGAAGTAGTTCTCACTGGTATTGAAACTTCTCTAATTTCTCTTTTTCTCTTCTTCCTTATCTCCCTTTTTCTGTTCCTTAGCAGCAGATGGAAAAAAGCAGCTTGTTTAGATTATAGCCCACTTACCTTTTGTATACAGATTGATCATACTTTTTCTTTTCTTTAGCAGCGGGTGGAGAAAATGTGTACATCCTACTTATTAAAATTTTAGTCTTTAAATCTGTGAGCTAAACTTAACCGCCAGTTAGATCCTCTGAATTCCTTCTGTGGACTTGGAAGGATCAGCAACTATGCAGAAACAATTTTTAGGAAGCCTGTAGATTGCTGTACAGTGCCTGGTGGGAATAAATTGCCTTAATTCACCTGCATGATAAGCAGGAGGCCCCTACAGCAGAGCAATCTGAAGAACTAAAAGTAGAAGGGGTAGCTGATACACTGCTGCTTGTTGGACTAGTTATAAACTCATGTCTCCTAATGGGAGAGCATGAAAATATGTGGCTACAGGTCATGGTGTGAGGGGTTCACTCCACCTTTCCTGCGATGTGCTTCGCAGGAAATGATGTGACATCCCACAGTTTTCGAATTTCCAAAGTGAAGGAAGCCTTTCAGTAGCCAAAGAGGATGTCAGTATAGTGTTGCTGAGTGTCTCAAAAATAATGTTGTCAAGAGGAAGGCAGGCAGAGTTGCCTTATAATACCTGATGTATTCTGAACAACTTAAACCAAACTGGACCATATTTCCTAGAAGTACTTAGAGTGGTCATGAATTTATATCTTAAGAGCATAAGGTCTTACTATCATTATAATTTTCTTTAAACTTCAACTTTACTGATTTTTTTACTATTGAAGTTGGAAGTCAGCTTTATGGAGGATTGCTAAAGCTCTTCAACTGAAGTTGCTAAAGAGTTGCTAGAGCTCTTCAAGACTTGGGTGGTTTTTACATGTTATAAAGCCAAGCCAACAGATTAAGTCAGAATCTCATTCCAGTTAAAATAGATTGGTATTTTTCAATCTTTCATTTCATTGCACTGTGAAGAAAATGTTAGCTTTTGTGTGTTCATATTTCATGACTATTCATAACAGATACGGAGATCACAGCTTAACTTCCATTGCTTGAAAATAGCATCAGTAAGATTGTTTAACTTAATCTCTGATCCCTACTATGCAAAAAACTTTTGAACCTGCTTTCTGATAGCTTTTCCTTCTCTATTATATCCCGTTGCTATTGGAGTTCAATTATATCCTCCAAAGTTACTTTTCATAGCACTCCTGACCAATTTAAGAAACCTGCTGCCAATATGCAGACTGTAACATCATAAAGATAAGCACTGATGTTGCCAAGAGAACAGTCCCTGTACCTTGCTTAGTTTTTTTTGTAACGTAGACAAAGTGAGACAATAATATTATGCTAAATGTGATTAATATGGTAATCACATTTGTCATCTCTGAAGCATTCTATCAGCTCTTCTTCTGTTTCAGACAAGGGAACTATCTTCTAATTTTCTTCCATGCTTTATATTTTCAAAAGGAAAAATATAAATAAATTTTGCAGGGGAAAGGTGTCCTTATTCAGTTTCAGTCTGTTATAAAGGAATATTCTACCATGTAAACCTCAAAGGATAGAGCCTGTCATGCAGAGTGCACCATCATGTTTTCCTTTGACTGTATTCATGTAATCAGTGTGAGACTGACCAAAAACCAGCTCTATATTAACATGCTTAAGCTTGGTTATAGATAAATTCACAGGAAATACCATATTTCTTGCTGCTTAGAAAACCCTGTGTTTATGAGGCCCTTCTCCAGCCTGATTTCAAGGCTCTGTTTACATCCCAGATCTAGCAGAGCACTTCAGCACATCCTTATGGTTTAACAGACATCTAATGTTGTTCTGGATTAAAAAAGTATTGGAGCCATGCACTATTGTAATTATTGGACTGCAGTCTTTATTAATGCTGGTAGAGATTTCTGCATCAGACAATGGTAAATGTCGATAAGTAACCATTGCTACCATATAGATTCTTACAGAAAGCTCACCCTTGTGTTTGAAAAGATATGTTTGGAGGATACAATTTCTATGAGCTGCAGCAGGTAATGGGTTTAGGATGGTAACTCCCTGTTGTGCATCACACTAAGGAACTTCTTACTTGGTTGGTTTTTTTTCTTTCTGATACCCAGATCTAAACTCCCAGAAATTCACTTAATAATGAAGGGACCAGATTGCTCTGTGTCCCTTTGTAAGTGTTCAAATACCTGGTACAGCTCAGGGGCAGCTTCATGCAAAGAAAACCCTCAGACAAAAAAAATCAGATCTTAAAATACTAGAATCTGAAGCAAAGAAGTGACACTTTGCAATATGTCTGTACTTACTGTGCCACTGTGGGGAACAGAAAAACTAGGTCAGATGTAGTAGTGAAAGCTGAGTGCAGTTGAAAGCACCTGAGGTAGATCAAACCAAGGCCACCAGTTGCTCTTCAAACAACTTCTTAGAACCAGTGTTGTGAAAGGGCACAGTCATATGGGTACTTCACGTGAACTTCAGAAAAGCTTTTTATAAACCAAAGGCACATTAAGCTTTTGTCTGCAAACTTTTAGGCACTTAACTTTTGAAGAAAGTACTAGCCACAGCAACTCTAGGACTAGAAAAAGAATATCAGTTTTCTGGCATTCACTTATAGTAAAGGTTTAGGCTTTTCTGCTGACAACAAAAAGTCCTCTGACCTTCCCAGCAAAAGGTCAAATTCTGAAAGGTTCTGAGCACCTGTAATTTTCACCTCAATCAACCTCTGAATCTTATGTACCTTCAAGGACTTGGCAGAAAGACTTCCTACAGTAGAAGACATTAGAGTGACTGGCTTTGACATCCCAATCAGGAGAAGTAGGTGTTTTGAGGTAAAAGACCAACTGATTAGGGAAAAACACTTTTGATAGTTTCAGTCTTTAATGTTACCACTGACAAGAGACCAGTATGTACCTGATTTGCACTGTGATGGGAAAAGTGTCTTGTGTCCTGTGAGGAACCTGACCAGCAAAAGGGAACTGCGAACAGTTCCCATTTGAACACAACTGGGTTATTGGGAACCGACTCTGAAAAGAGTTGCATCTACTTCCTTTTGGCTGGGAGGATCTTGTCTGTGTCAAGTAGGCCAGGCATTGTGGAAACAGAAAGATTGAGAAAAATCATGCAAAGCACAGGCAATGCCAATATAATGTGAGACTGGAATCAGACTACGAGGTCCCATTGTCCTGGCTGTATGTGATAGTCTGACCCCTCAGTAATGAGGCAAAGGTGCTGTAATTCTCATCAGAGGTGAAGGAAAAATATTTAAGAGAGAAGTAAAAATGCAGTTGTGGCCTAACATAGAATTACTATGATTTCGTCCCACAGGGTGCATAAGAAAGTACATCTTGAATTTGTAAAGGTTTGAGTCCTGATGGTTTGAAGTTTCTGCAGTGTGGAAGGGAAAGAAGTGGTAGGGCTGTGGGAAGAATAGCCATTCAGGTTTAATGGGGCAAAGCCATTTGTAAAGGTTTTAAAACAGTTTAAATGCAGTTGTCTGTGGGGAAAAAAGAGGTTAAATGTATGTGGGTTTTCAAAGTTTCAAGCAAGGAGATCATAGACAAAGGCAAAGCCTGAGAAGCAGGAATTCAAAGAAGAGACTTAGAAGCAATTTTCCTTTCTTTTATGTCCTACTTTATAAAGGGATATAAAAGTTGTTGTTTGATCAGCTAGTTGCACTGTACTGATGAATTGTTTTTCAGCATGTAGTCTTCCATTAAAAACAAGTTTGAAAAGTGTAAAGCTTCTAAGTCTCTTGGGAAAAAAACCCACATTAGTATATAATTATTTTAATTTTTTTCTTTATTTTTTCTCTTTTTTTTTTTTTTTTTGTGTGGATTTACTGAACTACCTGATATAGTTTCAGTAGAGAATTGTATTACTTTTTGAAACAGGCTATAATTCTTGAGCTGAGGTCTATAGATTTTCTCAGAAAACAGAGCTCATTAAGGTTTCCTCATTAGAGAAAATCCTTTAAAAGGAAATGCAAATGTATTAACGTGTATGTTATGAAGAAAAAGCAGGGAAAGCTTTTGGTAGCAGCCAAAGATTTTGATAGCAAACATGAAAATGGTTGGCCAAATGCTAAAAGTTCTTTGGTTATCATAGGATTGTAGAATGGTTTGGGTTGGAAGAAACCCTAAAGGTAATCTAGTTCCAATCAACCAGCTCAACTTTCACTAGACCAGGTTACTCAGAGCCCTGTTCAGCCTGGCCTTGAACAGTTCCAGGGGTGGGACAACCACAGCTTCTCTGGGCAACCTGTGCCAAGGACTCACCACTGTCACAGTAAAGATGTTTTGTGTTTTCTAAGAGATGCTAAACTTTATCTACCTGCACTGGTACATGTTGACCTTTCCATGCAAATGTGTCTCTTTAACGTTAGTCACCTCTTAAATATCAATTTTACTTGGGAGGACAGGGTTAATCAATTTCTCCAGTGCTTAAAGATTGATGTTGAGTAAGTTGCTGCATGTAGAAATTTCCTGCAGAAGGCACTTTGAGGGCAGTGCTTTTTTGGTCATGCTGCCTTGACTCCTTGAGAAGAGCCAGCTGCAGACTAAGAGGCAATGTGTGCAAACAAGTTTTTTTGCCATGACTGCTAACGACCTTTGGCTGTCTGGTTGCTATGTCCATGCTTTGCAAAGATAATATGGAACACAATATGCAAAGATGTGGCCTTTTGAATTTGTTTCTTACAGACTCGTAATTAAAGCAAAGACCATTGGTGGGTGAGACACTTTCCCTAGAAGGTGTACATTTTAGTAGTAAGTAAATCACTAGGATAAAGATGAATAGCAATAAAAAGCTTTCTTCAAGTAGTACAAGTTTTGCCTAAGTAAATCTGACAGGGGAAGTTCATTGTCACTTGAGTTTTATCATCACCATATTTCCTACCCTTACCCTGTGATAGGAGCCTCTCCAAGGACTTTGAACATGAAATAGTTACACCTGTGACTTAAACAGCAAAATATGCAGTATCTGGTTCCAGAGACCACTTATATCTGGAGAAATGCTTTACACAGTATGAGAGACCTTTTAAAATAACTACATACTAAAAATCAGTTGATTTTAATGAAATCTTGCTAGATTGGTTTGATTGCTTTGACACTTGGCACATGAGCTCTTTTTTTCCTACTTGTCCTTGTGTAGGAGTACTATGATTTTGAATGAGTTCCTGAGAAATTCTGTCCTCAGGAAAAATGGACAGGTCAAATAGTGCTTGATTAAAACAAGTGATTGATGGCTGTTAGGAGTAGAATCATAGAATCATAGAAGAGTTAGGGTTGGAAAGGACCTTAAGATCATCTAGTTCCAACCCCCCTGCCATGGCTAGCGACACCTCACACTAAACCATGCCACTCAAGGCCTCATCCAACCTGGCCTTGAACACCGCCAAGGATGGAGCATTCACAACCTCCCTGGGCAACCCATTCCAGTGCCTCACCACCCTCTCAGTAAAGAATTTCTTCCTTATATCCAATCTAAACTTCCTCTGTAGTCAGCCTTCACTTGCTAAGTCAAAGATGAGACCACACTGAACTACACAGCCTTCAGTTTAGTGAGGTCTGTGGCATGTGAGATGACCTCTGAGGCTTCTCAGGGCTTTCACTTGTTTGCTGCAGTTTGCAGCTAGTCAGGTTATCTGTACCTCTCAGTAATCCAGCCTCATTAGTAACCATTTCCTCTTTCGTTTAAGCCAGTCATCAGATCAACACAATAGACCCTTCATCAGCATTGACACAGCATGGAAGCTGGATTTTAACTCAAAGCTTTCAGATGACTTTTCTGAGTGCAGGACTAGTGGTGTACTTCCACATCTCTACCTAATGAAATCTACCTCCATGTGTTAGGGAAGTGAAGTTCTGTGGTACACCCCACGATTCTTGGGAAAGACTACAACTTGTCTGATATATAGGACACAATATTGCTCATTTTCTCTTGTCAAATAGATAATATCACACTTGACCTAGGCACTTTGCAGCCTAGAGTTTAACAAAAATTGCTGGGCTCTTCACCTGCATTAGTACCAATAACTGCTAACAGGACTTGAACTTTTTGCATCTTCATGCTTTTAAAGGTGCAGTGGGCTTCATAATCCTTTGGAAGCATTTTCTCTGTCTTAAAATACCTCTAAATTGCAGTCAAAGCTTCAGTGTCTTCTAAGTAGACCTGAGATCATGTTAAAATATTGTACGGGAAGAACACTACTGGAAGGACACTAGGTCTACAAAGCATGCCTTTGAGGCTTTAGAAATTCATCAGTAGTCATGACATAATGAAGGAATATGGCTAATTATCATTAGGTGTTTACAATAAAGCACCTAAGCTAGGAAGCTCATTTCGCTCATGTCCGTGATGACTTTATTGAAGGGCTGATGAGAATCAAGTATGGAGCTGTTCTTTGAATGTAAATGTGGAACGTTTCCATATAAATCAGTTTAAATGGTTGCATACTGGTGGCCACATTAGATCGCTCAGCTGTAGAGGGGTAAGTAATGCCCTTTTATTTGCTTTTTACAGAGCCCTTGAAAGTAAAGGTACTTCTTCCTAGATTCTTTGACTGAGCCATGTCTCCAGCTATGTCACACACTTAAGACTTTTCTCTGTCTGCTCACTTATTCAAGCTATAGGCTCTGACAGTAAGAAGTGGGAAAGCATACATTTTTCTCCAGGCATACTTTGCTGTTCTCTGAAAGAGCTGCTATGGCTGTGTTCTAAGTTCCTTTTCTTGACAAAGATATTTATAGAGGTCACTAGCTAAGCCATTGCCTCCTATACTCCTATCATTTCCTGGCCTGCCTTTCCATGTATCTCCATGACCTTGTGTTTATTTTGCTAAAGTGTGACACTTTCTTTGCACATATTTTTGTTGATTTATAATCAAATTCTTTCCTTCCCTCTTCATAGCAGGTCAAAGGGACTTTTTTAGGCTTTGAGTGATTTTATTCTTTTTTTAAACTTCTAGAATGAAAATGATTCCTGTTGTCCTTGCTTGCTGGAAGGATTCTTGAGATCAGGATTTAGATTCTGGCTTTGCTACTGGTTCTGTTGATATCTTTGGTTAGTAAACTTCTCTGTTGCTTTAAAAGGGCATCATCTCATCTTTGCTGTTTTTTGCCTTTTGAAATGAGTGGCTGCTCTGGGCAGGGAGGCTTTCCTTCACTGTATTCATATAGGACCTCACACAGGACAAGATGCTGGTAGATCAATAAAATTACTCCGATGAGAGCAGCTGAGAACACATTCTGAAAATTTCTTTCACTTTACTACTGGTACACTCCTGCATTTCTTCATTATTTCTTTTTTAACTTGTGAATTTTAATGACGCTTTCTGCTCAGTGCATCCACTAAAGGCAACATTTTGACAAAGAACTATTTTACAAGAATAATATTCTGCAGAGACAGGTCTATATTACAGGATGAATTTCCTGTAATATGAATTTCCCAAGAGCTGCAGCAGACTATACTGGATTACCTTTTGAAGCACAATGTTATTGGGTCAGAGATGGTGCTTTCAATAAGACATTGGGAGACAATTAAAATTTTTATGTGTTCTGGCCTATTTAGCAGTGACATCGCCTGAGTTCAGGTCAGGTCAGGTTTGCTTCAACCACGCTGTGCTTTTTCTGTGCAAGAATCACTCAGGTATTCACAGGCCATTGCATCAACCTTTGGTAGCAAAACCCTCTCACAGTTTAGAGGCCTTTTTAAAAGTTTTTGAAACAAAGATTATCAGTACATTTTGGCCATTACTGTGTTCATATTATTCCTATTGCAAGACTCAAGCTCTTGGCTTGGTCAAATCCTTCATGACTTGACAACTCTTTTGCCAGACATTATTTTTCTTGCTCTGCAAACAAGACTTATTCTGGTGGAGATCTTGGTTCATGATATGTTGAAGGCTTAAGGGGTGCATGAGAAAATAAAAGAAGGAGGAATGATCTTAGTTTGATCAAAGAAAAAGATTAATCCAATCTCCCTTCTTCCTTTTTTTCTAGTACCCCATCACAAAAGAAAAGATATTTTTCTGTAAGATATCTGCAAGGTATCTTACAGAGCACTGAGGCTGTACGTTTCTTTGAGATCTTTGTCCGTTTCCTATTAAAATGTGATGTAGTCTGTGCTTTGTACCAACTGGGTGAAGAAGTAGTGTGTCATTATGTATCACACTGTTTTCAAGTGGGGCGTGTAGATATGTCAGGAGGAGGGCTGTTTTTTACAGCCAACCCCATTTTTGAACAGGGGCTACTCTGGCTTGAGAAAAGAGGAAGCATGGGGAGGTAACACCACTCTTCCTTCTTCTTGCACTCCTGAGTGAGGACCAGAATTAAGGCTGGGGGAACCTCCAACACTAAGAGCAAACCAGAATTTCGCTATGCTCAGACAGGAGGAGGAATCCCAGAAATAGTCAAAACCCCTGGTTTCTAATGAAAACAAGATCATCGGAAAGGCATCCAAGTTTATCACTTGGGAAACTCTGTTATGTTCTTTGGAAGAAAGGAGTCCAAATGAGGAAAACATTTATTTCCCAAGAAAGCTCTCTAATGGGCATTGAATTCAGAAAGCAAACCCAACTATGAATATAAGCAAAAAGGTTGACCTCTGTGTTGTTTGGATGTGCTTAAATGTCTGAAGACTTGTCTTTTTTCCCCAAGTATATTTTCCCTTGCTGTTCTGTCCTTGGTAACACCAAAATGATGTTAGCTTTGCTGACTACTAACCCAAAGAAACTGTGCTTGTGTTAGCATCTGATAACCAGTATAGTCCACTAAGGATCTGATACCAAAAAGCTCAGGACAAGTACAGCTCACATTGCAAGCAGGAAGAAAAGGGGCTCAGTCCTACTCAGGATGCAATGGACACGAGATATTTGGTGCAAGTTCAGTTGTACTTGAATACTCAACATTCCTCTCAAATCAGATTTCCATTTTCAAATGTTATTCTGTCCTATTTTTACAGTCCTATGTTTCAGTAACTGCTTTATCCACTGTCTCCTGTCATAAACCTAATAATTCTGGAAGGGTTTTGTCCAAGACTTGCAAAGGCATTCAGGCTCAGGGTAAGTGCCTGGATAGTTAAGATGCATCAATACACTGAAAGGAAAATAATTTAGGTATGTACTTGAACTGAGCAAGATACCTATGAAGACTTGTAGACCTGGAGAAGCCTTGTAGTCCTGGTCCTTCACAGAGTTTAAGTAACTCCAACAGAAAGTATACAATCAATTGCAATTAAACTTTGCGGGATCCAAGCCATAAACTGTAACTTTCCAAGGGAGAATTTGTCCTTTTGTATCTGCTTCCACAATGTCTTCTGCCAAATGACACCTACAAACTTAATTGTGCCTGTAGGCTAGAAGTAGGCAATTTTTTTCATTTTCCTTTGCTTTCAGTTTTTGGTAGGTTTCCTCCAAAATTCAATGCCACTTATACCCAAACCATTTGTAAACTATTATCTCAGTTAATTTAACAGTTAGGGAAGACAAAAAAAAAAAAAAAAAAAAGAAGAAGTGGGGGGAGCTAGATACTTTAAAGTATCAAAATCCTTCATGTTTCTTATTGATGTTTTTAAAACTAGACATGAGTTTTCAAAACAATAAGGCATTGTTGCATCAAAGTTGACCTAAGCTTTAATTACAAGTTAAGAACTCTTAATGAAAGCCTAAAATGTAACCTCTCATTTCTTCAAAATTGCTTGTTGGCTTGGGATGAAATGACTGGCATTATAATTTCATCAAGAAAATATGTTGATTGAGTCAGCTGTTGAAAATCCTCTTAACAAATCTTCTTCCAGTTATATGCTAGATATTCCTATAACAAAATAATGATCTTTTTATTGAGAAAAATGGTAATATATTGTAATTGCTAGTAATAAAAAGGTATAGATGTACAATATCTATAAAGGAATATAATAGAGTAATTGCTTGGCAAAATGAACAGACTTATTCACATTTTTCAAGAGATTTTAATTTTCCATCTACAGAATCTCAAAGATTGAAATAAGTTTAGGAGCATTTATTTTGCCAGCTTTGCCTTCAATTCAGCATATTTTCAGAGGCAGAACTTTAGATACTGGGACAGGAGCTGCAATATGAAAATTGTGAGTTATTTCAGAAATAGTCCAGTAAGACATCTCAATATGGCAGGCTATTTTTGAAGGCATTCTATATATGAATTTAGATGGCTTGAAGTCTCGGTTAGTCATTTTGCAGCAACTGCTACATCACTGAAGTTGCTGCATTCTCTACTTACTCGTGACAGCACAGTTCAGCACAGCAGGATGAAGCCTGGCAGCTTTAAGGGACTAATGGTTTAATACTAGCCAGAGTGTGTTTCTAAGGCAATCACTGTCTCAAGCCCATTTCAGAAGGAAGTTTATCAGTGGGAAGCAGTGATTCATGGTTTACATGCAGGATGAGTGAACCAGTATATTTTATGAAGAATAGTCTGAAGGATCCCATAAATCCTATTGCTACCTATAAACACTATCCATAGTTCTGGATTTTATTTATTTGTTTGTTTGTTTGCTTTTCTCCAAATGCCTGAAGTTTTTCATTGTTTTGTTTGAGTATGGGGGTGTCTGTGTAGGCACATGAAATGACTGTGAATTGGTAGAGATTGATTGAAGTCCTCAACAGCAGTCGCAGTGGTATTTTAATATATAGTGCTTCAGAGTGACTGCACTTTCAGTAGTGCAAATCGCTTCATTCAAGGGATGTTTGCAGGCAAACTGAATACGAGATCTTGGTCATTTTATTTCCCTAGTCTCAGTATTGCTTGCAGTTTGCCTTAACTCATTTTCTTCTGCAGCTATTAAAAAATTGCTATTTATTCCTTTTTAACATGATCATATAAAACCAGGTATGCCAACAATTTTAGAATCATTCATTAGATGTTTTGGACAGTTGAGGAGTGGGGCAAATGTTGAATTGTGCAAAGAAGAAGCTGAAGAGGGAAATGACAGTTACATGGAAGGATGGACGAAGTCTGAAAGACCTTAACTGATATTTTCACTGAAATTCTGCTATGCTTCTGCTAACAAATTATTCTGGTGACAAAAACTGAGTTTTTTTCAATAGGTGGAGAATTGAAATACAGTACAGAAAAAAATAGACAGCTGTGAGAACTGGAATACTGAAAAGGAATTCAGAATTCCAGGTTATATTCTGAGGAATTAATCCTACAAAGAAATTGGGTTCTTGCAGTTTGCAGTAACAGGCATTGAATAGACCTACATGTATTTTCAGATGTTATTTCAAGGACAAATAAGTACAAAACTCTTATGAATAAAAAGAGAAGTTTCTTTCAATCTTTGCGGGGTAGTGGCAAATAGTAATGCTTGATACATTAAAATGGAATTTGGTTAATTTTCATAAAGGATTGAATGACGTGATTCCAGCTTTAGCAGGACATGTTGTAGACAATGACTCAAGAGTACTCTCAAAATAGGAAGTTGTTTGTTAGATACCTCTACCTCACTTTTCTTCAGTCTGGGCTATGGTTAATGCTGTTTATATACGACAGTAATCCTGACCTACCTGAGAGAAAGCAAAATCAATTTGTGTGAGCTAGAGTAACAGAGGAGAAGGTGTTCTTTTCAACTAGCTGCTTATATATTGGCTTGTTTCAATCTGCAATTCCCAAGTAGTTGAAAACTTTTAATGCTATGCAAGATCCAATCCTCTGACGAAAAATAGAGATCTACTGGCTTTAGCTTTTGTAGCACTGACATAGCCAGTCATGCACTGTCTTGGCTGACAAGGTTAAACTATAGCAACCAGACTGTGGATTTAAAACAAAATTACAATGGATGTGACAAACCTAGTTCATGAACTAAAGGTCACTATTTTAGGGAGCCACTGTCTAATTTCACATCATTACTGACTCATGTATTCCTCGGTATGGATTACTCATGTTTCTGTTAATGTAATTGGGGGTGGTTTGCAATTGAGACTGTTTGGCTGCTGTCAGCTAGGATAGAGGTGCTTATTAACGTTGCTTTAAGGGTGAGTGGGTGTGTGCACATGTTTCAGAAACATCTCTGTCTTGGAACTGAATCTGGAGCTACACATTTAAAGAACCTTGTATTTATTTGTTTCAGCTGCACTCTTTCCATTAATTTTCTCATATTCCTATAAACATCCATAAAAATTCTCTCAGATAGTTTTAGGCAATATATTGTACAAAGCACTTCAACATTCAAGACCAGCCCTCAAAATCACTGTAGCATTATACATGCACATATACATGCATTCGAAGTACTCATGTTAGCTGCTGGGGATATAATCAGATCCTGAGCACGCGTTAAAAACAAAATGTATCATGCTGCTAGTGAATAGTTTTAAGATACTTTCAAAATGATCGATCTCTTCCTTTGTTATTTCCAAAAAGGGTGTTTCAAACCAAAACACATCACAACATGTAGTACATAGAGATTGTCAAAGAAAATGTGTCCATGTCTTATAAAAATTGCAGTAGCAAGACTTGCAAATTGAATATTGATTAGGTATTACTTTCATTATTGGCTCTTTAACAAGTTGCCTCATTGTGGTGAAAATGATTCTGGGGTGGGATGTTCATAGCTTCAATGTGTGACCTAGCTTTCTTGTGCTGCATGCTTTTGAAAATCTACTAATTCGTTCAGCATGTATTGAGCAAGCAGGGTGAGCTGTAGGATGCACCAGTGCTCCTTGAAGTACATATTTCCACTTGCATGAAAGTATGGATCAGTCAGGGATTAACAGATACGTAAGGATTTTGAGTCCTGGGAGGTGGTGAGCACACAGAAAGTGTTAAAGTTGTGATGGGGAATAGGTTGTATCCTATAATCAGTCTGTAACATAATGATGTTGCTAGATCATCTGACAAACACATATTGTGATTGTCTAAAATTTGCATTTAGAGTTATCAAAACCTCAGAGGAAATTATTTTAAACTCAGATGAAATGGCCACATTCGTTTTAATTTTGAAGTTAAAAGTCAGAACGCTAACATTTAAATAGTTGTACTGTCTTGTTCAATCCCTCATAATCTGTTCACAAAACAACATTGTAATCTAAAAGGTCCTTTTGATGACAGGAAATATATTTAATTTGTTCATTATTCTACTTCAAGCAATAAAGCTGAACTAGTCTGTTCATAAACCTTATTGGTTTTGGGTCTGATATGCAACCTAAATATACCAGTTATTCTTCATTTGGGTCTTTGAGAACTGTATGAAATATATAAACTCTAGAAACAATCAGAACTATATGAATAAACTTCAGAAAAAGAAGCCCTGAAATTAATAAATAACGTTCAGCTACTTACTGTTGGAGAGGATTATTATGACAATAATCTGCTGTCCTTAGAGGCTTGAACAACCTTTTTTGTACTCAAGATACATTTAGACCCATTAAAAACCCCACATCATAAACCTAGTGCACATCAGCATCTGGCTGGGGGAGGACATACAGCAATTGCTGAACAGTAACCTGGAAAGAGACTTAGTCTGAAAATATTTGTGTAACGCATTTCATCTATTTTTGACCAGCTGTGTTGACAGAAAAGACTAACAGTGAAACTGTATTCCAAGCGGATTTTTTTTCCCTCAAAATAAAAGCATACAAAAATGGTACAAAGCCATACCATCCCTCATTTACATCCAGGTAGCTACAACACCAGGAGCGAATTCTACCTTAACTGTTTAATGTAAAAACTTGGAAAACATGCTGCCATCTAAATTTTTTTGAACTGAGAGTGAGATCACTCTATTTCCTCATTTAGTTTTTCATTAACTTAACTCCTTCTCTAAACTTGATCCATTCAGCATTTTCTGAGTGCTGAAGCCTTTCCAAAATCCTGAGTGTCGAGCTACCATACAAGACAATATGGTTTTAATTTCTTACACATATTTTGGGCTTAGTGGAGCTGTTAGAATTTGTCTTTGTCTACCTGGTGAAGACAACCCATAATTTCTTTACTCCAAAATAGATCTTGACTTCTCATGGCATTTTGCACATGGGAACATCTCCCTGTGATTACTGTCTGATATTTAAATAGTACGCGCTTTCTCACAGGAAGGGCTCATGGGGAACATTAAAACTTTCCAAACATGCACGACTTTCTCTCCTTGATGTTGAAGTCCACCCACTCATAGAGTGGGAGCCTCATAACACAGGTAATTGGAGCATCAAGTGCTGCATAACCAGGAGGAAGAATGCTTCGATAAAGGTAATGGGACACGCCAACGCCTTTGGGATCCTGAAGAAGGCACTGGGACCTGGCAGCGCCATGGACCCTCATGAACAGCAGTAGGCTCATGCCTTGTTCTCAGCATTCTTGTATGATCAAACTTCTCTCGTATTGGTTATGTGGATTTGAACTGATTCTGAACTAGATGTGCACATTTTATAGTACCTTTTCTAAATAGGGAAGGGAAGAAGTCACTAACTGACTAGTGAGCTGACATGTCCTGCTTTTGTGTAATAAGTCCACATAAATCATGTCTCCAGCAGATTCCATTTGCTATAAATCGAATTTCTGCAGAAGTGTCCTCTTTTTTCTATTCTTTTTTTTTTTTTAGTTTGGTGAAAGAACAGTTCTTGCAATCTCATCTCTTACCCAGTGTTAACATTCATAAACAATAAACTGCAATAGGCTCTTCATCATACTACTCTTTTTTACATATAACTTATTACTCCTACAGCAAAGAAGCGGTAGGACTTCACATCGATGAAAATGTCACTTAGATACTTCTATTTTTAATCCAAAATACTCCAAGGATGTTAATGAATATTTGAAATACTAGAGAAACAGATCTTTTGGAGCTTGTATTTATGTCAACTCCAGATCTTGCTATGACAGCAATGAATAAACACATCTAAATATGTTGCAAAATAATGTATTCCTTAAAGCATTCTTTTGGATACAGTAAAAAGAACAAGAACAGGGAGCATTTTTACTTTTATTGTATCAGTGCCTATTAGAGGTTAAGAAGAAAGCTGGATAATCTGCCGCTTTTTTATATTGATTCTATGATATTTCTATATATATTCTATATTCTACATATTCTATGATTCTATGATTCTATGATACTTCTTAAGCAATTTTCACATTTAGGCAAGGTGTTGGCTAACTGTGACTGAGGAAAATTTTCACTGAGCTTTATTTTAAATGTACTTGATTTGATCTGGAATAAACCATGATCTTACTTTATGATAGTGTTTGCTTTTTACCACTAAGGCAGCGATTACTGAGCATGTAGAAGATTCAGAACTTCTTTGTATTCTGTGAAGTGACTCAGTCTGTGGTTTTGAATATGGCAGTATCCAGAACGTGAGATTCACTCTGATGATTGCCATATAATAATCTGGAACGGATGCTGCTATAGCCATGTATGTACACTTGTATGTTGCCAATCAATATTGGGTTAGCCAGAACTTTTCTACACAGTATTCTTTCAGCTTTCTCTTTGCAAAATACTCACACCTCCTATGTTAATCATAGAATTGTAGAATCATAGAATAATTGGGTTGGAAAAGACCTTAAGATAGTGAGTCTTTAATATTTTCTAGAATATGCCCAGGTTACAGGTCTTCAGATTTTGCTATGATATCGAATGTTATTTGAAGCACATATTTCAGTGGTTCAGACTCCTCTGAGACCCCTTCGTGGATGAGAAACACCCCTAAAAGTCTCCACAACCTATTGTCTTCCCAAAATTCTATGCAGAGCTGAAAAAGGGCAATGAGTAAAGTTTCTCTTTACCCTGGGGCCAGTTCTGTCTTCCCTTTGACAGGCTCCTAGTTAATGCAGCTAATGGCTCTAATGACAGCTGTCTCTGCTGACATTTTTCTGAATCAAAAAAAAAAAAAAAAGACAACTGAAAAAGCAATTTTCTTATGTCTTCTCCTTTAAAATAAAGCCTGGAAAATGGTAATGAAAAAGCAACGCAAAAGTTGCTCATGCCACTTCATTTTTTTCCTGAACTATCGATATATCATTGCGTTGGATGGGGTTGCATGATCATACATTTGCATGATCTTAATTTTATCCATGCAGTGCTGGTACATGACCCAGGCACAGAACAGAAAACAATTAATGCAACAAGGACCACTGCAACTTCCTTGTTTTCCAATATTCTGAGCAAGGCTACTTTGAGAGAGGGGATTACTTGCTAGATACAGTACAATGTGTTTGAAAGCTGCCCTTTACCTTTAATTAATGAGAGAGACATTACGTCGCACAGTTAAAAGTCAGGATGAGCGTGACCAAGTCAGACTGAGTTTAACAGAGTGATTATCAACGAGGTATTATCTGTAGAGATATGGTCAAGCCGGACTTCAGGAATGACCCCTGAATAGATCTGAATAGTAATTATTTTAGATCTCCTTGTGCTGGTAGAGATGCTGAAGAATAAAAGAAGAATGCTTTTCAAAAGTGTGCTGCATTTGCCAAATTCAGGAAGATGGCTATGGTATTAATTTTAACCAGAGCTGCTGGTTTGCTGACTTCTCTGCCTTATTTTATCTGTTGAAAGTGAGATTAAAGAAGCATTCAGCTGAAAGGGGATCTGTAAATTCTGGCAGTACCAGCTGCACCATCAGACTGCTGGAAAGTACTGTTATTTACCTGAGCAACCTAATCAATTTTATGGTATAAGTAATTTCACAGTTAAATGTCTCCATTGTTGTGGGTGGAGATATTCTCCATGCACTGCTGTGTAACAGCATGCCTACCTGTTAACCACTACAACAGAGAGAGCTTCTAAAAAGAGTGTTTTCATGAAAGTACTTTTTCATTACTGCAAGGTATATGTACTATACCGTACACCAGCTAGAAGTAATTACACAAGCTTAGCGTGCTATAATTAGAAACTTTTTATGCCAGATGGAGGAACATTGTCAAGTTTTCTGTGAAAAACAAAAAAGAAAACATGAATATGATACTTAATCTATTAGGTAACCTTTTTCTAATATAAAGTCATCTTTCTAGTATCTTATTCACATTCACACATAAGATGTAGCTCCAGAAACTTCCTAGAAGTACTGCTTGCATCAACAGTGAAATGCTGCTATGAAGAGCTTAATACAGTAATTTGGCGATTTAAGGGCTTACAATAATTCTATGGAGATGTAAGCCATTGTTTATTTAATACACTAACTTTAAGACTGAAAAATTACTGACTGAATGTAATCATGTATTTCTGTTATGCTTACATTTCATAAAAATAAAGAAATAGAATATTATCTAGAATTGCTTAATGCCTAGGTAAAATTAACCCATTTATTATTCACCCCTAGATGGCCTCTTAATGTGGAGTGTGGATATATCAGTGGTTTGAAATTATTCTTCTGTTAAATAGACCCCTAGGCTGCAGCCAGTCATCATACTGTTTAAGTGATATCTTATCGCCACAGGCAACATCAACATGGAAAGCAAGGTGTTCTGCCTGCATGACACTCATCTAGAGTGGCATTACTCAACACCTTGCATGTGGTGTGGGATGATGGAGAGTTTGAAAAGATGTTCTCACAGCACCTCACGGTAATGGAGCAGAAAAGAGTGAAATTATTTTGTTGAATCTTATATTTGCAAATGTGGGTGGAATTCTCTGCATAATTTTGGCTGAAATGAAGCCTTTGCTTTATTTCCTCCCCTGCCTGGGGGAAGCGAACCCACACCCCCTTTGGGAATACTTCAGTCAGAAGGCTACCTACCACTTCTGGGTTAGGGTTCCCTCATGCCCTAGTTTGCATGAAATAATGACTTTAGTTCAATAATTAACAATTAAGTTGGTTGGAGAGAAACAGAATGGGAGTGAATGCATAGCCCAGAGATTAGGGTGCTCATTTGGGAAATATTTAGCCAATTTTTCTCTATAGCAGGCAGAGAATAGAGCTGAAACAAAGGCTGCCATTTAATCACCTGGCCTCATAACCAAAGCACATAAGGTGACATCCAATCTGGTACCTGGAGGTTACCATGAATGAATAACAATGCATAACAAATATCACAAAATAGGTTTGTCATTGCTTCTAAAATGATCTCACCAATTCTCTCATAGAAGGGTCTGAATTTTAAGTTTGATAGGAGATAGTGTCATCTGAAAAAATACCCCCAAACCTTTGCTATACCAAATTTTCCTTCAAATATGTTACTATTAATCATTTTAGCATAGATTTTAAAAAATGCTCATGATGTTGAACCCTGTGTCAGACATAAATGCAACAGTGATTGTTACAAGATACAGGCAACCAATCTGAGAGCTATCATTTCTGTAGTAAATTATATGCAAAAGAAAAAAGTGCTTCATTAGAAATATGTGGGCAAATATATTATGGCTATAAAGTGCCCTGGACATTTCTTGCTTTATCACACAGAACATCATAAAAATAAATTGGCTGTCCAGATGCTCAGATCAGGCCTATTTGAGAAAAAATAACATTATCTACATTTCCGTACTGCACAGATTGAAATCAAACTTGAATTTTATGGGTTATGTTACAATGTTAGATAAATATCTGGGATGATTTTTTTTCTTCAAAATCTAATTGAATAGCATTAATGCTTCTTGCAAAATCTTACTTTAAAAAGTATTTTTATGTGCAATTTACCAGTCAAATACTGTAGCTATCTCTTGAGTTTTATATTGTGGCTTTCCTAGTTTTGCAGACTCCACAAGCTCAAAAATAACAACTCAAATCATACTCTCCTTTACAAAGAATAACAATTATGACATTGTCTTAAAAATCATGGCAAGTAATTATTTGTTTGGATATGTGTTTTTTTGAGGCTTTGTAGGGACATGGCTGGACTCTAAAATACGTGCAAGTGAACTGAAGGATAAAAATCCAAACTGAAACAGGCATACACGAACTTCCTTCTCTATTGGCTCACTAGAGAAGTTATTCTGTACATGCCATAGAAACTCGAGGACTAGCCTTTCAACCTCTGCCTGTCACCTCTATCAGTGTGCTCACATTTGCTTATATTCCTCTTCAGAGATATGCTCTTTTAAGTCCTTTATCTGTAACTTCCTAAGGCCTTCTATATCAGAAAGACCCCTTACATCATAGAATGTCTAAATAATGTCCTTTGACATCCTCCCCAGGCAAGTGGCAGAGTCCCTCTCCTCCCTACGCATCACATACTCTCCAGTCTCTTCTCTAGAGCTTTGAAGTTTTCTGCCTTAACCACAACTTGTCTATCCCATAGAGTGACAATAAGTCAGTAAGTTCCCTTCTACTGATGTGTGGCTACAGTCCTGGGATCCACAATTCACATCTTGCTACAGCATGTAAAACTATTCCATTTGCTAACATTTGTGAAGCATTAGTGGATGGTCTGTCTGTGAAACGTCCTGGAACCTCTCACAGGAATGAGATATTTGTTTCTCTGGCCTTAGTAGTGCTAAATTACAAGCTCTTAAATATTGAAGACATTTACTGCAAGACTGATTGCTTGAATAAACTAGCTTTTACTGCTTTGAAGCAATCAATTGGCTTTCTAGGACTCTGCTCCAACTTTAGATTAAACATGGCCAGAACCAGTAAAGTTCCCTCACACTATGATTATTTTTTTCTAGTTCTAAATGGGTAAAGGATAATCTCTTGTTACATTTTTAGTAAATAGATGCAGGTCCATTGATTTTAATGGTGTTTTGCCTGCTCAGTGGCTCAGAGCTTGCCTGAGATATAATCTAGTTTGCCATAGCAGTGAGGGCTCTGCTGGAGCACACAAGACTATCGCTGCCCAGATGAAGCTGTTGTATCTGTCAAAGGTGAGCCCTTAATCCCCATGCCTGAAATAGGAATCAGATCTTTATGCTCACACTTAACTGGCTAATGCTTTTGAACCTGATTTGTCCCTGTGTGAAGCTAGTACAAAACTGAGATCAGTGAATTTACCCAACTCTAGCCCTGATGTCAAAGAAAATGACTGATCTCTTATTTTGTCATCTTGCTCGCTTTCCTTCCCCTCAGATTTTCTTGGTTAGTTTTGAGAGCCTGGTAGAACCAGAATAGCTTCAGAGACAGGAAAGTGAGTTTTTTTGTGTGTGAAGGACAAGATCTTGTTTTTGGAAGAGTGGAAGAGACTGTGATGTCCTGGTCTTCCTGTCAGAATAATTAATTAATTAATTAATTCTGAGGGAGTGAGAAACATATCTGAAGTTGCATGAAATTAGGGGATTGCTACATGCTGCTATGAAATAATATTCTGACAATTCCATCCCTCAAGTTTGCTGTAAATCTCTGTTTATGTGAGCTTAGATATCTTCTGGGTTTCCACTTAATACAACACCCCAATGGGAGGGAGATAAAAAGCATATCCACGAGTCCTGAAGGAGCTGGTGAATGAAGTTGCTAAGCCACTGGCCAGCATATTTGAAAGATCATGGCAGTCAGGTGAAGTTCCCGATGACGGGAAACAGGGAAATATAACCCCCGTTTCCAAGAAGGGGAAAATGGATGACCCGGGGAACTACAGACCCGTCAGTCTCACCTCTGTGCCTGGCAAAATCTTGGAGCAGATTCTCCTGGAAGGCATGCTAAGGCACATGAAAAACAAGGAGGTGGTTGGTGACAGCCAGCATGGCTTCACTAAGGGGAAATCCTGCCTGGCCAATTTGGTGGCCTTCTATGAGGAGGCTACAGAACTGATGGACAGGGGCAGAGCAGTTGACGTCATCTACCTGGATTTGTGCAAAGCGTTCAACACTGTCCCACATGACATCCTTGTCTCTAAATTGGAGAGACATCAATTTGATGGGTGGACCACTCGGTGGATAAAGAACTGGCTGGATGGCCGCACGCAAAGAGTTGTGGTCAATGGCTCGATGTCCGCCTGGAAACCGGTAACGAGTGGTGTCCCTCAGGGATCGGTGTTGGGACCGGTCTTGTTCAACATCTTTGTCGGTGACATGGACAGTGGGATTGAGTGCGCCCTCAGCAAGGTTGCCGATGACACCAAGCTGTGTGGTTTGGTTGATACGCCGGAGGGAGGGGATGCCATCCAGAGGGACCTCAGCACGCTTGTGAGGTGGGCTGATGCCAACCTGATGAAGTTTAACCATGCCAAGTGCAAGGTTCTACACCTGGGTCGGAGCAATCCCAGGCACAGCTACAGGTTGGGCAGAGAAGAGATTCAGAGCAGCCCTGCAGAGAAGGACTTGGGGGTGTTGGTCGATGAGAAAATGAACATGAGCCGGCTTCAGTGTGAGCTCACAGCCCAGAAAGCCAACTGTATCCTGGGCTGCATCAAAAGGAACGTGACCAGCAGGTTGAAGGAGGTGATGCTGCCCCTCTACTCTGCTCTCGGGAGACCACACTTGCAGTATTGTGTGCAGGTCTGGTGTCCTCAACATAAAAAGGACATGGAACTGTTGGAACAAGTCCAGAGGAGGCCACGAGGATGATCAGGGGACTGGAGCACCTCCCATATGAAGACAGGCTGAGAAAGTTGGGGCTGTTCAGCCTGGAGAAGAGAAGGCTGCGTGGAGACCTCATAGCAGCCTTCCAGTATCTGAAGGGGGCCTACAGGGATGCTGGGGAGGGACTCTTCATCAGGGACTGTAGTGACAGGACAAGGGGTAACGGGTTCAAACTGAAACAGGGGAAGTTTAGATTGGATCTAAGGAAGAAATTCTTTACTGAGAGGGTGGTGAGGCACTGGAATGGGTTGCCCAGGGAAGTTGTGAATGCTCCATCTTTGGCGGTGTTCAAGGCCAGGTTGGATGAGGCCTTGGGTGGCATGGTTCAGTGTGGGGTGTCCCTGCCCATAGCAGGGGGGTTGGAACTAGATGATCTCAAGGTCCTTTCCAACCTTAACTATTCTATGATTCTATGACTCTATATGGTCTTCTCCACGACAAACATCTCCACAGGGCTTAATTTTGTGGCTTTCTAAATCTCTTCTTTGAAAAATAAAGGGTATTTGGCACTTACCACCTGCTAAATTGTCATCTTCCCAAATCAGGCTGAAAAATCTATTCTTTAATTGCAGGCACTTTGGTTTCTCATCAGGTACATAATACGTATGATATTTGTGAAAAAGAAAATGCAGCTGTGATGGCAAAGTGATGGGCTGAACATCAGTAAGGATTCCTCCCTGCCTTTCACAGAAATAATCTAAAGCTATCAACTCAACCTTGGCTTACTAAGTAGCAGGCAGACTGCAAGACTTCATTTCTCACTTCTGTGATCTCCTTTCATATGTTTGTTTGTTGGTTTAAGAATAAAATAATACTTCCAAGATCCAAAATCTTGGTACCGTGAAATAGAATGATAAAGCTCAGACTGATTTTACTGAGCCGAGGGTTTTCTGCCAGACTTTTAATGTGTTGTACCCAGTCTGTTCACATCACTGATGCACGCAGCCTCCTTGGAGTTCCTAAATATCCACTAACAGTGGCACAGGCACCTGGATTGTAAATTTAAATTTGTAGCAAACATGTCTGATTTTCTCAATTGCTCTTTCAAAATGTTACAGACTATAAATTGAAAACTAGTTGTCAGTGTTATCTTCCGTGCCTCTTGGAAATTCATCTGCAACAGTCAAATGATGCAATTTGAAAAAGACAGGCAAAACATAACAGGAAGCTAGTCTCCAGTCCTAAGAAAAATAATCCTTAAAACATTTCCTACTGTTTCCTCTGCCCTGATTTTGAAGTGGAAATTTATTTCCTGTTGGTTCAACTGTAGTGAAATGCTCAATGCTCTCACTGAATGAAAAATAGATAAAACTAATAAAAAATATTCAGGTCTAACAACAGAGAATAAAATTATATAGAGGTGATAAAAGAAATGCAAATCAGGAGCCTTCCTTTAGATAATAATGAAAATTAAAATCTTCATTTTGGCTAATCACAGTGATGCAGTATTATGTGAATAAGTTCATAACAAAAATGAGCCAAACCCCAGGATCTCGTAACATAAATCTTGGTTGAACTCATAAGAAAATTAATATTTGAGTGATTCTGATTTGCTTCGTGACTTCAGAGCCATTCATCAACAGAACTAGGAGGGTTGTAGTTTTTAGCCATGTGTCAGGATGAGAAGTCAATTTATAAACAAGGATTTAGTATGTTTCTCTGGAGCTGCTGTTGTGATGGCTTTCCTGACAGGAGACTGCTGAATGAAAATTTATCCTTGATATTAAAACCTTAAGTTTAACAAAAAGACAATAGAGATGCTCATAGATTTGTTTCTAAAGCTGATGCAGGTATCTCATTCCTGAAGAGGTCTGAAATGAAAGAAGCATGCAATAGTGTGGAACAAAGCCAAAAGTAAGTAATAGTGGAAAGATTGCAATGCAGAAGGTCTGGAAAGACAAATATACAACATTCAAATTTACTACTTTACAGGGAAAAACTACATAGCCAAAGCAACTGAAAGAGCTTCAAACAAGTGAACTCTGTTCTAGCCCTGTGGAAAGGCATGATTCTGTTGAGTGTTTCTCTTCTCCCTCCTGTGCACATTTCCTTTATCTTGCTGTGAAATTACTGGAATGTAGAGTGGCTTTGGCTGTGTGCACTATCCAGGTGACTTTGATGTGAAGCTCAGTTCCTAATTATGTCATTTGATGCTTTTACAGCACAATTAATAATTTCAGAAGACTGTATTTTGTATGCAAAATGCCCTCAAGCAAAAATCCCTGAACACGTTGCAGATCCTAATTAATTAAGCTTCACAGCCCCTTAAGAAGTAGGCAAACATCATGGCCCGCGTTTTCCAGCTGGATGAACTGAGGAACAGAGTGATTACACGTTTCTGCTTTTACAGCTGCAAGCAGCCCTACTTACCCTGCCATAAGTCAGTTATTTCAGCGAATCCTCCAGTCCTTCCAGTGTTTGGAGGATCTTGGTCAGTCAATGACCATACAGAGGAGCTGTGAGTCTAAAAGTCCTAGCTCACCAACATGCATTCAAGTGTCAAGCCCAGATATTACACTGATTGAAGTCAAGTTGTTACACTAATTGAGTTGCTTGAAGTTTTATACACCTTCAGCACTTGTATTAGTAACAAAATGATGAGATTTCATGGTGTAAAGGATTCAGACATTGCTGGGCAAACTGCAATCTATTTTATCATAAACATGAGACTAGAAGAGTTATGAAAACCAAATATTTTGATGAAAAACAAATATTTTGAAGATATAAATCTCTTTCACAAGGAATTCTATGATAAAGGGGAAAATATATCCACTTCAGATTTGTTGATAAATTGCGTCAAAGACAGCAGTACAGAATGTATGTTCTCGTTCCTCTCTGAAGCCTGTGGAAAATGCTCCATATGTTAGTAATGCACAGATATATAGGATATATAAGCACATGGGCTGGGCCTTGCTCCAGTGAATCTCATGGTAGCTTTCACACTGATTGCATGAAGAAGAGGCTTAGGCTTCAAAGACTGGAACTCAATGCAGAGAGGCAGAAGGTTGTTTTGATTTGTATTATGTTGCAAAACCCAATGCCATGGATCAATGTGCACTGGGTACACTTGTCAGTAGGTAAAATCTGAATTTTTGAGTTCAGTGCACTCTTCTGTCAGAAGCTAATGCTAAGTTAATGCCATCTGATAGAAGTAGCTAGTACTAAGATTAACATTAATTAAATACACAAAGTCTGGACAGAGAAATCCTACTTGGAAGAACACACAGCAGAAATCTGGCATCAGCAATGAGACTGTGCCTGGAAAGGAATAGCTTCAAAATTGGTCAGTACTATTTCTGGTTACCCCTAGGAGCGGTCAGTTAGTCTTTGTGGGTGGTGTACCAATGAATGCAAACAGTAGTAAGAGCTGTTCACAAACGGGTCAATTTTGGCAGATGTTTCTCTTAAATTGCTTTCTTGACCACTGAAACTTTTTTTTGGAGGTGGGAAAGGGTGTTTTGGCCACATAGATTTGTTTCATCAAAGACCAGATTTGAATTCCACTTTCTGCGGTTGTGGATCACCTGATGTTTTATTGCTTTCCAGGTTCTGTTCCCTCTAAACCAGATTGTCTAAAACAGCTGTTTACCTGTTTTCCCTGGGGTTATTTAGGATTACTACTGACTGGGCATAGAGTATAATGATATGCAAATGTGAGGCAAAATGTCTTGTAAAGTGCATGTGTTTTACATACATATATGTAGGAAAGGCTTCTATTGGGTGCTATCAGAAGTGTTCAACAGTGAAAGCAAAATGACTCTGAAAGCCCAAATTTTGCACAGTGTAGTTGTTTGTAGCTTCACAGTAAAAAGGCTGTGGTACCTGGCTCCCAGCCCTGGGTTTGGTGGTAGATCCCTTTCTAACACCAGCCGTTCAGTTCTGTTTGCCACAGAAATCTTTCCTTCCATTTGTCTTCTGCATAATTTATTACAAATTTTTACCAGTCTTAATAGGAAAAGGAAGAGGCTTCAGGTCTTGCATAGTCACCAAACAAGCATCCTTGTTTCAGTAATTCAGTGTGCTGAGCTGGTGTGAGTGTTCCTCTTATTAGTCTCTTTTTCCTTTGTCTGTCTACCTTCCTCCCCTTCACTCCCTCCCTCCAATTTACAGTGCCTGTAAGTAAAATAAAACAAACTTTTAAACTCTCACCTTCCACAGGGAATACCAGGGAGCAGCAAGCAAAATGAATAGGAGGAATCACAACAACATGTCCCTAAACCAGAAACCCTAAATTAAATTTGTCAACTTACCTAAGGACTAAAAGCTTTCTCTGAATGCCACACTGCAACTTAAAAATCAGATTAACCACTTCTATCATGATGTTTTTGTACCACTAAAGTCAAACCAGCTTCACAAAAAGAATGTCACGATCAATGCAAAAGTGCAATTTCTTAGAGTTTGGTTAAGTATGTTAGCAACTTGGTGGAAATAATCACAGATCACAGTCCCTAAATTTTTTGACAGCAAGGCCAGGAGGCCAGGATCATTCAATGTGGACTGAAAGCTTCACTAGATTCAATTAGAACATAAACATAAGCAGTATTATCCTTCCCAGGAGTGCTTTCAGGGCCTTTTTATGCTTCACCATACAGTGAAGAGCTGTTTAAACTAAGGTGCCTTTAATATCTTCTGTTTCCGTAAGTCAAATGATCCAATTGAGTGCACCCTCAGCAAGTTTGCCGATGACACCAAGCTGTGTGATTTGGTTGATACGCCGGAGGGAAGGGATGCCATCCAGAGGGACCTTGACACGCTTATGAGGTGGGCTGATGCCAACCTGATGAAGTTTAACCACGCCAAGTGCAAGGTCCTACACCTGGGTCGGAGCAATCCCAGGCACGGCTACAGGTTGGGCAGAGAAGAGATTGAGAGCAGCCCTGCAGAGAAGGACTTGGGGGTGTTGGTCGATGAAAAAATGAACATGAGCCAGCTTCAGTGTGCGCTCGCAGCCCAGAAAGCCAACTGTATCCTGGGCTGCATCAAAAGGAGCGTGACCAGCAGGTCGGAGGAGGTGATGCTGCCCCTCTACTCTGCTCTTGGGAGACCTCACTTGCAGTATTGTGTGCAGTTCTGGTGTCCTCAGCATAAAAAGGACATGGAACTGTTGGAACAAGTCCAGAGGAGGGCCACGAGGATGATCAGGGGACTGGAGCACCTCCCATATGGAGACAGGCTGAGAAAGTTGGGGCTGTTCAGCCTGGAGAAGAGAAGGCTGCGTGGAGACCTCATAGCAGCCTTCCAGTATCTGAAGGGGGCCTACAAGGATGCTGGGGAGGGACTCTTCATCAGGGACTGTAGTGACAGGACAAGGGGTAACGGGTTCAAACTGAAACAGGGGAAGTTTAGATTGGATATAAGGAAGAAATTCTTTACTGAGAGGGTGGTGAGGCACTGGAATGGGTTGCCCGGGGAGGTTGTGAATGCTCCATCCTTGGCGGTGTTCAAGGCCAGGTTGGATGAGGCCTTGGGTGGCATGGTTTAGTGTGAGGTGTCCCTGCCCATGGCAGGGGGGTTGGAACTAGATGATCTTAAGGTCCTTTTCAACCCTAACTATTCTATGATTCTATCTCACCCAGTACTTAGGTTTTAAGGGTGGCATTAATAATTTCTAGAACTGCAGAAGGCAAATTGCTTAACCCTTCCCAAAAGAGCAAATATTTTGAACCATTTGAACATTTCAGATGGGATCTGAACTGAATCATCTCAGTTACTCATTGCTAGAGCCATGGCATGAAAGACATGAGATAGTGACTGAAACCCACAAGCTGATGGAAAGGAAAGTTTAATTTTGAATTACACTTTGCCTTTCCCAAGATTCTGGTCTTTCAGAAATGTTAAAAGCACCACACAGACTTTTACCTAGTGCTTTTAAAAACTGAGAGGACCACAGTAATCAGCCTGTGAAGGTTAGACACTCAGTCTCTTCCATTTTCCAGTCCCATCTCTTTTCCCTTATGATTCACAACAGCCTACAATCTGCTATCTGATTTCAGGCCCCTTTGTGAAAGTGACTGTCAGGTTTTCAGCCTTGCTGTTTAAAGCATTCTGGTTTCAATCTCTAATGTGCTTAAGATCATTTGTATAATTTTCCAAGCTTTGGGTATCAGAACAAAATTCTCAGAGTAACAGTATGGATAAGATTCTGGTTAATGGGCCTGTTTTAGCAGTCTAAACCTTGTCTGTGTACCAGTGAGAGAAGTCTGATCTTGTAGAAAGAAAATTGCCCCTTTACATAATCAGGGTAAGACGTAAACCAGGAAGCAGGTATTTCTTAGTAGATGAGACAATTACAGAGGAAGTTAAAGGACGATGAGGGACTATATGAAAGAATATTCACCAGGTATGTTGTGAGGAAATCACTGCTCTCTTTCATCTCTGCTGCTCATGCCCAGCAGCAGCCTCCTTGTAATGCTTGCTGCAATCTTTTTTTGCTTCTTTTTTGAGGCAGAGAAAAGATGCTTTGTATGCACTGCCCCTTTCTCTCTTTTCACAACAGTGCTACACAATTTTAGATTAATCCTGTTCGTACATGATTGCATTCCTCCTCCCTTAATAGAAAACTTTTAGTGCCATATTGTCATGCAGAAGCCATTGTTTGTTTATCTGATACACCTTTTTTTTCCTTTGAGCTGTCATCTTGGTGAACAACTGTGAAGGCTTAAGGGAAAGTAACTCTTAGCAGCCTTCTGCAGTTTACATTTGACATAAAAGGTCTCAAGAAAGACATGACAGAAAGCATTCATATCTTTGTTTCCAAAGCAGTTGATTTGACTTCTAACCTTTTTTCAAAGCCATTGACATAGATAATCGTTCACATACACAATTCAGTATGGTCATGTCTTCCTACTCAGAAAGACCAACCATTTCCCATCTTTGGAAAACTGTAAAAATACTGGGCAAAATTATCCAAAATCCATAGATATTTCTCAGCTGCCTTTTTATCTATCTATCTATCTATCTATCTATCTATCTATCTACCTATCTATCTATTCTTATTTCAGTGTATCTACAAGATGTGTTACAGAAAATGAACTCTAGGAATTTTCCTACCAAATAGACAGGACAGAGAAATTCAGATCTGAATTTCATGGACAGCCATGGGGTCAACCATTACCAATCTCCACAGAAGACCAAAAGAGAAATTGTTCATGGTATTTCTTCTTTGCCTCCATCTTCTTTATATGCATGTGCTCTTACCTGAGTTTCATTAATCTCATCATATTTTATATGGATTTAGTGTAATTAGTAATGGAAGTATAATTTCATTTATCAGATACTAATGATTTAGAAATACAATCATAGAATAGAATCACAGAACAGTTAGGGTTGGAAAGGACCTTAAGATCATCTAGTTCCAACCCCCCTGCCATGGGCAAGGACACCTCACACTAAACCATATCACCCAAGGCTCTGTCCAACCTGGCCTTGAACACCGCCAAGGATGGAGCATTCACAACCTCCCTGGGCAACCCATTCCAGTGCCTCACCACCCTCACAGTAAAGAATTTCTTCCTTATATCCAGTCTAAACTTCCCCTGTTTAAGTTTGAACCCGTTACCCCTTGTCCTATCACTACAGTCCCTGATGAAGAGTCCATCCCCAGCATCCTTGTAGGCCCCCTTCAGATACTGGAAGGCTGCTATGAGGTCTCCACGCAGCCTTCTCTTCTCCAGGCTGAACAGCCCCAACTTTCCCAGCCTGTCTCCATACGGGAGGTGCTCCAGTCCCCTGATCATCCTTGTGGCCCTCCTCTGGACTTGTTCCAACAGTTCCATGTCCTTTTTATAAATAAAATAAATGTATATAAATATAAATTTTATAAATAAAATAAAATAAAGTCTGCTGCAAAGGCCATCTATATAAAAAAAACCCAACACCCCACCTTCTTACATATTTTGAACATTGCATAAGCTGGAATCTGCCTCAGTAAAGAATTTAGATCAAGTTTTTAGTCAGAGATTGTTCATAATGATTTTTCCCTTAGGTTGAGAAGTGTAATAGTTCTTAAAGATGCCTTCTTTACCTTACATGACTTAAAAAATTGATCCTCAAATGAATTATAGAGAGTTGCAGCTGAACTGGGATCGAGGAACATTCTGAAGCTTCCCTGAGGACAGCCTCTTTAATTTCTGTGCACTCAGCACTGCTGTCTAACTACTGTAACCAGTTTCGATTTTAATATTTTTAACTTCTCTTATTAAATGTTCCAAGACATTTATGAAAGGGAGGTTCTTTGATTCTTCTTAAACCTATAATGTGAAGAACACAATTTCTACTGCTCCCTTGGGAGATAAGGGAGAAGCAGGGAAAAGTCTCTGCTACAAAGGCTCTAAAGCAGGAGTTACTTGCTTATGCCACCCACATCTGCACTTAGCCATGATGAAATCTTATAAGTATAGATTACTATGGACAGTAAAGGCCATTATGATAATCTAGTCTGACTCCACTGCACAACACAGACCAAAGACCTTCACCAATCATTCCTGCAACAAGGCTGTAACACTAAGCTATAATCTGTCTTTTAAAAAAGCACTCTAACTTGATTAGAAGAGCTATCACATCCTATAATAGGTTGTTCCAACAGCTAGTTATCTTCACTTAAAATTTGTGTATTCAAGTACATCAAGCTTCAGCCTCTGAAATTTGGATCTGTTTATTCTGCATTGAGGAGTCATAATTCTTTTACCATTAGATACTACTTGATTGTGATCTTAGCCTTTTAACCTTCCTTTGAATAGGCTAAATAGAGTGTTATTCATTGGGTTTAACTCACATTAAAGCTCATTTTTCAGAACTCAGATCATTCTGTAACACTTTCCTAGCTCTTTTCTGTTTGTCTTTTCTTTGGACTCCTGACTCTAGACAAGAGGACCATTTTCAAACAATAGTCTCATTCAAAGTCACCATTCTGACAAAATATCAATCACTAACATTCAACTGAGCTAGTAAAAACACTAGTATGTTTCGTTATTAAACGATAATGGCATGAATAAATACTTACATTAAATATATAAGAAAACAATTACGAGAACTAGGGGTAGCTTTTCTTCATTATTGCACCCCTATGGTAATGTCCAACAACTTATAAATAAGCTTACATTAAGCAAAGTGGGTATAGTTTAAGGTTAGAATAATATATATATATATAAAACTTATCTGATTAAACCTGTGTATTGCTTCTGGTGACTTTATCCTTCAGACATGAAGTACTCCTGGTACCAAGGAATGATTAGTATGGTGCTCTGTAGTTGTGTATAGGTCATTCTAGAATATGTACTGTATAAATATATCATAGTTTGAATTTTAAACTAGATTTCATAAAGTTGAGTCTGGATTGTTACACTACCATCAACTGACAAAGTATATTATTTATCTTACCCATGAAGGACCTTTGTTTTGGGCTGTGATGCTGTAGTCTCCTGTACTTACAGATGAATGTGTAATGCTAATGGTGACCAGGATTCCTTTAGATACCTCATCTGTGATCTATATCCTCGTGTAGGTTGTGATGAAACTAATTGCAGAGGTCACATCTGAAGCAAAGTGCTGTATCAAATATTTTTCAGCCTTTTGTAGCTTAACTTCAGGATTTTTACCTGTCTACGAAACTGCACTATATAAAGTTTCTCATTCATTTGATGATTTAAGACATTTTCTTTGATACCAGCCCCAGGTTTTTCTTGTTTCTTCCTCAATTACATCACCCTGAAGATTATCTAGAATATAAGACGTTACATTACCACTGTTACTATTCCTTTTAATAATGTCAGTTTGAAAGGCATAAGATATATCACACTGTGTTGTGAAGCCCTCATATTCAGATCTGATAGCTGTGTGCCTGGTTTAACAACACGGTAAGAGACAGAAATATATCCCTACTGTATCCGATCCTATGTTACAGGGGACGAAGAGAGATAAACCCATACTAGTGATAACTGCTACTTCATGTCACTTGCACAGATTTCCTGATGCAGCTCAGATGAACTCCAATGTGCCTCCTTTGCGCTTCCTTTCATATTACTCCCTTCTGCTATCCAGATTCTCCAGGTCTTGATCAATTTTCCAGATTATACTTTTATGACAACAGCAAAAGTTATCAATTTATGGCACAGCCTCAGTGGAATAAACATTCTGCAAACATACACATGGCCTTTCAGCCCTAATACATATATAATTGGCAGGTCAGATAAAAGAAGTTAGAAGGAAATAGCTGTTTTAAAATAAATGCAGGGAATGGAGATATAGTTATCATTAAAAAAGATAATGGTTCCGATGAAGTGCCAAGAAATGAACAGGGAGCTCCATTTACATTAAATCATAAGAAAATATTACTTCCCCTAAAAGTTAGATATGAGATTGGGGAATGAGTATGTCAACAAGGAAAAGTGGATTCAGAAGGGCTGGTGATAGTGCCAAAGCAGGACCACCTGATCTTTTTCAGGACTTGCTTCTGAATGATTTTTGTGATGGATAAAATAACATTTTTCCATGACTTCATTTTCAGAAATGACTAAAATACATCAGTTTATATTTTATAAAAATATTTCAGTATACATGCACTATAGAAATCGTTTATTCCAAAAGCTGAAGTTTAGCCATATCATAAGCAACTGAAACCAGGAAATTTTAATGCAAGACGTTGGGAAAGCTCAAATAAGTGATGTTACCAAGCCTACCTGTAATATGATCAAAGGGAAAATGTCTAATAGATCTCAGAAAAAGGGTGTCTGCTTTTCAAAGGTAAAATGTCTTGAAATTCAGAAGCTGGTTGTAGAAGAGATGGTAAGTCAAAAAAGCCCAAAACACCAATAGCATGCACAAATGCTGGTGAACTAACCTTGACAATCAGAAAGACTCATTTCTGAACTACCGTGACTCCTGTAGTTCCTTTCAGCTTCAAAGAAACTTAAAGATAATCGGGGAGCGAAGATTCTGTGATGGGTTTGAGCCATCAAATCTCCTTAAGCTTCTTAAACAGGATGCATGTGTTCTCCCTTGGCACAAGCATGCTCTACCTGACTGTGTTCCATCACCTATAGAGCTGGATGCAGAAGCAGCCATCCATACACTGCATGGCATCTGTAGTCTTGGAAGAAAGAGCAGATTTAAGATAGTGGAGTGATTTGCATGAAATCCCAGAGATTCTTTTGTCCTATGTACCTCAGATCCTATATGCTTTGATATATGAGGTTGAACAGAGGGAGGGATCTGATAATTTCAGAACCTAGCTACAAAAAAGCAGTACTTAATTGTTCGAAAGGGAAGGTTACATTATGATAATTGCAAAGCAATGCAGGATGCCCTTGTGATTGTTGGAATTTTGTAATCAAATTCCATTTTATTGTGAATCACTTTTACTCACAGATCATCTGTGTCAGTGCACACATTCAAAGGCTCAACGAAAGGAATAAGAAACCCTACCAGATGCCTCTAAACATGTGTTCAATCCTCCCTGTGCAGTGGTTTGAACAGACCATGGCATCCCAGCTAACCCCCTTCTGCTCTTTTTCTTTCACTTGGTGACATTGGCCTTCATCCCTAAGATGACTTGATGAGTAGGGGTTAAAGAGATGCAGGAGATGCTGTAGAGAGATGAAAGGTTGTATTGTATGGGCTTTGCACAGGAAATGTGAGATGTAGGGCATATCCTGGAGTGGAACATTTGCAACACTGTTGTGACTTTATTTCATTGTTTATGACATTGCAGACTGCGTTTCACAGATGCAGAAGGGCAGGTGCCTGACGTGGAATATCCCTGTTTGGCTTTGGGGCTTTGTTTGTTTGTTTGGTGTTTTTTCTTCTAACTTTGAAATCTTACAAAACAGACTAGATTGTAACTTTTGCAATGTATCAAAATCAGCCAGCAACAGGCCAGCTTCCATCAAGAAGATAAACAATGAATCAGAGAGATTTCTTAGGTGAGAGTGTGTGTTTATGTGAAATGTTTACCAATGCTAGTTGTTTGAACAGCAAGAGACTAGAGATCAATGTGTTTATATGCCTGCTGGGAGGAACAAAGAGAAATTGGTTTAATTTGGAAGAGAGATTATTCTGCCTGGATGTAAGGAAAATCTTTGTAACTCACAGGGAGGCAAAAGCCTGTATCAGGACAATGTGTCATTGAGGGTTTTCCAGAAGTGGTTGGGCAAACATCCGTGAAGGATGATGCAGGAGCAGCTACTCTGCGGCAGTCCAGAGTTGTGTCTTCGGTTTTGTGGTTAGCAAACCATAAATAGCTAAAGTTTAATCTTAATGTACACAGAAAGGCTGGTTTTCCTGGTGTAAATTCAACTAAATATTTCAAAGAAAAAAACAAACCAAACAAAAAACCAACAACAAAATTAATCCTCCAAAGCAAACCCTATTCAATGAAAAGACAGCACTGACTTCTGGGTGCTCATATATCCTTGATTAGCTATGTGACTTTTGGGCAGAGAAAGTTTATGCTTTACATGGATCTAAAGCAGGAAATGCTCTGCAGTCTGTCAGAGTTTAAGGGCTGCCTGTTAGAAGTACTTGTGATGATACCTGGTGCTCTGACACCAAGTTGCAGATGAAGCTGTGAGTTTCTCTTCCTTCTTTCTCCTCAACAATCTCCCCACTTTTTTAGTCCTTCTTGAAATACTTCTGTGCCTATCTGTGTGTAGTGACAGGACAAGGGGTAACGGGTTAAAACTTAAACAGAGGAAGTTTGGATTGGACATAAGGAAGAAGTTCTTTACTGTTAGGGTGGTGAGGCACTGGAATGGGTTGCCCAAGGAAGTTGTGAGTGCTCCATCCCTGGCAGTGTTCAAGGCCAGGTTGGACATAGCCTTGGGTGACATGGTTTAGTGTGAGGTGTCCCTGCCCTTGGCAGGATGGTTGGAACTAGATGATCTTAAGGTCCTTTCCAACCCTAACTGTTCTATGATTCTATTCTATGATTCTATCTATCGCCAGGATTTGAAAGTCAGTGTTACTATTCCCTCAAAGCCTTATAAAACTCAGAATCTCCATCTCGGTAAATCTATTGTGGCAATGCCAGCAATGTGCCCAAGCCCCCTAGATTTCTCTGTGATAGGATTTCTTTCAGGTGAATGCAGAACATCTTTGGTAACCAGTTGATAAAACAAGGAGGACAATTCGGTGATAAAGTCAACTGATGTGTGCAATCAAGGAAACCTGATAATCTTTTTTTCCAAGTAGATCTGGCAATTTTCAAACCAATTTTGTTCATCAAACAAAACCAGGTGTGGCAGCTAAAAATGGAGCTGTAAACTTAAATATATTCTGTTCTGATAAAAATCTGGTGTAACTTTTCTCTCTTCCAGAAGAATTCTAATCACACCGCATGATAAGCTGAATTAGAGAATTGCTAGGTTCTGAACAAATCTGAATTAGAAACTTTCTATGTAACAAGGATAAGTTTCACAGCCTGTAGTAAAAAAACTATACACTTGGAGAAGCATAAAAATCTGCATTATGATAGTCAAAAGTATGTTTGTTCAAGTACCTTATGTATAGATCTGGCTGAACTAGTCATAGGAAAGACTCTCTTTATTGTTTTTTATGTTTAGTGTGATAGAAACAAGAAGCTTCTTTATAATTGGGACCTTATTGTTAGAGATGATACAAACAGAAAATAATTATTTTCTAAGAAAGAAAAGGATAAAAAGATATTAAAAATTATGGACACATGAGGATAGAGTAAGGTGATTCGGGTAACTGCCTGAAAGATTTAGCACAAAGAAGTTTTTTAATACATTACTTAAAAATATCTATCAGGCATCTGAGTGGGTCCCTCCATATGGGGTTGTCTCTAAAAGCACAGCCTCTAAAAACTGAGGAATACTGCTGAGGCCTGACTCACATCCCTGTAAATGAGGGGTAACTCTGTAGGCTTCTATAGAATAATGCTTTATGAAAGGTGCAAAGGTGAATAAAAAGTCCTGTTTGTAACACCTAAGGTTCACCAAGTGTTTAACTCTGCTGGTTCTCAAATACAGGCAATAAACCAGACCCTCACTGAGAAGTCTAATTTTTCTAGCAGAATTCAGATGATGTATCAGAGGAAGTTGAGTATAAACATCATGTGTGACTGGATTAGTTTTTTATGTTACTGTATTTTACTTCATGAATTTCAGTTTAGAATAGCAAAGATTAAACCACTTTCCAATATTTGCTTTAGTATGTATGCAGGAGATTTGACTTTCTCCTGAATGCTTACACAGATATACGCACAAGGTAAGGTTTTATTTCTCAAGTATAAATGGTTACAAAAGGAAGAGAAGAACATAGGGCTCAGAACAATAAGAGTGATAATGAGCAATCTGGATGCTGACCATACTCCCTGCTAACTGATTTCATGAGCATTATCAAATCAAAGCAAAAATGTGCTAAGGGGAATAAGGATGAATCAAAGTGTGGAGAACTGAGAGCAGCATAACACATACTTTGATCCTATGGCAACTGAATTATTTAGATTAAAGATTGGAAAATGATCTCTCTCCGTAATTTCACTAGCAATCTCAAACCAAAGAACATTTAATTTCTTTACTTCATTACCTCAGTCAACAGATGGAAACAGTAACAGTAGGACTATAAAGAATGATATTTTTATTATTATTTAATAAGGTTTCTTTGAAGGTACACTATAACCGTGTTCTGGAGGTGGAGAGAAAAATATAGAGACAGAACCGGTATTAGAGGTGGGATACAGAGGGAACATTTATTAAAGCAGTAGTAAAACAAATCTTTTACTCAGGGCCTCTTGGATGTGCCATCAGACCCTTTGGTGAAATTCTGTGTGTGTACAGTCTGCTTGGACAAACAAGCTTTGCATGTGAAGACTTTGCCATAAGCATTTGCAGATGTCGGCTTTAATCTCCTGAGCCTAAAAGACCTGAAAGCAGTGTGAGGCCAAGGCCTCCCAGCAGACGTGCCCTTGTGTGATCTCACCCAACAAACACATGCAGGAATTAATGTATTGTGAGATTTTTTGCTTAGCCTACTTGCAAGACTTTAATGTGAAAGTTCTGAGCAACGGTGTTTCAATCTGTGCTCTTCCATGACCTGGGCTGAGCCGCAGGGGCAGTTTGCCGGCACTCACAGAGTGATCATCCCTCATTGTCCCTTTATGACAAATTCAATCCAGCCAGAACTCAGGCCACAGTCATTGCTCTTACAAAATCAGATAGGAATATAGAATCATAGAATGGTTTGCATTGGAAAAGACCATAAGTTCATCCAGTTCCAACCCCCTTGCCATGGGCATGGATGACTCACTCTAGACCATGTCACCCAAGGCTCTGTCCAGACTGGCCTTGAACACTGACAGGAATGGGGCATTTACCACTTCTTTGGGCAACCTGTGCCACTGCCTCACCACCCTCACAGTAAAGAACTTCTTCCTTATTTCTAACCTGAACTTCCCTTGGTTTTGAACCCATTCCCCCTTGTCCTATCACTACAGTCCCTGATGAAGAATCCCTCTCCAGCATCCTTGTAGTCCCCTTCAGATGCTGGAAGGCTGCTCTGAGGTCTCCATGCAGCTTTTCTTCTCCAGGCTGAACAGCCCCAACTTGCTATAAGCTCTAAGCCTGCATGCCTTTTACTTGGTTTTGTCAAAACTGTTCAAATATGATTACATATTTGCTAGGCCACAGAAATTGTGGTTTTCTTCCTGCTTCAGACTGAGCATTACAGAGTTCAGGACTGAAGCTCAGGTCTTTCCTTCCTTTCTATGAATGCTGCAAGACTTAAATTCCTGGTTTACACTTTACTCTGTATGGAGGAAGAGTTTCCACCTGTGAATGAGAGTGGCTTTACCCTAAGAAAATGTCTCTCCATCCCACCCATCCCACCATGGTTTTCCCAGCAGCAATGTGCTTAGTGCGCATTTTTAGCAGACGCTCATTTGTACTCTTCCACTCTCATTACATGAGCTTTCTGCCCTTATATAATATATAGGGGAGAAAATGGCTTAATTTGAGAGTTTACAAATAACCAGAGTTCAGTACAGGGCACAGATGTGAGCACATTGATACCTAAGTCCCTGCAGAGAGCTAGCTATAAATGAACAATGCCACCTGGCTATATCAGTGAGTGTTACTACTACATTGCATAAAGGTTTCCTGTTGTAAAGTCTAAATCTATATGTTAATTTGTCCACAAGATTATTTTGCTTACAGCCTTATATCTAGAGTGTGACTGAAGGATTTACTGAGATGACATGTATGTCAGCATAAAAATAAGTATTACTACAGGACTATTTTTAACACACCAGAAGCATACCCCTAATTGAATCTTGCCTAGTGGCCTGGGAATACGTCTTGTGTAGGATTGATTAGGCACTCCTGAGCTAGCAGGAAACATGCATGCAAGAGCACATGACATAAATAAAGCTCTGATGCAAAAAGGTTCAGAATACAGCTCTTAATGGAGATGTTTCCTACAGGCAGCTCTTGGCACTGGCTTTGTTTAGAAAAGTCTCATGATCTCACAGAAAAAGAATTCAGCTTCTACGCATTTGGTGTGCTTAGAAATGCAGATACCTTTGTCTCTGGCATTTCTGAAGGCTTGTCAGATTTAGGTTGCTCTAAGATGCAAAAAAATATTCAGAGAAATGACCTTCTTTTCCTTTTGTTAACATCACATCCCAAATTAACCCTCGTGTTCTAATTTCTATTTCGAGTCAAGACTTTCCAGCCAAATGCAACAATATTTCAGGATACAGCTCATTTATTTGCACACTGAAGTGCTCTGAAAGCACAAATGCACACACAGTTCATCTATCAGTCAATAATTCTTTAATAACTAAGGTACACAAAGAAATTTTGTAATCATATTCTACATGATATGTCTAAATCTACTCTGAGCCCTCTTCCAGCCCTCTTGTCCCTCAGAAAGCAAAGACAGATTTTGATCCATTAGTTGGGAGTTTGTTTGTGCTGTTAGTCAAATCCTAAGAAATGATCTCCAGAACTCTCTGACTGGGAAAGCAGGATTACAAACTGCCTCTTCTTTCATTGCCACCTGCTACTCAAACAATGTTTTTTACAATAACATAATTGACACCACACCTGTTCCTACCAGCGTAAGTACAACATGTACCAACATAAGGAACAATGTCCCCAGAGCACTTCAGCCTGTGAATTATGATTAAGGACATGATTGCCCCATGCTGTGGAACAAGTTATGGAGGTTCCTGAGATGCCAGTGGCATCCAGTGTTCCAGTTCACCATTTTTCTGTGATTTTATCCCTTTTCACAAACCAACTGACCTTGCTGAGCAACAATTGTGGCTGGTACACTGGAGGATGCTGCAGGATCTCTCCTGGTGCTTGCCCTGTTACTATGCTGAGCAGTGACGTTAGGAGGTGCAAAGCATCATGTCCTCAGCAGTCAGGCTGGGGAGCCTGTCTCCGTCAAAAAGCTTTGCTTTGCAACCCCCGGCAACAAGCCCCTTTCTGGCAGCTCTATTCAGTAGCGAAGGCGAGAAATGACGGATGACATGGCTTGCTTGGTAGTTACTGGGGTTTGGTCAGTGTATTGTTGTTGGTTATTTCCATGGAGGTTTCACAGGCTATCACAAAAAGATAAAGAGAAATTTAAGATACTGCAGTGAGAGTGGAATTTACTCAGTGAAATCTGTTGTGATTTTACCTCCCTAAAAATATCCCAGCAGGGAATCTTCCCCACAGCCTTCTTTAAATACAAGAGTTTTCAGAAGCTTCTGGTAACAAAGACGGTTAAAGGGAACAATTAAATAATAGCTGTCCTAAAGCCAACTGGAAATTGCCTTTGATATCGGAATCCATCTGTGCCAATAAGTGAAGCCTACTGGGGAGAAGATGAAACAAAAATAAAAGTGTCATGACTACTGGCGGATAAGTAAATGAAATTCAATTAGCTTAGCTTAGTCAGAAACATGCATTCACCATTGTAAATGAAGTTTAACTTTTCCCTCTTGGTTCCACAATGGAAACTGTTCTACACACCATGCCTGAGAAAAAAACTTCTTTTTTCATAGAATCATAGAATCATAGAATGGTTTGGGTTGGGAAGAACCTTAAGATCATTCAGTTCCAACCCCCTGCCATGAGCAGGAATGCCTCACCCTAGACCATGTCACCCAAGGCTCTGTCCAACCTGGCCTTGAACACTGCCAGGGATGGAGCATTTACCACTTCTTTGGGCAACCTGTTCCAGTGTTTCACCACCCTCACAGTAAAGAACTTCTTCCTTTTATCTAACCTGAACTTCCCCTGTTTAAGTGTAAACCCATTATCCCTTGTCCCGTCACTACAGTCCCTGATGAAGAGTCCTCTCCAGCATCCTTTTCTTTTGGACTTCCCGCCCCCAGTCTAATATATCACTTGAAATCTAATTTCTGTATACTGAGAAACAGCTTCCATACCTATCAGGGCAAGATGAAAGTATTTGCATCATGTAGTAAATGTATATACTTACTCTATCTGAGCAATAGTACTCTTTATTATTCACTACACAGAATACAGCCAATCTATAAATGCCAACTCTGTAGAATTTTCTAGACCAAATTTCTGAACCTGTGCCCTCCTGAATGTTTTCTCCTCATCATCTAGCTCTGAATTTTGTGCCTTGAAACGATTGCTGTACTATTATGTAACAGGCATTCCCTCTTGAAGCTAATACAAATTGCCTCAGTAGCTGTTACTGCCACAAATTCTTTTGAAAAATGACATTCTCTTCTTAATAACGATCTTCACAGCTGCATTTTAGAAGATAAAAATATAAAGCAATCTCTGCTTCAGTAATAATGATCTACTTAGTTTTCATATCTCCTTTTTAGTAAAATACTTTCACCCATGCATATGATTAAAAAATCAGCTTGCTGATCAGTTGGCTTTAGAACTGTCACAAATTTTTCATCACAAAATATTCAGTAGATGAACCTGAACAGAGTTTACACTGATTGACTGATAGTAAGAGTTTATTGATAGAACATATTATGAAAACAAGAAGTGTTGATGGCAGGGACTGAATAATGAAAGGTATTGTTTTGTGACAACAAAAGTTTCCCTGAAATGATTTCAAAAGCTGCTAAGCCATAACAATAAAAATTGGTTATAATCCAAGCAAAGAGGTTTAATGGAGTGCTCTTTGCTTGGGATCAGATGCAAGACCCAAGATTTTCAAAACTCATCGTCTAAAGTTATTCTCTTTAGTCCAGACTGAAGATACCTAAATTCCAAGTTTGAGTTTTGCCATGCTAACAGAGCAGCTTATTCTGAAAACAATTAATGCTCACCATCTGAGCCAGCAGCTGCTAAGTTATAGCCCTGTGTTTGAGTAGTCTTCCTCTCAGAGCACTGTGGTTTGTTTAGTTAATGGTGAAATCCAGCTTCTGACAAAAGCATTACTACTCCTAGTAGAGAGTCCAACTAAAGGCATAAATATGCCTATTGGGTATCCACATTACCACCTCTAGGCTCAAATGGAAAACACTAGTCCAGAAACTATGGTATCTTGCACAAAAATCTCTGCCAACAAGTAACTTATTAGTCATCAGAATTTTTCATTCTTCCTATTATTTGTCTTGCTTGGGTTTCAAGAACTTTTTAATAAAAAAAATAATCTGAAATTCTTATTTTTTTTTCAGGTATATATTTTTACTTTTCTACATGGTTCTGTAGCAAAATAGGAAAGATTGTACCAGTAGGAAGACAGGTGTAGAGGAATGAAAAACAGAAAAGGGATCTTTATGTCATATGGTTTGGGAGGGTTTTTCCCAACATTGGTGTTTTGCATTTGAAAAAAGCCAAAAGGAAATATTAAAATTCTATGAAAAATGTTGACACAATGCGAAAATAATGTTGAAAACTAGCTCCAGTTCTTCTGCTACTCCTGCTAGGTACAACGGTACAAATAGGGGGTTAATTTTTGTTAATTAGTGTCAGGTTTTTCTGGGGGATTTTTTGGTCATTGTTTTTTTGTTAATTTTTCATTAAAATGCCTTTGAAAACTGAATATAACCTGTGGGATGTCGTAGAGTGAAATCCCCATTTGGTAGCATTACAGCAATGTGTAAACAAACCATTCCTAGGAGAGTAAACGCATCATAATTTGAGGAGATACAGCATAAGAATCCCTATACAAACAGGAGTGAAAGACTCGCATCCTCAGTAACTTTTGTGGTAGCTTGTTTCTTTCCATTCACTGATCTGATGGTCCTTCTAGTAACACCTCCACCCACCACTCAAACCTGCTCACAACATCCAGGTGTTTCAGTTGAAGTCTGTCTCCCATCCCAAGGGATTTTCTTGCTTGGACCTTCCAGACAGTATCACAGGTTGACCTGACTCAGAGGTGTAGTTTTATTGAAGTGGGCAGCCCACTTGGTTCCGTTCCTGTCCTTTGAAACATCTTTTGGTGTCCTTGAAAACTGCTGATACCTGCCACAAAAACTTGTGCACTTTCTTCCAGCAAACCCCTCTATCAGCTTTGTTGTACAGTTCTCATGCAAAGGAGGCATCAGCTATTAAGGCAGCTGAACACAGTAGGTGTGTAAAAAATAAACTGTCTTTTTCAGGTAAGAGCTCCTTCCCTTTCCCACCTCTGAGACCCAGAACTCAAGTTCAAGTACAATGATGGATCATTTCTAGAGGAATTATGAACAGTTAGCCCATGCAAAATAAGTGCTGTGACAACTTAGTTCCATTTCATAAATGAATGATACTTTCTCTTCCACAGTCTCTTCATAGAATTTGCTAATCAATACCAAAAGTCTTACTTCAGCAAAAGAAAGCTGAAGCTACACACTCTTCAGTATTTTTATACCTCTTTTGGAAGAACCAGTAATGTAAGAAATGTATTTCATGGTCACCTATGCAGAATCCATTTGTTTTTACTAGACAATATATATTGCAATTATCACTTCAGCAAAATAGTAGTTATGGTTTTAATAGCCCATATAACCTAAGCACTAATTTTCTCATCTATTTTGGGGGTTGAAATGTCACATGCTGGTTTCCAGCACAAAACTGAAGTTTTCTAAAAACATAGAGGAAAACCCAAGTAATCTGAACTGAAGCATTTAATCACTGATGAAATTATGCCTATTTCCTGGTTTGGTTTCTTCTAGGTCCCATTTGGAAGCTGGGGCTGATGTACCTAATAGCCATCTGTAACTGGTGCAGGCTGCAGAATTGGTATCCTCTGTGTTCTTTCTTATGTATCATTCAAATTTATTGCCAGATACACTTACCCAAAGAGAGAATTATTTTGCAGTATTACAGGTCTCCAGACCCAAAAGATTACAAGAAGGCAGCAGCATCTCCTTCACTTCTGGGAGGGGCAGCTGTGAATTATAGGAGTGAGCCTGCTTGTATTTCTGAGCTCCAACATCAGTTAATTCAATTGCAGTGCAGGAGTCGTCTGTTTGAAATTAATAGGAGTCTGTAAATGCCAGCTTACCGTCATTTTGCTGCTTTATTTTCTTGTACTCACTGCACCTTTACAGAGGGGTTGTGGAACAGGGAAGGAACATAAGAAGCATGAAGGAAGAGAAGGAGAAAGGGACATTCATTAAAAAAAGTAAAATGATAATTAATGGGCATTAAAGGGGAGAAGTCAGGGGCCTATAAAACCAATATCCTATTATTAAGGAAGGCAATTCAGTTACAGAGTCAGTGCACAGACAATTACATTCTTGCAAAGGAACCCTGAGGCTATTCATGGAAATATTTACCTGACTATGTGTGTGTGTGATTGCTCCTTAAAAAAGAACAAAAATGGAACTGAAAGACAAAACCAAACTTTGAAAAACACATGACAAATTTAAGTATATATTAAATCAATCTAAGGAGGCAATTTACATTTTTAACAATAACACATAAAACCATATTGTTATCCTGAACTGTATTTTATTTTTCCACAATGTAATTATTTAATTGAGTTGAATATTCAGCTAGCATATAAAGACAGCACTCAACATTTGTTTTGAGCATTGAAGGTTTAAAAATGGCTTATTTCTGATATTTTAATCTTGGAACATATGTAGTTCTCATTGTAAGATGTGCAGTTGCTTGAGAAGTTATTATAAAAATACCTTCAAAGAACAGAAACAGAGCACACTGGTTTAGAAGCCTCATGAGTGCAGTTTTCTGGATATATGTAGACAAAACTTTGACATTTATCATTCCAGAATTTTTTCCACATTCAGACAATTTGTTATTATTTTATCCTGAGCAGGAATCCCGCTTCTAGTCACTGAACTTGTACATAAAAAAACCCCAAAACAGGAACAGCCTCAAAAACATCAAAGTCTCAGTGCAAGTGCTGTTCCCAGAATCACAGCTCCCAGAGAGATTAACTCCTTCCCAGTGCTGTACAACAGACAGAAAGAGAGGTTTTGCACTGTATATTTGTGAATAATATGAACTCAAGCTAAGCAAGAAAATATAAGGCAAAATTCTTCCTCTAAAAATTGTTCTGGCCTTTAGCTATAATCATAGAATAGTTTAGGTTGAAAAAGGCCTTTAAGAACATTTAGTCCAACCACAACCTAACACTGCCAAGTACATCACTAAACCATGTCCCTAAGCGCCACGTCTACATGCCTTTTAAATACCTGCAGGGATGGTGACTCCAACACTTCCTGGTGACTCCAACACTTCCTGGGCAGCCTGTTCCAGTGCTTGATAACCCTTTCAGTGAAGCAATTTTTCCTAATATCCAGTCTAAACCTCCCCTGGTGCAACTTGAGGCTGTTTCATCTTGTCCTACTTGGGAAAAGAGACTGACACCCACTGGTAAAACATCAGTTCTGTAATATTTTTTTGTAGATACATAAAATAGCAAACTCAAAGTTTTTAGAGCTACTTCAGTTTACAAGAGTTTGGGAAAGCTACAAAAATTAGATATAAAAGTAAACACTGATGATACATATCGCAACCCTCAAATCTCAAGTCATTCAGAGCAAAACGAGACAGCAGATGAACTCCTTACCAAGTAGCACCTCAGTGACTGTTCTCAAGTTTCCATGATATATTTTTTTCTAAAAATAATGATCTAGGACTGCTGTAGCCCTTTCTTTGTTCATAACTTTCAAAAATATTTATGACTGAAATAGTATTGTGCATATCTTGTAATGAAGCAAAGAGGTAAAAGATTGAAATGACAGGTTCAATGCACATCGCACACTGGGCTAGAGGCCAGCAATGGAACTAGATATGAACCTTGTCCAGGCCTCAATAGTGTTTGCTGTTAACTTCTAAAACAGAATTTTAAAAGTTTTGGGCCCAGAACCAGCACTTTTACTCTACCTGGATAGTATCAAAAGCTAAATAAAACTGCTGACATTTAAAAGTGTTCTTGGAGTCCCCATTATGACAGAAGCAGCTCACAAAGAGTTTTCTAAACTTTATGAAGCTGGGTGGGAGCACGAATGGTACCAAGCACCTCTGGAGCTTCATAAAAGACAGTGCAAGTGGGCAGCAAGAAAGGATTTGGTTTAATAATTAAACAGAACAACATATTCATCACCAGCAGCAATGGGACCTGTACTCTCCTGACCCCATGAACAAGTATAGTGAGGAAGGAATGTAGCCTGTGGCTTCATGATGGTGTTGATTCATCACTCCCTCACCCAGTGGGCTTCAGCTGCCTCAGCAGTGTCTGAAGACCAGAGACTACAGCAAGCAGCTACAGACCAGCTCTGATCATACTTTGCTGCGGATTTGGCACCAGGAATCTTGTTTTTCTCTTGAGTAGACACGGGGAAGATACAGATATTTTATGTTGTACTTCTACAAGCTACATCAAGGATTACTGTATGTTAAGAGCATTTTCTAGACCTGCAATATGCTTAGTAGCAACCAAATAACAAACCTTATAACATACATGGAATATACGACTGTATTGCCATGTCCTACAATAGCATCTGCCTTGTAGTTGCAGAGAATAATTGCTGATATTCTGAAAGGAAAAAAAATGACTTGCAATTCCAGATGTGACAACATATTCATAAACTCATGAGCTAGCACCTGATCCTCTGAAATGCCACTACTACAGAAGGGTCAGGCCCCTTCCATGCAAAAATGAATAAGGAATGAAGCTACATTTATCATGGTCGGAGACTCCCCATTGCTCAGCCTTTAACTAAAGTCTTCAGCAGTGTACAGAAACACACTCATTTCCATGTTTTTATCTCGCTCATGACAGCTATGGTATACATCATGGCTAGGTGCTTTACGATTTAAATACTTCACAGCTTCAGAGTCAGTAGATCATTGAAGACACATTTGACTGGCTGGACATAAGATGGTTTGTTTTATTTGGGAAAAAAGAAAAAACAACCCCAAAGCAATACTTTGGCTGGAGTTCTAAAGAAAATGCTTGTAAAATATCCATATGTGCATGTGACTCTACCGTGGTAAGGAGTGGGGCAGGGGTGGGGAGATTGGCAGGACAAGGGAACATGATGTAGGGATCTCTAGTCACTAAGTTAATTCTAAACAAAGAAAAGGTTTGTATCCTGGACCCAGCCAAATATGTGTTAGAATTTGCACACAGGAGATAGAAAAATTTTAGATATCTAGATGCAAATAGCCTAAGGAAGAGATGAACAAACTTTGCTGTCCTATAACAATGTATGTGCATCATTCTATAGACTATTCTTTCAATGCTATCCAATTATTACGACTTTCCTTTTGTTTATTCTTAGGAGGAAACAGTTCTTAAGAGTCATTTGCTAATTCAGGTTGGAAGGGACCTCAGGATGTTTCTAGTCCAGTTTCCTGCTCTAAGCAGGGTCAGCTATGAGGCCAACCCAGGTTACCCAGCGCATTACTCAGTCAGGTCCTGAAAACTTCTAACGACAGACAGCACAGACTTTCTGGGCAACCCAGAAATTTTATTACATGACATTACTTATCCTCATGGATAAGTAAGTGCATTGAGTTAATCTAGTTGTGCTTGATAAATCAGAGAATGAAATGGTTAATTTGCATCCAAAAGTTGAAATGACTTTTTAACATGTTTATTCCTAATGTTTATTTTTGCATTACCAAAATAGAAAAGGAACAGCTATTCTTGTAGTCCTGCAAAACATCTTTTCTGTTTGTTTGTTTCTCCTCTGAAAGAAAAGGGAGGGGTGAGGGAGGGGGTAGGAGTAATTTCTGTCATTAATTAGTGGTAACTGTTACCACAACGAAAACCTAGTTAACACGCAAAAAGGTTATAACACCTTTTGAAAACATTGTAACCGGAGGGCAGCTTCAACCCACATGACTATCAGTTATCCCATGCTGGAGATGGCAGAATTAGGTAAAATTGAACCGTTACTGAACCCTTTCTCCAGGAACAGACAGGTTCCTTCTCCTTCCACATTTACTATGCATGACTACTTAAAAAAATTACTTCTACCTACTTTTTTCCTTTAATAACATGTTTGGGGACAATCCTTCCCCTTAGTTATGAAAAGTGTGAGTTTGATAGACATTGACTGGCATTTCTGAAGGTGGTAAATACTGTCAGGAAGCCTTCTCTGTACAAAACGTTCACCCGGCATTTAAGTTCCCTCTATAGTCACCACTTTGGCTGAAAAACATACACAGAATTGCTCAATGCCCCAAGACGTTTGTTCCCAATGGCTGTATTGCCAGTTAGGGAGTCCATCATAGAATCATAGATCATACCTAATGTTAGAATCATGTATGTTATTTTTTGACTCTACATTATTTTTTCATTTAGTTTCCAGGTAATTTCTGGATTATTGAAGACACAGGTTCAGTAATCTTAAGGGAGCGACCTCCAAAGTATAAGAAAATAATGATCTGCTCATCTGCATTGTATCCTGAGACACTTGGCAGGCACTAAAATCGGAGATATGAAAGATCCCTGGCTTCATCTCTTTTTCTGTCTGAATTTGAGCCTTTACCCATAAATGAGGTTGGCCATATCAGTGACTAGTTTTGGGGATCTTGGGTCAACTTATTTGTTTTTCAGTAATACATCTGATTTCTGTACCTTGCCAGGAATACAGAAGTTCACCCCTTTGGGGTGTAAATCATAGGTCGGTTGTGTCCTGAGGATACTTGTTCAATATGTGGTAAAAACAGACACCTAGAAATGGGAGTGTGAATCAATGCTGGTGACTAAAACCACAAAAATAGTCAAAAAAAAAAAAAAAAAAAAAGCTAACAATACCAGTGCCTTCTCACAAACTGTAGGTAATGCCTTTCTTTTTTCTTACTCCGTAAAACCCAAACTGCACGGCCTACTACCAGCTGGAGACAAGCAAAGGAGAGAAACTTTTAGTTTCCTGATAGGATTCATGTGCATGTTCGGTGGAGAAGCAGAACTTTAAAGCACAGGAGAACTTTATATATTGGAGCTTAGCAGGGTTCTGAGAATCAATAGTGAATTTGCAACTGGGAAGATCAACATAAATTAGAAGCTTGTTGATATTGACCTACCTAAATGCCATTAATCTTTTGGTTTCTCATCAGCAAAAAGGGCAAGACAGTCCTTCCTTAATGCAAAAAGACATTGATAGACTAAGTATAACAAAGGTTATGAAGCATTTAGATACTATGATAATAGAGCTAAGAGCTGAGTGCCCATAAACCCAGAGGCCTGAACTGCCCAGGTTCCAGGAGCCTGGAAGTCTCGGCTTTCTGGCACCTTACCCAGCAGCCAGCTAGACAAGCCGGTAAGCAGTCAGGCCAGCAGAAGCTGATTAATGATCTCCTGATTTCCATTGTACATGGGACAAAAAAGACACATTCTTTAAGAAAAGATCAGATTTTATCAAAGTGGCATTTTTCTGACAGAAGAACATGCCATCCAGGAATCTTTAATCACTTCTATAGCCAATTGTGTTGTTAAAATGATGCATCACATTCCTCTGATGTACCAGGTAGCAGATCAAAAGTAGTGGTCTGACCGATTGACTAGAAGTCTCCCTTTAATCACCAACAGAAACTACTGCTGATGAAACAAATTAGTGCCAACCTTAGGGAATGAACATTTGTAGACACTGCACATAAGCATTTATTGGTGATAAACCAGTATGGCTTGGAGTGAGTCAAGAACTTTTAGCATCACTTGTGTTACTCTGAGGTACTTACATATAGCAGAACTGCATTAAAGCATCTCACAGTAAGTTTTCTGGGCAATCCTCCCAAGGATTCCTAGGAGGAAGGAAAGCACTGTCTACCCTTTGTAGATCAGACACTAAGGCATACAAGGTAAAGGCACAGCAAGCACGTGCTGTGAATTGTATTCAGATTGCAAGTAGAGACTGATTTAAACAGGGGAAAGGGAAACAGAAAGGGAACAGAAAGATGAAGTGAGAGAGTCTGCTATAACGTGATTCAGTAGGCACTTATTTTCATACTCTAGTCTTTGCTGGGCATTTGAAATTGCTCCTGTCAGTACAGATGCAAGAGCCCTGCCTGAATACCTCTCCACACTGCACCAAAATGGGATGAGAAACACATTTAAGTAGGTGATCTCAGAGAGGGCATTCCCACCATAGACAAGATTAAGCCTTCTCCTTAGTTCAGCTGTGGCCTTTTCTTTTAAAATTTAGCTGAAGTGGCTAGCTTTTTTTTTTGGGATTTCTGATATTCTTCCCAGTATTTGACATGTGTTTGCTTTCCAGATAGAGAATGTCCTTGTGGAATGAGAGTGTTAATCTACTGAGAGATAAAAAGCTAGATCAAATAAAACATTTATGTGCCTGAAGGAAAGGCATTTTAGCTGCATCACCTTTATAGTCTGTTGGTGAAAGCACTCAGTGAGGAAGTGGGAGACCTCAGTATTAATTTCTTACTCCAACAGGCTGAGCTGAAAGGGATGCTGTGCTCAGTGTTCCACTACAGAGGAAATAATGTGAAATGCTGGGTCAAAGGCATAGAGAAGGCAAACGAGAAGCATGCCCCTGCAGCTTAGGGTTAGCCTATTAAGTGTCCTGTCCATCTCTGAACTAGACATCACACCAAAAAACCTACTCCAAGCGGCTTGCTTTTTAATTCATCAGGGAAGACTCAACAGAGTTAATAGAGGGAAATAGGAATCCTCATTTTTTTTCCTGTTGTCAACAGGATGTACAGCTTTCTCTGTCAGCAGAAAGCTATCAGCAAAGAGTATCACACAAAATGAATGACTGCTGTTCACAAAAATGCTGAAACACAACTAATTGATTTTGATGAAGCAGGCAGCTATATTTGTGCACTTTACATTCAGGACTGTTAATAAAGCATTTTTGTTATGAGAATTACATATAGACAAACTGAATTAAATGCTATTTTACTTTTCATTAGATTTCTCAGAGAAGAAAATTGCTTTACAGCAGAAGGCTATTGATAGAAAAGCTCCTTTTTTAGTGTAAACTGTATCATTGGTGTAATCTATTAAAAATAAGCTTCTGCAATTTCTGTTTTCCAACAGAAAAAGGGGGGGTGGGAAGAGGAAGACTGGTATTGTGGTAAGATGCTAGATTAGGACTAAGACACCAGATTTCAATTCCTAGTATTTTCTGTGCCTTTCTTTTTTTCCTGTAAGATACTGGCAATCTTTCTCTACCTTATCAACTGTTGTGCAGTTGAATTAAAAAATGTTTGGGATGCTGTAGTGAAGGATATGTGCCAGAAGAGATAAACTACTTAAAATGTCTTCTGTTGTACTCTAAGGGCCGCCACTTCAAACAAAGGCAATGTACCAACTGTAGGTATCACCTAAATTCAGACCAAGTATGATAGTCAGTGTGAGTTGAAAACACCCCAGCCTTTCCTCCAAAACCCAGTAATCGAGTCATCCACCCACTGGAGGACTGGGCATCTAGAATAACCATCTGAACACTGACTCTTTGAGCAATTCGCCAATTTTTGCTTGCTTGAGAAGCAGTATTTCTACTATTTCCATGTCACATAGCTCCCTTAGTCTTTCTTAGAAGTTCAAAGAGATTAGGAAGCCACAAAATTAAAGCCAGCTCAGTTATCGAAGTGAGATCCAGGGAAACTTCCCAGTACACCCTAGTAAATGCTGACTATTCCTTTCTAACATGCCTTAATTGTCAGACTCCTATTTCCGGTCTGAAACAGAGATGTGCAGGGTGTATAATATTAAGTGATGCTTTTTGCAAAAACTAGACAACATTCAGTGTAGCACTATTGATGCTACATGGCCACTTGGGTCCAAGTGCCAAAACCGTATTTTTGGCTTAATTTCAAGGACAAAGGACAAACTTAAACTTGGTGTTAAGCACTGAAGTGAGCAATCCCTTATCCCTACTTTCTCCTGTGCCATTTTCTGTATGACCTAGTTGACCCACAGATCTGAAAGGCTATTTGCTATTGTGCGATGAAAGAAGGCAAATTTCTCCACTGTACTTGTCTAGAGTGCAAAGAAGGTAAGTAAATATTAATTCCTCTGGTGTCATAGATAGTCACTTCCTCACGCACTGCTCCCTCTCTCCAACTCAGAGCTTTTTCTCTGAAGCATCTAGTTGCTTTCCACTCACCAACAAGGTCACAACCATCAAAACAAACTCTCAAATAGCATCTGGCCTTCATTTTGCACAGCTTGGAGGTATTCTCTCTGCTTCTTGACTGGAGTCATAGTTTAAGGTTAGAACATTCTCCTGAAATGCATGTTGTTACTGACATTTCCTATGAAATCCTTATGCTTCTCAGATGCAGTTCTAACCAATACCAACTTCCACAGAGCAAGAAGGAGGCCAACAGTTTTCTTCTCAGAAAAACAGCTGCAATCAGAGAGTGCTCTTCACACACCTTATACTGAAAATATACAGCAGGGTTTGTTGCTCTGGTTATATAGTCACAAACCTCTTGACTCACACCTTCTACGGATTTGAACAGTAGTCAAAGTTAAGCAGAGAAGACTGCTTTCCTTTTGCTCCTGTACATTTGTGCACAAATGTTTGCTTACATTCCTCAGGCACATTTACTGAAAAAGAGGCAATGTCTAAGGAAGCTCCTAACATCCTTGCTCGCACTGAGTAGTTTCCTCATTCACAAGTGAACTCCACTGAAGTTTTCTGGGCTTATCCACAAAGGCTGATACAGCTCAATGCTGGCAAAGCTGCTCGCATGTAACCTTCATTTTCAGGTCTACTTCTCAGAAACTGCCAGCGCCCCTGGAACAATGTGACTTTTCTGAACAGAGATCACATAGAACAAGGGACTGATTCCTATTTTAGGCAACAATTTAAAGCTGTGATCCAGTCAAATCTCCTACATATAAGGCCTCTTCTGTCTGCACCAAGCCTTGGAGAGGCTAATTCTGCAGTGTCACTCATGCAAAACTCACACAGAAAAGGGCTAAGGGCAGCAGCACTGATTTCCCATCCTAGATAAGTTACAGTGTTCAATATTTAAATAACCAACCAATAGAGTTACTATTCAGAAAACTGGTTTTGAAAATAAAACTAACTTCTCACTTTAGACTGACAGAAAATCTTCTTCAGGGTGAAATGAGCAAATGAAGAGTTAAAGATCAAGTGCTTGCTGTTAAAATCAGTATGACTTCATACCAATGTTTCCTTCTTACACAACAGTAAAAAGTGTTTCAACCAGCTCATCAGATGTGATCAAAGACTCAAGTGGACACATTTGAAACATAAAATATCTTCTCCTTTTTTTCTTAAGCAAAAGCTGCATTGAATATTTTTTCCTGTATATGCTATTAGCCAACTTACAGTGAAAGCAAAGCCACAGCTTGAGTAGCAAAGCTGATAACTTTTCATAAAAAGTTAACACCACCCAATATGTTACAAACAAATTCCAGTCTTCAGCTATTGCAAGTAATAAGAGAACATTATAATTAAAAAAAATAAATCAGCCCCATTTTACTTCCTTGATGCATATTCAGTGATGACGTTAAAAACAATTTTTATAGAAATCCTGTATACTCACTGATTTATAGAGGGAAATGCACTTTAAAGGGGTGTAAACTGCACGTCTTTATTGATAATGTTACTTTTTAATCTAGCTCAGAAGGAATTTAATCGGATGAGTAACTGTGATGATAAATAAATTAAAACCACAGAAAATGCCCTGGTTTTATGTATGCTGCTGCAGCTGGATATACAGTGTCTGCATCAATCTCTTTTAGACATTTGGAAATGCAAAACAGAAGCATTATTTCTTTTACGTTTATAATGACCACAGAATAATTTTATAGCGAAGAAAATACTTTTAAGGCACATCAGTCATTCCATATGTAGTTCACGTCGACTAAAATCTGTCAATTAAATTTCATTTCTATAGACTCCTTGAATTCTACAAGGTAAAACAAAAGGGAAGGATTATTTTCACAGGCGACAAATCTCATTGTCTACACACTGAGAAACCACTCCAAACGAGCATTAAGTGACAAAGCAGACCTCCATCTTGGTGGGAATAGGTATGTCTAACGAAGCTGTCCAGTAGCTCAGAGGTAGCAGCTATGTACCGTGTGTTGCTTTGGTTGCTCTGGCAATTACATAGTTTCTTCAGATTAAACAAACCTGAACTTTTTAGCTACATTGTTACCTACAAATAATATGAGCTTGCCTTAGCTCTTCCTGATGTAACTTTAAAAAGAATTCTCCATTTTGTAAGAGAGAAATGGCTTTTAATTTCCTCCTCCTTGCTATTTTTTTTTTTTTTTTCTATTATTTATCTGTCTCAGGTACATATTTGTACCAAACCATTTGCTATTTACAAAGGGATGCTCCTGAAAATAGGTCTTAACATCCTTTCTCTAAGTGCAGATGTGCAAACAAAGCTCAAATCTTTTCACAACTCCAAGCCTTATATCAAGGATCCAATAAGTTATGGATTCAAGACTTTGAAAATGTCTCATTTGTTTCTTTAGTGAAATAAAGCCAAATATGGTGCAATCTTCTAATCCTTACTCCTGCAGAACTCCCACTTGAGTTGGCCCTGAAGTTAAATTGTCTGTTGAATTAACACCAGACTCTCAGCTACTGACAACCTTCTTTTCTAGGGTTGAGTGAACCGAATGCTTACTATGAAAAAGTGATGAAACAAAGTGACTGCTCTATCATTTCTCCTTATGCCATAGATATTTCAAGAGAAAAGAGACTACAGACACCTGTCAGACAGATCAGAGGGAGTAAAGAAGGGGATATCTAATGATTCTCAGGCAGAGATTCAGTTTAGCTGTTTCAAGAAGCCTCCCATATGAGATTAGAATTTGTTCTATTTTTCAAAGAGCTGTTTACTATGGAAAGGTTAATTTCAGGCAGATGTCAAATCCTGCTGCCTATGGAAGGACAGATACACCTAAAATGGAGCAGTATTTAACAACAAACAGAATACACACCTTGCAGCAGCACAGCTGGAAAGGGATGTAAATGCTCAGCTGAGTCTTACACTTGGTATGCATTCAGTGGTGAACGTACAGACACCAGACCCTGTTTCTCCTCCTCTTCTTTACAGTTCATGACATTTTACAAACTCATGGGAAATACAGTTTGCTTTAATAACTATTCAAACTCTCTCCCCTTTTCCCTCCCTTCCCCCCAACAAAATCCTCTGAAATCATAAACTAGAAATCCAAACAGCAAAAGAGAAAGAAAGCAACATTAATATTAAAGATTTGGAACAGCTGCACCTTCTTTTGAAATTTGTTCTCATACACCACTGACAATCTGCAACGTATGCTTCTCATTAAAAAAATAAATACAAAGGATTTAGGTGTTCTAGACTGTAAATACGAAGGATTTAAAGACCTTAGTGGTGTGGTGATTGCTTCTCCTCAGCAAATCTGCATAGCAGACTGCCTCCAACTGCCTGTCTGAGGATGAGAGCAGCACGCACTGGGCCCCTGAGATAAGCCTTTTGAGGGGAACTTAAAAAGAGAGGGCGGGGTAGGGGCAGGGGAGTAAGTTCCCCAAGACACATGCAAGTTGAGCTGGTTGGAAATCTGAATTTTTTTATTTTAACTCAGAAAATATTAGGTGAGTTCACAACAATGATTTTTGTTTTCCCCCACTACCTGCTTCAGGACACCAAGGTGCTTAGGACACTGATCTGAGATGGATCTTACTGCCTGGCAATCCAAGGGGGAGAAGTAAGGTCACAGAGTGCATGTGCTCTTTTTCATATTTCATGAAGACATGCAAGACTCACAGGTTTGTCCCACTGATCAATCAAAAACTATGGGAAGAGAGAAAAAGTTTCCCATCCAGCTCTACATGCAAAGACCCCTCCAAAGAAAAGAAACCCCCATGCTTTCTCTTTGACTTAAGCCCTGTGTAAAATCATCATTCAGAAGGTTTTAACAGTACAAAGGTTTATTTAGAAAAGAGTTTGGATTGTTCTTTAGGATTTTTTTTTTTTTTTTTGGCAAACATTTAAATCCTTTTGTAACTCAAAAAAACTGCCAGTGCCTGGTACTTTGCACTTTCTTTGCCAACATAAGCAGTAAAAGCTAATTTCTTACTGGGACGAGACCATCACAGGACCCAGCTGCTCTATTTATAAATACTCAAATCTTCATCACCACTGCCACTTAATCCTTTCCTCCTGATGTCTCTGCTTGTTTTCCCACAAAATTCCAGATCCTGTAAAAGCTGACTGCCTCCCAAAATCAGCGTCAGCCTATTTCCCTCTGTGGACTCCCCATGCCCTCCATCAGGGTTCAAAGACAATCACTCCCCTTCCCTTTTACCCATCCACACTCCAGCACCATTCTGTACCACAGTGAATGCCCTCAGCCTCCCTGGCTCTACCTCTATAACCCACAGCACCACTCTGCTCCACAGAGGGGGCGAGCCCAAATCCCATGTTCTCTTCCCTCCCTTCTTTGTCAGCACAGAGCCTTCTCGTCTTTTAACTCTACTCCTGCTCAAGGCAAATCCATCCCTCCAGCTCAATGCCAGAAGTTCTTCTTCTTCTTCTTAAAAAGAATGTGTTTAAAGGACCTGCGAAAGTCCTGGTTGAAGATGGTGTAGATGACTGGGTTCAGGGAGCTATTGCAATACCCAATCCAGAAGAAGAACTTGAAGAGAGTCTCAGGGACCTCACATGCCTCCCGGCAAATACCATAGAGGCTGTAGCTGAAGAAAAAAGGGAACCAGCAAACTACAAAGACCCCCATGACCACAGCCAACACGAAAGTGAAGCGTTTCTCCCGGGCTTGGGTGACTTTCTTACGGCAGATGCTGCTACGCTTCCGGCGACGGCGATATGAGAATAACTGCATGGAGCGATTGCTAGCACGGGACAGACGGCTGCTAGAGTGCTTGGAGGAGTATGAGTAGGAGAAGGACTGGCTCTTGCTGCTTTTGCGGGGATGCTCCTCCCGGCTCCGCCTCCGTCTACTCTCTGAGGTGCTGCTCTCCTCCAGCTCAATGTCCTCCAGTTCAGAGGCTTTGCGCCAGTGGTGCACTGAATAATGTCCATTCTCTCCCAGCTTCATTCTCATGGATGTGCAGCTGCCAGCAACGCGGCTCAAGCCGTTCTCAGTCTGGGAGGACCCCTCTGGCATTGTACGCTTTTCAGAGAGGGTCCTGGTCCTTAGCTTGGCCACGCGGTAGATGCGGATGTAGACCAACACCATGATGAGGCAGGGGGCAAAGAAAGAGCCAATGCAAGAAGAAAGGATGTACCATGTCTCATCGTTCAGCTTGCACTGGGGAAAACTGTCTCCCTCAGGGTCCCGGTACATGGAGATCAATGGAGGGAAGGAGATGACAGCTGAAATGAGCCAGACAGTGAGGATGATGGCCTTGATCCGCCGGGGGGTCCTTTTGAGGTTGTACTCCACCGCCTGTGTGACTGACCAATACCTGTCGAGGCTGATGGCACACAGGTGGACGATGGAAGAGGTGCAGAAGAGCACATCCAGCGCCAGGTAAATGTTACACCAAGTCTTGCCGAAGTACCAGTAATTCATAAGCTCGTTGGCTAAGGAGAAAGGCATGACCAGGGTAGCCACCAGGATGTCCGCGCTGGCCAGGGACACCAAGAAAAGGTTCTGGGGTGCTCTCAGCGCCCGGCTGGTGAGCACAGCTATCACCACCAGCACGTTGCCCACGATGGTGAAGACGATGAGGAAGCCCACTACCGCCGCCAGGCTGGCCACGGCCGCCGGGGAGTACGGGGAGGGCGGCTGCAGGAGATCAGAAGAGGACGGCGAGGAGGGAGGCAGCGCCAGGGACTCGTTGGGGGAGCCCAGGCTCGTGTTCACCACCAGCAGCAGATCCATGGTGGGTGTGCGGGGCGCCGGAGTCCTAGAGAGCCCGGCGGAGCCCCCGCCCCGCCCCGCCGCCCCACCGCCGCCGCCCCGCTGCCCTCATCGCCCCCCGCCAACGGTCCAACAGCCGCCTCGTAGAGCGGCTTCAGCGGCTGAGCCGCCCGCCTCTGCCCCGCCGGACCCTCAGGGCAGGGCCGGGCAGCGCCTCTCCAGCGCGGCAGGGAGCCCGGCAGCCCTGCCTCCGCCCGGCCCCCGACGAGGGGGCAGCGGGGTACGGCTCGCCCCCGCCACCCGCCTGGTCATGCCCGGCTCAAGGCAGCCCGCAGCTCCGGAGAAGACACCCTCGAGCCAACGGGCGTCGGCGGCGGGAGCTGGATCCTCGCAGGGAGCAGGGTCCGAGGCGGCGGCAGCAGCATCCAATCCCATGGAGAGCGGCCCCCGGTGGCCCCTCTCCGGCGGCGCGGCAGCGCGAAGTCGCGGCTGCCCAACGACTCCGTCCTAGACTCGCATCGCGCTCCCAATCGGCGGCGTGCCCCACCGCCGCGCGCATGCTCAGTGCCCACAGGTGAAGCCGTGGCGCCCGCCCGCTCGCCTCAGTGGAGCGCCCCGGCGGGCGGAAAACCGCCCCGGCGGCTGCTGCTGCTGCTACTGCCGCCCCTTCTGCCGCCCCGGCACCCGCGGAGCGGCGCAGCCCGGACGCCCTCTCCTCCCCGCTGCGGCGCTGTCCCACGGCGGTCTCAGGGAAGGGCGTCGGCGCGGTGCTCCTCGCCACTCAGCGCAGCCCCTTACCCCTCTTGGTAGCCAGTCAGGTGCTTCTCTTTCCGCGGCGCCGGCTGTGAGGGGAAGCGGCCCTGGCGGAGCCCGCCCCGGCGGGTGGAAGCTGCCGGTGCTGTGGGAAGCGGCGGCGGGATCACCTCCCGGGCGTGCGGCGAGGGTGCTCGCTGTGCGGTGCCGGCCTGGCGCGCTAGGGGGCGGCCTTGTCCACCCGCATGAGATGCAGCCGTCACCTGAGGGGCCGCACCGCCCTGAGGGGACCGCAGGCAGCGGGGACCCGGCGGCTCCTGGCGGGGCTGTAGAGCCATGTTTTTAAGCACAGATGTAGGGTACCTGCTAGCCAGGGTAAAGCCGGTTCTCCCGTGCAAGCCCGCAGCGGCAGAGTGCTGGCCTGGGAGGGAAGCAGCGCGGAAAATCTTTGGGGCGTTTGGCTGTAGTCGTGAAAGCAGAGAAACCTCGATAATATCGGAAGCACTGAGCAAACTTAGAGTGGTATTTCCACTGTCTGGGCTTCCGGACTTTCTCTGGAGGTACATGAGAGGTTGACCTATTAGTAGCCAGAGGTAACTAGAGCGGGATACGTCTGGCTCACTGCCCCTTTCCACAGAGGAAAGCAGAGGGGGAGTGGGGCATGTGCTTGCTGCATCCCCATCCATCTTATGTGCCTGCTGTGAGGAACACGTCTTCAGATCTCCTTCACTGATGGCCCTGTGACTTACGTTACCTTCCTTTGGATGGAAAATTTGAGAAGTGACAATAAAAATGAAGCCACGGCCACTTTCATGGCTCTTTCTTCAGCTGAACCTGCTTACTGGAGGGTCGAAGGCGTTTCAGTGTTCATAGAACCATAGAATAGTTAGGGTTGGAAAGGACCTTAAGATCATCTAGTTCCAACCCCCCTGCCATGGGCAGGGACACCTCACACTCTGTGGTGGTATGTGATCCTGAGAAAAGCCACTGCCCTGCATTAGAGAATATGTTGTCTCTTGCTAAGCCCCTTCTTCCACCTCCTCTCTCTACTGCTACCAGTCCCCAGGTCTTCCTCTGGATATTGCCTGTGGTACACTTAGGTGAGGGTTAGAGGAGGGTAAAGAGAACAGCCATATACACAGCGTGTCTCTTCTGGGAGCGTGTCTGGCTGCCTGGATCACAAGGTCTTCAAAGCAAGGACTGTCCCACTGGTCTCTTTGCTGCTGTGCTTGCTTTTCTTGTGCCACTCTGTAAAAAGCCTATGCTTATATAATTCTAACAACAGTAGCATAACCCTAACCACAGGATTAGCTGTGTTCATTTCAGGTGAGCCAGAATATGAATTCATCCCCAGCCAATTAATTTGCTTTTCATCCAGAATAATGTGTTCCTTTTATGCTGTGTGGCAATGTTACTGGCTTGCAGGGGATGAGTGTTTTTCCCCATTGAGACAGTGTAAAAGATACAGTAAAGCGGTAGATATCTCCAGCAGAACTTGCAGCACACAGTGTGCTGAAAACCACCGGCTGACTGGATTCCATGGCTAGTACTTAGTTTTGGAGCTGCCTAAACTCCTTCATCATCACCCTGCTGACTTCTAGAGGAACCTGATGTTTTGCCTGTGGGCATTCACAGTCTGAGCATTTGGTTTATGCCTCCCTCCTGCGCCCCATCTGGACCCAGAAATGCAGTATCCCTAGGTCTTGGGAGAGTCACAGTCTGGTACATGTTCTGCTTATTACTGCCAGGTTTATATTTATAACACGAAATTGGGAGTAGTGAAGGCAAATACACTCCAGAGCACTTCTCTTTCTCTGTATAACATTTAAAATAGTAAAATACTTGATATTTTAATGGTGCACAAGTTGAAATACAACAGCCGGGGGCTTTGGGAGATGATAAGGAATACTCTGATTCCAGTTATCCTTTTAGGGCAACCAGCACTGGCTCCTCTGTTCTCTGTGTAGGTACATGGACTGGAGTATGAAGGGTTAGAAGTGAATATGCTTAGCTCTGATAGGAATGAAAATTCCTCTGGAGATTATGATCTAATTAATCTATTTTGTAAGCAATTTAGTCTGAAGGTTTTTTTTTTTTGTTTTTTGTTTTTTTTTTTTTTTTTTGTTTTTGTTTTTTTTTTTTTTTTTTTTTGTTTTTTTTTTTTTTTTTTTTTATGTTTGAAAACTAATTGACAAGATGATCAGAGAACTGGAGCACCTCTCCTATGAAGACAGGCTGAGAGAGCTGGAGTTCTTCAGACTGGAGAAGAGAAGGCTCTGAGGAGACCTTATAGGAGCCTTCCATTACCTAAACGGGCCTACAAGAAAGGTGGGGAGAAATGTTTTACATGGGCATCTAGTTACAGGACAAGGAGTGATGGCTTTAAACTGAAAGACGGGAGATTTAGATTAGATATTAGGAAAAAATTCTTCCCTGTTAGGGTGCTGAGGCACTGACACAGGGTGCCCAGAGAAGCTGTGGCTGCCCCATCCCTGGCAGTGTTCAAGGCCAGGTTGCATGAGGCTTGGAGCAACCTGGTCTAGTGGAAGGTGCCCATGGCGCATGAAGTTGGATCTAGACAATTTTTAAGGTCTCTTCCAGCTCAAACCATTCTCTGTTTCTGTGAATAAACACATTGTGCCTGCATCTGGAAGAGAAAGGAAATAATGTTGGAACTAAACTGTGCTAGGTAACAAGCTCTGATAAAAGTGAAATGCAGAAGCAGTAATCACCTGAACAACCAAAGTGTAACATATATAACAAAAGGAAATAGAAATCTGATGCCCCCTCAAGTCCTCCTAAATATACAATTAATCTGATAAAGAGGCCTCTTTAAAAAAGCTTACAAAACCACAAGATGACTAAATGAATAGATGTTGAGGTTAGTAAAGTTCAAACAGGAAGTAAATGGCACATTTTTAACATGAAACCTGAATAACCACTGAAGCAGCTTCTTAATATTTGTGGTCAATTCTTCATATTTGAAAGTTTCATAATGGTATCTATAAACTGAGCAGACAAGTGTAACCTTTTATGTGACTGGAGTTAAGGAGAAAGCAAGAATAAATGATCTACCTGGTTCCATCTGGGATTAAAATACAATAAATACAAACTCAAAAATCACATGAACATTTAGGATTCAGGAACTAACTGTCAAAAAGGGGTATATAAGCCCCACAATGTTTAATTCCCTTACTAGCGTAATTATGAAGTTAGACTGACCAAGTATGTCTTAAAGTTGTGTGAACTTGAACTTGAAATAAAATTTCAGCTAATGATTTGGGGCTTCAGGTTAAAAGAGCTGAAGCTTTTCAAGACTTATCTTTGATCAAATTAAGTCAATGCAAAAGTTTCATAACAAAAAGAATGAGACAAGCAAAATGTCTGAGCAATTACTTGGCATTTCTAATAAGGAAATGCCAATTGGGATTTAAAAAAGAATTAAAAAAAGAAATTTGGAGCAAAATATCCACATTTTGTTGTGTTTTTTTTTAGCACCGAAGTTTTACTCTGAAGCTGAAACAATTTGGTATCCAACTCCACTGAAGCCAGGGAAGTAACTTTTGGGTTTTTATGTGTGTAACTGAGATTCAGTTTGCCTAAATAGCCATATGTCACCCCAGCTCATGTATATGGAGCATGGGCACAGATACAAAAAATCTACCCTCATAAAAATCTGCTTAGTCTGACAAAGGTAGGAGCAGGGTAAATGACAGCAGATAAATTAAATGTACTTATTGGAGCTTATGCTTGGTAGATGCTAACAGGATCTCATTAAAAAAAATAAAGCAGTTTAGAGGCTGTATGAGGCTTTTCTAGGCAGTAAGATGGACCTGGCTTAAAATGAACCAAGACCACACTTCCTGAAGTAATCCAGTACATATGGTGCTCTACCAATCTACCTGTATGCTGTCACTGCTGCTTGGGTTCCCTCATCCAGCATCCCAATACAAACCTGCCATCACAGCAGACTGAGAAGGTCCTGCAGAAGCAGAACTATTTCTGACTGATTGTTGTCTCTAATTCCTGTTGTTTTTTACTTGGATTCTCAAACTAAACTGACCTTTAGTTCAATTTGGGCTACCAGAAGACTGTATTGGCCAGAGACCCATGACCTTCATCTGGGTTTAAATCTTGGGAAATCCAAAAGCTGTCGCTTGGAGCCTGGCCAGTTGTGGCTTCAAGAAGTCAAGTCCAAACTCAGGGACAATTACCAAAGGTGACATCAGCACAGCCACTGAAGTTGGTGGAAAGTTTCCTGCTGACACCCTAATCTTTAGGCTTCTGTTAGGTTGTATAAGGACATCTGGACATCTGCTTTGAATAGTGCTTTCATGCCATGCTTGCACAAACACAGATTTAGAAGTAAAACGTGTTCTAGCTGCTTTGCACTTCCAAACATGTTTTGCCTCTTCTGTACAAGATCTGAAGAACTTGTGTGCTTGAAAGCTTGTCTATTTTTTCCTCCCAAACATATCAGATGAGTTCACAGAAAATACTACCTCCCCCTACAGACCTGTCCTCTTATACTTTATATCTTTAAGTCATCACAATTGTAACCATGCTATTAAATGCTCTTCACTGCACTTTATTTTTAATAATCCCTCCCTCCACAGAAGAGCAACATTATGATTTATAGAGGGAATATGTCAGCTTTCTTAATAAAAGGAATGGTATTTGATTTTGAGTGGGAACTGGGGTCCTTACTTCTCCTGTTGTGACTTTGAAAATATGTCTTGGATATACGAAAAGATTTATAGGCCAGCTGGATTTATTAAACATTTGGAAGTTCTCTTTAATCTCTCAAACTAAGCTTTACATCAATAGGCAAAATTATGCAGTCTTATCAAATGTACTAGAAACTGTCTGCTGACAAAACATTCTGTACATCTATATACTTTCTGAGACACAATTTGCATTATAAATCTGCTCAGGATGCCATGATCGAATAGAACAGGTCAGCTGAAATCTCTGTAAGTAGTTAAATAGATAAGCTGCAGTACAAACCCTGTGATAGCAAAATGGGATAGTGAAGTAGCCTGTTCCGGATCTTGAAAGAAAGAGACTAAATGTAACGAAACTGACAGTTACTTTGGAGGAGAGTTCAGGTCTTTCAAAAAGTAAATACTGTTATCAAGGGAAAAATCCTATAGCACTAAATAGACATTGACCTGTAAATTACTGAAAGAAATCAGGGTAAACTTTTAGTGTGCAGAAAAGGAGCCAAGTTCTCAAAAGACTTAAGTGTCAACCTGCTTCCATTGTGGTTCTCATGACAGCACCTGATCATTTTTCCTTTGATACAGGATAATTGGACTCTTTTGTACGTCTAGGCATCAGCTGACCTTTTCTTTGAAAATGAGATTTGGACCAGTTAAGTTCTTGCTTTGTTGTCTACTCACCAAAAAATTAATCGCAGCATCATTTTAAATCCTAAAAAAAATAAGAATGTTTGGGGAAAGAATACCACAGGAATTTATATTTATTTGTGAATATTTGAAATATTTCATCAGAAACATGGAATTAAATGGTTTTCGAAACCACTTTTTCTTTTTTAAAGCAACTTTTGGACTTGAACATCTTTTTCAGCTATTATTTTTTATTACACTGTCCAGTGAAGGAGAAAATTTTGATTGAAATGAGACTGTTTCAAACTCATTCTTCTGTGTGAAAGAATATTTCATTGACAATTAAGATATCAATACCAAATCAAAGCCAGTTTATTCATTATTTTTTCCTTGATGTGGAACTAAAACTTAATCACAATGTTGAAGTTAGCATTATGCTTGAGCTAAAATTGAATGAAGAAAGTTATTGGTTCAGCTCCCTAATTCAATTTTCTTCTCCAATATATTTGTAACCCTTTTTCAAGCTTTTACTAAACAGTGTCGTTGTTGGTAAGACCATGAAACAGAAGTCAAATAATCTTAGTCAGCCATATACTGTCTGACTCATTTCTGGAGGTCTTTTTTGCTTTTGTAATAGAATCACGTCAACCATAACTGTGTTGCAGAGTGCCATTGATTCAGCCCTTTGGAACCAAACCTACCGCAGAATTATTTGTTTGATTCTCCTTGTTACTGGAGAGTCATGAAAAATAGATCTGTCCCCTCTCTTCCTTTTCCCTATTTGTACTGTTTCCATTATCTGTATTCATTTTAAGGCTTCTTCATTTCTTATTTATTAAGTCAGTACTTTAAATAGCCTTTACAGACACCTGTACTGATAGCTATGCCATTTGCACAGGATGAGTGCATTATTTTTCTAGGACTCTGCACTGCATTTGAGGACTCTTCCCCTTGATTTCAGTGGTTTTTTAATCATGCAAGACTTCTGCACAATAATGTGTCTGGGAAATAGTTTATTGTTCTTAACTTATATTAAGCATGCATTTATTTGCATTCTGAATTAGGTTTTGCAAGTTTGTACGAGCTTCAGCTTCTAAATAGAGAAAATTCTGTGTAGATAATTTATCATCTGTGACATTGCCTACCTCTAATTTATTAGTTGTGGGGCCTACTTGGCATAAGTGTAAGAAGCTTTCTTATGACAGATTTTCAACTGATTTAGTTAGGACAGATTTTGGCTGCAAATCCTTACATCTCTGCCCTCTTCATTTATATTGAAATACCCATTTCCACAGTAATGATCAAGTAACAGAAACCATTACAACGGAGGGTGGGGGAGTAGATGGTGCAGTCTTTGGCACCATGGTTCATCACCTCCCAGCTGTATCTACTTCGTGACATACATCTTAATTTTTTGAATCACTATCCAACGAATTTCAAAGGCTGGTATTAATTGCTGTGATAATCGATCATCAAACCTCATGCAGTCTGGGAGAAGAGGCATCTACTATCTTGTACATTGTTCTGTGGTGCTTTGTAGGAGGAAAATTGTGTCTGCACAAGATCAATGAGAGCAAATGTTGCCATGTTTCCCAAGTCTGCTAGAGTGACAACTTCAAAGCGGTATAGTTGACTGCACCAAAGACTTTCCATGGGAACAAGAACAGATTGTATTATTTCTGCTTCAGATGAAACCTTAGGGACATGTCCAAACATCATGTTGTCCTTTTTATTTCCTCATATGTATACTATAGTGATTTGAATTGTATTTGTTAATTTAGCATTCTTCTGTCTTTCAGAGGCTGCTTCAAGCTCATGAAGATTTGATTTCTTTAAGACAGGCATCGAGTTCTGCCATCTTTCACTAGGAAAATAAGATGTTTTTTCTTGCAGTTTTGCCTGGGAGGTGTTCTGCCTTTCTGTTCTTTTGTACCCCTAGAATAAGTTGACATTCATGATTTCCAGTCATTACTCCTTACTGCACTTTCCTTGTTGTGGCTTAAAACCTCCAGTGAGACTTTAAACAGTTTGATAAAATTTTCTCATGTGTCCCTTCAGTGCTGCCGTTCTGCTTTCAGTTCCTGTCTATCAAGAGAGCCTCTTTTATAATTTTTTTTGGCTAATCTTTTTACTGCTTTATCTTTATTCCTATATTCCTTTTTTCTTTGTTTACTTTTCTGACCTTAATGTATTGAGTAGATTTAACTTATCCTGACTTTTTTCTGTAATAGCATCCCATGTGGCATTGCTAATCCACTCTTCTTTCCTAGTTTTAATAAAGAACAGTCTCTGCTATATTGATATAAAATTTACAAATGGCTTCCCATTTTGTATAATGTCAAATACAGCTTTTGCCACAGCTGAAAGCTTATTTGAATGTTACAATTGAAAATCGTTCCTTTTATATTCATCCTTCCTTTATAGGGCTATTAATCTTTCTTATAATATTTTCTTGATATATTTTTAATGTTTGTGGTGGTTATGTATAATTGATGTTCATATGTCCCCAGTGTCCGTGAATTTCATCATATACCGAAAAGAGTTACCTGACTTCTAGTAATGGTGTCAGAGAAGATCCAGCATTTCTTCATGTGTTTAATTTTGAAAGAATAGTGTCCCTCCACCAAAAAGGGCAATACAACCAAGAAGCCTTTTCACTACTATCAAGTGAGCCTTGACTGTACATACCCTATTTGTATCTGTCAAGTCAACACATCGTTTATGTCATGCTGGACCTTGCTAGTAAAGACCAGTAAAAGCTGTGTAAAGAACATTATTGTTTTTCTTATCATATTCATTTGTTCCAGCTTGATATTAGATATTAGTAATTTTCACACATGCACTTATATTATTGCCAAGAATTCTGATACTCTCTATGTATTGTAATATTTCACTTTGATGACTTGAGACTATTTACAGCCTGTATTACAAGCTTTATATTCCAGAAAGGAGCCCACCGTTGGGAATGAGTTGGGAGTAGTGACTTCTAGCAGGCATTACTTCCCTGCTATAGCAGTATTTCTTGGTACACTTTATGCAGTCCACTGGAGAATCACCTGCAGGTCAAAGAGATGCATTTGACATTTTACTGTCTAGTTTGGTTTTCAACTCAAGCATGTAATTAAACTTATGCATGTTCTTCTGTGTTTTGATGAATGGGGCCTTATATTTAGAAATGGCAAATCAGTAAATATCAATACATAACTAAGTGTCAGCAAAGTTTTTAAGTGAAAATGGCTCATTAGAAACATCTTTCAAAGCAGAAAAAGTGTCATAAAATTAATTCTTAATTCATTTAACTCATTCTTTCTCATGTTTGCTAGTAAGAAAGATGAAGCAAGGAAGAGGTGGAGAGAGGATGCAAGGGAGGGAGGGATGAAACTGCTACTTCCATCCCCTCTTCACAAAACATCTGAGGAATATGGACTCATGTGCTGTGTTTTTTTTCCTGATCGCATCCATTTTTTCAACACCTGCAGTGTGCAGTCGGTTATACTTCGCATTTGTATTGAAGCTAATGTTGATTTCCAAGAATATTAGGTAAAACCTGTCAAAATTGCAGTGTTCCTTTAGGATCAACTTATCTACTGAATGTGGTGAACGTAGGCTTTTCCAAATAAGAAGAGTTTAACTCACGAAAGATGCATAGCTGGAGTAGCAGCAAGTACTGTAGCCTGCTATATATCTGTCTTGCAAAGGCAATGCTGATTTTAAGTTTACAGAATATTCAGGAGATCAGAAAGTGGTAACCCATCAAAATAATCAATTAGCAGTAAGAAGACCATAATCAATCAGAAACCTATAGTATCTGTTACCAGTCTTTGATCATTTAAGTTACAGCAAGTATTGCAAATGGAAGCTGGTTTAGCACAATATTTAACATTCCCTTATTTGTATTCTACTTGCTTGTCATAGCTGTATAAGATTCAGCTAACTCTAACAATCTTTCAGTCTTGAAAATAAAAACACAGAAGCCATACAAATTAACTATAAGCTGTACAAAGAAAACATTCATACTGAAGAAGTTTTATTTATACTATGCAGAAATGAAATTTAACTCAAACTCTTGAATTGACATCAGTACTTATGGATCACAAATGCCTTGTTCAGAGCTCAGTGCTGTAAAGGCCCCTAGGTAGGTGTGGATGTTTACTGGAACTGTACCAGCATAAACATTAAATACCAACACAAGAAACAGACTAAATACCTGTGACATTTGTCAACTGCGCCTCCTCTGAAACAGATTCACATTCCTGTTCAACCACAATTTGGTGTCCACTGCAGAGGGACATCTGAGACGTATATGTCTCTTAACATTGCCCACCTAGAGCTAGCATCCCCATTGGAGCACGCCTGAGCTGTTTGGGGAATACTGTTGTTTAATGATGTTGCTGTGAACCAGAGTCAAGTGTAAGGTCTGGGAGTGTCAGCATGGATTAGATAGATACACATGCTTATTGCTGCTATTCAAGATCAATTCTTCTTCCAATGGTTATATTATGTGCATAGCTAATACTTTGGATACCAAAGTAGGCAAACATGCTGAGACAGTGCAGAGAATATCCTGTGAGGAAATACCAGTGCAGCATAGATTTTTTTCTTTCTTTTTATTTCCTCTCTTGATCTTTAAACATGATCACCCCAGTCAGATGTTCTGGTTCATGCTGTTTATATTAAGCAATTCCAGCAGGTGCAATTCTTGGCTTTTATCCACCACAATTACAGTTAGGTTATAAGTAAAGAGTTTACAAGTAAGGGCTTCCTGAAGCACCTGTGAAAACACATTTAATCATTTATATAGCATTCGTTACTTACCATTACACATTTAACTATTTAACTGTATTATCATTCTCCATCAGTTAAGTCGTTGACAAGTTAGCAGTCTTGTTTCTTCTGGTACTTTGATCAGTTTGTTTTGACACCTTTTACTGGGCAGAAGCAATTGGGAGAGATATATAACAGCTATTTTACTAATATTAACTTTCTTTGGAACATGTGTTAACAGAGTGAGTAAAGGGTTCAGAGCTCCCCCTATCAGTGAAGGTCCCATTACCTGACATCAAAGGAACATCTAGTGAATGACAGATTGGGACAGGAGATGTTTCTTCCTTTCTAGAACAGTAACTTGTTCTTGAAGGTGGCCTTAACGTTAGCCACTCTCACTTAATGACTAAAACTTACTGAGAAATAAATTCAAAAATACCTAATGAAGGGCTGAATTTCTAAAAGACTGAAAAGGGCAATTTCTCTTGTGCGTAGTCATGCGAAATTACTCTGTAAATCTGTGACAAAGGAAGTTTCTTTATTGATGGACTCATTTAAAATTTAAAGTATTCCTGCTTTTGAGTGTCTACTTTCTGCTTTCTGTTGTTAGCCAGCTTCTCATAAGAAGGCATTTGCAGCAAACTCAGCAGTCTGACAGAGCAGCCTCCAAGTAAACAGTCACTCACATAAGCTGACAGTTTGGCTTTCATTTAAATCAAAATTTAAATCAAATGGTTTTGGGCAGAAGGCCTGAGCTGCCTGCTCTCCATCCTGCTGAGCACTGTCTGCTGTTTGCTCCAGAGACAGCCTCTGTAACAGGACCACACTGACACTCTCTACTAAACCCATAGCTTATGCAGCTCCACACAGAAAGCAAGCCTGTAATTAAATTGTTCAAAATTTGAAGATCAGTGTGTTTGGCCATCCCTTCAGACTTAATTATTTGCCAAAACACTGTGCACAGGGTGGGAATTAATATTAATTAGGAATATTCTTGAACTGCAGATTACAGCCATTATAGACAGAGGAAATGATTATGAAATTTATGCAACTTACATCTTTAAAAAAAATGTAATTACAACAACAAAGCCCTGTCTCTCAGTATACATAAAGAGGCTAGATATAGATGTTTGTTCCAGGTTAATGCCAGCCTAAGTTGACTATGCTCCACAGGATTCATCCTGGCTTATACTACAGCAAGTGACAAGAGAGAAAAGACCTTTGTATGCTTTCATGTGGTAATGTTGCCTATGGTGATTTTCTGCTGAAAGCATCCTGGGCCATTCTGGTGTGCTGTCTGATGTTCCTCTGCTGTCACCCAGTCCTGCTCCCCAAGGCATGTATACACATGTTCCTTCCGAGGCAGGAGGCATAGCAGGGCCATGGCACCCTGCTTTGTGTCAGATGAGCTGGGGAATACGTTTAGGGCAGTTTCCCGATCCCTAAGCTGCAGCAGAGCTGTCGGTATACTGCTGCGTGGTCAGGAGCTCAGCCTGGGACTTGAGGTCCAGAGAAGGTAATGCCTCTTTTTCTTGTTTGGAGGGTGAAGGTCCAAGCTTTTGTTTCATAGCAGAAAGCATTACTGAGCAACAAAGCAGCAAACATTTCTCCTTAGTGTAGTGCTAAAGGTTAGTAAACTGGAAAGTATTTGAAAGCCCTAAATACCATCCAATTTACTATTGATTAAATGAGAAGAAGAATTCCAGAGACACTTGACCACTGAAAACACGAGGATCAGGAACTATATCTTAATTTTAGAACCATAGAATCACAGAATCATAGAATAGTTAAGGTTGGAGAGGACCTTGAGATCATCTAGTTCCAACCCACCTGCCATGGGCAGGGACACCCCACACTAAACCATGACACCCAAGGCCTCATCCAACCTGGCCTTGAACACCACCAAGGATGGAGCATTCACAACCTCCCTGGGCAACCCATTCCAGTGCCTCACCACCCTCACAGTAAAGAATTGCTTCCTTAGATCCAATCTAAACTTCCCCTGTTTAAGTTTGAACCCGTTACCCCTTGTCCTGTCACTACAGTCCCTGATGAAGAGTCCCTCCCCAGCATCCTTGTAGGCCCCTTTCAGATACTGGAAGGCTGCTATGAGGTCTCCACGCAGCCTTCTCTTCTCCAGGCTGAACAGCCCCAACTTTCTCAGCCTGTCTTCATAGGGGAGGTGCTCCAGTCCCCTGATCATCCTCGTGGCCCTCCTCTGGACTTGTTCCAACACTTCCATGTCCTTTTTATGTTGAGGACACCAGAACTGCACACAATACTGCAAGTGAGGTCTCCCGAGAGCAGAGTAGAGGGGCAGGATCACCTCCTTCAACCTGCTGGTCACGCTCCTTTTGATGCAGCCCAGGATACAGTTGGCTTTCTGGGCTGTGAGCTCACACTGAAGCCGGCTCATGTTCATTTTCTCATCGACCAACACCCCCAAGTCCTTCTCTGCAGGGCTGCTCTGAATCTCTTCTCTGCTCAACCTGTAGCTGTGCCTGGGATTGCTCCGACCCAGGTGTAGGACCTTGCACTTGGCATGGTTAAACTTCATCAGGTTGGCATCAGCCCACCTCACAAGCGTGTCGAGGTTCCTCTGGATGGCATCCCTTCCCTCCGGCGTATCAACCGAACCACACAGCTTGGTGTCATTGGCAAACTTGCTGAGGGTGCACTCAATCCCACTGTCCATGTCACCGACAAAGATGTTGAACAAGACCAGTCCCAACACCGATCCCTGAGGGACACCACTCGTTACCGGTTTCCAGGCATACATTGAGCCATTGACCACAACTCTTTGCGTGCGTCCATCCAGCCAGTTCTTTATCCACTGAGTGGTCCACCCATCAAATTGATGTCTCTCCAATTTAGAGACAAGGATGTCATGTGGGACAGTGTCAAAGGCTTTGCACAAGTCCAGGTAGATGACATCAACTGCTCTGCCCCTGTCCATCAGTTTCGTAGCCCCATCATAGAAGGCCACCAAACTGGTCAGGCAGGATTTCCCCTTAGTGAAGCCATGCTGGCTGTCACCAACCACCTCCTTGTTTTTCATGTGCCTTAGCATGCCTTCCAGGAGAATCTGCTCCAAGATTTTGCCACGCACAAAGGTGAGACTGACTGGTCTGTAATTCCCTGGGTCATCCATTTTCCCCTTCTTGGAAACGGGGGTTATATTTCCCTGTTTCCAGTCATCGGGAACTTCACCTGACTGCCATGATTTTTCAAATATGCTGGCCAGTGGCTTAGCAACTTCATTCACCAGCTCCTTCAGGACCCGCGGATGGATTTCATCAGGTCCCATGGACTTGTGTACGTTTAGGTTTTTAAGATGGTCTCAAACCAGATCCTCTCCTACAGTGGGCCTAGGGTCTTCATTCTTACAGTCCCTGCTTCCACCTTCCAAGACTTTGGTGGTGTGGTCAGAGCCTTTGCCAGTGAAGACCGAGGCAAAGAAGTCATTAAGAACCTCAGCCTTCTCCAAATCCTGGATTTTGGTTGAATGTGAGACAGATTTATTTTAAGGACAGAAAGAGAGAACTGAAGAGATGTTACAGTGGATAGGTCAGCCAGCTGGACTTTTATAATTCCCGAAAAAGAACAGTACAATCAGGTTTGCACTGATCTGTCCACTGTTGGAGACTGTCCCTTAATGATCCAGGTTGCAACAGAGAACATTTTTAATTCAGGCTTTCCAATCAGCATCAGTGACTGCCATACGTATTTGATCAGCCATATGTATATGAAGAAGAAGTGGCCTCTGCTGTGACTGTATGAGTAAAAAAGTCTTGTGAACAATAAGGTACTGATGAAGTATATACTGGATTGTTGCCTTCTTTTATAGCTTTGAGACTTATGGAACCATTTCAAGAGCAGTCAAAAATATCAGATTGTGTGACTCGGCATGCACTTATATGAAAAATATTTTGGAGACCAATATTAATAGTATTGCAGTCCTAATTTTTTTTGAAAGCAAATACAAAATAAATATAAAAGATACATTGAACTGGAATATGAAATGCATCATTCACTGCACTTGAGGTTCTCAGCTCTTGGAAAAGAGGCTATGTTTGTTTGCAAATGCTAATGATGCATGTCTCTATGAATTGATTGCTACTGAAATGAAAAATGCTTACCCGTGTTTTACATTCACTGATAAAAGCAGAAGTCACATTGCCATTTTTGATGCCATGTCTCCTTTAATTTCTAATATATATTTTTTACTGTAGGTAGTGCTGCTTTATTCTTGGCATACTATAATAGTGTATTTCAAATGCTTCTCACTGTTGGCCCATATGTAAAGATCTATATGCTCTATTTAAAGAAATAGGAAGAAATATTTTAGAATAGCCGTGATAAGCCAGTTAAGATAAGTGTATTAGTAGGCATGGTTCAAGAACCTGACAGTGAATTTTTGTTGAATATGTCCCACACTGTCTTATTTTGAAAGTCACAAGGAGGGTATTGAATGAACAAAACACTGAACATGCCATTAGGCAGTTCTTCACTCTTTCAATGCCTTGAAGAAAATAGAATGATAATCTAATAACTTCAGTATTTGATCCTGTCGTGGTTTAAGCCCTGTCGGCAAGTCAGCCATGCAGTTTCTACTCCCCCCCCAACTCCTGGAGAGATGGAAAGGAGAATTGAGAGAATGTAACTCCCACGGTGTCGTGGTTTAAGCCCGTACGGTTTAAGGTCGTAAATTAGAACCACGCAGTCTACTTCCCCCCCCTCCACACCTTTCTTCCCTCCGCTCCTGGAGGGACGGGGAGGAGAATCAAAAGAATGCAACTCCCACGGGCTGAGATAAGAACAGTTTAATAACTAAGGTATAACACAAATCACTACTGCTACCACCAATAATAATAATGATAAAGGAAATAACAAGGAAGAGAATACAACCGCTCACCAACCGGTACCTCACCCCCACCCCTGCAGTGATCCAGCCCTTCCGGGAACTCTCCATTCTACATCCCCTGGCATGACGTGCTGTGGTATGGAATACCTCTTTGGCTAGTTTGGGTCAGGTGTTTCGTCCCTGCTTCCTCCCGGCTTCCCCTCCTCCCTGGCAGAGCATGAGACTCACAAAGTCCTTGGTCAGGGTAAACATTCTGACCAGCAACTGAAAACATCGGCTTTATCAGTATTATTCCCAGGCCGAAAGTCAAAACCACAGCACTGCACCAGCTACTAAGAAGGAGAAAAACTGACTTTTACTGCTGAACAGGACACACGGGTTGAGATAAGAACTGTCCAGTAACTAAGGTATAACACAAATCACTACTGCTACCACCAATAATAATAATGATAAGGGAAACAACAAGGGAAGAGAATACAATGCCACCCACCGAAACAAGCCTGACTGAGCAGAGAGTGCCCTTCTGGGTAACTCCCCGTTACATCCTGGACATGACGTGCTGTGGCATGGAATACCTCTTTGGCTAGTTTGGGTCAGGTGTCCTGTCCCTGCTTCCTCCCGGCTTCCCCTCCTCCCTGGCAGAGCATGAGACTCACAATGTCCTTGGTCAGACTAAACATCTGAGCGGTAACTAAAAACATCGGTGTTATTGGCGCTGTTCCCACGCTGAAAGTCAAAACCACAGCACTGTACCAGCTACTAAGAAGGAGAAAAAATGACTGCTGCTGCTGAACCCAGGACAGATCCTGATAACAAAAGGTGAAGAAAACATTTGTTTTAGGAGTTTGCAGTACTGCTGGATTTGAAAAATCTATGATTGTGGAATTCTTCAAGTAATAAAATCTGAAGTTTCAGGAGAATGGATATTGACTAACAAACAAAGCAATGCATTTCTAATGTGAATAAATCTAATCAATGTGGTAGAGGAATCCTATATTCATCAATCTCTTTAACACAAAGCTATGAGTTTTCACAATATAAAGCATCTCAAAATTGTAAATCAGAATAAATAAGCACAAATAAGCTGTTCCTGGAACTCAAGTATTTCTTGGGGTAAAAGAAAATATTCTTTTTTTATGGATCTCCTGCATTAATTTTAAAAATGAAGGATCAAAATAGCTCCCCTGAAGTTATCGGAAGTTCTTTTCAAAATACTTTGAAGATAGAAAGCAGCTATAAGCCATTTTAATTCAAAATTCTTATTCCTGCAGTGTTTAATTATTGACATTTTAATGTTCCCTGCAATTTGCAGAAAATCCCTTGATGGTTGCATTTACTGGAAAAGATGTTTTAAACTTGGAGTCATTAAGAAGAAAGATTTCTTTAAAAGTAATCAGGCCAGTTTACTTCTTCAAGAGAAAGAAAAAACATCACAGACAAGACAAATAGATCCAGATGTAATCATATAATGTCTTTATAGAATTTTTGATAGTAAGAGAGATTTTCCTTCTATAAGCATATGTATTTAGTCTGGTCCTGACTGTCCAAGTGTCTTATTCAAAGAGTATGGTTATGGTTAATCTCTAATCTTGTAATGGAGTGGGTCTCAGCTGACTGTATTAAAAAAGTCACCTCACTAATGGAAAGCACTTATTTTCCACAGACGAGTTAACATTTTGAATGTTGATCTTAAAAGGTATTTTAAGATTTTTCAATTGTTCACTTCATCTTTGTTCTGGGTTTAGCAGTAGCAGTCATTTTTCTCCTTCTTAGTAGCTGGTGCAATGCTGCGTTTTTGACTTTCAGCCTGGGAACAAAGCTGATAACACTGATGTTTATAGTTGTTGCTAAGTAATGTTTACTCAGACCAAGGACTTTGTGAGTCTCATGCTCTGCCAGGGAGGAGGGGAAGCTGGGAGGAAGCAGGGACAGGACACCTAACCCAAACTAACCAAAGAGGTATTCCATACCACAGCACGTCATGCCCAGTATATAAACGGGGGGCAGTTACCTGGAAAGGCTAGATCTCTGCTCAGTTGGCCTGGGTATTGAGTAGTGAGCAACTGTATTCTCTTCCCTTGTTATTTCCCTTATCATTATTATTATTGGTGGTAGCAGTAGTGGTTTTGTGTTATACCTTAGTTACTGGACTTCTTATCTTGGTTATTGGTTCTTATCTCAACCCATGGGAGTTACATTCTTTCAATTTTCCTCCCCATCCCTACGGGAGCAGGGGGAGGAAGAAAGTCAGGGGAGTGATTGAGTGGCTGCATGGTTCTGGGTTGCCGGCTGGGCTTAAACCACGACAATCTTCAAGTATGATAAGACAAAAAGGCTTGGTTCAGTTGTCTAGATATCTAGTACCAATGGAGATGCATGGCAAACCCTGCATAACCTTCAGGTACTGCATCAGTATTGTTTAGGCCTATGTTTTTAAAATTTAGGCAAATAAATCAAGCCTCAAGCCCACAATTTGTGTATCTTCTTTTAAATATTCAAACGTATTTGATTTAGTATTATAAAAATGTTTTATTTTCATGATTTCCTTCAGGGAAAAAAGTATGGAAATCAATATTTTCCTGAAAAAACAGTAGCATTGCTTATTTTCTATGAGAACATTTGTCTAACTCTGCTTGCCTATGAATGATGCTGGGCTATAGCCACTTGCTAGAATCAAAGATTGGTCTGTCGATTTATTTCTAGCTGTGCTTTGAAATTTTAAGATATGTGGTTGATTCTCTGGTGAAGGCTTTTTTTTTGTCTTAGGTAGATCCTCTTATGTCAGACCAGTAAAAATTTTGTTTCATGCATCATAAGGTGCTATTCTGAGTTCTGTTGCTTGCCTCAGTCTTTTTTATGGTTTTTTTTTTTTTTTTTTTTTTTTTTTTAATGCAGTGATCATTAATGTAAGAAGTGATATCAGGACTTCTACTTTGGCCTCCCCAGATGTTGCTTAGAAAGATTTGCTTACTTGCCTTTAGTCGCCTGGCCGAGCTACTTTTTGACAGAAGACTGTCAGCAGGGGAACTGAAAATTCCCTTTCTTTCTCTTGCTCACAGGCTTTGGCAGGTAGCAGTGTGGAGGAAGGAAGAGTGGTCTGGAACACCCCACAGGCATAGGAGGAAATGGATTTTACTGGCACTGAATTCCTGGCCTCCTTTCCTTTCCAAATTGAGGAAAAAAGCCACACTGAAACCCTATAATTTAGACTGTGCAATTTGATGTGAATGTATGAATTCACATGCACTCACAGGAAGAAGGCAGAATGATATTATTAGTGAGGGAATATGTAGAAATAAAATGCAACAGTTTTCTGATTCCGATTGAATTTGAAAGTGTCTGAAAGGCTGAAGTGGGTTTTTCTTCTTTATGTTTTTCACCAAAATCTATCGAAAAAGCCTTTCAAAAACATTTTAGCAGTTAAAATGAGTTAAAACTTTAAAATGAGATCACACATATTAATAATCTCTGAAATCATGGCTATTTTAGTAGGTATTACACTGGAAAATATGATTATTTTTGTCTTGGCATCTAAAATGGAGGGTTGTTCACCACATCCAGATCTAAAATATGATGATTTTTGTCTTTGCACCTAAAATGGAGGGTTGTTCACTAAATCCAGATCTAAAATATGGCAATTTTTTTGTAAATATTTAATTTTTTAAGAATGATACCCTAGCAATGCATAGTTGTCAACCTTTTAATATGCAGAAACCAGTGAAAAGAAAAAAGCTACTCCCTAAGTATATATTCACCTTAACATCTTGTATAAAAACTCATTTTTGCTATACATAGGATAAATTGAAAGAACCATGTGTTTGCACTACTTCTGTTGACTATCAGCTCGAAGTAGAAACAATGTTGATATAGGTGTCTTGATTAGCTCTTTCCTGTATTACTGACATACAGATTATGCCCTGAAAGTACTTTTATTTAAACATGTGGAAAGCATAAAAATAAATAAATCCATCAGGCAAATTTTGTTTAATATTTTAATCGGTCTGTGTTGATTTTCACACCAACATTTCTCTGAATTGTGTGCTAACATTATTTAGTGAGGTGAGATGTATTAAACTGAATTATTTATCCTGCTATATACTGGGTTTTTCTGCCTAAAAGAGCACTAGAGCTTTTACTGTTCCTCAGTCTGTAAAGATTTATTAAGTAATTTTTAAAGCACAAAGATGGGAAAAATCTTCATCAGCTTCATTGAGGAAGGTAGTGAGAAGCAGTGAACTTGTTCTTTTCATCTTTCTCACTGATCAAGCATTAAATATACAATTAAAGAGAATAATTCTATCAAAGAGCTCCAGTAAAAGCAAAGGTTGATAGGTTTGATCTATTGGGGTACTAAAATGGTTGAGAACAGAATATGTTGCATCTGGCTTGATGATGAAGGGAGCAGCCAATCCCTCCCCATTAAAAAACTGTTCTTTATTCCTCCCACACTCTTTCACTCTGCCTCTGAACCACTATACAGTTTAACTGCAATGCTTCACTGGCAAACTTTGTTCCAATTTATGCCAGGGACGAGCCTCACACCTGCAGCTCCAGTTTAGAATGATGACAGCTATGGCAGCCACAGTGTAGGTGTAAGTGTAGGTGTAGGTGCATTTGCTCTGTTGGACATGTGCATCCGTTACTCTGTCTTTTCCCATGGGGATGAAGGAATGGTCTCTGTTCCTAGAAGATCTGACTAGCCTTTTCCTAAGAGGAAAAGCAATATGCTGCTTGACAAAAACTTTTAGGGCACTTCCATGGGGCCATGTTGCTGTAGGCATGGCTATAGAAGTCAGTGAGAAATCTTTCCATTTCAGGACTACTGGATCAGGCCTTTGCAGTCTTGCACTCCTGACAAACCCCAGAAACCCCAGCTTTCTTTCGTTCTAAAATGTTTTTGGGTGAGCTTGAAAAAAATGAGTATAAAGTGACTCAAGTTCATCCATTAATTTTAGGAAAGAAAAATCTCTATATGATATACACTATCCCAGGTGAAAACCAGAAATATATAACACAAGCCATCATGCTAAACAACTACAATTATCCACTCTCTCCATCAGGCATCATCTTTTACATATATATATATATATATATGTATATATAAAGGGAGATGAACAGCTAAGAGACTGAGAGAAAGCTCACTTTTCACTTGTGAAAAAACCTTATATTAGATGTTATAAATGATAATCTCAGGAGCAACATCGAAGGATGCTGCTAGTTTCATGAGAAAGTCAGTTAAAAATGTCGACAGGTTATCTGCCAGCCTGTAGTCAATAGTACCTCATGTTTCAACTAATGAAACAAACCTTTAAATGTTACAGTAAGTTGTTTTAGCAAGCAGGAACTAAATTAAGAAGATTTCATGAACACAGGCCAGATGATTAAACACACCAAATGGAGTGGAAGACTCTGCTATAAGGGGGCATAGTGCTGCATCACTTGCATACTGACATGGTGCTAAATCACAGTATTCATAGGATAGTTTCTTCATCAATGGATTAGAAAAGAGAAATCAAGATGGCAATGAAATAACTGTATAATAACCCAAAGATGAAAAATATCACCCTTCTCCTGCAATGTGGAAGTTGATTGAGGAAGATCAGCAGTTGTTTTGCCAGCATTAAAGACCTTCCAGTCATGATAAGTATGAGATTTACTTGGTAATTATCACTTTTCTCTGATATCAGCTGTAACTGACAAAACTATGGGATTCAGCATTCATACAGACATTTTCATTCCCCTTCAATCTGTCTCTTTTCAATTCTGTTTCTTATTTGTTTATTAAAATTATTTAGTTAAGATGTCAATTGGGAGTCAGACGGAATGTTTTCCGGATGGTGCATTTTTCAGTTCATTCAATTTGGCCATTTAAAATGTTATTTCTTTTCAGCTTTAGATCTTAGAACTGCTAAAATGAAGATTTGCATTTTCTGTAGCATCATAAAACATCTTTTCTTTTCCTTAATCATTTTACCAGTCAGGCCCAGGAAGTTCTTAACAAATGTTAATCTCTGGGTTAGCATTTGGCATCAATAAATGAATTCAGATGCAACAAAGAAGCCTAAGCAAACAAATCTTTCTGCAAGATCCAAGGTATCAATAGTATGCTGTTGTACGTCCAGTATATGCATCCCACAAGGCAGACAGGAATTGCAATGAGGTATGTAAACAACAGGATAGGTCTTCCAGAAAGTTAAAATAACTTTTTCAGGTTATAGTACTTCCTGTGAGCCCATCATCTGAAGGACAGAGCAGTGTAAGAAGAATGAAAAATACAATGTTTTGTTTTTTAGCCGTGAACTGAAGGTAGTCTGGCAGACTGGGAAACTGGAAAGAACCCTAGTAAAAGAAGTTGAAGAGAAATGGATGATAAAGCTGAAACAATGATCTGAAGTGAAGGAATTACACCTGAAAATGGATTTATCTGTAACTCCTTCCATCATAAATGAACACCCACACATCACACACCCGACATAGTGAAAGGTTAAAGTGGAATAACTTTAGTGTAGAAGCTGTGGGATGGAATAGGAATAAGCAGCTGCAGGCACTGCACAGTCGCTGCTCAGAGCAGAGTCCTGCTGGCCTTTTCATTCCCTCTGTATTCCTTGGGCCTTGCTTTGAGAGCAAACACTTAATTCTGCTCCAAATAGATGTGCTGAGCAATGCTGAAATGCAAGAAGGAGAAAAGCACAGCAAGCAGCTGCATAGCTCAAACCACACGGGCTGGGCTACTGCAGCACCCAGCATCCTCACTCTTCTCAAGCAGTAAATAAAGAGGAAGGTTCTTTAATTTAAGGAAGCAGCTGTATTTTAATGGCCATGAAGAAGCTGCTGGTTAAATCTCTGTGGCATAGTTTGCAGCTATGCCTTATGAAAAGCTCACAGAAATTAATGGAATCCTTTTTATTAATTTCACTGTATTTCTGATGTGTTTTAAGTGCTGCTATTCCTGACCTGTTCACTGGTTCATGTGAGTAATGTGTTTATGTAGGTGTGGCTGGATGTCCTTGGGCTTTTCTAAAAATGCACATCATTTTTATTTGTCCTCTGTCACTTCAATATTTGTGTCTGCCATGGATCTGACCATCTCTAATAATGTTCTTGAGTGTGTCACTAGTGTAGAATTTGCCATTGGTCAAAATAATGTGCAGACACACAAAGGGAATGAGATTCTAGACCTAACTGATATACAAACCAAAGCTCAAGAATCTTGAAGAATAATAAGATATTTTCAAAATAAGACTGATGAAGGTGCACAGTTTTATTCTAAAGTAGCTGCAAGGAGTTTAGTTTTCTGATCACGACATATGATAGAGATATCTTCAGATGTTATCTAGATTCCAAAGATTGCTTGTGCTCTAATAATCTTAGGTTTCCTGCTGAGTATGGCGGCTGAAAGTATGCAGTTCCCAAATAAAAACAAATGCATGAAACTATTTTCCATCTTTGTGACTATGACAAATGATGCATTAACTATACTGATGCTATATTAGTCTGGTCATTTAGCAAAAGCACTATGGTGCTTATTCATGCTCAGTGGTCCAGAATAAGGCCTCAGGAAATGTTTGCTCAGACTAAGTGTGCGATGAATGAAAAAAATATGTTGGGTAGTTCTTTTTCTTTAAGTTAAGAAGGGTATCAGTAATGTTTCCTGTTAAACATGTTAAGCCATGGGAATCAGTCATGTTTCTCCTGTTAAGCCTATGACTTTATAAACATAATTAAAACAGTTATAATCAGATCCATTTTTTAAAGTCCTATCAGCTAAAACAGGTCCCTCTCGTCATCCATCATGTTTGTACAGAAAAACCAGGGAGGGAATTGACATGCAAAACCCCAAACATCCAGCACAGACTGTTAGGTCTAGGCAGCTGACGACATACTTGTCACATCAACATGATGTGATGGAGACAGTCATACTAGTTGTGCCTGGTCTCTTGAGTGTTTCACACTGTTCAAAGCCATTTAGATAAACCTATGATTGATGCTGCCCAACCAGTAAGTCTCAGTAGACCGGCGCTGGTTCATGCCTTCCAGCTCAGAGTTCATACATCACGCCACATGGGATTCAACATCTGGCTCTGTATATGATACAGACTGCTAGAGGTGCATCAGAAAAAGGTCATTACAGAAGACCTAAAAATTGCTAATATCCTCACCAGATGGCATCCCCCCAGTAAATGCTACTGCAGTTTAGGGACATAATTTTAAAACTGATTCTCTTTGGCAGCTCATATTTTCAGGTGTAAATGTTTCTGTAGCTTCAATCACCTACACAGACTGTCAGGAGGCATATTTCATCAAATAAATTCTAGGCCAAATTGATTTACACTACAAGAAGTTATGAGCCAAGATCTGTAAATTTCTGACATTGGATTTCTATATTTTTTTTTCACGAGGCATTTGGAGTTTGAGCTGAGTGAAATCTTCTTCGCTTCGCAAGGTTCTGAATTGGGTTGGCAACACTGGATTGAATTTCAGTCTGTTTAATTTAATTTAAACCAAAGCTACTATGGCAATTAATCTTGGTTAACAAAAACTCCTGTCCTTGCTGGAGATGTAATGTTTGGTTTACTTTCTATGAACTAAGAATACCGACTCTTACTGATGCTGAGCAGGCAAAGAGGTTCAGTAAGAGCAATATGAATACTGCAGAACATCCTGAGCACTAGGATATGTCTGTATATAACTTAATTTTAAAACCACTTCTTCTTCTGAGCCTCTTTATATGATTGGAGATTTCTGTGGAACTTAATGTAAAAACTGTTTTGCATAAAGTTAATCTCCTGTGTATTTGCAGGATCAGGGACATAGAGAATAACCCACATCAGTGCATCATTTTTAATTACATTCTGCTATATAAATAAGCCCTCACTAGTCATCATTAACTTTAGATGAAGCAAAACATTATTTAAAGCAAAAACTCTCAACTACCCTTGCTCCACTGGAGTTGTTTTTCAATTAAGGAAATATTTGAACCATTAAAGTGAATGCTAAATATGATATGGATATATTATAAACACACAGTATTGGACTCCAAAATGCTTGCAGAAAGTGAAAGCTCTCTTTCAACTTCAGTGTTGTAAAAGATCTTTTATATTCAGCTTAGAAAACTCGTACTTGAAATTGACTATAAATTTCCTTCAAATGTAACTTAAGTTTGGGTTTTTTCTTCTGGTTTGGAAATTCAAATAGGTGTTGCAGCTGAAGACAGCATATGTCCTCACATGTAAAAATAAACCCCCAAACTCTGATAAAATTCTTTCTCTCTGTCCAACCACCCCCCCTAAACACACATGCATGTAATATAGCCATGAACACAGCACTGCCTTCTGTACCCAAACCTGTTCTAGTGTGAGGCATTATACATATGACAGAGATACCTCTTCAAGCCATGATTCTGCATATCCTATTGTATTTATGCATGTTCTGTGTATTCTTTGAACTGAACTTATCTACTTCCCTGCATTTCTCTATTCATCTCTTCTTTTGAGGACAAAACTGCTAGAAAACTGTGTCCAGCTGGAAATCTATTCTCCAACTGGGAAGCCCAAGATTGTTAAAAGGAATCTCACAACATCCTTGGCAATTCAACTCATGTTGCTTCATATTTCCTATTAGCTTTTTGAGAATCTGCCTTTTTTAACTGATCAGTTTTGAACTGAATTTGAATTTTGAATACCAGAATTGATATATTTGACCAGATCCCTCATTACAAAGACTTAAAAAGGGCAAATTTCAAACCTATCAGGTTTAAGCCTTATATAGTCACTGATTGATATAGATTGTAAGGAGCTTCTGGATACCAATTATTTTAACCTCCTGCTCAAAGCAAAGCCATATTCAAAGATGGATAAGCTTGTCCAGCTAAGTTTTGAAATTCTCCAGCATGGAGGTTTCTCATAGCAGTCAAGGTCTATAACACAAAGAGCACAAGGTTTTAAAGAGAAATAATCTGTCATTAGACCAGCAGATATAGCTGGAATAAACAGAATATCTTTCAAACATATAAGCCTCTTCAGAACTATTTGGATAAATTGGCATTTTGAGTCAATCCAGCTCTGATAATTACATCAAAACCATCACTAGCAACATCATCATCTTTAAACCAACCATTGCCTTGAAATGAAAATTAGTGTTTCAACGATTAAAGCAAGGTGCTTCATCATGCTCATACCTTGAGAAGCTTGACATGCCAAGAGAAAGAAGGTCATTAAAGGCTTTGGAGACCAAAAGACTTTCAGTAGTTACATGACACAGAAGACTGACATTTCAGTACTGAGGGACTGCTATCTCTTATTCCCCAGCAGTTTCCCTCTGAGGACTGTAAGTTTCCAGTATCCCTCCTAGGTGCTTTCTCCTGTCAGTAGACTCCTCTTAGTAGCCATTATATGGAAGGTTGCAGTCCAAAGAGAACCTCTTTGTAAAAATAATTGGAGAACAGTCTATTGCATATGACATCCCTGTGCACATGCAGACAAGGTCTACATTCACTGCAGCACTCTGAATGGTCTTCATCAATAGCATTCTTGCAATCATAAAATTCTAGAATGGTTTGCGTTGGAAGGGACCTTAAAGTTCATCAAGTTACAGCTCCTCTGCCTCAGGCAGGGACACCTCACACTAGACCAGCTTGCAAGTGGTTATCCCTTAAATTTACCACTTTAATGCACTATTCTGCATCAGTACTATAATACTATAACAAGGCATGCTAAGAACCTGCAGAATTTAAACTGTAGTGCAGAGCTCTGTAGCAAAGGAGCAGACTTCCTGAACTCCACTGAAGTCTATTGTCAGGCTGTCATGCTAACTTATTTCTCACTAGGATTGCTAAAATGCTAAACTGTAATTATATTCATGTATATATACATAATACTGTGATTTCTAAATTGGTTGTTTACTTGTCTGGAAAGGGAAGGTGTTGTTTTACAGAAGAGGGATTTTGAATAATTAGTCACTCAAAATTAAGACTACTCCAAAGTACATATTAATATACATCCAAGGCAGTTTAATCAAGAATGAAACAATTAGAAGATGTTCCTTAGTAGAATGCGAATGCTGGCAAACTGACTTGGTTAGGGAGTCAGACTGTTGTAAGGCGAGACTCTCATTCTGGCTTAAGAGATCAGCTGCTCTGCAGAGGCAGTGGGATGGCTCACTCTGACTGCCCAAGGTTGCAGAGTGAGTTGTAATGTGAGATCCCATGCTAAAAAAGAACATGATCAACCAAGTATTAGCACTCTTAACATCTTTTGGAGATGTAGGAAGGCTAATAATACTGTCTTTTTACCATGTTTTGGCTTTTTGATTTATCTAGCAACTGCGTGTGTACAGGAGCCAGCTGGATCAGGGCTCCAAGCTGTAAATGCCTGAGGGCTTGTTTTCATTATGTATTTCCATGTGCACAGATAAGAGCTTAGTCTCAGCCATTGCCTTTAAAAGTTGGCTTCATCTGATTAAGTGTGGAAGTCTGTGTACTTTCAAGCAGTTCTGGGCTCTTCTTTCAATCATTGGTCAGAATCAGTTGCTCTTTGGATATCATTTATCTCATCCTAAAATGGACACCTACATTTGGTCAGATGGATTTCCCTCCATTGGCCAGAAATGAGATATTGGGATGACACAGACATAGATGTCTACATCATAGATGTTGTAAATTAAGAGAACTGAATCTCCTTGAGTGTTTATGTTCTTATACACGTATTAATGTAAATGATACCCATTTTGGATCACGATTTATCAGTCTGCATCAGGGTCAGAAGTCAGTGGTATTGTCTCAGTGTAGAATAATTATGAGGTCAAATTCAGGCTGACAATGTCAATCTGAGCTAAGATATTAAAGAAAGCATGAAAAGAATAAAACTTCTAATAAAATCCAAGGTTAAAGCTGCTATCTGTAAAATAATAATAAAAAAAAGACAAACGGATACAGGCTTTTTAAAACATATTTTAGGACGTATTTCAGGTAGAAAAAAATGACTTTGATGCTGCTTCAGTGCATGAAACAGTGAAGATCGAACAGAATAGATTATTTGCTCCACATTTAATAATTTTGATTCAAGCTATCAGTGTTAAACATTATCATTTAATACTGTTTTCTGTCAGAAACATAAAGTTTCTCAGAAGGAATTCAGATTAAACACCTGCCTCCGTAACTTCCAGGTGAGTCCCCAGATCCTGGGGCTCTGCTTGTTAGGTGACAGGCTTTTCTCATTTGATCAGAAGTTATAAAACCTATCATATTTCTTCCTTTTGGAAAACAATGAAAAAGTTTTGAAACCTGAATATTTCTCTTAAAACAATGTATATTTCCCAGCTAGCTTCAGTTAAATTCCTTCTATCTATTATTGTTATCATTTATTCATAACCCAACCTCAAAGACTGATGTCACTGATCACTGCTATTCTGTCATGTTCATCCTAGAATCACACAGAATTATTTAGGTCAAGGTATTAGTTCAAAACAGAGGATGACTTCCAGATAATAACTTTTCTCAGATCCTGCATGGAGACAGAAATTTCTAATCTATTTAAATGATACTGGTCAGGCAGCATCCTTATAGCACTTGCAACAGTAAACTCCACTTTGATCTTTCCTTTCTATCCTCTTTCTAGTTCCATATGCATGGCTTTTTTACCTGCCTTCTCTACCTGATATCAGTCCCTTAGGCAAACAATATCAGTGGTAATGATTATGAGCCAGCATATTTTATACTCTCCTAGGTGTTATTAATTGAGAAATGGTTTCCCAAGGAATCCCCCCTCATATGATTTTGTTTTACAGTTTAGGTTTGCTCTCTCTGATGACTGTTTCTAACCCCTAAGAAATTCTGTTGGCCACACTGATTTTGAGAGAGGGCAACGGTCATTGCATTGCTCATTTGCCTATCTATGCTTTGCACCAGCACCAAACACTGGCCCAGGGGACGCACTAGCGCTGTAACGACGATGATGATCAATACAGTAATTGTGTATGCTATAATAACTAGAGTTAATGTAGTGTAATCCACTGCACTGGGCAGTATACTAAAAAGAATAAAAGGGCAAATCATGCCCGAAAGGGTTGATAAGCTTAGGATAAATCAAGAGATTGCAAATGGATATAGAAAGGAAAAATAATGGAAAAATTTTACCCAGCGTGCAAGGCAATGGCTTCAGTACATCAGCAGCCTATCTGTTCCCAAGGTATTGACTTTTGGTTTTCATTAACAAATTCAGGTAAGCATACAGATCATAGAAAATAAAGGTGAAATAGCCTGTAGAGTTCATCTAGTCTATCTCATGCCACAGGCAAACCCCAGGGAGGTTGTGAATGCTCCATCCTTGGCGGTGTGCAAGGCCAGGTTGGATGAGGCCTTGGATGGCATGGTTTAGTGTGGGGTGTCCCTGCCCATGGCAGGGGGGTTGGAACTGGATGATCTTAAGGTCCTTTCCAACCCTAACTATTCTATGATTCTATGATCTGTGCCATTCCTGCTTATACCTAGGCATGTACTCTATGTTGCATAATACTGTAGCTGAGCAACCTATCACAGAGTTCTACTAACTTTACTACTGGGCACTTTTTACTGATATTTAATCTGAACTTTTCTTGCCAGAATTCATTACAGAGCTAAAGAACAGATTCTTCATTGTTCTTGGCAGCAACTTTTTACAAATCACAAAATCATCGTCTTGTCTCCGTTCAATCTTCTTTAGGTGGTACAAGCCTCTGAAATCTCCCATAGCTGGCATTTTTTAGGACTCCAGTTATTCCTGCAGCTCTCCTGTGAACTCTACAATAGCTCAACATGTCGATATTGACAGACTGAGTTGGGCTTGTTCAGCCTGGAGAAGGGAAGGCTCCAAGGAGATCTTAGAGCAGACTTCCAGTACCTAAAAGGGGCCTACAAGAAATCTGGAGAGGGACTTTTTACAATGGCACGTAGTGATAGGATGATGGTGAATGGCTTTAAACTGAAAGAAGGCAGACATAGATTAGACTTTACGAAGACATTTTTACTGTGAAGGTTGTAAAGCACAGGAACAAGTTGCTCAGAGAAATTGTGGATGCGCCATTCTTGGCAGCGTTCAAAGCCAGGTTGAATGGGGCTTGGAGCAACCTGGTCTAGTGGAAGGTGTCACTGCCCATGGCAGGGGATTGAACTAGATGATCGTTAAGGTCCCTTCCAAGTGTCAAAGCCTATGCTAGACCAAGAACAAGACATTACAAAATCCCATTTGGTATGTCTGTTAGTTCTGAGAATGAGTCTTTGGTAATTATTCCTTAAGAATGCATACATAACCGGCATTATATCTACCCTAGGTGACATGGGTGACCTAGCCCATGTCTCCCTACTTTTCATGTGAGAATATTGTGTGAGATGGTTCCAGGAATGAGTCAAGACATGATTCAGTACTACTAGTACTGTCTCATGATGCCAATCAAGCTATTACAAGAGAAAATTATAGCAGTTTGACATGATTTACTCATTTCCTTATCATCCTATGGCTTCATACAGATAATTTTTATTTCTGTTCCAGATTTTTTTTAAAATATTGAGCTCTATTTGTCTTACAGTATTTTACACACACCCCCCCACCCTCAAAAAAAGTTCTCAGAAATAATCCCTATTGGTTTTGAGATTGCTTCAGTCATTTCTTTAACTAACTTGAATGAATCCCATCAGGGCCAGCAGTTATGAAAAGATTCAACTTGTCAAAGAGCAACTTGTTACTTGATCTTTTCCTGTTCTGTGTTGATGTTTTATTTCCCAGTGATATTGAACATTCTAACCATTTGACCTTTTTAGCAAAAGCTGATGTGGAAGAGTATTAAATATCTTTGCCTTGTGGTGCCATCCGTCAATGAGGTCGCATTTCACATTTGGGAAAGAAAAATTTAAAATGAGCACAACTTTAATGATGATATATCTTATAAACCATTAGTATTTCTGCTAAGAAAATGAAAGGATTTAGACTACAAGTGCTTTTTATTTACAATAGCTTATAGCCTGAGTGCTATAAGATTATATGAACAGAATTTTGACCCAGTTATTCAGCTGTAATAATAGAAATTACAATAGTGATTTTTTAAAACTAGGCATGCTGCACTTTCTTTATTCAGAAATGGCTCATGTAGCTGCCTTATGAGTCAGGGGAAGTGCTTTTATAGGCTACTGATCAAGACAATTAAAGCATGTTTAAGATGTCTAATTGATTTATTCTGTAACTTGAAAAAAACCCGTAATGTTAGTTTGTGCATTTTCATTCATTAATCATAGAATCATAGAATACTTAAGAATTAACTAAAAATGCATGCAAAAGAAAAGAAAAAGAAATGCACATTTATTGTTTAAACACCTCAACAAAACTGAAATGTGCCATTTCACTTATTTACATTTTTTTCCATATAGCTGTTCCAAAGAAGAGTGAAAATGCATAGCTCTTTTGGGAAGTAACCGATTTCATTCTACAAGCAGAATACATTAGTTTGAAGAAGCACAAGTTTGTTTAAGACAGTGGGTTATACCAGTCCAGAAATCTGTTGCATGACATTGTCTTCTATTTATCTTTTTCAGCAGGTTTTAAATAAGGTCTCTGTCCTAAAATAATGAGCTTTGCCTCTTGTCTATCTAAGCAAGACTATGTAGATGCATCTTCCAAGGTACATATTTAGCTTCATGGAGCACCTAAGAAAATGAAGGAAGTTCTTACTAGCCTGTAGTATTATGTATTCCAGGAGCCTCCTGTGCAGCTTTCTTTGTACCTAGCAGCTCCCACGGAGTCAATTTAAATATTGAGCCTGTTCAGTCTACGAGGCATGTGGATAATTTCTATTAATGCTAATGTGAGCTATTCATGCATCAGGGAAACACATCTTCATCTTCTTAACTTTCTGTTTTCACTTTCCAGGAAGGGCTTGGAAGGATTCTGCCTGTGTGGAAAACTTAACACTGACCAAGGATGGTTTTTTTTACTTTAGAAATATTTGGAATTTATTCTTATTATTTTTTTTTTTCATGAAGAGGTTGTGTCAGCCTGGTCCCTTGAATTCTTCCCTCCTTTACTATGATTACTTGGAATTGGATTAAGCTGTTGCCTGACCCAGGCTCTGTTTCACCAGCTCCCTGAGAAAGTGGATGAATGGGGAATTCTCCCTACCTCCCATCTGGTGTACTTTCCACCGGACCAATGTCATACCACTCCCTGCCTGTTCACCATCTAAACATGCTGTCTAATGGCTGAGCCTCAGGAGGAGCAGATTTGGAGCTCTCCAGACTTGTACTCAGGGTGGGCTCAGCCCCCTCAGACCTTCTGTCATATTTTGTGCCACAACACTAATATGGGAAATCCAGGAGGCACAATCACAGCCTGGTCAATCACAAAAGATGACAACAGAGACATTTAGAAAAACTTGAATTTTGCAATGCATGTACAGAAACATTAGGCCTTGGTTCAGCTTTCTGTTCTCCTTTGGCCACTAGTTATTTTGTTGAGAACACTCCTCTGCTGTCATGGGTTTCCAGCTGTGTGGTCCTGTTTAGAAAAAAAAGCTGTGCATAAAAACATATTCTGAAATGACATTAGGAAAAACCAAGATGAAATTCTCTGAAGGTAAGGCATCAAATTCAGGAATGCACCTAAAGACCTGCCAGCATCTGTCTTGCACTTCTTTGATTTCTATGAAAATCAAAATCTGAGTCCAAAGTGTTGAATTAACATTAGAAATTCCTGGGGAAATCATGCTGCTTGAATTTCATGTTTAACTGTTCAGTGGAGCGTTATCTGTAAAGCAGGTTTGATTTAAACATTCCTGAGGATCAAGAAAATACCTCAGCAACAGGTAGGTGCAATAGCTTTAATGCATCTTTTTTGTCTTGTCTGATTCACCTAACCTTGCCTTCCAGTCAAAGCATCTTATTATGTGTCAGCCTGCTGTCCTGAAGGACACTCTATTATGAGATTTCTTTCTGATGTCAGTACTTACAAACCTACATGAAGTCATCCCCTTAATCTTCTCTGCACAAATCTAAGCTAGCAGAGTCTTTGATTATATCAGTATAAAGAATGATTTTCAATATTTTCATCCTTCCCATGTGCCTTCTCTGTACAGTCTGCTGTTTAACAAAATCCTTCTTGAAAGAACTTTCTTGTTTTCACGTTCATGGTGTTCCACTAGTGCAATTCTCAGTGGAAAATTCACCGTTATCTGTAACCATGTCAGGACTTTGTCAATAAGAGGAAATATTTGGAAACACCATAAAACTGTAAAAGCATGAACTCATCTTCATGTCGTTATCTGCTGTGACTCCTAAGTCCTCTTCATCCATGGTGAACACAGCCAGAGTTCCACTTCCTGGGGTCTTAACACCAGACTTGATGAGGGGCATGTCACCTTTGTGGCTTATGACCCTCCCACTTCTATATCATCTGTCAATACTTCTCGTAGCTTGTTAATAAAAATGCTAAGTAGTATAATGCTCATTGGCTGACTGTATTTAGAGATCCATAGATTAAGTTTTCAGTGGTTTGAAAAGTACTCAATGTGATCTTTTTTTTTTTATTATTTTCATTTCTAATGAAATTTTCATTTCTAATGAAAATATGGTCTGAGACAGTAGAAGGCTCTGTGCTTGCATCCGCACTATTACTTTTTTAACCAAATTTATGACATCAAGGGAATATATCAAGTTAACTAGCATGACCTATTGACAATGAATCCTTGGCAATAAGAAAAGATCTTATTACCCATCCTTGCTTTGGCCATTCTTTAGAGCTGAAAAGCCCAATAGACCCACCAGATTGCACACTTTACCTTTTTCAGATTTTCTTACAGCATTGGCTTCCTTTCAATTTTCTGAAACTAGCTGACTGTTCCCAGTTTTATTGAAAATCAGTGTTAAGGATCCACAGAGCTACTCAAACAGCATTTTTAAACTCTCCGATGCAAGCTATCCAGACCTGCTTACATGAAAAGATCTAACTTCAATAGCTGCCTTCTAACAATTCTTTGAGTCATGTCAGAATGGGAAATACATCATCATTGTCATCATCATTACTACAACATGCACTTGCTATCACAGCATATCGACTGTTTTCAAAGCCTGAAAGAGAAATATGTAGAGAAGCTTGTCTTTTCTGCTGTATTGTAGGCCATTCCTTAGAAATTGAATCATAGAATCACAGAATGGTGATTTGGTTTGTAAGGGACCTTAAAGATCATCCAGTTCCAACCCCCCTGCCATGGGCAGGGACATATTATACTAGACCAGGTTGCTCAAAGCCCTGTCCAACCCCTCACTTCTTTACATATTCTTTTGTTCCAAATTTGCTTTAACAATCTCTTTTTTTATCCTGAACTTTGCTGACCACATAGTTTTCCTCGTGGTTTTCCAGTTCTTGCACTTTTATTTCATAACTTATATTCTTCAATATCCACTTTTTTCTTTCTTTCTTTTATATGTAATGAATGTGATACATATTATTATTATTACTACCATTATCTCATTTTACTGCCTAGGTCTCACTAGCTAAAAGCTGGGGTGATTTAATTTTCAGCTGCAGGGTTCTGATTTGTTAAAAATTTATTCTTAAGTTTATGCTTTTCTATTTGGATTTTTTAACCCAAGTTGATATGGTCAAAGCTGTCCTCAGCTCCGTGACATGGTGAAAATGTTCATATAAAGCACAGAGCTCACAGATGCAGAGCACACATGATCAAGTTACAATTACTTCAAGTTATATCTACATAGAGCAATGCAGCATCACTTAGTTACCTGAGCTTACTCTGAACAGGCTAGCAGCATTAAGGCCGCTTGTGTGATGATTTGGAGCAGTATCTCTTGACATAACATTTTAATGTTGAATGCTATCTTTTTTTAGGTAACAGCTATGTTCTGAAGAGCAGCAGCTGCAAGACTTCAACAGTCACTGTCAAATACTCTGGCAAGGTGCAAAACAAGGTGGTTCAGGTGCAGTTGCTTTGCAAAGAGGCAAATACTGATGACTGAGGGGGTGACACTGAAGTTACCTTTATTCTGACATCATTTACCAGTTTCAGATGCTCAAGAGCAAGAGCAGACATACAGTTTGTGAGTACACAGCCACCTCATTTATTGTTTATATGCATTGCAATGGGCTGGAAATAGCCATTATTAGCCTGATCATTAACATGCTCACACCCCACCACTGGGCACCTAATGAGTCTGTGCTGACTGACTGGATGTCAATATATTGCTCTTTGAAAAGGGAGGATCCTTGATCTTGCTGTGTTGCTATTTTCCTGCCCTTTCAGTTTGGGTTTGGTTTTTTTTTTTCCCCTTTCTATTAGCATTTTTATAACTTGTCATGGAGTTACCTTTTTTCCCCTGAATATTAAATGATTCCTATGCTTTGAACTATTACTAATGAGTATCAACCCCACAGTCTCACCTTCCTGTGTTTTGACTCCCTCATTTTGCATGGTTCAGTAACCCACATGCTTTCTTGCTCATAGTGAGCTGAAAGCTCATCATTAGCTTCTTTCAGTGAAGCTGGGCTCAGGATGAGAAGACAGCGTGCTGCTTATCTGTGCCTACAAGAGCTGAGACAACCTTCCTCAGTTCACAGAGAATTCAGTGCATTCCCACACTTTCCCACCTGAGAAACCCATTGAGTCTCTAGGAACCCTGCTTCAATGAACAAAAGATACCCCTGATCTGCAGATCAGCAGCACCTGACCTTGATTGAAGAAAGCAGATCACAGCTTCATAACAAACTCCATGGCAAGAAAATTACATGTCTCAGTGGCATCTTCCTGGAAAGAGGAGCTGGGAGTTGTATGTCTATGAAAGCACAGTCCTTCCACCTCCACATGCACTCACAGACCAAGTACTGCATGCAGCTGCCTTAAGTGCAGCCCAACCACACGGGGAAGTAAGTTGTATCAGCCCGGTGGACTGCGATGATTGCTGAGCTGGCAGAGATTCAGACAGATGATATAATTTTCAAACATAGAATAACACTTTACGTTCCTTTTAGTCCACACAACCTTTCCTAAACAGGTAATAAGAGGAGACTTTAGCATTCCAGTCATGCAGATCTCACCAGGCTTCATCCTTCCCTGCAACGTTGAATTTATACTCATAAATACATTCCAATTATTGTTATTACATGGGTCAGTAACATTGTTGTATAGGAAATTAGCACGTTTCTCTCCTCTTATCTGTGGGTGCCTTAATTTTGGTCTTGACATTTTGATTTAATGCTAAATGAGTGCTTATTTATCCCCTCCACTTTTATTAATTGAATACCTTCCTAATTATCCCCTCTGTCAATCCCCTTTAGCAGTGAGCCACAGGTTGCCCCAAAAGTTCACTTGCCTCCAAAGTACTCTTCACAAAATGTCTCTTCCACAAAAATCCTCTCTTTACCTCACTTTTTTCCCCCCAGCATTTCACTTCCACAGCCTTACACACTGCTTCTTGCAGAGAACAGCAAAAGCTGGTCCTCAGATATGGTCCTTACATATTCAGCATCCCTCCAGGTTCTTTGTAAGTCACCTGCAGTCCGTGAATCCTTGTTGCAGTCTTAGTGCTTAAAGGTTGTATCAAACAGCAGTCAACCATGGGGTACTCATCTGCTTTCTGTCGAGATAACTTCTGTAGTTTCTTCGAGTACTTGGTAATGCCTGGCTGCTCTAGAGAATTCCTCATGTACTCTGCACTTTGCTAGTCCCAGAACAACCATGTTCATATTGTTCCTCATCTCTCTTCTGACTTCAGGAAGAAATAAAACATGACCCATACATTCACAGTTACTGAGCCATCTCTGGCTACAACATATAGGATGTAGAATGCTGTCTCAAAGGAAAATATCCGACTATGCTTCCCAAGTTCTCTTGTGAAATGTTTGGAGCCTTGCTCTTTTTTCTTGTCCCACAAAGCTGGCTGCACAGAGTTGACTGAAGATTTGGAGGTTACATTCTGACAATATCAATATGCCTCAATGAGCTCTTTCTACTAAGTCAAGGCTCACTGCTCCATTCCACAATCCAGAAAGCCAACACACAGAAATAAGAGTAGCCAAACCTCATCACTCAGCAGTTGTCTCTTCCAAGCACTGACTGCTGTGCCTACACAAACACCTTTATCTACTCCAGCTGCTTACAAGCAACTTATAATATCCCCCTTTGTGAGACAAGTCACACAAATCACTGCAACCAGGTCTTGGGATGACAGCAAGAAGTAGAAAAATAGTTCATTTAACACAGATGTCTGTACTTTCAGATTCTTTCCATCTCCTGATAGGTACAAACTCTGCATCTGTATCTATCCAAAGGAGCAGATCCACTTTGCTGTGTTGTCCTTATCCCTGGATAAGCACTGCAGCTGTTTCCTGACCATCTACCATAATCTGAGTAGACTTCATCCTGCTGTGTTGTTCTATGTGCTGGGATGAATCCAAAGCACATGGACAGAAAGGGCACCCTCCTTGCTGGGCAAGTGCTGCACCTTGGCATAGACACCAGTTAATTACACCATGCTATCACATTCGTGTTTGCTTCTGCTGCCTTTGCTACTAATTCTCTTCTGATCCCCCAACGTGCTTCTGTCCAGAATCAAGTCAAATGTATATCACAAGGCTTACACACTTTACACACTCCTAACATTTCCCAGTAGATGTTTGTGTCAATACACTTTTTGGAATTCCTGCTTTGGATTAACTCAATAAAAAAAAAAAAAAAGCAAAACCAAACAAACCCCCACCCAAACCCAACATCTCAACAACAACAAGGGAGGAAAAAGAAAAAGAATTAAAAAACAAAACCAAAGGGGATTCATTGATGTTTGTAGAGATGCATGTTAAGTTTCCTTGGAAACCACCGCTGCTCTTCTTTGAATCAATTTTCATTAAACACCTTTCTCTTTCTGAAAATAAATTACCCCTAATTGACATTACAGGATTTTATTTCCTCTCATGTTTTTTTTTTTTGTCCAAAATTCCTGAACTTGGGGAAAGGCTGTAAAGATGCTGAAGGAGCTGCCTGTCAATGTTTTCTTTTTAATATTTTTTACATTCAAGATACAATTAATGAAGATTTTCTATCTCTAGGTATAAAAATAGAGTGAGGAAGCCTCTGCTTATAAGAAAGGACATGTGCCAAGGAACCTTACAATGCTGTGGACTATCTGAATCAAAGATGCCACTTTATAACCAGTGAGCCTCCTGGATTCTTACCTTGTTCATAATATGTCTAGCCAGGCACTCCAGCATTGCAGGATGGTTATCTGTAGCCTTTCAGTTGAGTTATTGTACTTGGTCAACACAGAAGGTTTAAAGTCGTAGAACACTTTTATTTTATATGTAGGTATCGAGGGAGGTGCTATTTCTGCCTTCCCCCATTACAATCAGCAGTAGTTATTTGTTAGGTAAGTGAAAGTAGAGGGGAGAAGGTTTTGTAAGTAGTTTTGCTCACTTGGCTCGGAAAAGCTTGCTTAATTTTCATAGAAAATTACTTAGTTGAGACCAGCATCTTCCCTTTGGTATGCACAGCAAGCACAGAAGGTCTGAGCCCAGGTGTGTGAGCATTATTAACTGTACACAGCAAAAGAGTAGTGGCTGGCTGTGGTGGAGACAGGGATTAAAATAGAGATTACCCTCTGTAGCAGCTGGAGACGATACACCAGCTAACCTTCTGGAGAGAGGTTAAGAAGCTGATCTTAAGAGCAACCCTCTCCATGTGAATAATGCCATAAGTCACTGCTAAGGTATACCTGCTCAGGGTTGTTGACTGCAAAATAAACCTCTTAATAACCTCTTAATAATACCCTCCTAAAGATCTGTCCTGGGTTCAGCAGTAGCAGTCAGTTTTTCTCCTTCTTAGTAGCTGGTGCAGTGCTGTGTTTTTGGCTTTTGGCCTGGGAACAGCGCTGATAACACCAATGTTTTTAGTTACTGATCCAATGTTTAGTCTGACCAAGGACTTTGTGAGTCTCATGCTCTGTCAGGGAGGAGGGGAAGCCGGGAGGAAGCAGGGACAGGACACCTGACCCAAACTGGCCAAAGAGGTATTCCATACCATAGCATGTCATGCCCAGGGATGTAACTGAGAGTTACCCGGAAGGGCTGGCTCACTGCTGGGGACTGGGTATTATCGGTCGATGGGTCGTGAGGTGTTGTATTCTCTTCCCTTGTTGTTTCCCTTATCATTATTATTATTGGTGGTAGCAGTAGTGATTTGTGTTATACCTTAGTTACTGGACTGTTCTTACCCCAGCCTGTGGGAGTTACATTCTTTTGATTCTCCTCCCCGTCCCTCCAGGAGTAGGGGAAAGAAGGGGGGGAGTGAGAGAGAGACTGCATGGCTGATTTATGGCTGACTGGGTTTAAACCTCAACAAGATCTTATAAATCTTGGCGTGGTGGAATGAAATGGAATAGCTCTGTGCTAACAATTCAAACAGTTCAGAAGCTCCATCTTTGTACATCTGCACCCTTGTTTAGAATTCCTAAGAGCATTCACCCAGGAAGCAGCTCCCGCCACGAGAATAACTGGAGTTGTAAGAGACCTGTCATTGTGCTAGAAGAATAATGATCTTTCACATCTTCATTTAAGTGGCTTTTTATATTTTTAGGAGGCAATTAATCATAGGAGATTAAATATATACCATATGTATATGTAGTGCTCTTCCAGGGATTCAGTGGGAGCAGACTGATTAAATCCTATCAAGGATAGAGTTGTCATCAGCATGGTGTCTTGAGATAATGAACTTCACACTGAAGTGGCATCTGTCACTCCCCTGTTGGATTCTAAGGCTGCTTGGGGTTTGCTACAGAAATTAACAAAAGCCAACCCCCCACACATTTACAGCAGACATATGACATGAATCTAAAATCCTTTCTTCTGGATCTTAGCCATCAAGCATCAAACTATAAGAAGAATATTCTGCTATTCAAGTACTTACCACTCTGAACCATTTCCCAGACAGAGTACAACACCATTGTTGTTTCTAAAAGCATGCACAAAATGCGTGATACTTCCTGTCTTTTAAAGGATCATGGAAAGCAAAAGCACTACTTCTTCTTCTTTTCTTAGATTTGAATGTCACCAGGAGTTTGAAGAACCTAATTCACTGCTCTTGTCTGCTTGATAAAATCTCATCTCCCACCTGCCTGGAGAATGATGTAACCTTTAGGTTATAGTTTCAGATGCTGAGTAATTATGAACTACTTTCTGTTGCCCTGTTTTTAAAAGGTGTTACTAATAGTGCTCTTGTGCTTTTTAAACACCTTCAGAAAAAAAAACAACACCTGGATGCTGTTTAGACTGTCATGTTGCAAGCACCTTTAATCATGAATAAAACTTCATGAGTTCTCAGTTTTGGGCATCATATGAGTGACAAGTGTATTCTGAATCATATCAGCGGTATACAGCAGAAATTTGTCATATGCACTATTTCTGACCATGACCAGTAACCATCCATGTCAACTAACAGATATGACGAAATGCACCTGCTTTGCTGCTTTCACTCCAAATTTCAAGTGAGACTTTCACCAGCTTTCCTGGGCACTGTGATACCAGTTTTAGCACCTTACAGGGTTTTACTTAACAACAGCTTTCCATTCCTATGCTCTACCTGAAGCTGGCCAACACATTTCACTCCTGGTCTTCCTTTGAATTTTCAATGCCTCTAGGTCCTGCTCATGTGTAGCATTCTACTAGTACATTTTTCTGTAAACATTTCTCAGAGAAGTAATATTTTAATCCCCATAGCAAACTGATCTCTACTGACAGCTTCAATTTCCAGAAACATTGAAGCTACATTTCTTTTCAGCTAGCTGATGAGATCATTCCTAAAAGGAATAATGCATTAGTCTGTTCAAAGTGTGCGTTGTTTCTAAAGCTATTTCCCAGCCTGCATTAAGGAGGTCATCTAGGGGAATTATGCTCTCTTTGTATATGTTTCTCTGGGGAGCTGGAACAATGAGGATAGTCTGTCTGTGGAACAATGTTTTTCTGATGCTACATAACAAAAGTTGTGCTGGTGAATCAAAGCCGATCTCTGCAGGCTGACTACATGCTGTGGCCTACATGGACCCAGGATGTTTATCCAGCCTTTGATTAGATCAATATATTTTTTTCCTTCCAGGTAGTAACTCATGAAATTTAGGAGTACACACCGTTATACTCAATGTGCTTTTTTCTGATTGGGCCTCCTTACTCTAATTTTCAGTTTTCATTACTGCTTTGAAGTTAATTCTACAAGTTATTAAATGCCCATCATTATAAGCCGGTGGAGTGGAAACCTGCATTCCCAGAAGAAAAGTACTCCATCCTACTGCTGTGAGTTACTCTGCTGAAATGTGAGCCAGTAGCCTGAAACTACTCATTCTTTCTGCATTACCTCTGAGATTCTAAGTTTCTTTTAGGTCCAGTATACTGAATCATTTTAATACATTGGCAAACAAGCTGATTGACCCTGACAAATTTGGAGTGAACTTTTCAAATGTGACCAGAAAACACTGAATGTCTATGATATTTGGCAGCTGTGAAGCATCCCAAAATCTTTCTTTCATTTTCTTGAGAGTACATCTTTTGCATCTGGGCAATGCCTCATGTGAATAACTAGATTTTCAAAAGTCGTCGCCCTTTGTTAGCTTTAAATTCATCATGCACCACACATCACAGTTCCCTCTGGGCTTTACACATGCTCCTGCGAGTGCCTCCAGAGCTGACCTCTCATCCAGGCATGAGGTAACTATTTGCTCTTTTCCTGCTGTCACTGACCCGTTCTTCTTCCAAACACAGCAGATACAGTGACTCCTCTAATGGGCCTAAAGTACCTATAAAAGTGGTTTGGGCTTTTATTTTTACTTTATACATTGCAAAAGAATAAGAGTGCTCACAGATAGGTTTGGGTTTGGTTTTTGTCTTTCAGCTGAGGTGAGACAACTGCTACTGTACAAATCATGTCTGTTTTCTGCAGCTGACTCCACCCTCATTTTTTGATATGAAACTCTTTGACTTTGTATCAGCTAATCCAACATTCATTTAACCAGAGAGAGAGGAAGTATGCACAAGGGTAACAGAGCAGCATGACTGTCATTGCACTGTCTCCCTTCCAGTTTCTTGTCACAGTCAAGTAACTCCTTGATGTAAAATAAAATAACCAAGGATGGCAATGCAGGTTGCTTTGCTCCTTAGGGAATGCCACAGCCTCCTCTCTGGAGAGTCATAAGCTCAAAGAACACTGTAAACAGAACCTGACGCGAGCTGAATTCACTCAGCCTCTCCTTCAACAGGTAGAGTCTCAAAACATTTGCAGCTTAGTGATATGGGGACTCACATAGGAAATATAGATTTGATTACCTTCAGACAGACTAAAGACTCTCCAATCACTGAAAAATGCTATATGCTGAACAGCTCCAGTTGCTTATCCATGAGAGCAGCAAGTGATAAGCAACTTAGAGAGCCTTATTCAAAGCTTGAGGCAATTTCTGAGGACACCTAATACATCAAGGTGCTGAAGCAATATATGTGAAGTACACCTAGTTCCTCTACCCCAGGAGAGCTTAGATATAAGTTATGTCCCAGCTAGTATCCATGGTGAGGCACTTAGAGGTGTGTGAGAAATGCTGGCATTGAAAACTTGGCTCTCAATGCTCTAAGGTGCTTCCAAAGACTGGGCAGAACTGAGTTCGGGCTTTGACTATTCACATTTTGAAACTAAACATGTAAAACAGGCACCAGCTCTAGCTTACTGCCTAACCCTTTCAGGGATTGACCCTGATCCTATAGGAAGATATGGTCTGTTTTTGTTGTTGGGCATGGAAAAAATATTTCAAAAAATGCAATTTCATTGAAATTTAAATATATCCACATTTTGATTTTGATAAAATTTTATGTGACACTTTTGATTCTTCAGTTCTATATGATAGCAAAATATTATTTTATTAATATTATTTATAATCAATTAGATGATCTTTAAAACTAGATGAATTTTAAGGTCCCCTCCAACCAAAATCATTCTGATTCTATTATTCTATTTAACTGCTTCAGTATTAATGAAAGGAACTCTTCCAAGGTCATCACAATAAACTGAATATTTTCAAACTGGCATTTTATGGAATTAAAGCTCAGAATGTTAGAAATTCTCATGGGAAAAGAATTTTGTTTGTTTCTGACACATGTAATTGCTTTCTGACAGATGTAATTTAAGTCTGTCTAGTGAGATCAACTCCTTTCAGCACTGAATCCTTGTCTTTAGGAATTAAGAGTTCATAAAATGTGATTCCTGTGGTAATGTGTTGCCACTATTTTGAGGAGCACTATGTTTCACTAGAAGATAAAAGAAAATATAAGAAGGAAAATTACTTAATTTGAAATATTTGATTGTATTCCTTAAGAACAAGAAAGCCGGCTTATCTACTTGTCCATTCCTATTACTATACGTGATTTAAAGTGAATGTGTGAAGACAGTGATTTCAACACAAGGGAAAACAATTATGACCTTTTCAAAGGTTTCTAGACCAATTGAAGAATATCTTTTACAGATAAACTAATCCTGAAACTTCTATGTTTAATAGAAAAAGAAATACTGGTGTTTATCTGAGAACGCAAAAGTGTTAGAGGTTGTCAGCTAGAGTCTTCCGTGTCTGATCTGCAGGCAGTCAGAACCTGTAAATTTAATATGCAGTGTCAGAATGGGGTATTTCTGTGTATACGCAAGTATAACTCTGCAGCATTTCAAGTACAGTGCCACTTGCAAGTGCTAATGCATTACAGGAAGTTCATATGTAATTAATTTTGCTTTTACAAGTGGGCAAGGGTTGGACTTTGTCTGTATGAGTAAGTTCACATAGGAAAAGAAGAACAGAATGTCAAAATGCTGCTAATGAGAGAAGGAGATTTCAGACGTGTGGTTGTCATGTAACTTTTGTCTTTTTTGTGTATATAATTTTGATTCAGTTACAAGGACAATTTTCGTAATTTAGCTGTTGAAAACACACTTTCAACCTATACCACATATACAGTGACAATATTTTGCAGACACATCAGGAAGAAATAATTCTTCTTGCCTTTTCAATGTCCCTTGTTCATTTTTTGTCTCTGGGTGCCCTGTTTTAGGGTACCAGAAGGGTAACCAGAGGAACAGAAAGTGATGCTCAACCAGTTCTGCTACCCTCCCCAGGTCTGTCCTTGAAGGTTTGGTGCTCACGGAGAAGTGAAAAGGAACTCTGTGGCTTTGTCTTTTCTGCAGGCCTTGGATGTGATGAAGAACCTCTCTAGCTGCAGAGGGAGCAAGAGGAACCAGCAGGGGATGTGCCTTTGGATACAAAAAGAATGGGACAGACACAAACTGATTCTGCTCTTCCCCATCTGGAAAAGCACAGACATTAAGTATTTTAAGACAGAAGCTAGTTCAGCTGATTCTAATTGTTCCTAATCCAATGGGGCACTGAAGCATCCTTGTAAAGTTATTCAAGTGCAGTTGAATATTCAACTCTCAGTGGTCGAAAGCAGTGGACCCTGGTGACATTATTGATGGATGTACCCCACATCACCCGGAGGATGTGCATGCCCTGGTAAGAAAGAATCAAGACCACAGAATTCTCCATGGGTGGGAATCAAACCGCTCGCCTTGCCATTCTCTTTGGGAGGCTTTTGCTGCCTGATTTCAAATGCAAAATAGTACACCATGAAGCCACAGGGAATCATTTAAACTCATTTTGACCTATCTATTAAAAACACCATGATCTCAACAGAATGAGGCTTGGATTCATAAATAAAGGAAATGTTCTCTATCCTATAATTTTTTGGATCTGTGTCAAGAATAACTTGCAAGCAATTCTCCTGTATTTCTTCAGTTTGTTAGTAAAAACATCATTTGCTATTCTCTTTTTGTTGGGAGCAATCTTATTAAGTTGAGATTTGTTTCCCTATGGGAAAGAAGTGAAATTATCTTCAAGACTCTGTATGCATTTCCTCTACAAGGTCCCACAACAGATTCTTTTGGTTAAATAATTTCAGTTGATCTATGGGGTTGTACAGTATCAGGAGGTTTGTCATCCCACTTCTTGTCTTTGTCCTTCAATTTAGATGTATTTTTTATCAAATAGTCATGCTGTTTACCTCTTGAAAAGGACTTCATTAATTCAAGAAGAGAAGAATCAAGCCAAGCAGAAATAGCACTTCAGTTTTGACTATCCAGAGCATTAGGAAATAACAGAATGAATTCCATCTCTAACAGCAAGATTGGATTTTGGAGAGAGGAGGGAGAAGGAGGAGAAAAGAATCTGGCTTTTGAAACCATTAAAGGAGCTCAATGCATAGCTTGAAGGGAATGGGTCTTATGTGCTTATTTTAATCTTTCACTTTAGGGGAAAAACATTGAAGTGAATGTATTGCTTATAGAATCATAGAATCATGGAATAGTTAGGGTTGGAAAGGACCTTAAGATCATCCAGTTCCAACCCCCTGCCATGGGCAGGGACACCCCACACTAAACCATGCCACCCAAGGCTCTGTCCAAACTGGCCTTGAACACCGCCAGGGATGGAGCATTCACAACCTCCCTGGGCAACCCATTCCAGTGCCTCACCACCCTCACACTAAAGAATTTCTTCCTTAGATCCAATCTAAACTTCCCCTGTTTAAGTTTGAACCCGTTACCCCTTGTCCTGTCACTACATTCCCTGATAAAGAGTCCCTCCCCAGCATCCTTGCAGGCCCCCTTCAGATACTGGAAGGCTGCTCTGAGGTCTCCACGCAGCCTTCTCTTCTCCAGGCTGAACAGCCCCAACTTTCTCAGCCAGACCGGATGAGATCAAATGATCTTATGGCAAGATCAAACCAGAAACCTGAATTCTCTATTTAATTACAGGCAAGACGTAACATGTATAAGAGCCAGGCAGCGATTTTATGCCTTCTTATTAGTGAATTTTAGCTCTGATCAAACTGTGTTCTGCCCTCTGAACTGATATTTTACCTGGAGGCTGATTCAGTCTAACGTGTGGTGCAGCAATCAAGACTGGGCAAAATCACAGTGAGTGACTTATGAACCATAGCAATTCAGAGATGGAGATATGAGTATGGAGTTACTATTTCAATCATGTTTCTGTGATATTATCTTTCTGGAACCATTAGAAACTACACAGTGATGGTCCTTTAATATTGTTCATCTGGTAGAAGTGAAACCTTATCCTGCTGAGCTTATCCTTCTCCCATGTAACTAGTGGTAGGACAAGAGGTAACAGCCTCAAGCTGCACCAGGGGAGGTTCAGATTAGATATTTGTTGGAACAAGTCCAGAGGAGGGCCACGAGGATGATCAGGGGACTGGAGCACCTCCCCTATGAAGACAGGCTGAGAAAGCTGGGGCTGTTCATCCTGGAGAAGAGAAGGCTGCGTGGAGACCTCAGAGCAGCCTTCCAGTATCTGAAGGGGGCCTACAAGGATGCTGGGGAGGGACTCTTCATCAGGGACTGTAGTGACAGGACAAGGGGTAATGGGTTCAAACTGAAACAGGGGAAGTTTAGATTGGATATAAGGAAGAAATTCTTTACTGAGAGGGTGGTGAGGCACTGGAATGGGTTGCCCAGGGAGGTTGTGAATGTTCCATCCTTGACGGTGTTCAAGGCCAGGTTGGATGAGGCCTTGGGTGTCATGGTTTAGTGTGAGGTGTCCCTGCCCATGGCAGGGGGGTTGGAACTGGATGATCTTAAGGTCCTTTCCAACCCTAACTATTCTATGATTCTATGATGCTCACAATGCCTACAGTATAAAATGCTGCATAAGGGTGGCCTGTAACCATAGACGCATCTACCGAGATTGTTCTCCACAAGAACTTTGAGCCATCTGGAAGATGGATGTACCTGAAAAATGGATATGTCAACTACCATGGCATTATTGTCAGTGTAATTTGCAGCAGTAGTTCTCACTGGGCAGAGAATCTACACCTATTTATAAGGAATGCTCCTCAGAACAACATAAACAGAATTCCCATTACCTCTTTCCAAGCATACTTCCATGCTGTGAATTCTCTGTGTGTAATAAGAGGGAGAATATGCTTTGAAAATGGGCAAAGTCAGATTCGGCAGCTGAGGACACAGAGGATAGAAATCAGTAGCAGAAGGCATAAAGGTAGAAGGTGTAAAGAATTATCTGTGTGCCTGGGAAACTGGTATTGTGATGGAAGAATTCCTGTATAGTCTTATGTGCCTGTGCAGTTGTGGAGATCTGACCAAATCTTTCCATCTTATTAATGGAGTGATTTGTAAAGATGTAATTTCTTCCTTTATATTTTCTTCTCTCCTTCATGAGCCGGTTTTCCTTTTCTCCTGTATAGAGCCAATCCAATAGACAGCATGAAGGAGAGGGACTCATAACATGCAACTGTGGATCTAGATAGTTACAGGTTAATCCCTCAGTCTGGATCTGGAAGTTTTACTCCCTGTTATCTCCAAACTGTGTCAGTTGTCAGAAGGGTTTCCACTTGAAACTGAAAAATTTCTAATGAGGCAAAGACCTTGAAATCAAACTTGAAGTTAGTAAATGACAGTGGAAGCCACAGCAGCTTCTGGTGGAGGAAAGGTGTTCTCTGTCTTAGAACAGGTTCAGAAACTGAGCTGAGCACATGCTTTTTAATGAGGGTGCTGGAAATATTGCAACATCAAACAAAAGTCAAGATGCCTCAGCACAGGTCGGCACTGTTTCCTGACACTGAATGTGCAGTGGAAGTATCTCAGAGAAGGAGGACCTGGCTGCTACCTGTGCCATTTGTTTTACCTTGGGAGGATCAGATGAATTCCAGCATGAGAGCAGTGACTCCGTGGCACCTTGGTGCACCATAGCAACTGTAAAACTAAATCAAGTAAATTCTTGAAATTCTTCCAAATTGTATGATAATCCAGCGAATACCAAGAGCTGACATTTATTTGATGCTGTTGTATAAATCTGAGTTTCTGCCAAACAGCAGTATGATATAGATGTATAACTATATTATGTATGTATTCAGATTACAAGGATGTCTTGAAATACTTTGACATCGGTAGCAACGTTCTTGCTTGAGACTGGAACTATGTATCCATATTGTCAGGCTGGTCATAGATAGAGTCCACCATATAGATGAACCTTATATCAATTACTTTCTCATAAGACTGTTCATCTTTCATCTGAAAGTGAGCTTTTTGACTATATACTGATGTGTGAATTATTTTCTATTGCAAAGTACAACTTGCGCTTTGCCACTATTCCTATAATCCCTTAGCAATGTTTCCTCAAAGCAGCATAGCCTTACAGTAAAGAAGAGAGGAAAGACTTTCAGAGGCTCCCTGGTACAAAGCAGGCTCAGCTCTACCTGCCATGCCCCGCTGACTTTCCTCCTAACAGGGAAAGTTGCTCGTTTATCACCATGGGCATCAGCCAGTGATTTATGCTACTGGAGCTCAGACAAATGGCCAAACCGTATTGCTTTTCCTCTCATTGAATGAGAAAGAAACACTGGCTTTGAATGTAATAAGAATTAGATATGATGTGGGTATTTGTGTCAGCCAATGTGGAGTAGCTGTCAGTACAGCCCAAGCCCAAGTGTTACCCACCACCCCGCAGGGGGTGCTCTGTCCTAACCTGGCATTCAATGACATGAACATCTATCCTGCAGAACAGCTGGTGACTTAAACACAGTGTGTGGTGATGAGGATATGAAGGGATTTACTATCAGCTAAGCATCAAGAACCAAACCCCATAGGACCAAGCGTGTCTGTGCTCTGAACACAACCTCACTCCACGGCTTTCATTGCCTCTGCTGCATAGGGCTCTCACATGCAGTCAGGCTTCTGTGGCTCAACTATGACCAAGTATTCATACATGCTCAGCCCCTGTCAAATGCAAAGGAAAACATATTAGCTTAGGTCACAGTGAAATTGTTTTGTGCCAATACTCAAATATTATTGTTATTTGTTTGAGACCTGAGAATAAAGTTATCCAAATGGGTTGGAGTTGTACCTTCGTTTTTCTGGATAGACTTATCTTTTGTGTATATATATATATAGGAAATTAAAAGCATCATATTTTACAACAATCTGCTTGCAGCAGGGGAGAAACTTCTTCATATATCCAAGTCAAGACTTCATTTATTCAGTCCTGCCACAAACTATCAGGTACAGGGAATACCCAGCACGGCCCCTGGCCTCAGGGCAGGCAAGGCAATCCATGTCCTGCAGACACTGGTCTTTGAGCACTTCTGCCTAACTGCTCAGAAACAACACTGGAAGCAAAAACATGAACTCTGTTTTCTCCAATATCTGTCTGAGGCTTTTTCAGGTACATGAAGGTACATTGCAGTCACCCCTTGCTGCACCCTCATCTAAATCTGCCAAAGCTGAATGCTGAATAGCTCTTCTTGCGCTTGGTGAAACAATAAATCAAATGCTTACCAGGCCATGGACTTCACATGTGTGCATATGAAGGTTCCATCAATAAAACACCCAATAGGATTTTAAAAATATCCCTCTCTTAGTGAGGCAGGCTCCATCCAGTCATTCAGAAGTATATCACGTTTGTGCTCTGTGTTGCTCAGTTGGCTCCTTACCTCATGCTCCAGGCCTGAAAGCATTTTCCACTGCATGATCTGATATTGTGTAATTTCCAAACGCCCCTGCAGGGGGAACAGAGATGTTTGATGTCCCCTGCCTGCACTCAAATGTAAGTTTGCATTTTACAAACAATAGCAGCTCATAATCCCTCAGTGTCCTTTGTAATGCCAGATTGTCTCCCCAGCTTGTGTTAATGTGCACTAATTAGGAACAGGCAATAGGTATGTGGAAAGCAGATAAGCACAGAGCATGTCCTTCCAGTTCTTTTAGAATATGCTATAAAAAAGCCCAATTTGTTTTGCTTGATTGCAGTGCTGTGTTTTAAAGCAGCTCCTTCTGTTCTCTCAGGCGCAAGTGGCTGTGCTGGTGGGGTCATGAGATAGTTTCTTGATAAGGTGTGAAGGTGGTAGTGGAATGGCTTCAGATCAGTCACCAGGTTGCAGCAGTCTGGGGAAGATCCTGGGCTGTCTTTGGAGTGGTGATGAAGGAAACGTGGTTGTAGGGAGTTATTAGTTGGTGTATTTGTACTGTACTAGTGAAGGAGACTGTGAGGTTGAGCTCAGCCCTTTACACTCTTAGTGGCTCAAACTACAAATCCTACTTCGAGATAATGCGTTATGGAAAAAGTCTGTAAGCAGTCCTAGGTAGGGGCAGTCTCCATCTCTCCTTTTGCCAAAACCTATATTCCTTGTGGCATATAGCCACATATATTACTTGTGGAATGAGCAAGACTTTTGAGAGCCTTCAAGCCTGTTTCCAGGACTATCCCCACACTGTAAGTTACATGGACATGTTACATCAAAGGGGAATAAAAAGTGAGTACTCTGACCACAGGTTCTATCTTTAGTGCCTGGCAGTTGTTTTGTGTGAAGAAAGAAGAAGATTAGGGTTACAGTCTGGGATTTACCATCCCCAACTTGTTTGTGGGTCTGACCCTTTGCCATTGACTTCTCAAATGAGAAGACCCAGAAGTATCTTTTCTTCTGTGCAGATGTTTGTGCTCATAAAACCAATTCCTCTTTCCCTTTGATTAGGTCAGTCTTGGATGATGGAATATCCCCATTCTTCCTTAATTGTCTCATTGCTCCATTTTGTGACCTCTAGCAATGTACAGTTTATCTCTCTTTTACTCAAAGTCACATGCTTTCCTCCCTTCCCCCCCGCTGCTTTATTTTACTGTTAATTGCTTTATCCTGTGCCCATTGAAGCTACTTGGAAATGTTCCCATCAGGGACACAGTAAAAGCCCAGACATACCCATGCCCAAGCAAAAACAAATGAATGCCACAGAGTTCACTATTGCTTCACTGCAAAAGTCAATGCAGAGTTCAAAAACGTCCACTGCTGACTCGTGTGCTTAAAGTCCAGTGAATTCTCTTGGAGCAGATAAGAAAATGTCATGAACTTTCCTGGGGGGAGGATAGTGGCAGGGTTGATTTGACATAAAAGATTAGTTAGCATTATTAAGTCATACTTTGGCAAATCTCGGGCACTTTAAGTGAATGAATTAATTTTGTATTACAGAGTGTCCTTTGCAGAACCTGGGTTTAAAAGTAGCATTTTAATTAAAAAAATAATCCTTATAAAACCCTCTTTGTGAGTATTATTTGTTGTGCTGCTTTAGAAATTTAATTTTTCTTTTAGGTGCTCTAAGTAATCACATTTGCAATGCCAGTAGAGTTGGGTGGAACTTGCAGCATTGTGAGCCTTACATAGATTACAGAAATGTGCTTAATAGCTGTGGACAGTTGCAGATCTTGGACCTGTTCTCCATCCAGATGGGAGTCATGGTCTCTATTATATTGTATGTTCTGTCCATCTGCTGCAAGAACAGAAGGGTCTGGTCCCTGGCAAAAAGATTGCTATAAAGGCTGCAGGCTTCAAATTCAGTTAATCTGAAGTTCATTAATGTAATACATTGAGTGATAGAATGGTTAGGGACCTTAAGATCATCCAGTTCCAACCCCCTTGCCATGGGCAGGGACACCTCACACTAAACCATGCCACCCAAGGCTCTGTCCAACCTGGCCTTGAACACCGCCAGGGATGGAGCATTCACAACCTCCCTGGGCAACCCATTCCAGTGCCTCACCACCCTCTCAGTAAAGAATTTCTTCCTTAGATCCAATCTAAACTTCCCCTGTTTAAGTTTGAACCGGTTATCCCTTGTCCTGTCACTACAGTCCCTAGTGAAGAGTCCCTCCCCAGCATCCTTGTAGGCTCCCTTCAGATACTGGAAGGCTGCTCTGAGGTCTCCACGCAGCCTTCTCTTCTCCAGGCTGAACAGCCCCAACTTTCTCAGCCTATCTTCATATGGGAAGTGCTCCAGTCCCCTGATCATCCTCGTGGCCTCCTCTGGACTTGTTCCAACAGTTCCATGTCCTTTTTATGTTGAGGACACCAGAACTGCACACAGTACTTCAAAGGGGGCCCTCTCAAGAGCAGAATGGAGAGTCAAGTGAATACTTTGAATTTTGTTTCCTGAAGCATTTAGGTTTTTCATTTAGTTTTGGAGTATAAATAAAAAGCTGCCTTGGAAAATGCTAACATTTTGGAGTTTCTGAGCTTGAACTTTCTCATCTTTGTCAAAACTGATTCCATAACCACCCCTGTATTGTGCTGCCCTAGTGACAAAATTCAATATGATTAATGTGGTGAATTTCAAGAAGATGCTTACACAGCTTACTGAAAACACTGCTCTGGCAAACATCGGTTCCAGCACTGGGGAAACAGTCTCAGCAACTGGGTTTGGTTAGTGACCGGGATCCAGCAGGAGGGCTAGAAAAGCCATAACTTTCCAAATACCAGGAGCTGGCTGATTAACTGGGGAGGAGTTCTGACTTTATTGCAAATACTCATTGCTGAGGTGGCTCCAAAGCATCACTAGACAGGCCTCTGAGCAACGTGGTTTAGTGGAAGTTGTCCCTGCCTGGGGAAGGGGTATTGGAACTGGATGAGTTTTAAGGTCCCTTTCAACCCAAACCATTTGATGATTCTATGATTGTAGGCTTCTGCTGTTCTTAAACCTGCAATAAGCAGCTGAGTGATAATCTGCAGGCGCAGTCTCCCTGCTGAGACACAGAAAACTGCTGAAACTGCTGAGCAAGTGGCAGTGTCAGCATCAAATCTAGTGCTCTTAGCTTTATTCCTGAGACCAGTAAACAGTGCCTAATAAGCCTTCAGAAACTACTCTTTTAATCCTACTTTCCTTTGAGTCAGGAAGGCTTGTGAAACATCTCACTTTGAGCATGATCATGTAGGTAGCTATTCCTTCAGAAATCAGACGTTGTCTCTCACTGGAAAATAAAACTACTGGGCATGAATGACAAAAACGTATTTAAATGTGACCTTAATCTAGGCTTTGGTGACATTTTGATCAGAAAGGAAAGAAGGAACAGGTTCATGAATAACTTGTGGGTGGGATTCTGCTGCCACAAAGCACCTACCTATACATTTACCTGAGACTGACACCTTTAGATTCCATCAGCTATAATGGGAGCTTTAAACCTTTAACTTGCATGTAGATATTTCAATATCATCTGAAGTAGTTGAGATAGACTAACTAGAGTCTACATCCGGAGCTGAATCTCAGGCCATTGGATAACCAAGTGAAAAGACACTTCAGAGTTCAATTTCTTGAAGTTAGAAAAAGGGGGAGTGTTTCTCAGCATTTATAATGGTGAAACATTTTATTAACATGCTGTCTGTGGCCTGTTTAGGAAACTGTGATTATACAATAATTAAATGAAAAAAGGCAAAACAAGGCAAAAAAAAAAAAAAAAGAAAGAAAAAATTCCTCTTCCTAGACATCTTCAATTGCAAGAGCATGGTTGGTTTTATTCCATACATGGGAAAATGAGATTAATGGTGAAACATGTCCTGGTGCATCAAGTCTTTGATCTCTCTTTTCTTTATATGGTGAAATTTCTGCTTACCTTTTTAACTGATTGACTATACTGAAGTTTCTTTTCATGGGCATCCTCCTATGACTATGTATAATTACTTTACACTGATTTTAATGTGTTAATTTAACATTTAAATTACTCATGCATGCCTTTTTTTCCTGAATAACAGTAAAGACAAAAGTTGTTACCCTTTTGTCTTCAGAGTGACCACTATGATACATACTGTGGCATGAAAAGTGTACAAAGGTCCAATGTCAACCTTTTATTTCACTTGTTTCAATAGTTTCTGAATAGACTAAGAAGTTCAACAGAAATGTGCCATTACAAATAAGCAACACATAAGAGCAACTAATGTAGTAAAGGGTTTTAAGCCTTGATAGCAGTGTTAAAATTACAGTAATTCACTTTAGATTACGTAGTTTTAATAAGCAATTTATTTTTAACTAACCCTGCAGCAAGGTTACTTACTTGCTGACATCTTCTCTTATCAGGTTGCCCTTCTTTCTTCTTTTCTCAGCCAATTTTCCTAGAAATTGCATCCACAGACACTTTTTTAGGTTCATTTTCATTAAGAGCTTTGGTTGCAATAATTCCATGATTTTGCATCAAATACAGTTCACCAAAAGACAGTCTTTTGCATATCTATTTGAATAATTTGTTGAATGATTTGTTCACATTCCCTTTGAAATTATATATTTGAATGATTTGTTGAATGATTTGGTCACATCCCCTTTGAAATTAAAGGAACATGTAGAATTTATGGCTTGCTATCATGCATGGAGTGAAGTAATATTACACTAATCTTCCCTTTCCTTTGATTTTTTAATGATACCTTTCAGCTGACCATCTCTGATTGAAAGCTAGCTTGCTGCAAACTTAGTCTTCATACATTCAACAGAATCAGAAACATTGCTTCAGTTTCTCATTGCTGATTTGCCTCAGAATTAGAATACTTCCCATAAAGGGTCTAATTTTGTACAGCTGAAGGAAAACTGCCAGTAACGGGTGTGTTTTTTGGATTGCATTAGTCCATACATTTTGATTTTGATTTTTTTTTAAGATCCAGCACAAAGTCTGAAGCTTTGCTTTTCAAGTAGTGGCTGCTGCTGTATTTGAAGATATGAGGATTATCTTTTTTTCTTTCTTCCTTTTTTTGTCTTTTATGGAGATGCTGAAATTAGATATTCTGGGGTTGTGTGACTGACTGTTGAAACCTTCCAGTAAACTATTTCAGGAGCCAAAGGAAAAATTGCAGTCATAATAAATTGAAGGTAAACTCTGTGGCTTTTCTCAGTGCTGTAGATACTGGTGCTATGATGATGCAAGTACAACTGAATACCCTAAAGAGGAAATAATTGATCTGGAAGGCTGCTCTTGAGCCTCATGCTGCTTGAATTCCACTTAATAGCATCCAATTTAACTTCTTTATTAGCACTGACTTTTAAAAGTCATAGTTTGAGTTCAGAGGGAAAAAGAGTAACTCTGGATAGAAATGATTAGGATGTCTATTTATCAGTCATGGAAATAGCTTAGTGAATATATGGGAAGTATTAGAAGAAGAGGCTGGACTTCCATTGTTGAGAAGAAAATGAAGAATAAAGTGGAAAATGCTACCTTTTGTGTTACTAACCCTCCCTTAGATCTAGATTTCCCTCTTAATTTTCACAGAATCTGTGGAAGTGTGTTTAGAGATTTTTTTTCTGTATACTGGTGTTTTCTACTCAGAAGACTCCCCTGATGGTTTTGTCTTTTCAAATTTCCCGTGTTTTGAACTTGGTGTGGTCTGTAATTGTCCTTTGGTTAGATCCAGAATGGGTTATAAGTTTCTCCATTTTGCTTAGAAACTTTAAGGTATCCATTTGTGTCTCAGTGCCAAAGTAATTGCTGAAGCTGTTTTTATGTTGATTTTGATATCTAATCTAAATCTATGCTCCTTCAGCTTAAAGCCATTCCCTTTGGCCCCTTTATGTACCAGAAGGCTGCTCTAAAGGGCTCCCTGGAGGCTTCTCTTCTCCAGGCTGAACAAGCCCAGCTCTCTCAGCTTGTCTTCATAGTAGAGGTTCTCCAGCCCTCAGAGCATCTTGGTGGCCCTCCTCTGGACTCGCTCCAAAAGGCCCACCTCCTTCGTATCCTGGGTCCTACATTTGCAGGCAGATACTAAAAATGACATAAAGTGTGACATTTACTCAGATAATTGTGAGGACCTACACTTATAGATGTCTGCATAGATCTATGTCTACTTACAATAAGGTTGTTTAGACTCCCTCTGTAGTCATTCTAGATCTAGGTAAGAAGACCAGTAGGAGCTAGAAAGCAATTCACGTAATTTGAAAACAGAGCTGACCATTAGGTCAAGTGAATCAGATCATAACTGTATCCACAACTGCCTATCTTGGAATTAGGTACCTCCACATAGAGCAAAGCAGGATCAGTTCTATGTGAGTTACCCCAATCAAACCTGTTCCCCTTACTCCTGAGGTGCTTAAAAATAATCTGTAAGATGAGAGTACTTCGAAGGTCTGATGGCTTTGCACCATGCAACTACTGTTTCCAGTAGTTTCCTTGGGCCCTTTGAATAAGACACTGCCCAGGTTCAGAACAAAGAATGGTTTATGTCCCTAAGGAGCTTACAGTCTGACTGTAAAGTAAGAGACAGAATTACAACTGAACAAGTATATAGGGAAGGACAAGGTATACGTGAAATCCCTGAAAACAGAAGAGAATAAATTACATAATGGAAAAGGTATTTGCATTTGTGCAGAGGCCCAACACTGATCTTTAGCTCGGAAGAACAAACCAATGACTTGATGAGACAATTATTTCAAATGTGTTGGAATTATGGCCCTTGTAAGACATTACAAAGGAAAACATTTTCTGAGGAAGCACAGGTCAGAAACAGAATGTTGTTATGTTAGCTTGACTACTCTTTTTAATTGCTTTAATATAAATGTGGCTTTTGTCTCTGAAAGCAGATGCATCTTGCTTCTGTCTCTAAAAAAACAACAATGCAAAACCAGACCAAATATTGCAGTTCTATCAAAGCAATTTACCATCTAGTATTTACCTCAGCCACATGCCACTTGCCTTTGCTAGTGACGTGAACTGCAAAACCCTCTCTAAAGCATATTTATTTTGCAGAGTAGCTTATTTTTATAAAGATATGAAATGAAAAGCTATAGCCATGTGACAACATTGCTACATATTGCAAACGATGAACAGCCTACTACCTTAAGGTATTGACAAGGTCTGGTGCAGTCTAATGAAAAGATTATCTCAGCAAATTTTGTGTCAGATCCTATTACTTCATTGTTAGAATGGAAACATGAAGTGGAGAAGATCAATACTAATTGGCAGAAGAGAGAAGTTCTCATGGCATCTTGTAAAGAAAGAAGGTAAATGTCCCATTTGCATTTCATCAAGCTGGTTATTTTATGGTGATGGAGAGAAAACTTGATTACAAAGAATATGTTTATTTCCCATTTCCACCATATACCTTGTTTGCTAATACAATCAGTTTTACAAGCTCTGACACCTGAGTGTCTTGGTTTTGCTTAGAACTTTCTTTTCCTGTCAGTGTTAACTGCTGCTGCCTTCCTCCTGCAACCAATTCTTTTCAGTCTTTTAAACTCTTTTCTTGCACTCTTAAGGAAGTTAGGAGTCTCTAAAGACGGTTCAGAGGCTTTGCCCTGTTTCAGTGCACACAAAGATGTGAGGCATCTTTGGTGCAAGATACCGTGTGCCAGATTTAGTGTGAATCAACTAATATACTATAAATTCATTTTCAGCCTACTGATCATTTTGTTTCAGTAATCCCTTATGTTCCTCAGAGAGCAACCACAAGATTTACAATAATAACGTACTCCATTTTTTTCATGTCACAAAATTCTTATTACTTTTCCAGTCATTCGTCATCTTGAAATTCCACGTTATGGACCAAATAAATGAAAGAAAGTCTAAAAGAATCCTCTTTTTATGCTTTCTCCATGGGGTTTCATAGGTTTTTATTAACACCATCTTCTGCTTCAAATAAAACTAAACAAAACCTACTAGATATTTGTCACCCAAGAACCTGGAGAGTCTGCAAGGTTGAACTAGCCACAAGAATGATGAGACGTCGTTGCCTCATCTGTGGGAGAAAAGTGGCCTGGACTCAGCTGACAAAGTTGCGAACAAAATCTCCCCTCAAGGAGCAGAAATCCCCAGTGGCATCAGGTGACTAAAGCGGATCACATATTACTTCCCTTCCTGTCACAAAAGAGACGAATCCGACTGGGAAGAGCTACAAGATGGCAGTTCTTCTCTGTCTCCATTCTCCGTTGACCATTTCTGACTAACCGAATGGTGTAAGTTAGCAATTAAGTCTTCTCTTCCATGTACCAAATGCAAGTTATCTGCAGGAGAGTCTTATTCAGGACTGGGGGAAGAGCACTGGGTTCCTGTAGGACATCAAAGGAAAATCCTTACTGGTTGAGACAGCCATTAGGATAGTCAAGAGAGATGCAAAAGGAAACAGGCATCTTTCATACGCTCACCTGGACCAATTAATCTCTGCCCTCAAGAAAATGAGTAATGGCTCACTGTCTGTTTTTCCTTTGCAGAGGGCAGGGCTCAGAGCCAGAGATCCCTAACTTGGTTTTGTGCGGTACCTGCATGACATACACTTGGCAAGTGGCCTGCATAACCACAGCTTTTAAGATAAGAGTACAAGTGTGCACAATGTATGCATGCATTTATTTAAATATATAAAATCAAGTTAAAGAAGAAGGTGGCCGTCAGCCAGATCGAAGAACAACCAGGAAATTTCAAGGGGACTTTAGAAATGAAGACAGAGTAAGACTGAAAAGAAATATGAAAGAAGCATGATTTCTTTTTAATGGCAGAATTGATATTTGACTAGAAACAGCAGGAGTCAAAACTCACCAGGAGCTGCCCCGCTGTCATCTTAGCCTTTGCCCAATGAGATGTAGCAGCCACCCCATTGGATACCATGAGTAACATTCAACTGGTTAGTGGATTCCAGGGTGCAGCAAGTAGGATCCTGCACATTGCACGTATGTATGCAGCCTTGTAGTGGACTTTCTTACCAGCATAAGGATCAGCAGATGATAGGGAGTGGCAATTATTCATTCTCAGTGTACAGTATGCCGATTGTCAGTTAATTATATGTTCTCAGATTAAAATCTCTTTCGTCCTGAATTGCTTTAAACTTTGGCTTTTACCTGTGAGAGGTCTTGTGGCTGTTCTGGAGTATGAGGCACTTGCAGCAGAAGTGATGTACATTTGGAAGTGCAGGCAGAGACAGTGGGTATTTTCTGGCAGACAGGAAAGAGGTAAATGCTCTGCATCTTGTGTCATCTGCCTTCCACTCTGCAGTCTTTCAAGCTTGTCTCCCTTTGTGGAGACAATTTGTAGAGAACTCAGCAAGATGAATGTTTCTAAGCACAGTTTGTCTTCCTCCCACAGGCTTGACAGTGGGAGTGAGGTCTGGAAGTCGTGCTGAAAATCATTTTAGAAGGAGTATTGGGAGACATCAGAAAGCTTGTATACCCCGGGTAAGGTAATTTCAAGATCCAATCACCCCATTAATGACTGCTTTTCAGGCAAACGGACAGCAAACCCACAAAAGGACAAGTAACTATTAGCTCTGAACAGGTCCCAAAACTGGAGGCTCAGGATGTAAATGTAGAAGAGCTGCTCAATGACAGTTCCCATAAGGTATACAGATTTAACAGTGGTACTGAGTGGGAAAACAAAGAATATTCTTCAGAGTAGAATGAAACATTAGGAAAGAAAAGCTGCTGTAAAACAAGGAAGCTTGTTAGAGACATCTAAAAGAAGCAGGCAATGAGGTAAAGTGCTATTAAAATATATACTAGAAACTTAGGGCCTAAGAGGACCATTCCCACATCTTAAAGCTGAACAGAAGAGTAAGTAGGGTATTAGAAGTGAAAAAACACCCATAGCCTTGAATCTCAAGTGATATCCTCTTGAGAAGATGATCATGGGTTGTAGCAAATTAAATACCAGTGAAGAACAGGGCAAAAGAAACATAGAAGGAGCAGCTTGGAAGAATCAAAACATCTTCAGACATATCAGAAAGAGAGAGCTTGCCATACTCAGTAAGATGAATAGACAACGAAGATGAAAAGTTTTGACCCTTACTTATTGCAAAGGAAGGTGGGGGATTTATCACTGATGCAGAAGAGCAGAAAAAAGAATAGTAGGGAATTGTGCCAGAATTACCAATAGCAGGCATTTCAGAAATCAGTAAACTTAACCCAAACCTCTGAGAGCTGCTAAGTTGTGAAAGAAGTTCAGATTTGTGAACTTGCTAACTACTAAGCAAATAACCTGTCTGCTGCCTGCTCCAGCCTCAGAACTGAGGAAATAAAAAATGGTTAGTACGGGGTGGCTCAGGTCATCTTCGGAAAGACAAACCAGCTAATTTCAACTTCAGCACCAGCCAGATTGGCAAGGAACTGTAGTGAGGAATGGAATTAATAAATATGGATTCAATGATAGATTTGGGATGAGTCACAGGAATGAAACTCTGTGTTCTGTGAAGATGGCAGCATGCTGGTAGGGTGAACCTGTCAATCTGGTATACTTGGACTTGAGAAAAAAGGTTGACAAGGGCTTTCAGCAAAAACTGTTAAATGAATTCTCCCTCTGTTAACTGAAAGAATTTCTGTCTCTGTCCTAGTGTAACTACATACAATAGTAAATGACCATTTTAGCAGTTTATTGAGAATCTCAAAGGATATGTAGTAGGACCTGTTGTGCTCAGCATATTCAGAAATGATAAAGGAAAAAAGGTAAATAGTGGGAGAACAAATGTTATGAAGGATATGAAATTATTAAGTCTAAAGCTGCTATGCAAAGATACAGGAAATTCACAGCACTGAGCGACTGGGTGAAGATCAGATGGTATTCAGGGTGGATAAATGGAAATTAATCCACATGAAAGAACAAGAACTCTAATCTAGCTCTCTGTGTTTAACAGCAGACATTTGATCACAGTGTTATCACACAGAAATGAGACTTTGGGGTCATTTGTGGCAGTTCTCTAAAAATGGTAATGGAAATTTTTTGCCAGCAAGGCACATGCACAGTACTGCTGTGGCAGAGAGCTAGATGAATAGTTCTGAGAAAACCCACACAACAAAATGCACCCATATGGGTGATTCGAACACTGACATGGCACATTAATCACTTTCAAAATCCTTTTTCTTCTGAGGAAAAAAAAAAAGAAAAAAGAAGAAGAAAGAGCCAGGATTTCATTCAAATGAATTAGAATAAGATGCAAAAGTAGCCAGTGACATTTCCACTTTCTTCATTGTTGTCTTCAGTAAACCTTTCACTTCCGAGTCAAAAGCTTATTTGGTGATGTAATTACTTATGGCAGTGGTGTGCTGAGGAGGATACCTGAATAGCTGCGTTTAGATTTACTGCAAAGCAGTAAGCAACATTACTGCTGAATATTCTTGGAAGGATTTGCCTTTCAATATATTCTTTGATTCTTCTTGAACTGATTACTTCTATACTTCTACCACCTCCACTGGATGACCTAAAAATGCCATTTTGTGATGAAACATAAAAGCTGAAAAATATTACGTTCAGTTTGTATTTTTGGCTCCATTTAACAGAAAATCTTTTCAATCCTAAAGTACAAAGTTTTCAGATACGAACACTGAATTCCATTGTCCGTGGCACCTAGCACCTCATATTTGCATTATAATGTGCTTAACTGATTATTTTTATCATTTCTTTTTATCATTATCTTTATTCTTATGGATATGATATTGCAAGGATGTGTTCCAACTTAAATAAGTCTGAAGTAATCAGATATCTGCTTCTACTTTCCTGGCTGGGAGAACAGTGAAGTTTTTTGGTTTGATTTGCTTGTTCCTTTTTCCTGCACAGTACAAGCAGCAAAAAAGTTCACATTTATTCTGTAGACAACATTTGTCACAAAATGGCCCTGAAATAATTTCAGAATTGTCATTAGAGTTCACAGATGTCAGGTATTCTGCAAAAGGAGGTAATTTTTTATTTCTTTGGACTTTCATCCTCATGACAATACTCTGAAGGCTGTTTACAGTCATGATTACTCTGGTTGCTATTGTAGTGAGCACTGTGCCAAATTCAAGTTAAACTGCCCCAGAAATGTTACAGTCTCTTGGACCATCCTGGTGTCAAAACCTCATTGTCAGGGTCTGAATTCCCAGGTAAAGCAATGACAGCAGATGAGCAAAGATTTTAGTCCTCTTGGGAGTCAAATAATTTCAACTTGAGATTGTCCTTCTCATGCCTGCACTTCCTCCTCCAGCCATCCATCTCCTAAGTTCTTGAAGCAAGTGAAACCACTTCAAAGTGGGGCAAAATGAGATGTTTGGACAACAGCTTTCTGCTCTACAAAACTTAATCTGCCCCCAAAGTCCTGTAGGGCCTTGAAGAATGGATTGATAAATATGCACAGGCTTTTGATTTTGGCAATTCCTCATTTTTGGTTGTAGCATCCTTTGCAGCACTCTCTGCAGCCAGACTCTGAGGAGACATTTCTTGGTGTGCAGATCCCTAAACTTTTAAAATAGCTGACATGAGTTTGTTTTATTTTCAGTTGCTGGCATGAAATTGCCATGGCACCCCATGGCTCTCCAGCTGGGAAGCAGTTTTGGACCCTCTGCCTGCGTGCAGGGGTCAGTCCTGGCTGCTGCTCACTCATCTGGTACCAGACATGTAAATGAGGCAGGAGCTCTCCAGCCTCTGCACTCAGTAGCTCCTTTGCCCACATCCAAACAAGGTGAGGAAAGAAGCCTGCCAGAGGTGTGCAAGGTCAGAAGCCAAGCACTGGAGGTCTTGCAGTAACCCACCATCATGTAAGGTCTTGTCCAACTTCATTTGCCAGCAGCAGCTGAGCACCAAAATGTGGTGTTTTGGGTTCATTCCTCAGGTTTAACTCCAAGGGAGCCCCTTCCATTCACCAGGGATCTTATTACCCTAGTTCCTCTAACCCTGATGGCCTCTGCTCCTATGCCTCCTTAGTCCCCACACCAGCTCTGCCCTGACATCCCACTCAAGGCATTTTCCCATCTCCAATTCTCCAAGTTTCTTTTCTTTTACATTCCTCCTACCAATCTCTCTTCAGATTCATTTGCACTGGTTTTAGCTCCCATTCTCCATCACTCTCCATGACCAGGTCTCTTCTCCCAACACCCTCCCCACCTCCTAAAAAATCCCTCTGTTCCTATGGTGCCTGATTTTAGGGTCTCTCTCTCCTCTCCTGACTTGCTTTCAGTGGGGTGCCCCTCCAGCTGCGGAAAGCACAGGAAAAGAAGTCCTCAACTCTCATTTTCAGTGCCATAGAAAATGTAAGCCACAGTCAGTCTCTCCTGCCCCAGGTACTGTAGTGAAGATGGAGCAAGCTGAATCCAAAGTGAGTCCTTGGCACAGTTAGCACATAACCTCCAGCTACTTGCTGCTGATGTGTGGAAGCAGATTTTTCAAAGGCTTAAAGACTGAGTAGTTTTTCCATGGGAACATAAGGGTTTAAACCTTGCAGCAGGGTAGCCCTCATACCTCACCTGACATGACCTGTGTACCACAGGCTGCTGCTTTCTCTTAGCAGCTCCTGTGCCACAGCTGGTACCTTGTGTTTGCCCATGGCGACCCCAAGATGGGCATCCTGTCACAGTCAAGAACATCAAGAAATAAAGAGCCAGTTAACCTGTGACTAGCACAGTGGGAGATTTGGACAGGGTTAAAGGATGAACGAGGAACATAAGTTGCGCTGATCTGAAAGGGAACAGGCAAGATCAATTATAATGGAAAGTAATGGTTATAGCAACTGTAGGTGTACCAACGCCAAGTAAAAGCTATTGTGCTGAGACTCCAAAACATTTATTTGACGTAAATACACCTTTTGTTTTTGTGGTTAAATCCATAGAAGTTGATTTATTTTGAATATCAATCACTTTCTTAACAAACTTATATAAAATGCCTCTTCTAGACACATGAAGCTTTTTTAGAACCTTTTGAATAAAGCATGTTTCTTCTTAAAATTTTTAGATACATTATAGTGAAAAAATGTTAGATATGGTTCCTTCCTGCCAATGAGGCAATTTAATTAACCAAACATTTTTATGAAAATCTAATCCTTTCCTTTCTGTTTTCTTGTAAATGAGGAGAACTTAACAAGATACTGAAGGTACTTTCCTAAAATTCTGCTCTTAATCCCAATTATCACATATATTAAATGTTTTCCACATAAGGTCTTCTGTGTGAGCTAGACCACTGGACATTGGAAAAGATTGTAATTACTTGGTTTTCTCTTAGGCTTTAGATTTTGAAATTAGTTTGAAGAAGAAGATATCATCATTTTTGCTTCTCTGACTCAAGCTGCTGAAAAATGACAGCCTGTGCATCCTGTGGGATTTCAGTTATTTGGACCTAGGCCAGTGCAAATCAAAGTTGTAATTAGTCAGCGCATGTGAGAAGCGCCACAAAATGGTGAAAAGTTTTCCTAGAGATAGAATAGCATTATTTCTTAGTGTGATTTGTTAAGCAAGTATTGTAGTGTATTGCTATGCCGCTTTATGTTGAGGTTGAAATATGCTAGTAACACAGAGCCTGTAAAGTCTTTAAAGCCTACTGTTGACTAGCAAGAGTTTCCCCCCTTAGCCAAACATGTTCTGCCTCCCAGGACAGCAGACACTGGCAGTCTTGGCAGGGGAAGATAAGCCAGCAACTCTTCAGTGGGTTCATGAAGTTCTTGGGCTGTGCAAAACTCTGCCCCTCAGCCCTGGACACCGTCCTTTCTCTTCCATGCTTTCTGTCTGATGTGGCAGCACCTGTGTTGAAGAAGCCACGGTAATCTGAAGCCTGTCTGCTGATGCTGTGCAGTGGGAAATGAGTTAGGATTTCTTGAGAAAGAATTGCTGTGCTCTGTGCTGGTGTCCTGGTTTAGCAGTAAAAGTCATTTTTTCTCCTTCTTAGTAGCTGGTGCAGTGCTGTGTTTTGACTTGAGGCCTGGGGACAGTACTGATAAAACCGATGTTTTCAGTTGCTGGTCAGAATGTTTACCCTGACCAAGGACTTTATGAGTCTCATGCTCTGCCAGGGAGGAGGGGAAGCCTGGAGGAAACAGGGACAGGACACCTGACCCAAAGTAACCAAAGAGGTATTCCATACACAGCATGTCATGCCTGGGATGTATAATTGAGAGTACCCGGAAGGGCTAGTTGGCTGCGGGGTGAGGTCGAGGTATGGGTCGGTGAGGTGTTGTATTCTCTTCTCTTGTTATTTCCTTTATCATTATTATTGTTGGTAGCAGTAGTGATTTGTGTTATACCTTAGTTATTAAACTGTTCTTATCTCAACCCGTGGGAGTTGCATTCTTTTGATTCTCCTCCCCGTCCCTCCAGGAGCGGAGGGAAGAAAGGTGGGGGGGGGAAGTAGACTGTGTGGTTCTAATTTACGGGCTGGGCTTAAACCACGACAGCTGGTCACTACAGCTTGACAGCACCACCTTGAAGATGCTTTGCTCTCCACTGAGCAGTCAATGGTGGTTTTCAAATAGCTGAGAAAAGCAACAGTGGGGCAGGTTTTCTTAAGGATGCCGTTTACAGGACACCTATCTACGTCAGGAGCAGAAACTGAATAGAACAGAGAACCCCTCGGGGTTTGCTGGTCACCAAGTTCTTTCTTTTATTCTCAGTACTCTGCTCATCTTGAGGTAATTATTGTGCAAGTCAGACCTGAAAATTAATATCAGGGAATTTCTTAAATCATATGTTCACCTGAACAGCAACCTGTTCTCTGTTTCTATAAAGCATCCAGTATTCTGGTTGACTGCAATGAAAACAGTAAGTTCATAAGCAACACAACTTGTACTTTCTCCCTTTCTCTGTATTTCTGAAATGCTTTTTTCTGCTGTTTGCTCACAAATTCTGTTGTGAAGTGTGAACTAACTCACATTGAAAATCTTAACTGAGTCTTTGAAATATATTTAAACCTCAGGATTTTGGTGAATAGCTTAATTCTTTATCTTGTTTGCACTTTGTATCTTCCCACATACAGGGCAGCTATTTCTCTTACTGAAACTGGTTATTCATTGGTTGTATGGCATTTCTTTCTGGTGCATGACAAAACACGGTGACATTAATGCCAGAAACAAGAAAATAATTTAGATTTCATCCCATCGATAACTTTTCAAGAATGGTAACCAAGAAACCAGGTAACCAGGAAACCAGCTTTGATATAAGAAGCGTGTCACCAATAAAATCTGTGAATGCAAGACAGTCACGGTAACAGCAAGTGATTTCCATCTGTGATTTTCAGTGTTGGAACCAGCTTTTTAGTGCACTTTTCACTGTTTTGGGTTCCAACCTCAACATCTTTTTGAAAGTCTCTTGTTAGCTGGGAATGTCCTTGTTTCACTTGTATTCATTATACACCCCTCCAAACTCCATGTATTCTACTGGACTTCCCGCAAATTCACACCCCTGTGAAAGAGGGGAGGAATGACCTGGGATCTCTGAAAAGTCTCTTAACAAAGGGCTGGCACAGCTTCTCTTACTGCCTCTCTTATTCTGTGGAGTACAGTTCAGACCTTTTAAAATCTGAAGTTTTGAAGACTTTAAAAATCTCATATGTTGCTCATGTTTTATCTCCATTTTTGCAACACTGGTGCTATTATGCAGCCACAGTAGCACCAGCATAATTTTTGTAAGGGTGCAGAATTCTTGAGCAGTCTTTCTTCCAACACTGTGGTTTTTTTTCTATCTCTCTGTGGGGTTTTTTTGGTTCAAACAAGATATTCATTATCAAAATCACAAAAATATTTTCACCTGTTTTCATTCTAGATATCTCCCTCTTCATCTTTTCTAACCCCAGTGTCCACATGCCAGTCCAAATGTAAAGCTAAGGATATCTAAATATAAACCATTCTTGTGTCACTAGAATTTTCTTCTTGGGAAACCCAACAGAGAAAGCAGAACTCTTATTTTATTTCTGCCAGCACTTATATCAAAGAAACTCTCCTGATGGCTTTATAAACAGCATTCCAGGGTGCCAGCTGAGGGAGAATAAACCAATAAACCAAAGAAGGAATAAATAAATAAATACATACATACATAAATAAACCGTCCTCAGAAAGCTGGAGAATTTTTTGACCCAAATATTTCGGAAGATTTGTGATATTCTGCTAACTCCTATTCTTGCTGTCATTATTGTACCCCTATGTTTTTAATGTGCTTAGGGGGCAGTGGGGGGGGGGGGTATGGGGAGAAAGTATAATGCTGAACAGCTATGAGACATGAGTTTTTGACCTTTAATTGAAAGTATCTACTTTCTACTAGGACCTTTAATTGAAAGTATCAGGGCATCTGATAAACTGGACCCCATTAACTTTCATACTATCATCTTTTCCAAAGGCTGTTCAAAAGAATATCCAGGTGGAAATCAAAGTTGGTTAGAAGGTGCAGCCATCACTAATTCCAATTCAAATATCATCTAAGGAACAAAAAATTTATTACTAGTTTCTGAGACTTATTTTTGGTCTGCTTGCATATATGAAAAGTCTATGTATAACTTGTGATGTTATTGATAAAGTTACTTGTTATAACAAGTGCACACATACTTTATTAATAAATTATAGTCCATACAGAAAGTTACTGCAAATAAGTAGTAGAAATGATGAATCTATTTCTGCAGCTGGGTTTAGCGTAACAGTGTGCACAAACGAAAAAAAGGAAAAATCTAAAGGTAAAAAAATTAAAGGACTAATTAGAATTTCAAAATAGATTCACTGAATTTCATCTTCTTAGAAGCACATTGTTCCCTCAATCAAACATTACTAACGTATAGACGGATCACTGTTACTGTAAGTTATTTTGGATATGGGTAGAACTGCACACAAAAAATTTGTAAGAGAAACATAAAGTAGAGCTACGTTTTGAGCCCATCAACATGAAAGATAAAACTGATGATTCCCTTGAGCCAAGCATTCACTCCAGAAGTTGCACAATGGCTGGGGACAGCAAATAGGCAGACACAAATTCTGCTGTGATAAGTGACTCTCAGACACACAAGATTTTTCTACAGAAATGTAATGGAAAAATTAAAAAAAGATATCAAGATTTAGGTGCAGGATTTAGAAAAAAAATCAGTACTAACACTATAGAGGTTTTGAGCGTAAATAATATCAATGTTTAGCAGAAGTGTTTAAAATAAAATGCCCAAAAATTATTGAAAGAAAAAAAAATGGAATGGCGAGATTATTTTTTCTTATAAAAAACTATTGACACCTGACGAATAATAAAGGAGAAATAACAGAGATACGACAGTAAAACTGAATAGTGAGAATAATCTTTACTTGAACTTTTTATTGAGTTTGAAATACAAGACATTGCACTTCTGTGGATCTGATCATTGTGATTCTGGCTGTCAGTGAGAAGAGCAAATGGATGCTTAATTGTGCAATCTGATGAAGTACAAAGGTTTTCTGGTTAGAGCAAAGCTGCTTGCTGTTGAGAACACTTGTTAACAATGTGCTGTGTTTGAGAAATCTAAAACCACCAGATATTGCATTTTTGCCTATTTTCAGGACTTTAGTTATTATTTTGATCATCTGCCATTTAGTAAAAATGGAAATAACACACTGCCGGCCCAACCAGCAATTCAAATATCACCCAACCAAATAAGGGACAGAACTAACAGTTGCTGTGGATTTTTCTGGTGCTTATCTCACTCATTTCTTCCACATTTTGAGTTGCTGTAAAAGAGCTACTGATGACTTAAACACAGATGCCTAAGTGTGGCTTCCTTCTGCATCTGAATGTTAGAGAGGGAAATGTTCACTTGTGCAAAGTTAAAATGGGTTTTATCCATGGATAGATAATTTTAAATCTGAGGGTACTTATTTTATACATGCAGTCATTCATCTGTAAGCATCTGCCTGTATCTTGCAAGTGCAACTCAGATAGAAAATATAAAGAGAGTGTCTCCCACATTGCTGGAATTTTAACTCCTCACAAATCCCTAACCCAGCGTAACTTCAGCATATGATTTCTTGCCAGCTCCAACCCTAACTAAAGTTTTACAGTCTACAGAATTTGACACCAGGCTCTCATGTCATCTCCTCAGCATCTCTTCACTCTGAAAGCATGTTAATAGAGAAGGTAGCTTTCATGCAAACAAGTTCCTTTAAGGACCTGAAAGCAGGCATTTGCTCTTTCCTGTCATGGTCTAGCACAGTCTCTTTTTTTTGCCTGTTATCAATTCTACTTTGTGAGAGTAAATGGTGCAATGCTACTTGAAGCTGCATAAACAAACAGAAAATAGAGAGCTATTCTACAGTGCATCTTATAAAGCCTCATCTGGAAAAGACATATATTACTTCTTTAATCACTGAGTAGAGACAAATGAAGAGTGATATCACTCCTACCAAGTACTACACTGTGGATTTTCTTTTTCAAAGGTAACAATAAATTTTGCTGGTGTTTATAGCTACTGAATGCTATTGGCCCATTTGAAACTGGACTCACAAACCCTCCCCCCAAACTTTCCTGAGGCTTGGTGATACCAGATTCACATGCAAAACTTAGTTCTGTAACATAGAATCATAGAATCATAGAATATTTAAGGTTGGAAAGGATCTTAAGATCATCCAGTTCCAACCCACCTGCCATAGGCAGGGACACCTCACACTAAACCATGACACCCAAGGCCTCATCCAACCTGGCCTTGAACACCGCCAGGAATGGAGCACTCACAACCTCCCTGGGCAACCCATTCCAGTGCCTCACCACCCTCACAGTAAAGAATTGCTTCCTTATATCCAATCTAAACTTCCCCTGTTTAAGTTTGAACCCGTTACCCCTTGTCCTGTCACTACAGTCCCTGATGAAGAGTCCTTCTCCAGCATCCTTGTAGGTTGCCTTCAGATACTGGAAGGCTGCTATGAGGTCTCCACGCAGCCTTCTCTTCTCCAGGATGAACAGCCCCAACTTTCTCAGCCTCTCTTCATACGGGAGGTGCTCCAGTCCCCTCATCATCCTCGTGGCCCTCCTCTGGACTTGGTCCAACAATTCCATGTCCTTTTTATGTTGAGGACACCAGAACTGCACACAATACTCCAAGTGAGGTCTCCCGAGAGCACTGAGTAGAGGGGCAGGATCACCTCCTCCGACCTGCTGGTCACGCTCTTCTTGATGCAGCCCAGGATACAGTTGGCTTTCTGGGCTGTGAGCTCACACTGAAGCCGGCTCATGTTCATTTTCTCATTGACCAACACCCCCAAGTCCTTCTCTGCAGGGCTGCTCTGAATCTCTTCTCTGCCCAACCTGTAACCGTGCCTGGGATTGCTCCGACCCAGGTGTAGGACCTTGCACTTGGCATGGTTAAACTTCATCAGGTTGGCATCAGCCCACCTCACAAGCGTGTCGAGGTCCCTCTGGATGGCATCCCTTCCCTCCAGCGTATCAACCGAACCACACAGCTTGGTGTCATCGGCAAACTTGCTGCGGGCGCACTCAATCCCACTGTCCATGTCACCAACAAAGACATTGAAAAAGACCGGTCCCAACACCGATCCCTGAGGGACACCACTCGTTACCGGTCTCCAGGCGGACATCGAGCCATTGACCACAACTCTTTGCGTGCGGCCATCCAGCCAGTTCTTTATCCACCAAGTGGTCCACCCATCAAATTGATGTCTCTCCAATTTAGAAACAAGGATGTCATGTGGGACAGTGTTGAACGCTTTGCACAAGTCCAAGTCGATGACGTCAACTGCTCTGCCCCTGTCCATCAGTTCCGTAGCCCCATCATAGAAGCCACCAAATTGGTCAGGCAGGATTTCCCCTTAGTGAAGCCATGCTGGCTGTCACCAACCACCTCCTTGTTTTTCATGTGCCTTAGCATGCCTTCCAGGAGAATCTGCTCCAAGAGTTTGCCAGGCACAGAGGTGAGACTGACTGGTCTGTAATTCCCCGGGTCATCCATTTTCCGCTGCTTGAAAATGGGGGTTATATTTCCCTGTTTCCAGTCATTGGGAACTTCACCTGACTGCCATGATTTTTCAAATATGCTGGCCAGTGGCTTAGCAACTTCATTCACCAGCTCCTTCAGGACCCGCGGATGGATTTCATCAGGTCCCATGGACTTGTGTACGTTTAGGTTTTTAAGATGGTCTTAGACCAGGTCCTCTCCTACAGTGGGCCTAGGGTCTTCATTCTTACAGTCTCTGCTTCCACCTTCCAAGACTTTGGTGGTGCGGTCAGAGCCTTTGCCAGTGAAGACCGAGGCAAAGAAGTCATTAAGAACCTCAGCCTTCTCCAAATCCTGGGTAGCCAGTTCTCCCGATATCTTCCGGAGGGCGCCTATGTTGTCCCTAGTCTGTCTTTTATTTGCTACGTACCATGGAGGAAACTTGTGGGATAGTAACTGGCATTCTAATAATAATTTCTTCTATTCCTTGACATTCATTGACACTCTTCTTTATCCATTATGAACTGGCATTGACTCCCAGTATCGTAAATTGGAAGAATACATAATCAGCCTGAGCACCTTCCCCCAGAAGGGTTTCAGTCAGATGCAGAGAAACAGAGATATCAAGAGCAGATAATTGTAATTCAAACAGAATATTTTTGTGAAGTTTGAGTATCAACCTACATATCAGCACAATATGGTAATACTGTGTCCCCACAATACAGCCTCAGACTTGTCCAAAAGCATTGAAGGAGCTCAGTCCCAGCATGGGCGCTTCTGTGATTTTGTGAGACCTCACTTGGAGTATTGTGTACAGCTCTGGTGTCCTCAACATAAAAAGGACATGGAACTGTTGGAACAAGTCCAGAGGAGGCCACGAGGATGATCAGGGGACTGGAGCACCTCCCGTATGAAGATAGGCTGAGAAAGTTGGGGCTGTTCAGCCTGGAGAAGAGAAGGCTGCGTGGAGACCTCAGAGCAGCCTTCCAGTATCTGAAGGGGGTCTATAAGGATGCTGGGGAGGGACTCTTCATTAGAGACTGTAGTGACAGGACAAGGGGTAATGGGTTCAAACTGAAACAGGGGAAGCTTAGGTTAGATAAAAGGAAGAAATTCTTTACTGTGAGGGTGGTGAGGCAGTGGAACAAGTTGCCCAAGAAAGTTGTGGAAGCTCCATCCCTGGCAGTGTTCAAGGCCAAGTTGAACAGAGCCTTGGATGATATGGTTTAGTGTGAGGTGTCTTGATCAGCTTTCATGAGGTTTGCTGAATATCCTTATTATAAATTGCTGTCCTGGTACTGTTTAGGTCCTGCTTATGTATGAGATTACATATAGCATTAAATTTCATCAGAACTCACAAATACTTCACTGTACTATGTAAAGGTAATGTGAAACACTCAAACATTTGGAAATGAGCTACTGAAGAGTCATTTGTCAACTGTGGAAAAGCAGTAACCCGTTTCACACGCAGGCTGTGTAACCTGCTGTCCCAGCAATCTCTTCCGATTTGTCTATTTCTGATACCATTGGTAAAACAGAGTATTTTATATACACATATATTTGAAAATAAACTGAGTGTTGTAAAATGCCAGGTTTTCTTTCTATCCTCAAGAAAATAGTTATTTTTGACCCATGCCAAGTTTCAGTGCTCTCTTCTCTTGACATGTTATAGATCCAGCACTGAGACATCAATGCTATCATGTTTCTGGTGATAAAAAATTGTGATAGGAGCATACAAATTACCACACTGAATCACAGAGTAGCTCAGTTGTGCTATTCATCTCTGACACAGGTCAGCATCAGATTTAGGGAGGTACTCGAAAACCAGCGATGTACAAATCTAGAAGTAATTTTCTGGCTGCTGTCAGATAAATATTTCTTATACGTGTTGCTTATCTATATGACTTGGCAGCATCTTTCAACTCATATAAGCTTTTCATCTTTTTCTAAATCCTAATTGTGTTCTTAACCTCAAAGATATTGGGTAGCAAACTTTCAGACGAGCAATGCCCAAGTAATTGCTAGACTATCATGTAAAAGCAATAGCAGACAAACTATACCACTTTATGGCAGATGTTGAATGCAGAGCATGGCAGTTAACATGACTGCCTTTTATTTCATTTCTGTTCATCTTAGGCTCTGATATTTCCATGCAGGAAGCTGTGTAAGAAGGCTGTCAGCACTGCTGATTATATTACTCTTATTTATGTGGAAGATTCTCCTGTCAGCCACTTATTACCATCGTTATCCTTGACTAGGACTTAATCACTCAAGATGTAACAGTGACTTGTCATCTTTCCAGTCATTGTGTACAATTTTGGGTGGAAATGAGTGAGTCCAATTCAAAGCAGTCTTCATCATTCTGATCTATCAAGAGAGTCAGGAGCTGCCAACCTTCTGAATATAAGGGTATCCCTGGGTCAGTAGATGTACAAATATTTCGGTAGCTGTCACTGCATTGCAATGTTTTGTTCATTTCTCAGTGGAGCTCTGCCCTTAGCAAAGCAGGCTGAATATTCTAACACTGCAAACACTGCAATACATCACAGCGACCAACAGGATTGTAGACGGCATTTTTTACAGATCCTAAAGTAGCAGGAACATGATTGCAACAGATGTTTTGTGACTAAAATTTGTCATGTGGATGCACAGATTGGCCAGTCTGGCTTCTGAGGCTTGGAAATCGTGACTGCAGAAACTCTGGTTGTACTTGTTAATAGCCTGGAAAGTTATTGAAATTATCAGGCTAGCAATTCCCAGGCTAATTTGGTGTGTGCGCAGACACACAAACAGACACACACAATACACATAATGTATGTGAATTATTATTATAAGCCTTGCTTACACATATAGTTCGTGTGCGTGTGTAAACTGCATTTTTAACTTGACTCCCACCTCTATAACTGATTCTTCTTATTCTTAATAATATAAAAATTCTCTGAGTAGGCAGAATAAAACTGAAACTCCTGTAAAACTTTGTAAGATTTCCAGAATTATTCTATAAAAGCACAAACCCCAAACCTTTCTTGATGTTTTCTTAAAAAAGGCAAACCAGAAAGTGAGTGAGAGTGACAAATAAACCTTTATTTCATCCTAAACAGAGACTGTGTCTGTAAGCTGAGATAACTTTCCCAAATTTTTTATTGGAACATATACATTTCCACCACAAAGTTTTGGTTCTAATGTATTGATATCAAAACCCCATCATTTCTAAGGAGAAAGAAATATTTTTTGTATTTAACCCCCATAATTTCCAAGAAGTATGTTTTCACTTGAGCGGCTGAAACCTACTGAAACAAAAAAAGCGTTTAACAGGGACTTCTGACTAAGAAGCAAAGGATTTGTCGCTAACAGCATAGGATTTAAGACTAATTTGCATTTTCAGGTGCTAATTTTCTGAATCATCTGACCCTCAATTCTACATATTCTAGTCATAGGCAGATGATAATTGTAATTACATACTTGGAAAGGAATCTTGAAATCGTGGTGAAAATGCAGGAATTATGCATTAAACCCTTTCACTGCTGATCACTTAATACAAGATGCAAAAAAATGTCCTTACATTGTCCTAGAACAGAGTTGTCTAGAAAGTAATCCAAGCTCTTCAGAAGGGATGAGCGCTTCGCTTCTGCTGGCTCTGTGGACACTTATATGTTTGTCCAGTATTATCTGAAGTATTTCTCTCTCCTCATTTTTGCCATTTCACATGGTAACTATTTAGTCTTGTCAGCTTTGCTACCATAATTGAAATTCCACAGATTAGGTAAAGGTCTCACAGCAAATCATAGAATCATAGAATAGTTAGGGTCGGAAAGGACCTTAAGATCATCTAGTTCCAACCCCCCTGCCATGGGCAGGGACACCTCACACTAAACCATGACACCCAAGGCCTCATCCAACCTGGCCTTGAACACTGCCAGGAATGGAGCATTCACAACCTCCCTGGGCAACCCATTCCAGTGCCTCACCACCCTCTCAGTAAAGAATTTCTTCCTTATATCCAATCTAAACTTCCCCTGTTTAAGTTTGAACCCATTACCCCTTGTCCTGTCACTACAGTCCCTGATGAAGAGTCCACCTCCAGCATCCTTATAAGCCCCCTTCAGATACTGGAAGGCTGCTCTGAGGTCTCCACGCAGCCTTCTCTTCTCCAGGCTGAACAGCCTCAGCTTTCTCTGCCTATCATTTTGTAATTTTAAGCTAGATGACTGGGCCATCCCCTACCTCCTAAGGACAGGTTTGTGGTTGCATTTTGCCACTCCTACATTTGTCACCCACCGTTTCTGCTCTTGGTATTTCCCCAGCACAGTGTGGTCAATATCTGTATTTACCTTTCAGCTCACAGGCTTTTTTTCTTTTGTGAACTATATATCCATTCTCCACATTCATGGCCCCAACATTTCCAAGTAAAGAATTGAAGTAGAAAAGACAATAATGGCTCCAAAAGTCTTCTCTCACACAGACTAGGAGGGGGTTTTCCAAGGGAAAGACTAAACTGGGAGCAAAATCAGGCCCAGGCAATTGTGTGCAATCATTTAGATTTAAAGATTTTTGAAATTTAAAGTCACACCCTAAAGCTTTGATCTAAATTGAACCAGTCACATTCCTATCTCGCTTCAGGAGAACATGCACTGAAAAGGACCTGCAAGACAGAAGGTTTTCCAATGACATTTCATCCTGAATAAAGTGAGGAAGCACTGGAAATTGAAAAGACACGCTGTTGTTTCTGAAACTAATTGTAAAAACCCAGCGCGTTATACACTTTGAGCTCTGCAGCAGTGTCTGAGCAACTGAGAGCTGACAAGAACAAGAAATGATCTCTGAACCTGCAGGTGAAACTTATGAGGTTCAACCCTCATTAATAATCTCTTTTGGTACCATCTAACTTGTAGTTTTTTCTTAGCTATATCTGTGACTTGAACAGAAGTCATTGTATTTCATACAAAATCCTTTTGCTGCTACCTCTAAGCTGTACCCTGCCTTCTGCAAATTCTCATCAGCGCAAAGATGTGGGGTTTAGATTCCCATTAAAGTTCAACAGCACTTTCAGTTAAATTTACTGCCATAAAGATGAACATTTACATTTGAGTCACCAGACCCACTATTAACAGAAACAGCTTGAAATCCAACTGAGTTGGTATTAAATAGATCCAAATGTTTGCTGGAAAAATTGGAGCTGTAAACAAATCGTGCTTCCCTCTGGTCTCCAGGTTTAGCTCGTAAAGCAGCAGCACCATGAATCCTCCTCTGCAGAAGTGAAGAGCAGCAAAGGACAGATGACTGGAGTCTGAAGCATCTTTGAACCCACGCTAGCTGTCACTGAATTTCTCTGACTTCCTGCTACCAGCAATTTCAACCGTCGTAGAATGCAGAGGTCACTTTGACATAAAGCTGAAGAACCAATGGACGAAAAGAGCATTTCATAAGTCTGAAGCACTAGTGTGGACATCTCTCAGCAGTAGTGATGGCTCAGCATACCAGCTGCAGCACGTAACAAAGGGAAGCTACAGCACAGATCAGGTCATTCCTCAATATGAGTTTTGAGGATGGATTACAAATTCCACAAAAGTGATGTGGAAGATGGAGAGAGGTGAGATTTAGGTAAAATACAGCTTTATGAATTAAAGAAAAATAAAACCTTTACAAAGTCCAGTATCTGAAGGGGGCCTACAAGGATGCTGGAGAAGGACTCTTCATTAGGGACTGTAGTGATAGGACAAGGGGTAATGGGTAAAAACTTAAACAGGGGAAGTTTAGATTGGATATAAGGAAGAAATTCTTTACTGTAAGAATGGTGAGGCACTGGAATGGGTTGCCCAGGGAAGCTGTGAATGCTCCATCCCTGGCGGTGTTCAAGGCCAGGTTGGACAGAGCCTTGGATGGCATGGTTTAGTGTGAGGTGTCCCTGCCCATGGCAGGGGGGTTGGAACTAGATGATCTTAAGGTCCTTTCCGACCCTAACTATTCTATGATTCTATGATTCTATAACAGGCATAATACCGTTTGCTATATTTCTCTTCATGAATGTTCACCTTAATATCATCTCTTCTCAGGTCCACTAAACACCATTCAAAACCTGCTCATGTCAATAGACATTCTGTCAAGGACTTTGTTAGTGCTTGGATTTAACTGACTTCATTTGTCGTACACTGTTTCATCAATGACCTTCTACCAACACTCCTTCCACTCTTAGAAGAGCAGAGGACTTTTGCTCACTCTCTTAGTCACTCACATACTTCATCACTAATGGGTGGCCTAAAAATAATCTCTTTAGGTATAACAAATTGACTGTTTCATACATGAATATGCTGAAATGTTAGCTTTCATTTGCTAGTGATTTTAGTTTGTGCTACTATTTGCTTTACACTCATATTTTCTGAAATTAGAATAATTTTGTCCTATAAGGCCCACAATACACAGTTGCAGGGGTACTTTGTTGCTGTCCTTAAGTAATCAAATATTCCTTGCCACCCTGTGTCACTTGCCTCTACAACACATCCCAAGGTATCAGCGATGAATGTGTAAAAGAATAAGCAAATAACAATTCTCCTTTACAATAACCTATGAGGTTATTTTGTACTACGCAAAGCTTTTCTGAGATGAAAAGTTATATAATTTAATTTCCTTTACGTATATATTCAGGGAACTGCAAGACACCAGTCTGGAATTTAATACCTCCACTTTCTTTCACACTGCATTTTTTTTTATGGTGAACTTTTTAGTATTCATGGGCATTTCTGCACCTTGTGTCTTGTTCTTTCTGTTCCAGCTGGGGACCTGTTGTAATGACATTTCAAATATATATGTATATGTCATGCATAGAAGAATATGATTTTGTTTCCACACTTAGCTCTTCGAAAACAGGGCAGAGTTACATTTGTTCATGTGTTTGAATCCAAACTTTTCACATATTTAACTCAGCCATTATAAACAATACTAAGCCTCTCTTCTTTTCAAACCCAGATTTTAAAAGCTGCCATATATACGATTATCTTAATACAAAATAAAGAAGGCATTCGTGCCTACTTTACATTCGGATAAAATCCTGGGAAATAATTTTATTCTTTAAAAAATAAAGAGAATAAACAGTCGTTGTTACTTCATTAAAAATAGATGTCGTTTGCAAAGGGGTTAGGTTATTCCAGAATGTAACTCCTTCCTGGTTATTAGTTGTTCACAACCACTATGTACTTCCTCAATCTTGGGTCATCAGGGTTGCCTTACTATGAAATGTAAGAGGAAAGCGTGTTGATTTTTCCTCTGAGGACATAAAACTCTGACAGGCATGAGAAGACTTACTCCAAAAATGAATTTTCAACCAAAAGGAATAGTTTTTGAGGTTAAAACCCCTGTGACAAGCAGAAGCTCTTCTGTATTTAGGAAGACAAATATTTTTTTGTATTCTAATCTTTTTAACTTAGTGCCACTGATCCTACCAAACTTCCATTGAAATGAAGGAAAACAGATCAGATCCATCAAAAGTTTTCCCTATGATGTTAAAAAGAGTTCTTCCATCTGGGTGGGACTCATTATTAGGAGTGATACAGTAGGTTGTTGTCAGCTAATGCTCAATCTACAGTGCCTTCTGTTTTCATAATTTTTTCATTTGCTCCTTAAGAAACTGTCATTGTTATTTCACACTTTATGTTAGGCAGAATGCCTTGGTCTAAAAAATCTGGAATATCTTTAGCAATTTTTTTGAGCAGATTGTTGTGAAACAAGTTAAGAAACTCAGATCCTAGCTTACTGGAACATGGGATTTTGCTGTTAAATGTTTTCATCTAGCAATGTTTATTTTATTCTTCAAAGATATGTGTTCTTTAGTCTTAGATGAAATATGTGATAAATCCACTGAGTCTGAGAAATGGAAATTATTTTACTTAGTAGTTTTGAAAGGGTAACCTTTCCCATAACACATTGTAATGCTTATTTATTTTTTACTGTTTACTTTTTTAAATAGATACAACATGCTTTGCAGAGTACTTGAATGGAAGCAGTGTCATGCAGGTATGGGGAGCTGTACTTCTAATATTTTTTCAAGGAACTACAAAGTTGTGACAAACTGTTACAAATTTGTGAATTTAAATTAATTTTCTCTTGGCCTCCAGCATTTTCTGGTTTGTTTTTTTTTTTTTGGTGTGGGTTTTTGTTGTTGTTGTTATTGTTTTTTTGGGGCTTTGTTCTGATAGTAAATTGCTTAAAGCATTCCTGTTTGATCCAGGTTTTGATGGACTTGTGTTTTGATTTTATGAACATAAATTGGAATCTTAAATTAAAGCAAATATCACTTAAGAAATCTTAATGACATCTACTAAAAGAAAAGGAAATAAAGGTTTCAGATAAGATACTAAAAGCAAATTATTCATTTGCATTGTAGAACTGTGCTAGATACTTTTTGTAGGTATCTAGATTTTCTTCAGAACTTACCTGATCTTAGCTTATATTCAGATAATCGTACCTGGCAGTGGTATATAACCTGAGGAGCAAAAATGCATAGAAGAAGATTTCACTCATCCCAGATTCATGATTCCTTTCCAACCCTAACTATTCAATGATTCTAAGTGTGAAGCGTCAATGCCCTTGGCAAGGGGGTTGGAACTAGATGATCTTAAGGTCCTTTCCAACCCAAACCATTCTATGATTCTATAATTCTACATTTCTGTGATTCTTCAGCTAATGGCCAGCTCATAACTGGAAAGCTTGAGTTTGAAATTTTGCATGAAAGGTGTGAGGTTGCAGATTCAAAACAATCACGATGATTTTCATTCTGTAAAAGTCTGGGAGAGTCAGGATGCCTGCCTTGGATCTCAGCAGGAATTCTGATTTTCTCTGCAAGACATGGAGATGACTGACAGAGTGACAGGAAGAGAAGCTGACAGAAATATCATCATCACCTAAATTTGTCTGAAATTAATTGATCCTCATCAAATGTCCCATCTTGGGTAAGTAAATCATCAAATTTCAATGAAACAATATTTTATCTTGGATTTCCTTTTTTCTTTCAAACCAGCTGTAATAAGGAACAATAAAGAATAATTCTGCAAATGCCAGGGTACAGTGAAGAAAAGCAGAAACACAGCAGAAAAATAGAAAGTTTGAAGAGAAAAACAGGAGGCTGCAGTAGAGGAGAGTAATTCATGCCTTCAGTTGATGTGAGCATGGATCGTGATGGTATTTTCCCTTCACACTGATGTATATGCATATAAACGCACGCATTTATACTTGAGATGTATAGCTGCATGTATATGTATATGTAAACATTCAGATGTAACTTCGAAGCTCCAGTACTTCTCTTCCATCTTGCCTTCCATTCAATCAAAAATTAGAGTGATCAAAAGAATTAGATGTTTCTGTAAAGAAAGTTGGGCAAAACATTTTATATGATGCACAAATCACCAAATGGAGGTTTATGAGGTATGCTATGTAGTTGAGGCTATGCAGGCAGAGTGATCCTTTCTTGTCTGGAATGTTATTAAAATTACTTGGCTAGCAATTCCATGGATAATTTGATAGAGGTTGGACATCTATCATGGGTTTTTTCATTTAATTGTCACTTTGAAATTCAAAAATGTTCCCAGAATATTTCCTACAATCATAAAACTAATCCTAGTGGACTCTTGAGCCTCATTACAGAACTAAAACCACTCTAAGGAATTTCTGTCTTCTATTAGTTTTTAAGTAATTGAAGAGATGTGATAGGTCAGATACAACAGTATATTGAGGAAGAATAGAGGATGTTTTCAGAGCATTACTGAACAATTTGACCATGACATATACTTGGAATTACAATACTTGTAGAAATACTTTTCTCTGAAGAATGCCAAAGTATATGTTTCAGATATTACTCATGACCTATTGTGAACTGACCACACATAACTGTACTAGACTGTTGAAATCTGTGCTTAGAAAGATATTGACTTGTTATGAGCAAGTTGATATGCTTCCTATTTTTTGTGCACACAAAATATTTTTAAAAGAAGCCATTCTATACAATATTAACTGAAAATAACCTGGAGAAGAGCCATTTTTTCCCTAAGACATGTAACAGTTATCCTTATTTCCATAAGTTTTTAAGCTGATTTTATTTTCCATCAGTTTCTGTTTGGACATAAATAGATGCCTAGAAAAAACATCATGTTGATATTTGTGGAAATTGGATTCTGTTTCCAAAAGAATGTGCTTGCTTATTTTCTATTTATGGGCAGAGAGAACCATTGCAAGCTTCCCCATCCTGCCTGACCAGTTTTCTTAACAACTAAACTGGGACAATCAATCAGCCTGGGGAACAGGAAAGCGCTGTGGTCAGGGTTTTAATATCTCCTAAGGCATCAACTGAAATGCTACTGAAACCAGTTGAAGGACTCTTAGCAATTTCAAATGGGCTTTGCAACAGTCACCTTTTATTGTTCCTGCATGAAACCCCCTGCATGGGGTTTTTTTCATTGTAAGAAGTGAATACTGAAACTAAGCTGGAACCACACTCAAGAGTTACAGTCATCACAGCATTTTGAATACCATTAAAATCAACAAGGAGTTAATAAAAGCAAATCAACATGGAGTTAACAGAAACTTAGTGTAGCTTAAATTCTTGGTCAAATATAGGTCCAAGACCACCAGGCAGGCTGCAAACCATCTTGTGGCAGTACCTAATGATAGAACAAGAATATTTTTAATTTGGCATAATTTCTGAACCATGATTTATTGATAGCTCAGCAAAAAACGTGCCACACTTGAATTTCACATCTGTGGCATGTGAAAGCAGTATTCGCTGTTCAAAAAATTACTTTCCTCAGTGATCATGCTCCTCAGAAAGGAAAGAAGTCTTCCACAATCAGGCTGTGATTTAAGAGTTTGTTCAGTTCCACACACAAAAATGAACAGAGGCAGAAGAATATCCTACATTATTTGTGTTGCAGACTTATTTTTGATGTGTTTTCCTGCAAAACACTACTTTCAGCACCTTTAAAACAGATTTTCATGTTTTTAAGAAACTTCTGGAAGAGGTTATTTGTATTGAATGCCCCTTCTAAGGCAGTGTCACTCATCTTTAGTGCTTATGTTGAGGTTTAAAGTGTAGGACAAAAATACTTTGCGTACAGGGCATGTTGTCACTCCTCATTTTTTTCCCATTTTTACTAATATGATTCTGAGGTCTGAGCACTGGATTAATGGAAGAATCACTGATGGAACTGCCCCAGTTGAAGTCTTTGGTAGTCTGTCAAATTTTTACAGATGTTTCCACATCAACTTTTGCAGGATTTCTCTGTATCCAACAGTTGAAGTAAAAACAAGCACAACACTCAACTCTTTACGTCAAAATAAGTTTACCAACACCTCCTAAACACTGGAAAACAAAGCTTCAGGAGAGCTTATATTTGCTCTATAGACCTAAACATCCCATAGGACTGGTCATCATACACCACCACAGGGAAAAAAATCTTATGTCAGCATGGAATCCAATTTGCCATTATTCTCCCCATAGCTAAAAAAATTACTATGTGAACCAGTGGCACCTATTCAGAAGAGAGGTATGCTGCAATGAAAAGATACAGACAATAATACTTGGCAAGGTTATAAGCAGAGACTCTGTTCATCTTGCAATCGTGTAGGCATTTAGGGATTTAAGTTCTTTATATTTCTACATAGGTTTTTCTTTTAGGCCCATTAAATGTCAGTTTATAGCTGACTGAAGGTGACAGGTTGTCGAACTATTAAGTGATCTCTTTTTACCCAAACAAGAGCTATTGGGAGGTGACAACTTGGTTCTTGCCAGCCTTGCTGATAGTCACAGAGGTGCCATGTGTGAAAGTCTACTTATCTGTCCTGCAAAACGTTTCTATGAGTCATTTCCAAGCAAGTGTAGCTGGGAGGTAAAGAAAAGAATCTGAGTTGAAGCATTAAATGGGGGCACATGCTGTGAGCAAGACTGGCCAAGACAGCACAAACTGACTTAATGTCTTTCATAGGCAGCTTCCAGATGAATTACTGTAGGGCAAGAACATACCAAAATTTTTCTCTTTCCAGCTGACAGCGTAGCCAAAATGTGGAAGTGTCCTGGGTTCAGCAGTAGCAGTTTTTCTCCTTCTTAGTAGCTGGTGCAGCGCTGTGGTTTTGACTTTCAGCCTGGGAATAATACTGATAAAGCTGATGTTTTCAGTTGCTGGTCAGAATGTTTACCCTGACCAAGGACTTTGTGAGTCTCATGCTCTGCCAGGGAGGAGGAGAAGCCGGGAGCCTGGAGGAAGCAGGGACAGGACACCTGACCCAAACTGGCCAAAGAGGTATTCCATACCATAGCACGTCATGCCCAGGGATGTAACTGAGAGTTCCCGGAAGGGCTGGATCACTGCGAGGTGGGGGTGAGGTACCGGTCGGTGAGCGGTTGTATTCTTTTCCTTGTTATTTCCTTTATCATTATTATTATTGGTGGTAGCAGTAGTGATTTGTGTTATACCTTAGTTACTGGACTGTTCTTATCTCAACCCGTGGGACTTTCATTCTTTCGATTCTCCTCCCCGTCTCTCCAGGAGTGGGGGGAAGAAAGGTGGGGGGCGGAAGTAGACTGCGTGGTTCTAATTTATGGCCTGGGCTTAAACCACGACAGGAAGGCAGGAAGAGATAATTGAAAGCAAAATGCTATGAACAACAAAAGATTCTGAACAGAAGTAAACCAAGAGGAGGCTGTAGACATGAAAAGTGACATCTTCTAAAAACTTCACCTTTCCACTGGTTTGGCAAACCAAACGGTAGACACACTTGTGTCTTCTTGTATGCCAAGCAGAGTATAGAATTGCTCCTGTTCCTGTGGTAGTGACTTTGCAGCAGATACTCTCCACCCTTTACAGGCAAAACAGCTCCTGCACTGGGGATTTTGCATCAGTCACACAGCTCCATCTTGATGGAATCAGTGATACAAGCTGGAAAAGTCTGTTGAGGTTCTTGGAAAGTACATCAGAGCCTTCCTGCTAATTTCTGAGTTTTTGCTGTTATGAATTCTTAATCCGGCTATTCAGAGCCAAAGCAAGCCTGCTGTTCTTTTTAACACAGAATAATGGTAGTAATAATAATTGATGCTATATTGTCATAATAATAGATGTCACATTGTCTCTAAAACCCAGAGGATTCAGAAGGTAGCAATTACAGGAGCTCTGGAGAGACTTTGCTGGTAGTTATAAGCAGAAGAAATGTGGTTAAGGGAGCAAAAATTCCAGCAGCTGAATACGGATTATTTAAATTTGAGACATCTCAGATCCGAATGTTTCTGTTTTGTTCCTGCTCATGAATTTCCTTTCATGCATGCGTGTATCCCCTTATGAGCTTTAAAGAAGATACACATGAATATTGGAGTGGAAAGAAAAACCTCTGTTTGTCCCACAAGGAAATAAAAATACAAGTCTATCCTGAACAGGAATACTGACTCAATTATAATTTACTATATTTTCTCAATTAATTATAGAAAAAAGAGTACAAAGATTAAAACAGAAGGAGAATAAATGAAGTGTTGCCTCTATCTGATTATTAAATGGAAATGGCTGTCAGGCATTTCCATTTTAAAGCAGTATCACCCCAGGAGGTACTTTCTTGAGCTTGTCACCTCAGTGTGTCTACAGCACCCTTGCATAGCAAAGATTTATGACAACTTTTCAGCTGAAGCTTCCTTTAATTGACAATACTTTGTTACCTGAAAAATGATGCTGGGAGCTTTAGGATACAGAATCAGTGACTCGTACACATGAACAGTTCCCCAATTTACTTCCAAACTCTGCTCAAACCAACCCCCTCAGATGTGACATTGGTTATTTCTCACTCTGAATCAGGCCATGTCAAGGGATCTTTAACTTTAGAAAACAAGCTGGGTTTTTAAGAATTTTGCATTTTCAGGTTACCTTTTCCTGAAATTCCATCTCCATTGCTGTTTGCAGCTTTGCTAACAAGAAAGTCTTCCTTAATTCCTAATGTTTCATATAGATAAGAACTGAGCCTATGAAAAAAACCAACCAATCAAACCAAACCAAAACTGGAATTTGGCATAGAACTCCATACCTGAAGGAGTTTGCAGGATTTCCAATATAATGGTGACATTAAAGACCTCAATGATTTTACTGGGAAATCAATTCACTTATTCACATATCTGCAAAAAATTAGGAATACAGTTGGAAATAATAGGTTTTCTCATGAGGAATTCTAACATTTCACTGATCCGTGATTGAGGGAAAAATTGGATGAAAATGCAAGAATAGAGATAAAAAGATCTCAACTGCAGCGTGAGAAATACCAAAGTCATTGAACCTGACAGTAACCTGTGCCTTTGCCTCAGGACAAAAAAAAAAAAAAAGAAACTTAAAAAGAAAAAGGTGAAGGACTTTTTGGTATTATGAATATTTCCTTGTTGATTCCAAGGCTCGGACAGAGCCTTGGGTGACATGGTTTAGTGTGAGGTGTCCCTGCTCATGGCAGGGGGGTTGGAACTAGATCTTATGGTCTTTTCCAACCCTAACTATTCTATGATTCTATGATTTTATAAACCAGAAGTTATCCCAAAGAACTGAAGTATTAAATTAGATTCAAAATTATATGTGATTTCTGTAACAGAATAGGTTAGTGGTAAAAATATTGTGATTCCAGAACGTATATTACCCAGTTCTATAAAATCTTAATTACCGGGTGCTATGATGGGCACCAATACTGATTACTTGTGTGAATTAGAATTTGAGAATGACTGTGTAACAGACAACCCTGTCGGAAAGTGCTATCAAAAAGGTTACATCTTTTCTTTGCCATCAAATATAGACCTCTGTTAAGTTTTGTATCTTTTCTCTATAAGGGCTTCTCTGTAATGAGTGGCACTACTTGTAGTTCCCTTACAGGTCTGGTTCAGATCTGTTATTATCTCAACCTTTCATGCCAGGCTCCAAAGAGGACTGTTGTGGTTTAAACCCAGCCAGCCTCAGGATATCGTGCAGCTGCTCACTCACTCTCCTCACCCTTGGTGGTACGGGGAGGAGAATTGGAAGAAAAAGGTAAAACACATGAGTTGAAATAAGAACAGTTTAATAACTGAAATAAAGTATAATAACATCAATAATAATAATTAATATTAGTAATGAAAAAGAGAAAGAGAGAGAGAGAAATAAAAGCTAGGAAAGACAAGTGATGAACAATACAGTTACTCACCACCCACTGACTGATGCCCATACCATCCCAGAGAAGTGACTGGCAGCTCCTGGCCAACTCCTCACAGTTTATATACTGAGCATGATGTTCTGTGGTATGGAATATCACTTTGGCCTGGAAAGTCCTTGATCAAAGTAAGCACCATTTAAAAACTAAGTCATTGGTATGTTATCAGCCTTATTTTCATACTAAACAAAAAACCCCACAGCACTGTACCAGGTACTGAGAAGAAAATTAACTCTATCCCAGCCGAAACATGCACAGAATCTCACTAGGTGTTTTTAAGTACTACATTTAAGACAATTTGTATCTACAAAATAGAATCCAAGACCTGTTTTTTTTAACCCAGAAGGGCTAAAGTATTTTATATAGAGATATGATGGATGCCAAATGAAGCTATCAGGACTTTCTTTTCATGCTGATATTTTCATATGGGTTTCAGTGGTCCCTCTTTGGCTTCTACAGAAACTTCTTTCCTTACTGAAACTGAACAGTTTAACACCCTGTCCAGCTACCATTTGTACTACTGTTGCTGCCTCATAGTTTTGACTTAATCCATACCTTATTGTTTGACTCAGCTCAATATCTCTATGAGTCCTTTGATGTGGTCACAGAGTCATCTCCTACCAAATAAATTAAATTATTTTCTAATCTAAGATAATTCAACTTAATTGATTAATATATTCAAGTGAGTTTAATATCCCAAAGTAATATATTTGCATACTCAAGATATCTCTGTTCCAACTGTCTTTGTGGTCAGAAATTAGAATATGCATACTTACGAAGTCACTGGAGCTGCACAGTTATAAAATCTCCATTATATCAGAAAGAAGCTTTCACAAATACATTTATATTCAAAATACTGTCTCAGTTTAAGGTGAAAAAAAGACAAGGAGATTTTCTGCAATCAGTTATGTCTTCAAATTGAAAATGCTGCTGAACTTCAACAATTATCTTAAAAATGCAGCTGGAATGAATAGCTACAAAATATGTATTCATATATACATACACACACACAGACTATAAACAGCAGCACTTGCAACAGTAAAAATTAAGTTTTCTAGCCTCTTGAAAGATGTTTGCAGTTCAGTAAACCTGGGACCTGAGATGCACGAGAGCTTGCTGCCTTTAAGAGACTGGCTGTTCCATGCACAGATATTTCACTCCAAAATAAGGATATTTTATATCCTTATAAAATATCCAAAATAAGGATATTTTTTCTGTAATGTTCCAGATTTTTTGAGAAGCGTGTTAGTCAGTCAGCTGAAGCACCAGCATGCAAAGAAAGAAAAGATTATTGGAAAAGTTTGTGGATGTTTATTTTTTTACATAAACTATTGCCAAATAACTATGAGTAACAGGTTCACTCCTAGTTAGCAAAATCTGTTTATAGATAACACCCAGTGCTCTGGAATGAAGTAATTGAGTTAAATCCCGAATTTTAAAAGGCAATGTAACATTCTGAATCAAATCAAAGCTGGGAATAGGAATCAGTAGGACAGACTGTGGTATGAGGTACCATACTGAGATCTGGTACCTCACCAAAATCACTTTCCAAGAGGTGAAGACTAATAAGACGTACTGTTTGTACAGCCTACTTGTAGGATTAGCATTAGTCACACAATGAATTTTGGTGTTCTTACAAGAGCTCATAGATGCTCCCAGATGTTCCTCTTAACTTATGATTCAGGCAGAGACTTCTTGATTCTTTGCTCTCCTCTACCATGGAAACGTTACTGTTCTGGGGGGGCTATGTATGAGTGCAAACTTTGTTTTGGATTTCCTTCAGGGTTACTGAGGCTCATGAGGCACTTTAAGAGCTTACATTTCTCTTTTGAAAGACTGCAGTTTTAAAAAATAGATATTGCCAATATCATCTGACTGGGTTGTGTGTTAGTGAGGTGACTACATTATTTTTATCACATACCATCTGTTAGATGGAAGTACCAGAAATATTAACTGTCTAAAATGTATTTCGAGACAGTTAATTTATAACAGGCACATTAAAGGCTTTCAAAGTACAATTAAATTTCACTTGTAGTTTTCCACTCTTGTAATTCTTCTCAGATCTATATGATCAATCACCCTATTTTACCCCTGCTTCAATAAGTAGCTGCCTGATACACACCATATGTTGTTTAACTTAGATGTGGCACTGCTTTGTTTAAAATCCCCTCTTGCTGCATGTTTATTCATTTTTTTGTCACGTCTTTTCATTAGGTGATTTGGTTTTAAATGAGTCAGGGTATTACCTCCTTTTCATTGTAGCTTTTAACTATGTCATGCCTTATTCCACTCCACACATTGTTTGTGTATGTGTTACCTCCCTGAGAGTCTTCATCCTGCTTACATTTGCAGACCTCTACAAAAGGTATCAGTGAGCATTCATGTAATAGTTCTGTTCATTCCTCTGGTAGTATATTAACTGAATGAATTTTCTGCCAGCTATTTCATAGCCATCACGATTTTTAACCTCTTCAGGATTTTGGAAAGGGAAAGAGGATTTTGCTGCAACTCATTTTACCATGTAAAAATGTTTCTTTTTCCCATTCCATAATTCAATTATCACTTGCAAGTTTCCTTCATTTGACTTTAATGGGTCAGCACTTCATCATGCAGATAGCTTCATCAGTAGGCATCATTATGCAAAGATTTTTCTAACCTTATGCAAATACTGTAATGACAGAAAACAAAACTCTGACCTACAATAAATAATTAAAAGTCACCTTTGTACAACACATTTATTCTGAGGCACTTAAATTGCTTTGGACATGAGGATGCATGCCCAGATACTGCAGTGATATTGTGGCTTAGCTCCCTGGGGAAGACTCGGTAAGAACCACATCTGAAAGGGCTCAGGAAAAGTTTAAATGAACCGAGTCCCTGGTGTGTCCCACTATGGACCTGTGGGATTCGAGATGACAGCAGAGTTGTGCTTATCCATAAAACATACCAACAGGATGAAACTCTCACTTTTCTAACATACAGTCCCTAGAAATGATATTTTCTCTTTAATATGCAGTGTCTGAGGAAGATACCAAACTTTGCTTTCTTGCTTTGGGGAATGTAATCTAATTGAAAGGAAAAAAACCTCAAGGGATTTTTTGCCTTGGGCCAGAATGATCATCTGCATCCCTGTCTCAAAGCAAAAATGCTTACAGGCAGTGGCCAGTGTATGTGAAAATCTGTGAGTATGACTGTGCCCATATTCTGCTTCTCTTTTGCATCAAAGAGAACTTTGACGAAAGACTTGACAAAGAGAGAATTATAGATATGCCAAGATCCTCATCTCAGCTACATTTGCATTTGCCTCTTGCTCCAAAATATTCATTTTCATAAAGATTTACTGTATTATCATAAAGCAGTTTGTATCGCTGGGCTATTTTTGTTGCCTTTCTTCTGTATTCATATTTTACTTTCTGTCTTCAGATCCAAGGCCTGAGTAGCTGAAGAAGCTGATAGAATTCATAATGATAGACTGAATTCCTCTCTGTGTCCACAGATTTTTAAAGAGTTACATGTTTCCTCAGCAGGAAACCTCAAGAAGAAGCTAAAATATAAACATCGAGAGTCAGTTGTAGGAGCAAAGGACAGTGGGAAGAAAAGAATGCAGTAAAAACTTGTCAAATTCTAAAAAAATCCCTTGTGTTTTCCAGTCAAAACAAAGTTGTGTTTTATTCCAGCGCAACCATTGTGGTGAGTGATAAAATGAGAGTATAATGTGCAATAATTTTTAATTATCATGAGAATTACCAACAGTATTGCTCAGCTTTAGTACCTCGGCTGTCATAAACCAATGAGAAGAATCATGGTGTTTGCTTTTCTTTTTACACCTAAGGTTTTGGAGGTTCTGCTTAACCTATCATTTACCAATGAAAATGTATCTGATTTTATTGCTAAGACTTTGAGAAGTGAAAATTATACCCTGTGTATTAAATTTAACTGAACGTAATATATAACAGCATAAATCAAATTTAATTGGTGTACTATGCCATACAAGAAGTGACAAGATATTTCTTCAGCTGTGGAAAAGATAAGGTGTGATTGATGGCAGAAATTAATAATTGAAGAAAGTAATTCACTGCAATAGATGCAATCTATGGAACAGTTTTCAAAATGGTTAGACAAGGTTAATAAATGGGAAAAGTGTTTCCATAGCTCTTTTTTGAGAAGCACAAGTTTATGAGATAAATAAGCAAGCAAATAAATTAGAAGGCTCTTAAAGACAGAGCTAAGCTCCAACGCCTTTCTAAACAGCATGCTCATGTCTTCTGTGCCTTCAAGAGAAGCTAAATTGATGAGGAGTGCTCAGTGGTAGGGTGTAGCAATGGCTCTGCTCTGGTACACAACAGCCGCTTTGCAGTCCACTCCATCAGTGTAGCAAAGGGGAACGCAGAAACAATTCATGAACCAGATTTGACAATGTGAAGAATCCTGTTTTAAAGTCAGATTCCTGCCCATCAGCACCTCTTGGCAGTAATGAGTCTTCAGTGTCTTTTGCTTGGGTTTCATGGCAGAGTCCTGTGCCAGACACATGTTAAAACACCCAATACTGATCCCTGCTGTGACCAGCTTCTCCCTCTGATTTAGGGACAGAGTGCCATGTCCCCTCTTCCTCACTCCTGCCCAAGATCAAAACCTCCTATATTTGCAGAGGTCCTTTCAACCATACTTGGGAATGGAGGAAGGAGAAGAAAGGAGGAATCTGGCACAGAAATGTTAAGTAGCCCCAGCAGCATTGGGTGTTGAAGTTTGGTTCTCACAATTCTCACATATAGTTTACTTATCACCAGTTCCCTTTCTTTACCTCTAGCATGATGAACTTCAATAAAAATAGAAGGGAAAACATAGCTGTAAAGGAGATGATAGACAAAAAAATTCTGGTTGTATCCAGTTAATTAGCAGGGGTTTTGTGAACCGTCCTTTAGGGCTATATAAGAATTTAGGTTTGAACTTTTGCCCATATGAGGATAGGGAAAAGCATAGCTCTGCTCTCTTGTACTTTCCCCAGCTATGGCAAACCTTCATGCCCTTTCCTATGCAGTCAGCAGATCAAATATGTGTCCAAAATAATGAGGGGTTAAAGAGCTGAAAAAAGCAGTTATTCCAGCTATCCTAAGCAGCTATACCTTCCTCCTACACTTATGTCTTATAGGCACATTTATATGATCAATAAAGCATTTCCAGTTGATAACAAGAGGAGTCGAGGGTTGGTTGTGCTGGATTCAGTTTGCAATATGAGTTTCCAATTGTCATGACAAACACGATATTCATCTTATTATTTACCTATTATGCCTCACTGTCACAGCCAGGTGACTTACATTATTCCCATGGAGCTGATCCCTCGACCTCTGCTTCCTCCACACGCACACGCTGGGACTCATGCTACTCCTATCCTGGTGAGCTGTGACAAGCTGCTCTGACCCTGACAAGACCCAGAGAGTTCTCAAGAGTCCAGGCTTCACATGTGCAACCACATTCAATATTGCTTCTTCATGTTAGTCTTCCAAGATGAAAAGTATTAGGAATAAAGGTTTTACAATCTGATGAGTGAGCAGGGCAAGAGACATACCCTGAATCAGGCACAAATTCAGCGAAGCATCACTTCATAGGGCAAGGATAATACTGTTTGATCTGTTTGATGTTACCAGGCCACAAGCTTGAAGGAAAGTGCACACTCCAGTGTCTGTGGTCTGGAGTGGTACCATCTTTCAGGCAGTGTGTAGTTTATGTTGACGTTGCTTAAAGCTTTTTTGAAGCTAATGCTTTAGAGAAATCATTAAGGAAGAGTTTATCCTTTATAAACATTGTAATGACTGAAATTAGCATTTTCAACTGAGTGTGCATAAAATTTGAGACAGAGGTGCAGAGATTAGTAACTATTTTTTTGTTTAGAATCCAACAGCAAGTGGACTTTTTTCCCTAACGATCACTCTCACTGTTTAATCTGCCATTGCAAATTAGACAAAATACAATTATTATCTGGATTATTTTTTGTTATTACAATAAATTCCTTATCGTTCTCTTGCTGGAATTTTTCATTTTAGAAAGATGTGATGTTCTCTCAATGAGGGTGAAGGAAATGAGCAAAGGACTGGACTGGGGGCACGCTGCTTGCTGCACTGCACACATCAGGGATGCAGCCGTAGCTGCCCTGTGCCCACCAAGGACCATTTTAACCCTGAGCTCTGACTCCTGCCGCTACACCAACTTGTGTTAAAAAGTGTCAAATCTTGGCAGCTAATGTCAGCTGTCTTTCAGCTTGTGTGGAAAAAAACAACCAAACATCCTCAAGATACCTGCTGTTTGCCATGGAAGGTTCTGGTCTGAAACCTGCTGGTGGGTAGGAATGGAGACTGTGCTGCCTCCCAGGAGAAGAGTCAATAAGGCAGCTCAAAAAGCAGATTTTCTGATATGAAGTAGGCCAGGAAGGAAAAGAGAAACTTGCCATTGATTCAGTTGTTGTCTCCATATCAACAGTTTCTACCCACCTTCTCTCTGTCGTTATTCCTCCTCTTGTGGCTTTCTCCTTTATTTTTACTTTCATCCTTTTCTTTTCTCCCTATATTTTTTCTATAACTAATATCTACTGTCACCTGCAGAGAGCTCAGCTGCAGGTGTACAGCAGCTGGCTCATTTCACAACCTGGAAGGGGTGATATTGTGCTCCAAGCAATGGAAGACCAGCTTGTGAGCAGTGCCCTTACCCTTAGCCAGGTGAAGAGGGATGGTTTCCTCACCATCCCTTCCAGTTTCTCCAGCTTCTCACAAGGGCTTCATCTCGACACAACTGAAATGTCCTGGAGCTTTACCCGTGAGTCAGTAATGCACATGGCTACTTTTACAATTTTCTACTCACAAAGAACACGGTGAGTCCTCTTACAATCACACAGCCTGAGATACTGGTGTTAATTCTCAGACACTTATAGGTTGTGGCTATTCACATTAAGTCTGTGACACTTCTGCACAGAGCTGCTGTTGCAGTTCCTCAAGTTCCTCATCTTGCTTGTCTCTTGCCTATTTAAAATAATCTCAGTCTCCTGGAAATAGAATTTTTTCCCTATCAGTTTAAACAGGTCCCAAATTTCTCTTGCGGTGGGCCAAATTCTGGCATCTTTATGGTGGGCACTCACTTAGGAGCCGTCCCATTGAAACCACTTAAGAAGAAAATTATCCTGTTTCAGAAAGTTTATATTATCAAGGCAACTCTCTATCTGTTCTTCTGTACTTGAGAGTTTAATTTGGCTGTTGTATTGGCTCGTTTAGGTTTAGCAAGTTTATGCTGGAGAGAACATTTTATTTTCTCCATTCTATTTGTTATAAATATTTTGCAGAAAACCCATCTCCGTCAAAGGCTGCTCTTCATCACAAAATGGACGTGACTGGTTTAGCTTCCTTCAGTACAACAACTGGCCCTCCTTTCACAAAGCATATCTTTGTGTTATCTTCTTGCTTTTGAGCCTCAGGGACCAGCTTCTCTTTCCAAGTGTAGAGCAGCTTTCAAGAGCAAAGATGTTCTGAGGTTTATACCCAGTTCTATGTAGTTTCTTTTTGCCTTGCAGGTATGAAGAAATCCCGCGCTTCAAAGCAAACTTAGATCATCACTGCATTTTAACTTATTTCACATTCAAACCCCAAAGTTTCATGATGCTCATGGAAAAGTATGATTTGGTAGGATTTATATTATAACAACACCTGAATTCCTTGATCCAGGACACTTATGAGTTTATACGCAAAACAGTCAGAGGCAGAAACTCCTTCTGAAGAAATTGCCATTGCTGAAAAATACAAGTATATATTTACATATAGAGGCACTTCTTCAGGTCACCTGCGCTTGTAGCAAACATACACTTCCAAAGAATAGTCAGAGAGTTACAAAGGCACTTGACATCTCTTATTCCAAATTGCAGCACAATGTTAAGTGATACTCATGTATGTAGCTGGAGCAAGGGCTGTTCCCACCACCTTCAGGTTAAAGAAGAGCTCTTAGTCAGTCCTGCGCCATTCCCAAAACAGAATATGTGCTTCAATAACAGTAAATCTCCAGTTATATAGAAACTGCAATTTTCAAAGGATAATACAGTATTTCAGCTCAGGACAATGAGTTATTATACGGATTTTCTTTTGATTTTCAGCATTCTTTTTATTTAAGCCAGTGATGTATAATAGACCGAAATAGCCAATTTCAAGTCTTAAATAAGCATACTTGTAATAGGTCAGAGAGAAAAGAAAAAGATTACGGTCATTATTAGGAGTGTTGATAGTGCCTATCAATCAACTAAAGTAGCTGTACTGTAAATATGCCATTAGAAAGTAAAAAAACACCTTTTGTGAAGCCCTCTGTTTTCTTTTTTCTACCACCTCCTGTAAGATGATCTTTTAGCTCTGCTCAGAACAAAGCTAGCACTCTGCTTCCTGCACTTTGAAATGCAAAATGACTTTTCTACCTGTAGGCAAAAGCCATATGTACGGGCACATTACTCTCAATGCCACTGTCTGTAGCAGCCAGACAACCCAACACCTGCAGTGAAATTAGTTGTTTCAATTCAGACATGCATTCCCTCCTTCTTGTTCATGTTACTCACTTGCACAGTCCCTGCATATAGAAGTTAAAAGCCTCTTCCTTGAGGAGATTAGACTCTCACCTGAGTTATGATCTGAAGGAGTGGTTGAGAGGTATGAAGTAGTCACAGGATTTGCAATATCTTCAGAGTTATCTAACATCAGCTGAAGTTTCTGCTGGGACAGTAATACAGTCAAATGATGTTAGGTACCTTAACTTCTGCAGATGTCATCCAGCTGCCATTGTCTGTTGTCCATAAGAGGTGATAAGATTATAAACAGGGAGATGAAAAAGCACCTGCAACCTGCCCTGTTGGAAGGACTGCATGGAGCCAGAGAGGAAGAGGAAAATGCCCTAATAGCTCTTCTAAGTGAAGCTGTTGTCTTGCCCCTGAAATGCACAGATGCCTTGGTCATCTTTCCCATTGCTGGATCTTTCCACAGAGCCTTCTGATAGAAATCTGAGGAAGAGGAAAGGTATCTATTGAAGCATGTCAGGAATACGGAAATCATACAATTACAGAGCAGTTTGGGTTGGAAAGGACCTCTATAGTCCATCCAGTCCAATATCCTGCACAGAGCAGAGCTCACTTCACAGTTAAACTAGGGGCTTGGCCACATTGAGTCATGAAAACCCTCAAGGACAGCAGTTCCACAGCCTTTCTGGGCACATATTCAAGGGTGATTGGTTTTTTCCCACATATATCTATCAGAATTGCCTTGTTGAGGCGTATGGCCTTCGTGCACCTCTGGGAAGATCCTGGCTCCTTCTCCTTATAGTCCTTCATCATCGAGGTACCACATTCCCCCTCTGCTCCCCTCAGCCTTCCCTTCTCCAGGATGGACAGTCCCATGGTCCTCAGTCTCACCTCACACATCACATGGCCCAGCTCTCCAGACCTCTCAGGGAACTTCAGCTGTACTCTCTTGTATGGGAGAGACCCTAAGTGTTTCAGAAGTGGCCTCCAAAGCTCTGAGCACAGGGGATCAGTCATTTCCCTTAACTGTGTAGCAAAGCGGCAACTTGAGCTGGGGAGTGAATCAGGCTGACTGAGATACAGGTAAGAAGAATAAATGGGAAGATGGAAACCTCTCTTGGTACTAACATCTGAGAGGTGTGGTGGTTTGAATAAGACACAAATGAGACTTTAGATGCTTAGGTGTTTATTCAAACCAGCCCTCTAAAACTTGTGAAATTCTCCCATCCTTAAATAATAAAAGTAGTTTCAAGATGTTTCTGTTTTCTTCCATCTGTTCTTGTTTCCTTGGGAATTTGTTTTACTGAGAGAAAATGATGGGTTTTTTGCTTTCTATGAGCACCACTGACACATTGCTATGGCAATTGGAAGTTCCATATTTGTGCTATAACTTCAGGAAAAACATGCAGGTACAGTTAAGACCATGACAATTTATTTGCATACATTTTTCCTTAATTTACTGCTGTTTCTGGTTTATTGTGGTTTTCATCTGTGTTAATACTATTTTGCAAAGTTGGCAACTAGTTCATCAAGATAAAATGTGTGTTTCTTTCCTCGCGGTAACTGCTTACCAGCTTACATGGAAATTGATTTACCAGCTTCAGTTTGTGCAGATGGATCCATACATGGGTGCACAGGGTTCAGATTTCCAGTGACTGGAAGCAAGTGATTTTGATGGTCTCAAGTTCTGATTATCCCATCTGAGATAATAAATTAGCTCCAGGCATTCAGAAAATCCTGCCCTCCAGGCAACCTATCTATTAACTGCCCATGACTGGTAGTTAAAGACAGTTTGGATAAAGAGCCATCCTTCACCTGGGCACTCAACCTACTGACTGCTCACATGGAAATTACGAAATTAAAAGCTGTCTGTATTCACAGTTGAAACAATTTGATCCATATTGAATCCTTTTTGTTACCAAAATCAAGTAAGCTTTTTAACAAAACAAAATACACTCGGTCTCTCTGGCTTGTCCAGAATAAAACTCATGACAGGTAGCAGAGATGTTATGCTTTTTGAAGCAGCTCCTGCAATTACATTAAAAGCATGTGGCTAGCCTTAATCTATCCAATGTCCATGTGCTCCTGTAAGTGATAATTGCAAATTAGATCTTTTTCAAAATACTGAGTGCTTGTTAACACTGCGTTTACATCACTGCTACAGTATCTGCCTGTCACAAAGTTGTCAAACATCAGTTTTTCTAAGTATCTTAAAAAATATCTGCCTTCAAGGACAATCAGTGACAAAACATTGTTGCTATCTAGTCAGCAAACATTTCAATTTGTATATTAATGTATTACAGGGTTAATGATGCTCATTACACAATTAGCAAATCTTATGCACTTTCTTACATGTGAATTTCTGCTATGCAGAATGCTTGTGTTTATTACAGAAACCTACCAAGCTGTCAGCAAGGCCTCTCAGCAGAAATCCTCTCACCACCATCGTCCCCCATTATTTTCCAGGTGAAGGCAGTAGTTGCTTTGTCTTCCTTAAGGACATTGTAAATTCGGCTGGTCCTATGAGAAGAGAGAAGAGTAAAGCAAAGGGAGGAAAATCTGCTCCCTTGCAGATGCAGGTGGGAGACAGAGATGCTCGTCTTCCGTTGAGGAGAAGCGTTACTGTAGGAAATTCTGACTTCTTTTATAATGCATGCATTCTCTATTTATTTATACATAATTCATACTGCTTGGCTGAAGAAGAATGAGAGCGACTTTCCATTATGTAAACCATATCTCAAAAATATAATTTGTTATTTAAAAACTAAAAAATACTGATGGCAGCAACTGTGAAATAGAATTTGTGTTTCATGTAATTGTTTAGACTAAAACCAAATGCTCCAGGGTGGAAGAACATCATAGTTTTACTTTAAATCTCGTTGTCATCAGTGAGTGTAGTTTAAACGGAAAACTTAAACTACAGAGAACTGGTTGAACCCAAATAATTTGTTTCCTTGCTAATAATTATCAACATAAAATCCGGAGAATGGCACTGGTTCAACCCACCATGAAACAAACTGCAGAAACAGAAGAGCACAGTGTGTCAGGGCAGCAGAGTGGGGTTGTGTTCCATGTAATAAGGCAGATGATATCCACAGAAGATATAAACCTGATATTGCTAATTTTCTGTGTTTCTAGCTGTTACATACTGTTGATTTAGAAAAGGTTATGGTGGCAGGAACCCAGCTGATATCAGTCTTAAGTCTTTGCATTGGAAAAAACTACTGTGCATATTAGAAATCCGCCTAACAGGAAGCACACGGTAATATTGAAAGAAACAGCAATTAATCATGCAATAAAGTGATTCATCTGTATCATCCACCAAATGAAATGTGAAAATTACTCCAAGGCCTTTTTAAATATTAAAAAGAAATTTGTACATTAGCATCAGGGGAAAATGATAACTTCATTGTTTTCTACAGTCTATGTGTTCATGATGAGGTTACACAGATAATATAGGGAGGTTTGGGTTTGCTTTGCACTCCAGACTACACAAACAGGCAATATCTGTTCAGAATCATCCTTAGCTTGTTCATTGTAATCCTCAAAGAACACTGAAGAGCTCCTAGTTTACAGCTAAATGTAGTCTGAAAGTGGGGGTCTTCAAGCTCCAAAAGCTTGTAGGTCAGAAAGCAGCTGGAAGGAAGGTGACCTTAATCAGAAAATTGTTCTTAAAATGATGTTTGGTTTAAAAATTTAGACTGTGAAAAATGTATGGTTCGGATGAATCTACATGGAGTTTGGAGGCAATCTTAGAGTCATAGAATGGTTTGGGTTGAAAAAGACCTTAAAGATCATCTAGTTCCACCCCCTCTGCCACGGGACACCTTCCACTAGACCATGCTGCCTAAGGCCCTGTGCAGACTGGTTTTGAACACTGCCAGGGATGGGGCATCCACAACTTCCTTGGGTAGAAACAATCATTTGTTGCACAGTTGGTAACGCTCCCCTTTACTATGTAGACTGCATGAGTATTTGCACTCACAGAATCACAGAATCACAGAATATTAGGAATTGGAAGGGACCTCAAAAGATCATCTAGTCCAATCCCCCTGCCGGAGCAGGAACACCTAGATGAGGTTACACAGGAATGTGTCCAGGTGGGTTTTGAATGTCTCCAGAGAAGGAGACTCCACAACCTCCCTGGGCAGCCTGTTCCAGTGTTCCGTTACCCTCACTGAGAAGAAGTTTCTTCTCAAGTTTAAGTGGAACCTCTTGTGTTCCAGTTTGTACCCATTACCCCTTGTCCTATCATTGTTTGCCACTGAGAAGAGCCTGGCTCCATCCTCATGACACTCCCCCTTTATATATTTATATACACTAATAAGGTCCCCCCGCAGTCTCCTCTTCTGCAAACTATAGAGACCCAGCTCCCTCAGCCTTTCCTCATAAGGGAGATGCTCCACTCCCTTAATCATCTTAGTCACCCTGCACTGGACTCTCTCCAGCAGGTCCCTGTCCTTCTTGAACTGAGGGGCCCAGAACTGGACACAATATTCCAGATGTGGTCTCACCAGGGCAGAGTAGAGGGGAAGGAGGACCTCTCTCGACCTACTGACCACCCCCCTTCTAATACACCCCAGGATGCCATTGGCCTTCTTGGCCACAAGGGCACAGAGTTGGCTCATGGTCATCCTGCTGTTTGCCCCATGAATTGTACAGCAACATCACCAGAAGGAAAGAAGCCTCCCAACTGCCCAGCGAGAGAGACATTGAGTACAACAGAAAGCTTTTTCAAAGTATCTGAAATTTTTCCTTCCCCCTCTTCCTACTTCTACCATTATACTTCAAGCCCAGAGCAAACTCTATCTGTAAATTTCCATTTCCTCATTTCTTCCTTAAGCCATCCAAACTCACGCTTTTTGGTGCAGGTAAAACCTCTCACCACACGGGCTTTGTTTCTCACTGCATCTGAAGGAGGGTGTTTTCCTTAGACACAGCAAAGGCCTGGCTTACCTTCAAGCTTTGGGTAAAGACTGTTAAGTTAGTTCATATTTCCCCTGCACTGGCTCACTGTCCTTTAGTCATGGGAGGAATGAAGTGAACTTAAATCACCATTTTATCTTACAAGTCAATGGAGCTCTAAATTGCCTTTAAATTTGAGGTCTAGTCTACCCTCTGCACAGCAAACAGCCTTCTCACAGCATCTGCAGGGGTTGGAGAGAAACTGCATTCCTGCTTGCTTCCCAGGGCAGACTACTAGTATTCATATCCCAACTACAGCTCAGCTTGGTCCCCTGTCAAGAGTCTCTCTTACCTCCTACTCCTCACCCAAGAGCTCAGAAATTTCCTCACTGATCTCTCTTCCTGAGGGTTCCCAATACCAGCAGCAGCAGAGAGAATAATTACTTCTTCCACAGTTCTTTGTTGCTGAACTATGAACCTTTGTGCTGAGGTCTCCCAGAGTGTATTTTGACAGACTGAAGAGAAAGGTTGGTTGTGCCTTGCACCATGGCAGCAACATGGCGAGCCTTGAAAATCAGGCACACTGGCCCTTGTTTCTTTCAGCAGCCTCCTTCCAGTGACAGGCCTATAGGTGCAAGAGGCTCTCAAACAGCTTCCATCCAAGGGGAGATCAATAAAACCAGCAGCCACGGCCAAAGACACATAGAGAGTAGGTACAACTTGCATGTATTTGTGATTTGCACGTCCTAGCAAAGCACATGGTCAGGTGAAAATAACTTGTGAGTGGTGACACATCACTTTCTGAATCCTCTATCTGAACACAAAACAGGGCACCACTGATGTGCAGCTTTACTCAGTTGCAGTCAATTCATTCAAAAGACCATTAAATCCTGCAGCTCTTGCTTACTTAAAAATTCTTTTTTTTTCAATATAAAATGTATAATTGTGTATAGAGGTTGAAGCTGAAATTGTGTTCCTTGTCCTCAATGTCCTATCAGTACTTCAGCCATATATTCCTGTATAAATATGTTAGTAGTTCTCATGAACCTTGCCTGAAGACTAAGACCTACAGACTTTGTTGCATCTGTAGTCTCACTTTAAAACAAAAGCTCTTTCATTTTGAGATGCCAAAAATATTCGTGGTTGCTTTAAGAAAGACTGCCTTAGTTGTTGTTCTCTACTGCACCAATAAGGGGGAACGATGGAGCGTGATGCGTTGACAGTATAGAACAGAAATCCCAGAAGAAAAACAGAAGGTCTATGCTTGAAGTTTGAACACTTCTTTTCAAATGGAAAATAAAACTCAGAAAGCTATAGGCAAATTGTTGCATATCTACTTGTCATGTCATATATCTAAATTGCTATACATCCACTTCCACAAGCAGTACTTATGACATAAATGTTCCCAGTTATTGCAGTGACTTTCTGTTGAAGCTGTAAGTTGTCATGTACTCAGAGAAAATATGCAGATTTTTTTTCAAGTGATTTCAAGCCTAAAATCCAATCTTACTCCTTTCCACAAAGACACTTGAACCAGTTTTCTGACTTTCACACAAGTGTGTTTTAGCAGTAATACTAATTGCAGCAGGATTGACAGCAACAGCAGTATGAAATATGTTGGCAATTCAGATCTTTTTGAAGGCATCTATTTGTATGTCAGAAGCCAAGAAGCTACCTACCCATAAGCTGTGGTCACGTTCTTATGTATTAGCTGTCATTATAGCAACTGATGTCATTTCAGTGCAGAAAAATGATCGTCCACTTATAATGTAGATATGAGGTCTCAAGTTTGAGCTCTAATGATGTAATCTCCTTTGCAAAACCTGGGGACTCCAGATGCAGGATAACCTCAATAATGTGAATTTAGAGCACATCCAATTTAAATGCAATTTCTACACACAGAGGTCATATCTTTCATTAGATCAACTAGTGTAATGGAAAAAATTGCAGGCTGTTGAGCATAAATTCTTTTTTGCATTCAAAATGGGTTGCAAAGTTCAAAGATAAATACAGGCAGAAAATGCTTTGAATTTAGTGAGCAGTGTTAATCAGTCTGCTCACATGAAAGTAAAGTTATTAGTATCTATAGAATAAAAGGATCGGTGATAAGCTGGTTTTCTCTTGAGAATAAAAGAAAGGCAGGCCATTTATTACCTGCAGAACACTGAAGACTTAGTGAGAAAAGAGGGATAATAACTGCCCAAGGAAACAGTAACCTTCTGAGGTCCATAACATTACAATTAGGAATTATAATTCCTAGAACTGGAAAGTCAAAGGAGAAGGGTCTTCATAAAGACATACTTCCTCTCTGGTAATGAATGTTTCTATCCCTTTCTTGTCTATATGTGCCCCATTTATGGTGACAGTTAATTGAAATATGATGCAACAAGAGAAATCAAAGCTATTGGGGAGCAGAAAAATGTCAGGGCATAGGTCAGTGTCGTGTGTCTCTGGGAAGAATAGCCATATTGTGCTTGTTTGAGCTGTTCTGTATCAGCAGAGTAAGTGCCGGAGGAATTCTTACCATTACCTAGAAGAAACAGAATTAAAAATGGCCTTTGCTTCTGGCTTCAGAAAGGAGTAAAGACTCCCCACAATGGCAGGGGATGAAAGGAGGAGATATAGACTTCCATTCATGCTTATTCTTGCCCCTGTTTCCCTGGCATCTGTTTTCTTTACAAATTAAGAGATTCTAAATTGTTAAAGGTGCTTAGGGTGCACATCTCCTGTTGAACTTACTAGCTTGTTGTTTAATAAACTTCAGTACCTATGTTTCTTTTCTCTGTGTTCTGAGAGATTGAAGCACCAGGATGAGACTTGCATATGGCACTGTCTCATCCAGTTGCTAGGACAGAAACTCTCTGGGATAGACTCAGAAGAGAGGGCTGGAAGGGGCCCCAGCTGAGATGACTGGAGAAAGAGAGATTGTCTGGAGTGTCCTAGAGCACTCCTTCATGCAATCTAGATGCAAGCAACCTAGTCTGAACCTCCCTGCCTTTCACAGCCACATCCAAGTGCATCCTTCTACATCCTTCTGCACAAAGGCTTCTTTATGCTCTTTCCTGCAGTACAATTAAATAGGCTTAGAAAGTTCTTGTATTTGCTTTGAAACAGAAATTGTTGCTCTGTCTAGCTGTTTGCTAGAGTACTATGGGTTGTAGAGTTCCTAGAGTCCATGGGAGCACACGGCATCTGACAGAGGCTGTGCAGTAAACATAGAATTTTCATTTGAACTTCTTTAATTGATGTTAGCGGTGGACATGTGGCAAAACAGAATCTGTTTGCAGTTCTAATCTGAGTGTCTCAATTTGGGTTTTCTAGTTTTCATCATATTTTCTTTTACCTTTTGAATTACAAGCGCTTGGCATGATCCTGTGAGTCTTCTTTTCCTCTCTTACTTATATTCTTCCATTTTATCAGTATATAATTTTCTAAAAACAGCTGAATGTGTGAACAGAAAATATTCTTCCATCTCCAATATTTCCCTGAGTTTTCTGCAAAGAATGCTCTCAAGTACATTTGCAAAATAGCTCCATGTTGCCATAGCTTCATGAAATACGGAAATTTTCAATTTTATAATGTTAAAGGTAACTTCCATGTGGAGGTGCCGAAGATACTTTAGGAACAGCTGAGATCAGCACAATAATCCACTCTGGTCTCCTTTGTCATACAGGTCACAGAATCACAATCATCTTCATCAAGCTCCAAACCCTTAATGAGAGGTATCTAGCCTTGATTAAAGGCTGTGAGGGGTACAGAATCCTGTGTGTACTCACTAAACTGTCCCAATGCGTATTCACCCTTGCTACTAAAAACGTGTTATATTTCTAGTGGAATGTTAGTGAATTTTCCTACTAATGTATCGCATTGAACCAATGTATGACGATGCATACTCAGAAATTGTTGAAAGTTTTCCAGACTCTCCTTTTACCATGTTGATGATTGCTGTTTTTCTAGTTACTGTCAGATCAATTGATGACATTCCATGAAATTTCATTTGCTGTCTCTGCATTGACCAATGTTATATTACAGTACATTTAGAGGAAAAGGTTAAAACCCTTTTGCAGTAATGTCATTAGAGTGAACACCCTTTTACATCCATCAGACCTAAAACCCTTTGCACAAAATCTATTGCACACAATGGATTTCAGCTGGAAAACTCTGCTTTCTCTGTCTGTGAAGAAGTCCAAAGTTTACCAGCTGAGGCAGATAGTTAATTAGAGTTACGTTGCAAATTTAAGGGTAAAACATGTTCGCTGACAGGAATAAAGAGAAAGATTCTGACCATAACCACAAGGTGGGAATAATTTCACTGAAATCAGTGACAACTGAGTCAAAGAAAATGAGCTCAGAATCTTACCTAACATCTGTTAGTAATACGTTATTGGGCAGCTTCTGCCATTCCCTTTAGTGCTAAATAATCTTTTTCACAGTCAAAAGTTGTATAAAATGGCTCTTTATAGTGTGCTGATTTCTGTGCTAATGGTCGGACAGGAATGAAGAAGTACCCAAATGAAAATTTGGAAGTCACTGTAAATCTCTGTGCTCTTCCACTTCTCCACAGAAAGTGCCAAGGTACTTATTTGAAATGCTCAGATGGCAAATCAGCTTTTACCAGCCGTTGTGTTTCAGTCACTGATTACAGCTATAAGTCTTTGGTAAACTCCATGGAATGGGGTATTAGCCTCATTTGACTTTCTAATTTTAATTTTTATAGGTTGCTGCTGTTTTAAAAAATAGTCCGGTTGTATTTTTATTACTAGAAATAAACAAGAACCTGTAGTTTCCTTCCCACTTCAATGGCTAGATTATAAATACTAATGTTAAATTAAAGCTGAATAATACAATATATGTTGCTCCACATGCTAGATGGCATGGAGCCAATCCTGTTTGCAATCCCAGTTGGTTGCGTGATCATGAAAGTACAGATTGCTGAGCAAAGAGTAACCACACACAGCCCCTCAGTCCTACTGCTGATGCAGAAATGTTAGGAAATAGGGGGCACGTTTGCATAGAGAAATAAGCAAGTTACAAAGGTTTACGTCAGTTATTTCTGAGAACTGAATTTAGTTTAATTGCATGAATAAAACAAGAATTTTTAAACTTTTCTATCTTAAATAGGACTACTCATTTTAAAGTATAGAGCATAAATCCTAAATTATACACATCTTTTTTTCTTTGCAATTTAAATCAGGGAGTAAAAAAATAATCATTCAACTGACTTTCTGTGTAAAACAGGTAATTGAACTCCACTGTCAATTTCTACAGCAAACACAGCTTTATAAATACCTAACATACCTAGAACATATTTTTGGAATGGAATTCAATCTTAAGAAATAGATTGAGCTAATGGCAAGTTTGCTACCTCCATTAGTAAGTATTTCATTGGTTAATTGGGCATGAGGAGAAAAAATACTGCACTTTGCATTTTTATAGCTTTAATATTTGACTCCTGGATTGAAATCAGATTTACAGGAAGGTTTTTAGATATGTGCTTTTTAAACTGCAAATTGCAATTCTCACATGTATGATCAGGATGCCGAATCCCCCTAGATTACAGTTGTGTAGCATCTCTGAGTTGAAACTGATATCTTAACTTTCTTATCTTTTCATGTGACCTGCTTTAGCTTGTTTTTCTTTTGGAGATTCCCTTCTCCAGCAGCCTCAGAGTAGACCGCCCTCCAGACTTTTTGTCAGTCTGGTAATTGTCTTTAAGCAATTTCCCAACATTATTTTCATGTCTGGGCTCAAGACCTGGAAGAACTATTCTGTAGAAATCAAAGAAATCTCATTTCTTGTTCCTCCTAAAGTTTTCTTTTAACCTCCATTCCCAAAATCTCTCTGGAAGAACATGCTGAGGTTACCTACCGTTAACCTTCAGGTCTTTTTAGAATTACTGCCTCTAGAATACAGTCTTGTAGTCTGAACTTGTCCTTCTTTTTGATGTTTGTGACCTCTCTAAAATCACTATGCTTTATAAGTAGATCTACTCTGGTAATTTTTGGAGCCAGTTTTTGTTTTTATTATGCATTTATACTTCATATAGCAAATGCATAGTGGCTGCTGTTTGACTTGTGGACCTCAGTGGTCCCCAACATTTCTCTCAGGTCAAGCTAAATGTTTGCCTGTTCAAAACCCACAGCTAAACAGAATAAATCCTCATCAAGGACTCTTTGTTCCTTAGTGTTCTTTAATGTCTGTTTGTCCAGAAAAGCTCCTTCTGAATTTTTCACTTGAAAATATATTGAAGATACCACTATGATTTGGTTTGACCTTTTGTTAAAGCCTGTCTGCTAAGACACCAACTTCTGGTACTCCCTTGTGGGGCTGTTCAGCAAAGGCTTAAGGATGCATTATCAAATCAACAACCCCTGTTTCACTAACATTTTTAAACAACAATTAAAAAATCCTATCGGTAAACCAATCTAACCAAGGCTCCAGAATACAATAAACCAGTATTATTTTTTTTTTTAATAAAAGCAGTGTTGGTGAAATCCAGAGTTTCCTAAAGCACCAAATAAGCCTTGGAAGAGAAGGGAAGAAGTAAGGGAAGGAGATAATACATTTCTTCTAAAATAAGAGCTTATGTTCCCTGTGAAGCCAATGGAAAGAGTAGCTAGGATATTGCTGAAGACTAGTAATAGCGGTTTCACTAAAACAATCAGTGTTCTCCACTGGGACTGTCCAGGGAACTGGTAGAAATCAATAGGAATGATAAAGAATTACAACCCAGTATTTCCTATCACTCTCATGAGTAATAAGTGTCTGAGGAACAAAACTAGCTCTTTCTAAAAGGTGATAACTGGGACATCAGTTTCCCTCAGTCACCATGACCACACATTTTTTACAATGCAAGCAGCACTGGGAGGGCTTCAGCAAGTTCCAGGACTGTTCCAAAACACCACAATGAATGCAGTAAGGTACTCTGTCCCTCTTCTGTACTCTGTCCCTCTTCTGACTGTCTGTTTAACCTGCAATAAGAATAGAAAAGGACTCTCATACGGAAAATGGTAGGAAAAGAAATAAATTCAATCTGAAGTCCTCTCAGCATTTTTACAGCTGTTCACTCTATAAGAAACTACAACTATTGTTTCATATAATTGTAAGAAGGAATCCAGTTGTTTTTACAGCTGTTTGCTCTGTTAGGAACTAAAATTATTGGGTCATAAAAACATAAAAAAGAAAGCCAGCTACAATATTGATTGTTGACCTACAAGTTAGGTTGCTTGTTCCGCAGTGAAGATGGCAGATGTCTCTTTTCAGTATTATTTGGACTACCTTTGTCAGTACATTTGGAACGGTGTTTTTCTTTTCCACCCTTTGTAAGTATGCAAGCAAGTGAAAAATCCATCTGGATAGAGAAAATTCATAAACCAATGCATATACTTATAAACCAGAAACAGATTTTCTTCAGCTACAGAATTTAGCAGCTTTCAAATTTTTTTCATAAACCACTATAAAATGCTGATAACTCAATAGGGTGATGAATCAGAAATAGGTTACTGACCCATACCTTGATTCTGTCAAGTGCTGATGCTACTCAAATATTTCAGATTTGTGTTGTGAATTGTGATGTACCCTTAATACTGCAATAGTCACAAAGAATCTCTGAACAGCTTAATAGTGGGGATAAAACACTTTGAAAAAGTATTTTGTGTCTGAATAGGAGGTTATTTTGCTGTCACACCAGAGCTGCTATATTAACACCTCTAGAAGTTATTGGCATGATGCCTCTTAATTCTGACCATGTTCTTCCAGTAGGACCAAAGGATATGTCCTTTAGATTAGGACAACCTCCTGCTCAAAGCCGGCTCAGCTCTGGGGTCAGCTCAGGCTGCTCAGGGCTTTGTTCAGTTGGAGCTTGAAAATCTCCAAAGTTGAGACTGTCCAATCTCCCTGGCAGACTGTCCTACCACTTCACTGCCCTCACAGGGAGAAAGGTTTTTCCTTATAACCACACTGAACTTCTCTTGTTTTATCTTAATCCCATTGTCTCCCATGATGGGAAAACCTGCCTCTGTCTTCTTTTCCTTGTAGGTATGGAAAGGATGATGTTGGGTCCCCAGAGTCTCTCCTGGGAGCTCAGCAAGCCCAGGTCCCTCAGCCTCTTCTCATAGGACTGGAGCTTCAGCCCCATTGCCATCTTGGAGGTCGTCAGCTGAACTCACTGCATTTTATGGATGTCTTGTTCTGAGGTGCCAAAGCTGGATGCAGTGAGGTCTAAGGGCTGATTAGAGGGGGATGATATATTCCTTCAATCTACTATCTCTGTTCCTACTCATACAGCCCAGGTGTTGCTGGCAGGATCTCCAGAGCCTTTACAGCAGAGCTGCTCCCCATCAGTCAATGTCCTCCTTCCCAGAGGCAGGACTTTGCATCTCTCTCTGTGAATTTCACAAGGTTCCTGTTGTCTCATTCTATGTAGAAACATGGCAAATTGTCCTTTCACACATTTGGGCAGTCCATTTTTGATCCTAGTCACAGATCGTTGATGATTCCCAATCTCCATTCCATGTGGTTTTACTCTGTAAAATCACCAACTTTTCCTAGGGGTAAACTTGTTACTTCTGCTATTTATCCAGTTCTGAGACCTGGTTTGTTTAGGTAAACCTCAGTATAGCTATCTCAGAAAACACAGACAGCATATAGGTGCAGGTAAATTGCTGTTCCATTGAAGCAGAAAGTTACTTCCTGAATAAATGTGTGATGTTGTTTTAAAGGCTGTGCTATGGATCGCGAGATTATAGTCACTTGCCAAGGTAAGAGGTCTGATTCTCCATGGTGCTAACCCAGTGCACATCTTTCTGTGCATTGCTTGTAACATTGCTTGAAACTGAAATAATACACAGGTGAATCAGGCCTGGAAAGTTTAAGAAAATAAGAAATGGAGGTGTCTGGTGGGAGGTTACGCTCCCTCCTACGACATTTCACAACAGTGAAAGCAACAAAACTACTCCTTTAACGGAAAGAAAATGCAGTCTAGCTCTCAATGTACAAAGCAGAAGTGCTATTTGTTAACAGCTGTTTGTAAAAATGTCCCTGGTTTGTAGCAGAGAATGTTTTCTTCAGCCTTACCTCCATCCCTGGAAAGGTGATGGAACAACTTATTCTTGACACCATCTCTAGACATATCAAGGATGAGGGGGTCATTAAGAGTAGCCAACATGGTTTTACCAAGGGGAAGTCATGTTTGACCAACCTTATAGCCTTCTATGAGGAAGTAACTAGGTGGATGGATGATGGTAGAGCGGTAGATGTGGTTTTTCTTGATTTCAGTAAGGCATTTGATATTGTCTCACAGCATCCTCATAGATAAGCTAAGGAAGTGTGGGCTTGATAATCAGGTAGTGAGGTGGATCAAGAACTGGTTGAAAGGAAGAAGGCAGAGGGTTGTGGTCAATGGGGCAGAATCTAGCTGGAGGTCTGTGACTAGTGGAGTCCCTCAGGGGTCGGTGCTGGAACCAGTGCTGTTTAATATTTTCATCAGTGACCTGGATGAGGGAACTGAGTGTACCCTCAGCAAGTTCACTGATGACGCTAAACTGGGAGGAGTGGCTGACACACCAGAAGGCTGTATTGCCATTCAGCGAGACCTGGACAGGCTGGAGAGTTGGGCAGGGAGAAACTTGATGAAATTCAACAAGGGCAAGTGTAGAGTCTTGCATCTGGGGAGGAACAACCCCATGTACCAGTACAGGTTGGGGGTTGACCTGTTGGAAAGTAGTGAAGGGGAAAGGGACCTGGGGGTCCGGGAGGATAGGAGGATGACCATGAGCCAGCACTGTGCCCTTGTGGCCAAGAAGGCCAATGGCATCCTAGGGTGCATTAGAAAGGGTGTGGTCAGTAGGTCGAGAGACGTCCTCCTTCCCCTCTACTCTGCCATGGTGAGACCGCATCTGGAATATTGTGTCCAGTTCTGGGCCCCTCAGTTCAAGAAGGACAGGGACCTGCTGGAGAGAGTCCAACGCAGGGCGACAAAGATGATTAAGGGAGTGGAGCATCTCCCTTATGAGGAAAGGCTGAGGGAGCTGGGTCTCTTTAGCTTGGAGGAGAGGAGACTGAGGGGTGACCTCATCAATGGTTACACATATGTAAAGGGTGAGTGTCAGGATGATGGAGCTAGGCTTTTCTCAGTGATGTCCAGTGATAGGACAAGGGTTAATGGGTGTAAACTGGAGCGTAAGAGGTTCCATGTGAACATCAGGAAAAACTTCACTGTGAGAGTGCCAGAGCACTGGAACAGGTTCCCCAGGGGGATTGTGGAGTCTCCTACGTTGGAGATATTCAAGGCCTGGCTGAACAAGTTCCTGTGTGATGTACTCTAGGTTACCCTGCTCTTGCAGGGGGGTTGGACTAGATGATCTTTTCAGGTCCCTTCCAACCCTCGGGATTCTGTGATTCTGTGATTCTGTGACTTGTTTTCAATGACAATTTTCATTGTCTGGATAGAATATAGTGGGAAATGCAGTGATGAAATATGTAGCACAGAAAAGTAAGAGAAGAAAAAATAGGAAAAATAATAGTCAATGAAAACACACACTTCAAAACACCCGGAATTAAAAAATCCATGCCCACAGTTTGCTGAGTGTCCATACAGTACAGAAGAACTTATTCTTCCAAAGCTGACACAACAGCAATGCTCTTCAAGGAGCTGGGATATATTTCTAAGAGTTGCAGTTCTATGGGGTGACAAATAAGATCTCAGCTTTTTCCTCTAAAACATGGACGCTGTTTGGTTTTGTTTTTTTTTTTTTTTACTAATGCTGAAGAAAAAAAGATGTGTTTAAAACAAGCTCCTGGCTTGCTTTCTGTCATTTATTACTTTACTGTCTCAGCCGTATCCATTATGATCGCTGTATGACAATGGAACAGTAAACAGCTTTCATTAAAGTTAGAAGTTTCTATCAAACTTATCAAACTTATACAAATCCATAGGGAATATGATGGACTCCTGAACAGCTTATTTTGGTTACCAAATACATCAAATTGAGGTCATGATTGGAAGGCTTTTATTCTTAGCCTTTTAGTTCAGAAGAAGTGGGTTTAGATGTTAGCAAATCTATTTGGTATTATTTAGGGAATTATAACCCCTCCACATTTCCAGAACATTATGCTCAATAATACTCTAAACCAGTACTAATTTTCCTGATACACTGTCAAGTTATCCCATCTTAGTAACAAGAAGTGCAGCATGAAACTGATGAAAAAAGCTGTATAACAGTTTGATTTCTGTATAATTGATTTTCCCAAATCTGCCCTCAGATACTAAAACACATCTCTGTCTAATTTGCAAGAGCAAGAGAGGCACACATATCTGAACAAAAATCAGTACTTATTGTTTAATTCCTTCACAAATCTGCTTAGTACATTAGCATCATTATTCTATTGCTCTATTATTACTCTTTGCTGGACCAGTATTCCCTGCCACAACCTTCCCCTAAAGGGTTTATCTTTCCTGACATAAAAAGTAGTCGAGACTGAAGATGTAATTTAATCTTTGTTTTATTTCTGTGTTTTTCAAAGAAAATGTGACTGTGGCAGCAATACCAGCAGCAAAGGGGTGAACTGTCTGTGATTTGCTTTCCAGCAGTAAAGAAAACCTATTCCTTTGTTTATATCACCAACAGTCAGTTTTACCATTGTTGTGTTCAATGCTATCTAAGAATAGGTCCCCAGAGTGCTTTATGATCAAAAATTGAAGGTGGCCAGTGCCCCAGAGAATTTTCATTTAAAATCGTTCAGACGGGAAATGGGAGAAGAGGCATCTGCAAGCAGAGTCAAGTCTGCAATAATTCAGCTGTTCAGGACTTTTGAGAGGAGGAGGCAGTGAAACGGAATGCAAAAGGGTCTATGGGGGGAATTAGCTTAGGGAAAAGGAAAGAAGGGCTGATGAGGACAACATTTCCAGGGAGAACAAAAGGGGCAAAACTAGATTGAACCTTGGATAAAAGAGGGTGGAAGCCAACACCATGACAGCAGGGCAGAGAGGAGCCCGTCACTGCTGGAGAACATCTGAACCCACTAATGTGCAACTGACTCCTGGTCTCACCAGTTGGATCCTCTCACCAGTTATTTTGCACATTCTGGTCAGCGCTTCCCAGGCAGCAGTGATCTGCTCCCACTGCCTGCACCCATTCCTGACATCGCTTTTGCTTGGTTGCCCTCATCCACCACTGATGCTCCCCCACGAGGTCTCTTAATGGCTGCAGCACAGTGCTGGGACTGTTGCAACAATATCAGAATGCATAATCCCATGGTTGCTGTGTTCCCTTTGTAAAAGAAACCTAATTTTTTAGAATTATGTAATTATGGCACACCCCCTACGCCAACACCTCCCAGAATGAGCATTGAAAAAAAGAGAATACTCAACAAGATAGAAATGTACTGTAAGGAAAGGATGGTTAAAGGCATCATCAAGGTAAGTCTTTCACAGTTTAAAAGAATGAGTCTGCAGTGAGAAAAAGAAAGGTGTACCTTCTCACCCATATCAGATCTGCATTTGAAAAGCCCCATTTTGTTGGAGCAAGCATATGTAATGCTTTTTCTGCCAGGCATGAGGCACCATAGGAAAGGAGCACTCCCTGAAAGCAAGCAAATACAACAGATTAGACTGAATCACTCACTAACACAAACAACTATGTTTCTAAAACCCCAACCATTTCCTCTATAGGATTATTAAGGAATTGTTCTGAAAGGCCAAGAAACAGCTGTTCCAAAGTATACTTAAAGAAATCCCTCTGGTTCCTGCACATAGATGTATTTAAAGAATAAATCATTCTGTGAAAGAATATGAATAGCAAGTGCTAGATATTATATTGCTATAATTTTTACATATTACTTAAATGAATACAAATTAACTTGTCATATACTAATATGCTAATATGGCAAGTTAGTTTGTATACATGATATATTGAACACATATATTAGAAACTGAGGAAGGAGCACTGTTGTCAACAAGAATCTGTCAATGCAGTGAGAGTATGGTGTGAAGGATTTTTCTGACAGACATCATCAGAATAAAGGTATTGCACAGCAACACTGTATTATGAGGTTTTTACTGGGAGCCACACTAACAATGTCTTAACAAGCATTCCGTATTAAAACCATTTGTTGATAACAAAGTCTGATTCAAACCCTACTAGTGCCACTGAAGATGACTTGTTCACCTAGAATGGAGAATTCTGCATTTAATGAGAGGTGAAGCCAATGTATGAACACTACTGAAAAGTGCCAGTATCTCATCTCATCCTTGTTATTGAGTCTTGACCCTCAGAGAACAGCCCAAACAACAGCTTATTAAGTATTTTTGTTAAAAAAAAAAAAAAACAAAAATGAAATCATGTTTCAGGAATTGCATTCTTCCCTTCCTCTGTCAGTTGAGCAGGATAGTAGAGCTAGATATAGTTCCACACACTTCTAAAAGGCTCTTCCACCATCATACACAGCCTTGGTGTCAGTGCAGTATTGTAATCAGACAAATGGCAAAACTATATGCATCAGGTTTTTTTACCACCTATCTCTGTCTTCAAATGCTTAATCAATTTACTTTATACAAACTGACTGATTGAGGCTACAGTAGAAGTCTTTTCTGCACTCCTTTCATGTTTCTTTGGTGAATGATGATGTCTCTTCCTCAAGCATCACCCGTCAGTTGTCTTTGTATTGTGCTTCATAGATGCTTAATTAGCTCATCTCAGCTAGCTTGGCAGAATTCAGAAGTTGCTGCCGACACTGAGCTCCTTTGACTGTGCTCCTCAAGGGACAGCCCTTGGAGGTGAAGATGGGAATGTTACTATGGAGACAACTGGAGTCAGCATTTGCTCATGTCCCACTCACGCACAAAGACATTTCTGGATCTTGATAATAACAGAGGAGTTTCTTGGTCTGTCTGCCCATCTGAAGGGTGAAAGAGGAGCCCTCAAGGACAGAGGTGCAAAGAGCTGTTCAGGTGACTGTAGTTAAATCTGTAGATTGCAGATATCCAAGTCAATGGTTGCTTTCACTTGGCTCATAGCACAATCATGTTGCTGCTACCACATAGCACCCTGAAATACAGAATAGAAAATGATAATTGAGTTTCAATGAAAGATAAGACAGAAGTTATAGTTTAGGAAAATATGAGTTTACAAAATTAAGCTATTTATATTACAGACTAAAAACTTGTCTCTCTCCTTTTATGTTCTGTTTTATTCAATATTTTTGCAGTGTTAGTTTTTACAGTGACTGGTCTGTGCTTAAGGAGCTGACTTTGATTTATACCAGACACTAAGAAAAAAACAATTTTCTCTATTGTTTCTCATATCATGAATTGAGATTCTTGAATAATTGTAATGGAACTCTAAGGATATTGAGAAATGCTTAAATCAGAGAACTGTTAGCAGTTGCTATTGGAATTTGTTGCCCAGATAAAGAGGCTTAGCATTTACAACTACAGCCAAGAATTTCTCTCTCTCTTTGAAAGACTTAAGATGCTTCCTGAAATTACAGGTAATCATAAATTTCCTGATGAATACAAATTCTTCAAGGTAATGGAAGGCTGCATGGAGATAGTTGAATCAAAAAATGTAAATTTTGTGTTATCAATAAGCATATATATTATTTGCATATTATGATATGGGATTTAAGATTCTACTAGGGTCTTTTTGTTAAGATTTTTTGCTGTCTGTGTCAGAAACATACAAAGGTCCAGGTCTCACTACCAACAGTTCTGATGAGGGAGCCTCTTATCTCCATTTACTTTCAGTTCACCTTTCAAACATTTGAGCAAAATTTGCTGAATCAGATTTTTCTGTGTGATAGAAAGATCTGGGATAGATAGCTCTAAGCACCCAGAAAAAGGGAAAACTTTGAAAGATCCAAAATTAATTTCTGAGCACCTGCTCAGTGTTTTCAAAAAGATGTTATGATTGCTCACAGAGTATGGAAATGAGCAGGGCAGTAACAACAAGCTGCGTATCACTCAAGTGTCAAGTGAAACAGTAAAGCAAATCACAAGGTCAGAGGATGAGTTGAAACTAAGTACAATTAGAAGAGAAAATCAGCCCAAAAGATGACAGGAAGCACACGGAAGTTTATGTGCAAGGGCAGTACTTTCTGTACTTATTGGCTTTTGCATTGAGCTGAGAGCGTGATCCACCTCCAAGAGGATTTGGGTTAGAGATGTTCTTATCAAACATTCATCAAAGCCTATGGGAAATAGGGCATTGATTATGCTCCCTTGGATGAAGCAAGGAACTTTCAGATTCAGCGGGGCAACTGGGCAAAGGTGGGAACTGCAACACATCCATAATTGACAGGACTGCCTGGTCACACACAGGGAGTAGGAGAAGCAGAGAACAGGGTGTTTTCTACTTTATGCTAAAAAGCCACAAAACTGCCAGCATGACTGTCCAAGTGCTGTCAGTTGGTTTATGGTCATCTAGTGGATAATAAAAGCAAGGCCTGAAAGAAGAGAATGTTAAAAGGATTGAAGCCTGGGGCTCTGTTCCTATTCCCTGTCTGATAAAATTGCCAACCGAAAAGCAGTAACCCACAGCGACCAGAAAAAATTATTGAAGATACAAGTTAATAATTACAGTGGTACACTGTGCCTGCAGCTCTAGGACAGACTGACATGCTTTCTTGCTGTCCCTTTTGAGCTAGACTATAGAAATCCACATCCCTGCTATGTCCAGGGCCATATTCAACCAGACACTCAATGAAGGAAGCAGTTTTCTGACTCAAGATTAAGGGCTCTGGCTTGCCCCCCATGAGCATCTGATTTCCACCTGAGGCTGGGACTGAGTTACATTTCTCCCTTTGAAGATTTCTGACCCTAATATGAATATGTTCAGGTCAAGATGGACCACCTTATTTTCAGCTAAAATGTGCTTCTTAAAAACTTAAAACTCTCTGCACTGCTAGTATCACCATGTCCCTAAATCTCTTTTCAGCTTCTTAGGCTATGAAATTCCTATTTCTCACCATTTGTTTCAAAAGAAGGCATTTTTCAATCTATCACTTAACTCAATTAGCATCTCATTTTTCTTTGACAGCACAATGTGTGTTATTATAATTTTCATGATCTACTTAGGAACTCAAAGTTGTTAACTTTTTTTTCTCCTCTCATAAGTACTCCTCATTGCAAAAGCCCAGGTTGATTAGGCCTAAATTAGGAGCTTAGTCACTTCTAAAGAGTGATTCAGCCCATCTCACACCTGAACTGACCCTTCAAAGTACCTTGATCTATGGAGGGAACCTAAAGCAAACAGGTTTATGATGTAGGTGCATCAGTTACATGTAGAGCTATGTGGGGAGGACCATAGCCTTTTGCTTGTGGCAAAAATCTTTATTCTTTGCTCTTATTCATAATGACAGTTAATTCCATTTGCCTTCTTTTTTTTTTAAATATACCCCAAATAGCATGCTGATCGACATGCGGTTTTGGAAATCTAATTATCAGCTGTTCAACATGAAATTATGGCTTGCAGTATCAGATCCTTTAAAGCAGAAACTTCTAATATGCTTAATTGCATGCATTTGCAGTAACACAGAATTAGTAAAAGGGGAAAAATATCTAACATATAAATAAATATGTACAGAATAAGTTTGCAAAACTGGGTGTTATCTAATGACATCTGGCTTACGTAGATTAAACGCCCAGTTTTACTATTTGTGAGAATTCTTGTATCTTATTCTGATTTCATAGAACAATAACTAAAAATAAGGTAACAACTTACCTGTTTCTAGGAGCTCTGTAGCAACTGCAATGAGCATGTACTTGGCCAGTGGTAAATGCTTTGACTTTGATTGTAATCCTGAGCCCTCATCAGTGCATGACAAACTCAGTCTTAGCACTACTTCATTCTTCCTGCCTCTCTGATCTTTGAAGTTAAAAATTACCTGCACAGCATCTGGATTTTCTGTGCATTACGGAGCGAGAATGGCAGAACATGCTGATTCCGAAAGCCGCAGTAAGGTGAGTCAGATTGTAGTCACTGCAGAGCACAACTAGTGTTGTTTGGAGGACACAAACTGGGGTAGCAGAGGAAATGCAATTTACATACAGACCATCACCAGGACAACTCTCTTCTAGTTGTATTGATACAGTAAATATGTTCTTGCTTTTGGTTTACTGTTTCCTTTGAGCCTTTCTAACTCCTCATGTAACTGATTTAGAACAGGTTTTCTTTGTGCTCAGGAAAGCCTCCTTGTTCCTCCATTCTTCTTGTCCCACACCATCAATCTTCCTTCTTGCTGCCAACAAACCTGGCAGCCCATCACTGCTTTAATGAGAAATAAATTTGCATTTCCTGCACTCAGGATCAAAAAGAAGCACAAATCCAGAGTTTAATGAGAAAATGAACAGCATGTAAGGGAACACAATCCCCCACTCCTTCCCCAGTAAAACCTTATAAATCAGATCATGTTCCAAGGCACATTCTCCTTTCCTGTTAATATATCTCACCCCAAACTGTTGGCCAATGTTACCTCCTAAATTAACACAATGGAAAAAGAACACTCTATAGCCAGTGAATGAATTCAAGCCACCTCGAAGACAACAGTGTAGGTTTTGTTCTGCTGTATGATCTTGACTTTTTCCGTTTCTTCAGGTGAGAAAAAAAAAATTACAACGGTCCATTACTAAAAACCAAAATGGCCCAAGAATGGAGATGCTCCAAGAGCCAAGGAGTGCCTAAGGTCATCATTATTCCCTCACTTTTCTCTGGGAGTATAACCAGCTTGGTCCTGCTATTGCATAAGTAACTTCTGAATAGGTGATGCTGCATCTGTCTGGCTCTTCAACTCCACACACCAGATGCAGTTGCATCTGCTGTTGGCTGACGAAGGAGAGCAACTGCAGCAGTTACATGTCATGCATGTTTTCTTAGATGTTGGCTCACACTAACATGTAGCCCAAAAATGGAGGTGGGAAAGAAACACATTAATATGCTCTGATGTTGGGGAAAAGAATGATTCTATGATTCTTAAAAGATGAGATGTGTGTCACCACAAGCGTGTTCACTGCCAACTAGTAGAATGTCATGCACAGTGAAATTTCCAAACCTGCGGTATACAAAGCTCTTCTAAGTAGTGAGTTTTGTGCTGACAGTAAGTCCAGAAGGACCTCACAAAAGTGAGTGAATAAAAAGGTGATGAGCTTCAGTACAGATTGAAGGTGAATTATATAGCAAAAAGTGATCAAAATGATGCCAGCATGATGTGAGCTTTGAACTATCAATGGCAGTTTCGGAAAAATATTGCAAGGTCATTATCAGCAGCTTTCTGAAATCATGGAGTCCTTGTGCAGTGGTAGGCAAATGCCCAAAACCAGTGTTGGACATCACCAGGAATGGTATTGAGAAGAAGACTTGGTGCATCGACATTGAGTATTATGTGTAGTTTCGAGCTCCCTACCACAGGTTGAACTAGTGCTGATAGAATGGGTACTTAGGATAGCAAGAAAAATCATCAAAACAATGTAGAATCAGTTGCACAAGGAATAATTAAGAAGGCTGAGACCTTCAGTTTTGGAGGACAAAGCTGAAGTGGATATTGCTGAGATTTACAAACCATGGAAGCAACTGATAAGGTGACTGATATATCAACCCTTGCAGAAGTACAATGAGGGAGCAGGGATTGAATTAGTTGGATGTCAAAATAAAACATAAAGAATTGTTTATACAGGAGGTCAGGAACTTTTAGATCTTGTTGCAAAAGGAGGCTTGATGGCAGATGGCATCAACAGCTTTTAAAGGAATTAGACCAATTCATGGTCTAATGCTTAGGGGAATAACCAAAGATTATTCCCAGTCCAAAAACTGGGAATGCTGGGAAGATTATGAAGGATTTGGTCTGCCAGAATAGGCAGGCTCTGGTACTCTCCTTAAAAGTATCACCTAGTGCCATTTTTTGAGATAAAGCACAGGGGTAGCTGGAGCCCCTATCAGGCCAGTTAAGACATTTCTTGTGTTCCTAAAACTGAAGACATGCCTGAGCAGCTGCCAGTCTCTTGTGCACTCCTAATGCTCACTCACTCTTCATCCCTCTGAGGTCCTATTTCACGTCCAAGAGGTACTAACTTCAGAAGGCCTTTGCTCAGACGTTTACCTCGGAGAGGTGTTGCCTATCTGTGTTGTGGTCAGGCATCTTACAGCATAAGGAGACTGGGCAGTCATGCTCACTGTGTGTAAACATGCATTTTTAAATATGTGTCAAGCTGATTTTTGTTCTGTGAAGGATGATGCTAAAGCATTTTGCCATAACAAGCTGCAGTTTGTGTTTAGAGCCTTAAACAGTTGAGAGCCAAGGACATTTACAAAAATTATTGCAGACAGTTATTTTGTACAGATATTCACAAATGTGTGTTGAAATTCCAGCTACCGCAAGCTGAACAGCTCCCTGCCACTCATCTCTAAGCAAAGTTGAATACAATTTCAGTTTGTTCAACACCTGTGAAGTGTCCTCAGTAGGTGACAGAGAAGGCAAATCGTAGAAGCACTACCGATTCTATCTGCAAATTGTGCCTTCGAAGATGGAGAGTGAGACATTAAAGTCTGTCTTAATTAAAAAGCTAGCAGGCAGTCTAGATACACTGTTTGGTACAACCAGTCTAAAGGTGAACTGTGTGGGTTCATCATCCTCCTGCCTTTTCCTCTCTGATGGGTTTTGCTTTCTGTAATTTGCCTTAGATTGTGTTGAATAAGCAAGTTGAAAAACAATCAGATTCTTCTAATTTATATATACGTCTTTTTTTGCTATACTACCTGTTTTATTACACTTGCAAGAATGGAAAATACTTGAACAAAACACAATCCCTCATGTAACTGGAGGAATTAGCATCATAAACAAGAGACAATAAAATACATTGCATTTCTGCTTGGAACATTGAGAAGAAGTAAAAGTTATATACCTATAGAAAAAGCTTCAAGTGTCAGCTCTACTAAACAGCCATATTCCCTTCTGAGAAGAGAATCTTTTGGAACTGAATTAATCAGGAACTCAAGCTTTTAGAAGAGCACATCCCAGGATCTTTGATCATCCTGCATGGAGACAGAAAAACCTTTCCCTGTGGCTAAATATACCTTTGTCTGCTGTCCATCTGGGACCATCATAGATATCCACATGGACCCTTGGAGTTTCTGCTTTTGGACCCATAATATGACATAAGTTTTATTGGAATCACTTTTTCCCAACATTTTCTACCTAATAATGGCAGTGGAAAATACCTACAATAACAGATAGTCTGTGTGTGGCTATTTATTTTGTTGTGTTTTTTATAATTTGAAATAATTTATATAATTTTGTAATTTTAAAAGTGACAAATGCCCTGGAAGAGCAAAATGGAGCAGAATGAACCACTTTCTTTTTTTGTCATCAAACCACTTTCAACTACACTTAGTCAAGTCAGTGATAAAGAATGAATGAGTAACATGAAGAAAAGCTGATCTTCTGTGGCATCTCCTATGCAGCTGCCCTAGAAGTCACAAACTAAATTAAGAAAGTTCCAGACCGCCACTTAATCCATAAACATCTTTTCCACGTGCATGTATACGTATAATATATATATGTTTGTCCACCTGTGGAAGATCTGATTTGCTCTAATGTTAAGTTTTATCGATATCCATATTGAATTTTAGCAGAATTCAGTGCACCTCTCTACTTTGAATACAAAACAAGTGACTTGTTAAACAATAACCTGATTTTTTGGGGGGTGTTGTCTGAGAAAAAAGAATTTTCAAGGTAATAAAAAATCAAATTAGATTATCATCTACTCATATCCTAGTAACTAACTATCAAATGCTGAAATTCTAATTAAATTCTCTGTGGCCACAATATACTTATCACCCAGTCTAATTTGATTTGCTTCAATTTTTTTTCAGTAATTTAAATCAGCTTTTGTAGACATGTTATGTACATTTCTGGAACTCTAATATTTGCTATGTCTTAATAAAATAATTCAATGGAATAGCAGTAGCATTCCTGCAAAAGATTTGGTTTCAGGAGGAAAGTAGAGATATTAAACAAATTATACACCTGCTAATGTATTTATCTTGAAACACAGAAAATAGAGTGTCCAGTACTTGTAAGCTCTTTAATAGACTGCTTCTTGTCTTCATTTTTTAAATTAATAAACAATTTAGAAGAAAACATTGGATTGGCACTGTTTTGCGGCGGACACCAACATGAGTGAAGTATAGTCATGGAGGGCTATGTCCTTTTCAGGAAAGACAGGCCAGCCAGGCGGGGTGGTGGGGTTGCTCTTTATGTGCGAGAGCAGCTGCAGTGTACTGAGTTCTGTCCAGGGACAGAGGACGAGCGAGTTGAGAGTCTGTGGGTGAGAATTAAGGGGCAGGCTGGCAGGGGTGATACTGTTGTGGGTGTCTGTTACAGGCCACCAGATCAGGGTGAGGAAGTCGACGAGGCCTTCTACAGGCAGCTGAGAGCGGCCTCACAGTCACAGGCCGTGGTTGTCGTGGGGGATTTTAACTTCCCTGATGTTTGCTGGAAGGACTACTCAGCAACCCAGCCACAGTCCAGGAGGTTCCTCCAGTGTATGGATGATAACTTCCTCATGCAAATGGTGGATGAGCCAACCAGGAGAGGAGCGCTGCTGGATCTCATCCTCACTAACAAGGAGGGGCTGGTCGAAGCAGTAAAGGTTGAGGGCTGCCTTGGTTGCAGCGACCACGAGATGGTGGAATTCAGGATCTTGTGTGGTAGGATCAGTACAATAGCAAGTAGAATTGCAACCCTGGACTTTAGCAGGGCAAACTTTGGCCTTTTCAAGCAATTGCTAGGGGAAATCCCATGGGTAAGGCTGCTTGAAGGTAAAGGGGCCCAAGATAGTTGGTTGGCATTCAAGGATTGCTTATTCTGAGCTCAAGATCAGAGCATCCCGACACGTAGGAAGTCAAGGAAGAGGGCCAGGAGACCTGCGTGGCTAAATAAGGAACTGCTGGGTATGCTCAAGTGGAAGAGGAGAGTTTACAGGTCATGGAAGGAGGGGCTGGCCACTTGGGAGGAATATAAGGCTGCTGCTAGAGGATGTGGGAAGGCAGCTAGGATGGCTAAGGCCTCCTTAGAATTAAATCTGGCGAAAGGGGTCAAGGACAACAGAAAGAGCTTTTTCAAATACATGGCTGATAAAACTAACACCAGAGGCAAGGTTGGCTCACTGGTGAACGGGATGGGTGGCTTGGTGACAGAAGATACAGAGATGGCAGAGTTATTGAATGCCTTCTTTGTCTCTGTCTACTCTGCTGGAGGCAGTCCTGAAGAGCCCTGTACTCCTGAGACCTCAGATGAAGTCAGGTCACTGGAGCAGTTTGCCTTAGTCGACGAGGAATGGGTTAGGGACCAGTTGAGCAATCTGGACATCCATAAATCCATGGGTCCAGATGGGATGCACCCGCGCGTGCTGAGGGAACTGGCGGAAGTCATTGCTAGACCACTCTCCATCATCTTTACCAAGTCTTGGGAAACGGGAGAGGTGCCTGAGGACTGGAGGAAAGCAAATGTCACTCCAGTCTTCAAAAAGGGCAAGAAGGAGGACCCGGGTAACTATAGACCGGTCAGCCTCACCTCCATCCCTGGGAAAGTGATGGAACACCTTATCCTTGATGCCATCTTAAGGCATGTCAAGGATAAGAGGGTTATGAGGGGCAGTCAACATGGCTTTACCAAGGGGAAGTCATGCTTGACCAACCTCATAGCCTTTTATGAGGAAATAACATTGTGGATGGATGATGACAGAGCGGTGGATGTGGTCTACCTTGACTTCAGCAAAGCATTTGACACAGTCTCCCACAGCATCCTCATAGCTAAACTGAGGAAGTGTGGTCTGGATGATCAGATAGTGAGGTGGACTGCGAACTGGCTGAAGGACAGAAGCCAGAGAGTTGTAGTCTATGGGGCGGAGTCTAGTTGGAGGCCTGTATCTAGTGGAGTGCCTCAAGGGTCAGTATTGGGACCAGTATTATTTAATATATTCATCAATGATTTAGATGAGGGAATTGAGTGTACTGTCAGCAAGTTTGCTGATGACACTAAGCTGGGAGGAGTGGCTGACACGCCAGAAGGCTGTGCTGCCATCCAGCGAGACCTGGACAGGCTGGAGAGTTGGGCAGGGAGAAACTTGATGAAATATAACAAGGGAAAGTGTAGAGTCCTGCATCTGGGCAGGAACAACCCCAGGTTCCAATATAGGTTGGGGAATGACCTGTTAGAGAGTAGTGTAGGGGAGAGGGACCTGGGGGTCCTAGTGGACGGCAGGATGACCATGAGCCAACACTGTGCCCTTGTGGCCAAGAAGGCCAATGGCATCCTGGGGTGTATTAGAAGGGGGGTGGTCAGTAGGTCGAGAGAGGTCCTCCTCCCCCTCTACTCTGCCATGGTGAGACCGCATCTGGAATATTGTGTCCAGTTCTGGGCCCCTCAGTTCAAGAAGGACAGGGACCTGCTGGAGAGAGTCCAGCGCAGGGCAACTAAGATGATTAAGGGAGTGGAGCATCTCCCTTATGAGGAAAGGCTGAGGGAGCTGGGTCTCTTTAGCTTGGAGAAGAGGAGACTGCGGGGGGACCTTATTAGCGTATATAAATATATAAAGGGGGAGTGTCACGAGGATGGAGCCAGGCTCTTCTCAGTGGCAAACAATGATAGGACAAGGGGTAATGAGTACAAACTGGAACACAAGAGGTTCCACTTAAACTTGAGAAGAAACTTCTCAGTGAGGGTGACAGAACACTGGAACAGGCTGCCCAGGGGGGTTGTGGAGTCTCCTTCTCTGGAGACATTCAAAACCCGCCTGGACACATTCCTATGTAACCTTATCTAGGTGTTCCTGCTCTGGCAGGGGGATTGGACTAGATGATCGTTTGAGGTCTCTTCCAATCTCTAACGTACTGTGATACTGTGATACTTTATAGTGAAGAGACCAGTCTAGCTGATCAGGAGTGTTTATAAACCGTATTCATAAGATTAAAACTAATGCTTGGGATGACTTTTTGCAAGTTGTTTAGAAATATTAATGTTTTGAATTCCTAAGAAATGCTCATTGGAAGTGCAAATCCCTTTAAAAGTTGCATAAATGTAGATTACCCAAACTTGCTTTTCTTGAGCACCTTTTGGAGTTCTTTAAAACTATTCAGTAGACTAGAGGGGACCACGAGCAGTGCTTTATATCCAAATTCTTATACGTACAGTTTTTCCTTACAGATCCAGCTTTCTTAGAAGTACCTGAATGTAAAAGAGTTTGTCAGGCACCAGAGCAGGACAAAACCAGGAGGAAAAACCTGCTTGTAGTGTGAACTGCAATTAAATACATTTGTAGTAGAGAGAGAATGGATTTCACATGAAAGTAAAAAGACCTCTGTAGTTCCTGGAGAGGACAAAAAAAATAACTCTCTGATGAGTATCAGCAAATATTGGGGTTCCATAATCAAAATTACCCTAGATTTGCAAGAGGCTTTCCTGCAAGCAACACAGGAATAATTATTTCTTCACATGTTTGTATGGACTATACCTCCATTTTCTGAATGAGGTTTTCTCTGGCAGAATGAATAAAAATGTTTTGACTGTGAGATTACTGCACTATAATTTCTTCATCTTGGCAACATGAAAAGTTAAAAGCTCTTTATTTTAAACAATCACAACTGAAAAGTGCATTTTAGATCCTTGGTTGGAATAAATTGATGTAGCCACATGAAATCGATGAGGCTAAGCCTACTTATATAAGAAAAAGATCTGTCTCTAGACCTAAACATCCGAGAAGATCAGATTATGCACGCAAATTCAGCAAAGTACTATTCAGATGCAAATTTCCCGTGGGAAGATGGTGAAGGGTAGGAGAGAGGCACTTCACTCTCACCTCCGCTCCTATCCCCACATGTTAGCGTATCGAGGCACGTGGCTCCCCATCCAAATCACAGCCCTGCAGCCAGCTCTGCTGTTAAGCTGGCAAATATGGAAACACAGTGACTTCTGTATCTCATCTCCTGGAATCTTGGGGCACCCAGTCCTTTAACAAGCATACTCCCTAATATTTGTAGCCTTCCTGAATTGTGAAAAGGGTTCTCATTTTATTTGCGTGTGGTGGTGGGATCCTCCAAATTATTAAAAACCTGTAAGTCTTGTGCAAGGGAAAGCAGGAGGACCTCATCCCTTGCCTGCCCTGTGTGACCTCCCCACGGCTGAAGTGATATACCAGAATTGGGCCATCAGGTTATTAAAGGGTTTTGGCATTCTTATAGTGAAGAAAGGCTGGTCTTACAGTGGTGAAGAGGACCTAAGTGTTTAGGACACCAGCCTTCATTAATTCTCCTCCTTATGGAGGGAGGAACTTGTTTTACAACATTTCTAATATTGTCTCAGATGGAGGAATGGCAGGAAACAAGAATTGTTTGAAGCTGTTTTTGCTATCTCTCTTTGTGGAAAATGAACGGTTTCTTCAAGATTATCTTCTGACATTAATTTGGCTAGGCTAGACTGGTGGCCATGTACCAGGAGCAGATGCAAAACTTTACAGGGTAGAATCACAAAATGAAATGATAATCATACATAGAGAGGAGAAGAACTGCATTTGGAGTGACCTGAACGAATACTCATTTCTTATATTACCATGCAACATGAAGAATAGTACATGTGAGGATCACGAGGATGATTCCTTTGAAACAATAAAATCAATTCATTTAATAACATTGTCTTGTTTCACAGTATTTAGTTTTTTATCACAGCTACTTATTAGTAGTTTGGAGTGCTACTGAGGCTGAATCTCAAATAAAGGGATTAGAAATCCTTGGTTATGTGAAGGCTTTGCATTGACGGGAGAAGCATAAAGGATGAAACAAACTGCAGCTGAATCACCAGGCAGTGCAAAAGCAGTCTGCTTCTGTCAGCATGTGGGTGCTCACCAATTCACACCACGGAGCATGCTCCTTGCGTGCAACGCTAAAAGCTGCTGCACACCACTGGAAGACACAATTCCATACCATTTGGTATTAGCTAAATACACATATACACCTGAAAGATGGGCAAAACCATAGGACAAACCCAGCATTCCTCTTCTTTCAGTGACATCTGCAAAGTCAACTATTTATTAGGATTGATTTAGAAATAGTGATTTTGCTTTGGAACTCTGTAAGCGGCCGTTTCAGTGAAGGCTACTTTTGCACGGATTTGGGTGTGGAAGGCAAAGTTATGTGATTCCCTGTCTAACAGACGATGAAAACTTTCAGGAGTCATCCTCAGCGCAAGCACCAGCAGGGTTTCCTTTACCCAGAGGCTAATTTTTACAAAACTTTTCGGAACTTCCTAGCTTTGAGATAATTTTTCCTCTACAGTTCATATTGCCCCACAAATTAAAAAGCTATTGGCAGGTCCCAGAGGCAGACGGATGCATAGGCTCATTCACTGCAGGGTCACTGAGGGCTTCATTACCTTATGGCTTTGACAAAATTGGATCCTGAACTAAGGCACTGCACAGGGCTTGTCATCATGCAGAAACCATGCTTAACAGCATACAGTGTGGTACTTGCTTTATTAATGTGCTGGCAGGAGCAGTGAATGTTTCAGAACAATGTGCTCAGGGTCAGTAAAACAAGAATCAAAATGTCTGATTCATGACAAAAAGGAACAGTCAGTGGTATCCTCTGTGGAAACACTATTCCAAGGCTCTCCAGCCCAAATCCCTGAGCACTGGCTCTGCCTGGCTTGCCTGTCATTCTCTTCATGGCTTGTGTGAAGAGCACCCCTTCTGCTCACCTAGCAGGGGCCTTCAGAAAAGCAAAGATGAACAAGAGGCCCCTGGGTATCTGCTTCTCTCTGCCCCTATTAATACAGGGTCAGATAGATCCTTGAAGGAGCAATCATCTGTGTGCTCACCCAGCTGGCAAAAGAGGAAGTCTATCTCCAGCAATGCATTAACACCAGTCAATCTTCACAGCTTAACTTTGGGTGACATTTCAGCATCTTTGCTACTGTTTGCTTTGCATTGCAGACCACTTTGAACTCTCCAGTTTTTAGTGATGTGAGGATACTGATCTGTAGCTAGTAAAATAATTTACAGAGAGATAACTCCTTTCTTTGAAGGAGAGAAAAACTGTAGTTTGACATTTACTTCTTTTTCCACCATTCCGGTTTCCTCTAAGGCTTGTCACATAAAGCACTTTCCCTTACATTATGCTTTCTAGAGCACTGGGAGGAAGCCAACGATTATTAAGAGTAGAAACCTCCTAAGAAGGGGGTATCAAACAGCAGTTCAGCTTCTTTTCTTGGTAAAGAATTGTTGAGACACTGAAGGAAAAAATAACCTCTCAACTATTCAGGAAATGAAGGATACAAAATTACATTGAAGTGAGCCCTCCAATTCCAGTTCAGGCTGCTCTATAAATGGAAATACTACCTTTGTATTCATAATTTTGCATTATGCAGGTCCAAAGAAGCAAACCAGTTACAGGCAGGCCAGGTGCGATGCCTGCATGCGATTTGTGTGCACTATGTGTCACTGACCAACAGTGGGAGATGATATACACTGGTAATGTCCTGTGTTTAAAATGAGCTATTAGAAATCAGTATAGTCAGTTCAAAAGTAAGAATATATATATCAAATGTAGGCATTTGAAAAAGAAAATAATCTGAGAAACATTAAATGTCAAAAAATTGAACTCAAATTTAGGGGGAAGTGAAAATTAAAAATAATAACTATACTACAATTAAATTGCAGTTCCTAAAAAGTGCTCGCAGAAAATATTCTCTGTAGGTATTGAAAGAAAATTTTACCTCTTATTTTGCAGCCAAGTCAGAAATCCTGTTTCAAAGTACAAAATGCGTCAAAGTCTAAAACTTGGAGTTACCAAAATATAAAATTATGTCAAGTAGGTTTACATTGCTGTGAAACAATAAATAATTCATATTTACACAGTTCATTTCCAAGTGAAAAACTGAAGAAAGTTTTAGGTGCTCAAACATTCATGTAAACTTTAACCAATAACAAGTTCTGATATATGTTGTGTTCTGATTATCCTCAAAGGTATGCTGGTTTGTCAGGTGAAATCCCATTTGTGCCACTAAATTTAGCACATAGAGAAGCTAGTTTTACTATGAGAAAAATATCAATATTAGTGCGGTTCATATCGTTACAAAAAAGTAGATATGTAAAACTAGCTGGAGGGAAAATTAAAAGCAATGCTCTTCCAGATCTCAGGAGCACAGGTCTAGTGTGTTAGGTTAGGTTGACACCTCACCCATAGCCAGTTGTCTGGTACTTTCCCATCATAAGACTTTGCTGTCAAAAGTAACAATTTTAGGTAAATGTGCATTTTGTTTTTCCACTCCAATGCGTGCCCTTGTGAGGTGGGTTAAAGTAGCAGAAGGAGGAATACACAGGTGAAGCAACCTCGAGAAGGAGGGGGACCCCAGTGCAGAAGAGTCAGGCCTGGACCTCCTGCATGCTAACTAAAGAAAAAATATAGTGAAAAGAAAAAGGAGAATCCCATTTTTTGAGATATTACAAATACAAATTTAGGCAAGATACACCTTATATTGACAGTGGAATAAATCAGATACTAAAAATTTTGAAAATATCAACTTCAAACTTATGGGAGAGACAAAAAATGGGCTTTTTTAATTTTACCTGCATTTGTTAGTTTCTACTGTTATCAGAATTTATGCACAGAGGCAATTACATTATCTGCTGGTGAGGCTCAAAGATGGAAGGAGCAGGGTTTGGTTTGGTGCTGCCTGTTATGGTTCAAAGTCTATGTGGTCCAATTGCAGTTGAAGTGACAGTGAAGTCTTTACCAGTTGCCTGTCCTGGGTACACAGCTGTGTGTGGAGAGAACTGACTGCTGCACTACCTTGCACCATGCAGCAAGTTAGACTTGGAGGTGGCTCCACCAGGAGGGAAGCCCCATGCAGCACATCTGCATTCAGATGTGCGCTGCCAGACTTCAAGTACAGATGCATACCAAATTTGCACAAGAAAAGTTTTCTCTAGAGCTCATGTAGACACATCCATGGGACCTTATTTTCTGCTCACACACACACAACTAATGAAACTCTCAGTGTCGGTGTGAATTACATACCATGGCAATTGTTTTTTCTTTTTATTGATTCCCACCAGGAGGGTCTAGTAGTTTAGATATTGATATTTAAAATTCTTAAACAACACGAAAGACTGGTCCTCATGGGACTGATCGTGTAACATACTCGTTGCAGCAGAACACAGGATTATACAGCCATGTTTCCATTTTGAGATATTGCATTACACTGTAAAGTTGGAGTTACTCCAGCAATATCAGTGGAGTAGCTCTGGTTATACACAATTTAAACCAAATTAAAGTTAATTATCAGCAACCATACACCAGCAAATCTATTCTCCTTCAAAACCTTTTGCCAAGCAACCATGCTCAGTCTCTCTGCATCAACAGAGTTCTGAACCTATTGCAGTAAAGATGAATGGGGCAACATACAGTTTGAGTAGCATTTGGAGTACATTGAAATGGCAGCCAAAAATTTACTTATCCTTGCATTTTGTTAGCTGAAGATCATCTTGTACTTTCCTCACCATTTCAGGCTAAAACTGAACTCAGTAAGTTACTGACGTACATGAATGAAGCTATGGCTTCAGGCGGTGTGAAGCTGGGACAAGACTGGAGAGGTGTTTCACAAAATGTTCTTAAGAAAACCAAAATGTTATGGTATTCCTCCCCTGACACTTAGTATAGTATAAAGTAGACACACCATGCTCATCACTTCCATGAAATGATATTTAATGATATTTTGCCTCACTTAAAACCCAGAGTCATCTTTACCAATGAAAAAAACCCCTCATCTTGACTGCTAAGAATAGGATTGAAATATTAGTGAGATGGAAAAATCAATTTTCTTTAGGAAAAATTTCTTCCAGATAAAAAACTTCAAGTGTATTCACATAAAAACAATGAATATGGTGTTCGTCTAATGACTCAGGTTTACATTTTTCTCAGCTGTAAGTATATTTCGCAGCCATTTACTTTTTTATTGGAATTATTATTTTTCTTCTTAACTATGTTGAAGTCTCTTAAAAATCTGTATCATGACACCAGACTCTCTCAGCTATGCATAACCTTGTCATGATTTAACCCCAGCCAGCAGCTATGTACCACATAGCCACTCATCACTCAACCCCATCCCCATACCCTGGTGCAATGGGGAAGAGAATTGTGAAGAAAAAAAAAAGTTTAAACCTGTGGTTGGAGATATGAACAATTTAATAATTGAAATAAGAATGTAAGGATAATTGTAATGAGAAGGGAAAACAAAGAGAGAGAGAGAGAACTAAAACCCAAGAAAGACAGGTGATGCACAATACAGTTGCTTACCACACGTTGACAAATCCTCAGCCCATTCCAAAGCAGTGATTGGCAACTCCCAGCCAATTCCCATCAGTTTCTGTTCTGAACATGATGCTTTATGGTATGCAATACCCCTTTGGCTACTTCAGTTCAGCTGTGCTGTGCTTCTTCCCAGCTTCTTGTGCCCCTCCTTACTAGAAAAGCATGGAAGACTGAAAAGTCCTTGATAAGGGCAAGCATTACTTAGCAACAACTAAAACATCAGTGTGTTACTAATATTATTCTCATGCTAAATCCAAAACACAGCACTGTACCAGCCACTAGGAAAAAATTAGCCCTATCTCAGCTGAAACCAGGACAAACCTTGATATTTTGATGTCTTAATCTGTATCATGTTAATAAGCATGGATAGCACATGAGAAAAAAACACATATACTATATACTAAAGATCTCTGATAAACTCACATAGATAGAAAGACATGCTTCTTACGGCCTTCCTTTAGATGCTTAGGCTATGTCTACATCTGACTGCTTTGTCATCCATCTGTATGTTCCACGTGTTTGTATTAGTAACAAGAAGATAAACATCACCACAGTGCTTTGGCATTAAGGTTGCCTAGATTAATTTCCTGCCCTACTGCAAGTGTTGCAGACTATATCTATATTACTGTTACTGGCTGTACTTGAGCCAGGCTTAAAAGGTGGTGATTAGATCTAGTTGCATCCATTTGGCTTGTGGCAATCTGACATTTCTTGGTGATCTGCTGGCCCACTCTTGACCAGAGCCAGAGTACAAGGCAACATGTAAGTGATAATGGACCACTTCATAATTTCTCTTCCTGCCACATCTCTCTCCCACACAAATAACAACTATCCTCTATTTCAGGTGGTGCAAGCAATTGGTATTTACCTTTGAGAATGGCTTTCTCTATTTCAGTCCTGAAGAATTCTTGTGCCTGAACACTGGTGTATTTTTCCAACTATATCAGTTGGTCTAATAAAAGATATGACCTTTTCTTGCCTTGTTTATATCACTTGATCATAACAGTGACAGCAACAGCGCGACTACAATAAAAACAGGGCAGTGAAGAGTGTCCTAAGCATAAAACCAGTAATAATAAACAGTCTTAACACTCTCCCTCTATTTTATAAAGACCACATTTCATGAGCTTTACAAATACAAGCATTTCATACAAGTTGTCTATACATAGAACCTAGATACAACGGTGACACAATCTTTAGTGCAGCAGATGGGAGCCATCAGCTCTATTGTACAGACTCTCACAGCTCTTCCTTTGTTGCTCAGTCTCTGCTAGCAGGTTCTTCTGCCCCTATCTTCTCACTTTCCAAGGTCTTAATATGAAAAAAGATGAAATCTTTGTCAATTCTATTACGTATCCTACTTAGTTTTGTTTTCCATTGTGACAAGTGGTGTTCCTCAAGGATCAGTATTGAGATCAGTGCTGTTTAACATCTTTGTCAGTGACATGGACAATGTGATTGAGTGCACCCTAAATGAGTTTGCTGATGACAAACATTTACCTCTGTTTGGCAGTACAGGATCCTGGAGCTGGAGCTCTGACGAATATAAGTTTTCTTTGAATTTTAGCTAGATTCATCTTTTGCTTATCTCTAACCTCCTATTGCTTCAGACGAATCACTACCTTTTTCATTTTCTTAATTGATTGTCACTCAAACACTGCTATTCTGTCCATCAAAAACTGTCTCATTCAGTCAAGAACACAATTTAAACCCCTAGCAAGTACCCTCAAACTGCACTGGATTTCTAATTTTCCTGGTGAGCACAGGCCTAGGCTTAAAAGGCATCTATATCCACGTGTTCAACATCTTTGTCAGTGACATGGACAGCGGGATTGAGTGCGCCCTCAGCAAGTTTGCCGATGACACCAAGCTGTGTGGTTCGGTTGATACACCGGAGGGAAGGGATGCCATCCAGAGGGACCTGGACACGCTTGTGAGGTGGGCTGATGCCAACCTTATGAAGTTTAACCATGCCAAGTGCAAGGTCCTCCACCTGGGTTGAAGCAATCCCAGGCACAGCTACAGGTTGGGCAGAGAAGAGATTGAGAGCAGCCCTGCAGAGAAGGACTTGGGGGTGTTGGTCGATGAGAAACATAACATGAGCTGGCAGTGTGCGCTCACAGCCCAGAAAGCCAACTGTATCCTGGGCTGCATCAAAAGGAGCATGAGAAGCAGGTCAAAGGAGGTGATCCTGCCCCTCTACTCTGCTCTCGGGAGACCCCACTTGGAGTATTGTGTGCAGTTCTGGTGTCCTCAACATAAAAAGGACATGGAACTGTTGGAACAAGTCCAGAGGAGGCCATGAGGATGATCAGGGGACTGGAGCACCTCCCGTATGAAGATAGGCTGAGAAAGTTGGGGCTGTTCAGCCTGGAGAAGAGAAGGCTGCGTGGAGACCTCAGAGCAGCCTTCCAGTATCTGAAGGGGGCCTACAAGGATGCTGGGGATGGACTCTTCATCAGGGACTGTAGTGACAGGACAAGGGGTAATGGGTTCAGACTTAAACAGGGGAAGTTTAGATTGGATCTAAGGAAGAAATTCTTTACTGAGAGGGTGGTGAGGCACTGGAATGGGTTGCTCAGGGAGGTTGTGAATGTTCCATCCTTGACGGTGTTGAAGGCCAGGTTGGATGAGGCCTTGGGTGTCATGGTTTAGTGTGAGGTGCCCCTGCCCATGGCAGGGGGGTTGGAACTAGATGATCTTAAGGTCCTTTCCAACCCTAACTCTTCTATGATTCTATGTCACTAGATATAAGATTCCTCCCCATAAACTTTGCTTCATTAATGTCCTTAATTGTCACTGCTACTGAATTCCCAATAACACATTGTGAAAGCATCCAATATGAAGACAGCTTATTGTGATTATCAGAAAGGATCTTGCATTTAGAAATTAAAAAATGAGTTGCTCCTCTGTGAATTATTACTGGTCTGTGCTCCTCTGCTATCTTGCCAAAGCACTGTCAGTGTCCATCAGTGTAATCCAGAGTGTGCATTCATCTTCTCTGACTACATCAGGACTGGTTGACATAGGAAACAGATTTTAAAATAATGGAGACTTTGTGCAGGTATTTATGCAGGAAAATGGGAAAGTTCAGCCTTACAGACACACAAACATGTCATGGCAGCACCACATCTAAATTACAAATATTGTTAAATATTTTTGCATTTTATAACCTCATATGCATGCTTATATACCAGAAGAAAGACTCGAGGGCACATGACATCCGTGGATATATGCCTTGGGTTACCCAACATCAATGCACAGTCCCCTCTTTTGCAACACATGGCAGGGTCCATGTATCTTCTGATGATGATGCCCTTCTGCATGGCTCACAGCAAATTACTTCTTTAATGTCATTATTACTCTATTTTGGAATTCTTGATAAGGTACTACCTCCTCTAAGACTCGCATGGTGTTAGGATCACACTTCTTCATGCCCTACTTTTTTAGATCCCATAAGAAGCTAGCTGCTTGTGTAATACCATGAAGCAAAGCTTATTTGATACCATTACAGCAACAGCAGCAGACCCTGGTGTGGCACACTGTTTTGAGGCTTTGTGCTCTGCTTCATACTGAGATTTGGACTTAGCAGCGGTGTCCTAGAAAGAAGATTCAAGGGCTTGTAAGAGCTGAAAATTCAGCATGTGAGAATCATATAGCTTTCATCCACTTACATGGGTACAAAGGAGCACATATTGCTTTAGCCTCTTCTGTTCTTGTAAGCTGATTGTGCTTCAGAGTGCAAAACTTGTTAATGTTAGCTTGCACACAAGCAGGCATTCTATGTCTGAAATATATCTTGGGCTGAGCACAATACTAAGTGATTTTAGCTGTGATACTGAATTACAAGATCTGTGAAGCCTGTCAGTGTGTGTGTTTGTAGTGTTGAAATGGGAACTTGGAAGTGGGGTTCTGAGCTTCCAGAAGGACCAATATGGAAATTTTGGCTTCCTCCTCCACCTTTTTTTTGCCTTGTTTCCTCTCAGGAAAATGTTATAGCCTCTCTCAAGGACCACCCTCCTGTGCCAGCATACACTGGATTACTCTGAGCACTGTTTGTGTAACCTGAAGATTTTAGCTGTGAACACATCTGAAGCTTGTATGGCTTTTAAGAATGATACAATTTTTATAAACAGAGCAGAAAATATTCACATTTTACATGCTTTCTGGAAGCATCTCTTATAGTTTGAAGATCTAAGAAATTGAAATTGTAGTTTGTTATTGTGCTATAGAAAGGTGATAGAGATGACTAGGCAGACTCCTAATAAAGTCTGGAGTTCTTTCAAAGAGTTGGAAAATCATAAAAGTATCCATGTATGGAAGGAATCATGCTGAAAACATTTCAAAAATTGAATGCAGTGACATCCCTGGCATTAACCCCTGGATTAATTTGATCTTTTCAACACCATATGCACTTTGTGACTTACTGTATAGTACCTATTGTATCTTGACTTTTTCTGATTAACTCCTTCTATTGGGTGCATTTGTATAGCATAGGTTCACTAGGTTCTTTCTATTGTCCTGCCTGCATGAAGCCTATTTTGGAAGAAATGCATAAACTTTCAGTGAAAGTTTTAATCCTGTACATTCTCTCACATCTTTTTGCTCCAAATGCAGACAATCTTACTTAAACTACATAGCTCTTGAGTGTGTTTGATAATAAAAGCAGCCTTTCTTCAACACAAACACAATACTGTCTTCTTCTAGTGTCTCGACCTTTTTCTCTGAGCCTACTTGTCTATTTTTGAAAATACAATACATATGTTGATGGAGAAGAAAACTTTTAACAGAAGACAGAAAAATACCAAGATTTGAATGACATTGTTAGATTCCATCACAAGAATAGGCATGAAAAATAGGTTTTTTCTCCAGCGCTCTATGTTGATACTTTTCAACAGTATACGAGAAACTAAGGCTTTACTTGAAGAACACAGCATCACTTAGCATTGCATAGAACATTTTATTTTTGTTGTGGCTGGGAAACAGAAGTAATCACCGACCTTCTTAGAAACTAACAGACAGCCCATGCTTAGTGTACTCTTTACAGTATGGTAAAGCTGGGAAATTGCCAAAAGCACTGTGTAAATTGAGAAGGATTAGGAGCTGGTGACTTCCAAGCAGCTGCAGCAGAAAGCCCCTATATGCAAACAAGCAAAAATATCTTCTGCCTTAAGAGAAAAAGAGCTTTAGAGAAGCTTGAAGTGCAAATACTATTGAGATAAGATATAACTCTTTAGAGATTGAAATGTGAGGAAGAGAAGGTTGATACAGCCACAGGTTCTTTATCGCTCAGACTGAATTTCCCAAAGTCACACCGTTTGTTAGCCAAGACACCAAGACAAAAACATTATGTGGTTGCTGCCTTATGCCAGTCACCATGACCACTAAAAAGCCAGAAAGAAAGGAGCTGCAGAAATAATATTCATATAGAATCATAGAATAGTTAGGGTTGGAAAGGACCTTAAGATCATTTAGTTCCAATGCCCTGCCATGGGCAGGGGCACCTCACACTAAACCATGTCACTCAAGGCCTCATCCAACCTGGCCTTCAACACCACCAAGGATGGAGCATTCACAACCTCCCTGGGCAACCCATTCCAGTGCCTCACCACCCTCACAGTAAAGAATTGCTTCCTTAGATCCAATCTAAACTTCCCCTGTTTAAGTTTGAACCCGTTACCCCTTGTCCTGTCACTACAGTCCCTGATGAAGAGTCCATCCCCAGCATCCTTGTAGGCCCCCTTCAGATACTGGAAGGCTGCTCTGAGGTCTCCACGCAGCCTTCTCTTCTCCAGGCTGAACAGCCCCAACTTTCTCAGCCTATCTTCATACGGGAGGTGCTCCAGTCCCCTGATCATCCTCGTGGCCTCCTCTGGACTTGTTCCAACAGTTCCATGTCCTTTTTATGTTGAGGACACCAGAACTGCACACAATACTCCAAGTGGGGTCTCCCGAGAGCAGAGTAGAGGGGCAGGATCACCTCCTTTGACCTGCTGGTCACGCTCCTTTTGATGCAGCCCAGGATACAGTTGGCTTTCTGGGCTGCGAGCGCACACTGAAGCCGGCTCATGTTATGTTTCTCATCGACCAACACCCCCAAGTCCTTCTCTGCAGGGCTGCTCTCAATCTCTTCTCTGCCCAACCTGTAGCTGTGCCTGGGATTGCTTCGACCCAGGTGGAGGACCTTGCACTTGGCATGGTTAAACTTCATAAGGTTGGCATCAGCCCACCTCACAAGCGTGTCCAGGTCCCTCTGGATGGCATCCCTTCCCTCCGGTGTATCAACCGAACCACACACAGCTTGGTGTCATTGGCAAACTTGCTGAGGGCGCACTCAATCCCCCTGTCCATGTCACCAACAAGGATGTTGAAAAAGACCGGTCCCAACACCGATCCCTGAGGGACACCACTCGTTACCGGTCTCCAGGCGGACATCGAGCCATTGACCACAACTCTTTGCGTGCGTCCATCCAGCCAGTTCTTTATCCACCGAGTGCTCCACCCATCAAATTGATGTCTCTCCAATTTAGAGACAAGGATGTCGTGTGGGACAGTGTCAAATGTTTTGCACAAGTCCAGGTAGATGACATCAACTGCTCTGCCCCTGTCCATCAGTTCTGTAGCCCCATCATAGAAGCCACCAAATTGGTCAGGCAGGATTTCCCCTTAGTGAAGCCATGCTGGCTGTCACCAACCACCTCCTTGTTTTTCATGTGCCTTAGCATGCCTTCCAGGAGAATCTGCTCCAAGAGTTTGCCAGGCACAGAGGTGAGACTGACTGGTCTGTAATTCCCCGGGTCATCCACTTTTTTCCTTCTTGAAAATGGGGGTTATATTTCCCTTTTTCCAGTTGTCGGGAACTTCACCTGACTGCCATGATTTTTCAAATATGATGGCCAGTGGCTTAGCAACTTCATTCGCCAGCTCCTTCAGGACCCGCGGAAGGATTTCATCAGGTCCCATGGACTTGTGTACGTTTAGGTTTTTAAGATGGTCTCAAACCAGATCCTCTCCTACAGTGGGCCTAGGGTCTTCATTCTTACAGTCCCTGCATCCGCCTTCCAAGACTTGGGTGGTGTGGTCAGAGCCTTTGCCAGTGAAGACCGAGGCAAAGAAGTCATTAAGAACCTCAGCCTTCTCCAAACCCAGGGTAGCCAGTTCTCCCCATGTCTTCTGGAGAGGGCCTACATTGTCCCTAGTCTTTTACCCACTACGTACCTATAGAATCCCTTCCTATTATCCTTAACATCCCTAGCCAAGTTCAATTCTAACTGGGCCTTAGCTTTCCTAATCTGGTCCCTAGCTTCCCGGACAACACCCCTGTGTTCTTCCCAGGCTGCCTGTTCTTGCTTCCACCTTCTATAAGCCTCTTTTTTCCTTTGAATTTTCCTCAGCAGCTCCTTATCCATCCAAGGAGGTCTCCTGGCCCTCCTGCTGTATTTCCTTCTAATTGGGATGCAACACTCCTGAGCTTGGAGCAAGTGATCCTTGAATAACCATCAACAGTCTTGGGCCCCCCTGCCCTCTAGGGCTGTATCCCATGGAACCTTACTAAGCAGGTTCCTGAAGAGGCCAAAGTCTGCTCTCTTGAAGTCCAGGGCAGTGAGCTTGCTGCACGCTCTTCTCACTGTCCCGAGGATCTTGAATTCGACCATCTCGTGGTCACTGCATCCAAGGCTGCCCTGGAGCCTCACATTTCCAACCAGCCCTTCCCTGTTCCTGAGCACAAGGTCAAGCACGGCACCTCTCCTTGTCGGCTCCTCTATTACTTGCAGAAGGAAGTTGTCTTCCACACAATCGAGGAACCTCCTGGATTGCTTGTGCCGGGCTGTACCTTCACTCCAACAGATGTCAGGGTGGTTGAAGTCTCCCATGAGAACAAGGGCCTGTGAGCGTGAGGCTGTTCCTATCTGCCTATAGAGCACTTCATCCACAGATTCCTCTTGATCAGGCGGTCTGTAACAGATCCCCACAGTAATGTCCCCCATCGCTGCTCTCCCTTTAACCTTGACCCACAAACTCTCTGTTGACTGCTCACCCGTCCCCAGACAGAGTTTCATACTCTCCAGCCTATCCCTAACATAAACAGCAACTCCCCCTCCCCTCCTGCCAGGCCTGTCTTTTCTGAAGAGCCTGTAACCTTCCATTCCAGCACTCCAGTCGTAGGAGCCATCCCACCATGTTTCTGTGATGCCTACTATATCATACTCCCACAGTCGTGCACACATCTCTAATTCCTCTTGTTTGTTTCCCGTGCTACGGGCATTTGTATAGAGGCATCTGAGCCGAGCTCCAAATGAAGCCGGTTCATTGGCTGGAGCGACTGGAATATCTCTGCATCGTTCTGAGCATTTATTATAGGTGCTGGCAACTGACTGGGTGTGTTGGGATGAAACAATGCCCCCATCTCCCAACACATCTAGTTTAAAGAGACCTTGACCAGCCTGGCAAGCCTCCTACCAAAACCATTCTTCCTCATCTTTGCCAGACGAGCTCCACCAGCCCCCAATAGACCTGGCCTACTAACTTGGGCCCCATGTTCAAGACACCCAAGCCCCTGATTATGACACCAGTTTGGACAGTTTGTATTGTTTTTAACTATCCCTACAAGAATTGCATTTATTTTGTACATACTTGTTTCTGATACTTATGGCTGAACATCTGTTTTATAATCTCTGGAGAAAGCTGTGCAGAATAAATTCACTGTCATTAAATACAGAGTAGTGATGATCTATTCTACTCCCCGGTTTAGAACACTGCTGTTATTTAAGGGCTTGAAATGTTTCTCTTCATGGCTAATGGATCATGATCCATGTGACAGCTCTCTGAACAGAAAATATCATTAAGGGATTTTTTGCTTTTCTCAAAGTTTGTGTCTTTTAGGCTAAAGTTGGGTGCTTTTAGCTAGGCAGTGATTTTGATGGAGTTAAAGGTAAGGTGGAACCAGGATTTCAGCACAGCTCAAATCCAAACTGCCCTGACAACCCAGAAATCTTGTATCAGGCTTCATCTACCCTTCCATAAAACCCAGGGATAAAGAAGCCGAAATGAGTTAATCAAATTTGAGAAGAGAAAGTATCCACTTGCTGGAGAATTTGGCTTATGCCACCTTCATAACCCAAAAGAGGGACAGTTACACGACTTCTGATGGAGCACCATGTGAAGCACCCAAGATGCCACATTTGCTGTTGTGCAGCTTTCAGACTGGCTCTTGGAAAACCAGTTAGCGTGTTCATTTACCAGTGAGCAGCCACATTACAAATTCACTGGTGAAAAAGCATCCTTTAGTTTGACAAGCCCTTACTCATCATTATTTTTCATGACATGTTCCTGCTTGTATCTAATGCTTTTGCATGGTCTCCCTCTGTATCCGCCTCAGTCAGTTCCTGCCTTCCCAGCAGTCAGCCTCTCAAAACTGGCAGGCTTTGCTTTTATCCGTTATTCAAACGAATACCAGGGACAGCAAGATCTTCTAAATTGCTTTTGTCCTTTCTCTCTCAAGGACTGATTTGTTCCTCATCCTTATGCCTCACATCTTCCTGTGGGCTCTGCTTGCCACTGTGATTAAAATAATCCAGCAACATAGTGGTGCTGATCACAGCTAACCGCAGCAGCCAAGCATGAGGTTGTCAAGAGGTAACAACTTCAAAAGATCCACAGAACATTAAAAAAAGCAGCAACCAAGCATCCTGGTTTTTCATTAAAACTTAATGGGGATGGAGGTCACACACTGAATTCATGACCCAGCACCACGCTTGTGCTTAGTAGAAAGACTAGAAACCGAAAACACTATGATTGTATCTTTGCATTTTCTTTCTTATCAGCTGCAATAACTGCATTCTCTGGCATCTTAAACCAGCATTTTTTCCTTAATACTTTCTTTTTTTAATCTTTATTTTTGAGCTAGAACTATTTTATACTGAGTAGAAAATATTTTCTGAACAATGTTTTAAAAAGTACTGTACAAGAACTAAAAATCGTGAAGTCAAAACAGAAAACACACACACACATTGCAGGTTAATTTGAGGAAAGCCCCCTTGGGGTTTGCAGGCTGGAAGCCTGAGCTGTCCCACTGACAGAAGCACCACAAACTCTGCGTGCCTGAATGTGCTGCCCAGAATTTGAGATGGTGAAAAACTAAGAGTTTTGAACACAGAATGGTTCAGGATGGAAATGGCCTTAATGCTCATCCAGCTCCAACCACCTGCCATGGTCAGGGACGTCTTCTACTAGACCAGGTTGCTCCAAGCCTGGCCTTGAACCCTGCCAGGGATGGGGCAGCCACAGTTTCTCTGGGCAACCTGTGCCAGTGCCTCATCACGCTCATATTCTGGGTCTTTCTGCGTCACCAATGACAAAGATAAGAGGGAAGATACAAGACTATTTTGCTGCCTAAGGGGATCTCTCATGTGGGGGTTAACAACTAAGTAAATATGATTACAGACACACTAACACACACACTGGAAAGAGACACAGTGGTCTGTAAATATACCAGCTTTACTTCCTTTCTAAATCAGATCCTGCAAGCATATACACTGCTAAAAATCATAGTTGATACAGCAGCTTCTTAAATAGCTGCATCCGCACTAGGTGTGTTTGATGCAGGACTGCAGGCACCTTTGGAACTGGCAGTACTGCAGGAAGGAAAACTAAATGAGGAAGTTAACATGTCATGCTCAAGGATGAGATGATCAGAAAAATTTCTGCTGCTCAAGGCAAGCCAAGACCTACACAGCAGCTCATTGTGCCTGTGCAGTGTGACACTTTTATCAGTTCTTCCCTACTCTAATGAACAGCTTCCTGTGTGACCTTCAGAACTGAGAGGCTAACCCAGGTTTTTTTTGAGTCTATAACCTGCAGTGGCTATGTTCAGCCTTGCTGAGAGAGCTAACGATGTGGAAAAAAAGCCAGAGACAGCTCCAAAGTTATGGTTGATATCTTAATAGCGGCTTTTCTCCTAACATCGTTGTGTTATGTCTGTACTTGCCAAACCAGGCACACAATTAACAAGTACAGAGGAAACAGAGCGGATTTGTAGTGAAATCAAATATTTTGTTTGGTTTGTACCATTTTACCCCTTGTGAAAATTAATTTGACACTTTTTCAGTGTCTTAATTCTGACTTTCCCCTTTCTTAATTTATTTTTCATAAATCTAAATCTGTCTCTTATATGCTTTGAAATTTTCCTCCATAGTATTGTTTCCTTTCCCTCTGCCTCAGATCTTTTTCTCTTGAACTCCTCTATGGCACAGGATCCCAAGGCAGAATCTGAAGGGTGTCTTGGTGGATGCTTTGTGAAATAAGTGCCATGGAAGCAGGAGACTTAAACAGATGAGGTTTCACCCACCAGTCTTCATCCTGGCAAAAGCACTTGCTCATTCCCCCTCCAAACGAACATAGAGAAAATAAAAGTGCAGAAGGAAACTGTCTTATGAACAGCTCACTCCCCAACCAGCCAGCACTTACAGGCGTGCTTACGTACGTGCAGAAGCTTTCCTTCTGCAAGTATAGACCTGCTATTGCAGCTGGTGCTGTACAAAGTCTGGGAGATCACAAGAGCCAGACTAAGTGGGCACAGCAGTTTAATGAGGCGCTGCTTGGTTTTGCCTTGGTTCGGAGAGGCACCCTTTGCCTCCAAGCCCTGATGGAGCCCTCTGATGAAGTCTGACATGTCACTGAAATGTTATTTTTTCATATTTTACTGTTGTTTTAAGTCTTTCATCCTACTGAAGCTTTTCTCCTTCACTCCTGCAGCCTTATTTTATACTGCCTGATTGTAGACACTAACCTCATTACCTCCAACTTTAAATGACCCCAGTGCAGACAACAGATCAAGGAACAATGGAGTAATTTTGTTTTGAATTACTCTTTAGCCAACAGCTATCACCTTGCTTTATTTGTTTACATAAAGTTAATGTTATCTGGTACAGTGCATATGCGAATGTTTTTAAAGCTCGTGTGTTAAAGTTTGGAAAGTAGCAAATACAGAACCACTTGCTTGGTCCTCGGGTGTTATCCACATCTCAGAGGGATCTCTAATGGATTTTCCACATCATTTAATGTCTTGCAAGACATAACAACATGTTGTGTCATTTTTCAAAAGCAATTAAGCTAAAGTCGTGATTTGAGGGAAGTCGCCTGCTACTTCTTCAGTATGTTTCCTTTGCCAAAGTCTAGCCTTCACAAAAGGGACTGATACAGCAACTCTGAAAAGTAAAACTCTTAGTATCTGATGGACTGTTTGTAGTATAGCTCCCCAAAATGGTAAATGTTACATGCATGGATGAAAACAGACCCTGGAGTTTCTCTCTTTGGCACTACAAGCCATGTGGGCATAACCAGGTGTGACCCAAAAGCAGCATAGCTCAGGTATAAAGAAACACCTAATCCAGTCACCCTACCTTGCTGATTAGCTCAATTAAGGCACTAACACATTAACACAGCTCCCTTGGCTGCTATGTAGCAATCCAGGTTGGACAACAAGGAGAGGATCCGAAGCTCCTCTGAACCTATCCATGGAGACAAACCCTATGTCCAGTTTGTCTCCTGGGAGAAGTGACACTGATCAGAGTCCGCCTAACAAGCCTTACTGGTTATCACTAATGTTTTGCTAGCTGCAAGGAATAGTCAAACAAGGAAGACAGGGCAAGGCAAAGCCATGGCCAAACTCCAGAGGAGATGGAATGGCCAGGAGTGGAGAAAAAATTAATATCAGGAGCTGCCTGAAAATCACTGCTTAAAGCCTTCTAAAAACTTCCATGATATGTCTTTAAATGGACATACAAACTGCATGCACTCACTGAGTCAATACACGGATTTATAGACAACAGCTCTTGGTCTCACTAAAGGTAAAATTTCATTTTAGCCCATTTTTAGTAGCTTATAATACTCTAATTCCTTTTAATCTCACTCTTTTTATGCTTTCATCTATGCCAAAGCTGAAATATTTTGTTAAAGTTGAAGGAAAATCAGCTCACAAATTCTCATCTGAGTTTAAAACATAAGCAGTTTTGCAAACCTAATTAGACATATTTAGAAAAAGGTTAGAGGCTGGTTAAAAACCATTCCTGCCCTGGAGACCTTACAAGCTTATGAAAACCTGGAGATCAAGAAAGGGCAGAACATTATGCTCATTTTGCACATTTCATTAGATCTAAAGAACAAGCCAAATATGTGGTCAGGAGGAATAGGGCAGGGTAGGAGGTCTGGCTCATAGCCTTACATTTATATGCATTTGCAATTCAGATTTCTCACATATGCAGTAAAGTTGCTATTACCATTTGATCAAGAGATGGTTTAAAAATATAAGAACTGAACAGTTTATGAATAACTTATTTTTGCAGCTTGTAATTGGCTCCAGTTCAGAAAGAAAGACAACTCATCTTGGACATTTGGATTAGGTCCAGAAGGGCTATCAACCCTCCTGCTTCAAAGCACAAAACAACCTGTAAATACAGGAATTGCACAGATATTTCCCAAAACATGGATGTTTTCAACACCTAACTGAGACTTTGTTTTTCCACATGATGTAAGGCAGAAAACTATATACTTTAGAGAAACGGTACTGAATTAGGCTCAATTGGGCAACACTTCAGTACTATCTTTTCTATGCACCTCTTCATTCTTCAAATCAGCTACTTATATTCCTGGTAGAGGGTTCAGATATATCTAATTCTTTAATAATTAACATAAGTAATGTGGTCTTAGATGGCAAAAGAGATATTCAACAGCCAATCTTACACATCCCAACTTGAGCCTGTAATTTTTTTCAGCTAAATGAAATATTACTCTGACTGCAGTCACTGGTTAGAAAAAGGCAAGTTAAATAAGTCTGTCACCTTTAAGTTTCCCATAATGATTTAAAAAGGCTTTGTTAACCCTTTCAATTATATATATATTTATTCCAGGGTTAATCCAATCCTATATGTTAATGGAAGTTCTAAACATACAGAAGACGACATAGTTTGTAGCTATTTAAGTCAATTTTGCAAAAGACTAGTTTGCTAAGTGGAATCTGATAAAGTCTCCTATATTCTATGATATTACAAAAAACTACTCATGACCAGGTTCACTGAATGAAGAGGGATATCTATTTTTGCTTACGTACAGATAAGAAAAAACGTAAACCTGTTATTATGTTAGGATTAGAGTGGGAACTCACTAGCAAAATTTACGAGTGTTTGTCATTACAATATCAAAAGATTTAAATCTTCCTTCATTTTTAGGCAGCCTGTGACAGCATAACGGTCAGGATGTGAATGTGACACCTTTGCACCAGCAGAGAATTGGTCTCTTGCAACCTGTTCATTGCAACCCAAAAATCAGTTTAGAAAATGACTTCACCATATAGACAGGAGAGAGACTGTGTAATTCTTATTTTTGAAATTAATTGAGTACAGAGTGATGGAAGCAACTTTGCAAGCTAAAGCATCTGCTGCAGGAATGATAAATTAATACAATGAAATAAATTATTCTTTCCTAGCCCGAGTGTATCTTATTTAATGTAAATCTGGTTGGCAGCTCACTTCAAAACACCTGTTATAGGGATTGAAAACACTTTCATCACTGCTTTATTATTTGGCTTTCATCTGCGAATAGGAACAAAAGAAGTCATTTTTCTAAGAAGAGAAGAGAATTCCAATTGCCCCATATTGCATATATAATGATTATTCCAATGTTCATAAAACTGGTTGGCTGCTCAATGTAAATACATAATACAAATTTTTGAAGAGATATTTTCAATGAAACTTGAGCTTTTAGGTCAACTGGTATTTCTGAAAACTGGCATGGAATCAAATGCGTATTGAAAAGACAGGTAGAAGTCTGAAGAAACTCACCATTGTGCCTGACCATTCTTGGGGCAGGAGAGCAATTTCTTAGAAACTATGGATTGATACTCCCACAAAGAAACTAACAGTATCATTAAAGGACAGCTCTGAAACACTTTGTATTGAAATAATATCGAAGGCAGAAACTAGAGCTAAGAGTGAGAATAGATACTTGCTGTGTATTAACAAAGTTTCTGTAATTATTTCAATACCACAGGAATTAGATTTTATCTCATGATCAAATTAGTGTTGAGCGAAATGATCCTCCAACTACATTACTGCAGACACCATGGTCTATTTGCCTTGAACTCTAGCATTCTTTAACCTTGAATGTCTAATAAGTCACACTTTATGGTTTCAATTACATAAGAAGAAAATCAGAGCCTTTCACAAGATTTACATTGTGTAAGTGCACATGAATTGTACAACTGCCAGGATATCTCTAAAATTTTCGTAGAGAATTACCAGGTTTTGTAAGAATCATCCTCCTTCCTAATTGTCAGCCGAAGGGCAAGAGTTTTAGAAAAAAAACACAGACTACCTGCCTCTCTACAGGTTTGCCACCACGTTACATGCCCATATACCAGCACCCCACAGTGTCATGGCAAGACACCTTTCCTCCAGAAGAACAAAACAGTCACATATTCCACTGAAGCTTATTGTCAAGCCCATCCATGCAGTAGTTCACATACCTTTACATGCATTTTTTGTAAAACAAGGGCATGGTTTCAGAGGCATTGAATGCTCTCCCCCAGCTGTGGGATGGCAACCTTTAAATCACCTCTTTAGGCATTTTTAGACTATATTTGACACACTATAAGTTTGGAGATAAGACTTACAGATAACATTGTCAGCATATGAACAGAAAGCCTTAACTTCTATCACAAATAAAATAGCTACGTCAATACCATTCTGTAATACTTCTACATCAAAATCAATTTACCAGAGTTCACAATCAACTTAAAACAGTCAACTGAAAAACTGCCATATTAATGAAATGGACAGACTAGTACAACTTCTACAAAGTTTATTAAAACTATGCCCAGGTCAGTATAACCTGGACTGGAAGAATACTGTATTTTGAAACACATTTTCCCACTTCTCCCCTACCACTGCTCACCTGAGCCTACAACATATTTCAAACTCACTGTAGAAGCCTGTCCATAAGATGACATGTTTGCAACCGAACTGCTCCAGAAGAAAAGTTGCAATACTTACAATCCTACCTTCATAACCATCATGACAGATGTTCCCCAGAGGAATGTGGTCAGGAGCTCTGAATGCAACACATGCACATATTTCAGCAAGTGATATATGTCACCCAGTGCATGTAGAGAAATAACATGGCTAGCACTGAATTACAGCTGCACCTTGGTAGAAGATGGTGTTTCTACTGAGCTTAACAAAAAACTGATTCTGCCCAAAGTTAGACATCTTCAAAGATCCATAAAAAGCCATTAAGAGATGAGAACTAAATTCACTGTTAAAAAAAAAAAAAAAAAAAAATCACTGCAAACCAAAAAAACCCTAAAAAACCCAGTAGACAGCAATTTCATAAACTGCTGTGATATTACTTTCAATCTATCCTATTTGATTTCTCTCTTCCTCCAGGACAAATGACTGCTCCTCTTGCCTGTTCCCCCACAAATGAACCTGTCACCTCCATACCTGCCTACTCCCAAAGTGCTAATTACTCCTTTTTTCTCTCTTGTCATCTAATTGATTAGTATAATTAAATTAAAATACAAGCAGCTGTTTCTAACTTGTGGCTAGCTTTGAGTTGGTTGTTTCTTTGTCAGATACCATGAAGGTACCATATGCCAGGAACCTTTTCATTTCTGTCAGGCTGCTAAATAAAACCTGTCAAAACTTGCTATGCTTTTTTTCCCCTCATCTTCTTAAACTAGTTTAGCTGCAACACAAAACAGCTGTTACTATTCATTTGTAAGGCAATTTCTTAGTTAATTGAAACAATTAATTGCTGTAAAAATAGGGGGGATTTACTGCTTTTTAACTTGTTTAGATTTCCTTTCTGATGGATAGAATTTTGTTTGTTTCTATCCACTTTAAATAAATGACACATTTGAACAGTCATAATGGGAAAGTTTAACAAAGCAAGTGTCGTGCTTTGAGCCAAAACTCACTGCAGGGAACTTCTTCTGTTAGAAGTCCTGTAAATTTATTTTATTTGAGTTAAAGAGTCAAAATGTAATGTTTTTTATCAGTGTGGTTTAGCTATGGGCTTCCTATTATTTTTGAAACTTGGAGTAAATGACCTTCATTTTAGGAATATGTAAGAATATAAATATATATTAGAGTAAGTGAAAATTTTTAAGAAAACATTAATTGTCCTCTTGAAGTAGGGTGTTGTATGCCACACAATGTATGCTCATTAATAAGCATTTGAATTTGGGGGTTTATCATTATTTCTTTTCTTGCCTTTTGGCAGCTGTCAGAATTTATAGAAGGAATATGAAGAACTGAAGGTCTGTGGTATTTCTCTGGTTGCTGCCTGTCTTTGAATTCATATGGAAAGCACAGACTGGCTTTCACAATCGTATTTTTTTTAAGGTTTATTCAGAAGAGTTTTCATTTATGTCTGCAATGTAAGAGGAACTTATCAAGTCTTCCACACACAAAGTGTGTCTTCTGGACACTCTTCTTTCTCTGTAGTGCTGGATAATTAGGGATTATTGGTATGGAAGTGAGAAGGATAAATAACTATCAGATAAAAAATAAAGGGGATTAAATGTAAACTGGGTTAATGATATCTACCCTTTAAAAACCTCTCTGTAAGAAATATATTTATGATTCAGTCTATTATATAATACTAAATCTCTGCAAGACTTTCACTTTTTCATCCCTCCTCTTCTCTATCTTCCATGTTTGCTATATTTAATCTCTGTTTAGATGTAAATGCTGGGAATGGGACAGGGGTCACCTTGAGTTTGTACGGCACCTAGTACAAATTAGTCCTATTCTTAGTGGCAAAGTTATTACTGGATGTCATAAGATCACCCTCAATATAGCACTTCAAGAAATCAGTTTCATGGGTATCAGTCCTGGAAAGATTCTGCCAAAATTAATTGGTCTACTGGAGAAGAAAACAAGTAGAAACAAGTTTTGCAGGATCGCAGATGCGCACTCTGGAGCATATGAATATATTCTCTGCTATATTTCAGAGGCAGAAGCCTAAGCATATGGAGCAGGTAAGCTGAATTTACATTACTTAGCACTTACGGAATGAGCAACAGTGAAAATACTGTGAAAATGTGTGGCGAGAACTAAACCTTTTTCATCACATTTTTCACCAGAGAAGTTATTCAAGACAATGCAACTTTTTTAGCACTAAAGACACAGGGTATGCTGGCTTTATTCAAAGTTTCAGCTGAGTGGAAAAAAACAAAACTTTTAAAAATCATTTTCAGATGGGGAAATTATTCCTGGGTGTGGGTGTAGATAGAAAAATAAGGGAAGTGCTTAAGATTAAGCAAGGAGTAGGAGGAAATGTCTGTAGAGGGGAAACTAGTATTTTATATCCTTAAAGTATGAAGTTAAAAGACAGGTCTGAAATACCATCAGGAATAACACCGGTAAAGAGAATGCAAAATTCTGAAGCATATCTTGATTATTTCTCAATAGGGGTCAAATAAAATTTCATTTTTTCCTGCCAAAAATTGAGACTCTGTTTTCTTTTAACAGTGAAATAAAATTCCATTAACCTCAAATAAATCTTCTCTTTTGTGTTTTCTCTTTTTCTTTTTTGGAGGAGAAGTCATAGCCATCAGCCCAGATGATTTTCAGTATCTCATAGGATGTGCGTGGCACACATTTGATTCCTGCTTTCAAGGCTCCAAAGGTTGAAAACTGCCTCCCAAGAGACAGACCTTAGGAGGCTCCATTTGTTTGGATTTTAGTTTTGGTTTGTTGTTGTTTTTTTTTTCTTTACGGGAAATGCAAGGTCCTACACCTGGGTTGGAGCAATCCCAGGCACGGCTACAGGTTGGGCAGAGAAGAGATTGAGAGCAGCCCTGCAGAGAAGGACTTGGGGGTGTTGGTCGATGAGAAACATAACATGAGCTGGCTTCAGTGTGCGCTCGCAGCCCAGAAAGCCAACCGTATCCCGGGCTGCATCAAAAGGAGCGTGACCAGCAGGTCGAAGGAGGTGATGCTGCCCCTCTACTCTGCTCTTGTGAGACCTCACTTGGAGCATTGTGTGCAGTTCTGGTGTCCTCAACATAAAAAGGACATGGAACTGTTGGACCAAGTCCAGAGGAGGGCCACGAGGATGATCAGGGGAGTGGAGCACCTCCTGTATGAAGACAGGCTGAGAAAGTTGGGGCTGTTTAGTTTGGAGAAGAGAAGGCTGCGTGGAGACCTCATAGCAGCTTCCAGTATCCAAAGGCAACCTACAAGGATGCTGGGGGTGGACATCAGGGACTGTAGTGACAGGACAAGGGGTAACAGGTTCAAACTTAAACAGGGGAAGTTTAGATTGGATATAAGGAAGCAATTCTTTACTGTGAGGGTGGTGAGGCACTGGAATGGGTTGCCCAGGGAGGTTGTGAATGCTCCATCCCTGGCGGTGTTCAAAGCCAGGTTGGACAGAGCCTTGGGTGACATGGTTTAGTGTGAGGTGTCCCTGCCCATGGCAGGTTGTTTGGAACTAGATGATCTCAAGGTCCTTTCCAACCCTAACTATGATTTTATGATTCTAAATATTCCAGCAGAAAGCTGCTAGAAGGAAGCTGCAGCAGAATCTCTCTTCAACAAGTGGTGAGACTGTTCCCCAGGAAATAGTATACCATTCAATCACTTCAAATAGTTGGACAGCACAGTATTCCTAAATATAATAAAACATGATACTGTGAAGGGAAATTTCAGCTACAACTATACATTCACATAACTAAGTAAACCAAAGGCAAGCCACAAGTATAATTCATCTACCACCATTTTCAGTTGTAGGTACCCAAAGCAGAAACTCATCTAATCCTGTGGTAGGGAGTCAGATGGAGATGGCAGGAGTGTGGGGGTGGGAAGCAGGCTGCCCAGGAGGAAAGTCCTGACACATCACCTGCTCCCACCTCCTCTTCTGGCCAGAGAGAGCTCTGACAGGGACTCATCTGTGCACTTGGCGCTGCCACTCTTCATTTCTTCATATCCTGCCATTGCAGGAACTCCTTCTCCCCTCCTCCTCTTGCTTCCATTGGTTTCTAGCATCTACTGAGGTTTTCCAGCTGGTCTGTGAGGTTGGCCAAGCTTTGGGCTAAGTCTTTTCTGGATGTCTTTGAAGTACCAAAGCCCTGGAATCTTCCCAGAGGGGTATTTGAGCAATGTTGTGCTTCAGCCAGACAATGGAGAGATGGGCAGGAAAAACAGGAGCTGTGATAGGGGTGATAGGGAACTATCTTGGAAAGTCCGAGTAAAAATATACAATTGTGCTGCCAACTGGCTGTTTGACTTCAATTTAAATAAAATGATACAGACTTTGCCATCTTAAGCATACAATTCCTGTCTCAATAACCATCATGATTTTTACTTCGAAGTTAGTCAGTGTGACATTGACTATGTTACACACTTGCAACAATTGGTTCAGTCTCTTCAGCCTAATATAGACCCATGAAGGATTTCCAAGATTAGGATTAAAGACTTTCTAATTTAATCCAGTATCCACATGATAGTTATCCTCCCATAACCCTTTCTGTCTCCTTCCAGAGAAGCCAGTCGTTGCCTACCAGTGTACCACATTTCAGTATTCAATTTCCAGAGCCAAAGGAAGTGCAAACACCTGTAAGTTCACATTTTACTGCATTACCTTCACCTTTGTCATTATAGAACACTTTCCATCAAAACTACAGCATGAACAATGGTGCATTAATTCATGGCAGAGAAAGGCCATGACTAAAGGACTCTGTTTCCAATGCTGTCAGGCCAATGCTTTTTTAAGTGCAGTGCTAAATTAATTTATGATAACAGACAGCTGCATGCAGTATCCTTCCCTGTATACATTGCATAGAAGCACAAATCTGACAAATAATTCAGAAGGAATTATTTGTAACATTCATAATCATACTTACTCACAAATATGCCATAAAATGATCCTAGGCTGGCAGTTTAATAGCTTTATCTCTGATTACTGTTCCCATAAAAACCTCAGAGAAACAGAAATGCATGCATTTGGATGACAAAATCCCCAGCTATTTCATAGACAACTAAAATTTTAAAACAATAAAGATGTTTTTATTGTTCCCTACAGTAAAAGCATGACAGACTAAATAATGATACTAGCATAAATTCAAGGAAATCTTCTCTTTCCAGCACAGACTGAGACAGAAATCGCTGGCCTGAGGCATTAGCTCAGCTAAGTTATCATTGCAATTTTCATGGCAATTCTTCTTTCAAACTAAAACCAGGCCATGTTAAGATGATTTTGAGATACTTTTTCAGTTTTTATACATTTCTTCTTTCAGATATCAGAGGTGCTTGGCATAGGGTTTTCAAAACAGTTTTGTGCTCTTAGTGCATTCTCCACTCTGCACCGACATCAAAACTGTCAGTAAAACCCATCCTCTGTCATGCAGTTTTCCTTTTATTCCAAAACTGCAACTTGGACCTCCATCTGTTCCTGAGCTGGCTGTTGTCTCCCTGGAGTCTGTTACTACAGCATCTTAGTCTTCTCTGTGCCCAGATGGAACGTGAGGACTCCCACTAAGCTGGTAGCACAGCTCTGCACTTCCAAATGCATGCCCAGGATTCAGCATGAGGCCACGCTCCACACAGGCAGCAATGAGTCAGCCTCGCACCATTGCTGGATCTCATCTGCAAGGACCTGAGGGAAAAGGTTGCTCGAGGGCTGTGCTGAGCTGTGGATCTGGCTATGCTTTGTGTGTCATGCAAGGTGAGAAATGCTGCAGGATTCTGTGTCAGACTCTGTGTTTTCATCAGTTACTGTTTATTTTCAGTTCCTGATACCCAGGGTGGGATTCTTGTTTCCAAAGGAGGTTTTTACAACTAGACCGGAGTTCTGGCAGCTGCTATACAGCCAGGAAAGAAATGTGCACTTCCAGTGTGCCTGTGACAAACTGAGTGAAATAATACCTGGTTTTCTCCATGTAATTTATACAGTTAACTTGGCAATCTGCACTGCGGACATGTAGAGGTATGGCAGAAATGGAACCACCACCTTAAGCATCAGCACTGTAGCTATAGCACAATAAGTAAGGGAGAAAAGAAATTAAAAAAAGGAGGGAGGGATGTTTTAAAGCAGTTATTTTATAATGGCTGTCCTTATGCCTCTTTAATTAGATGTCATGGGGCTGAGCAGAGAATTGTCATTAACAAAGAATAAGGAGAAAACAATCCTAAACATGAAGCCATCGTGAGGATGTAGTAGAGTTGCTCCTAAGAGATGATGTCTATTCGTCCTGTCATCACAGAGAAAAACACAAGTAAATCTATAGACTTAATATTTGAAATTTTTTTGATCCATGTTGTCTAGCCCAGTAAAATATCAATGATGATATTACTCTAGGATCTCCACAAGGCAATACTATACCTGCAAATCATATTATTCGTCCATTTCCAGTCAAACAAGTGTCACTAGAGGAATGGCTTTTAATCATGGGAATTGTACCTCCTTTGCCAAGAATCTAAAATATTCTTTCTGGTAAGCTTCTATCTGTGGAGAGAAAACCATGATGCGTGGAGTGCTTTGGGCATAAGAAAGGGATATGGAACTAATCAGTGGTTGTAATAAAAGGGTTTGGAAACAGAAATTTGTCTCATATGGGAAATTCTAACACTTGAAATGGTTTTCATTTTTAATTTCAAGAAAAAAAAGAGATATTTGCAAAAAGATAGAAATTAAAACAGAGAATGAGAGTGATTCATAAGCACCAAAAGATTTCATTTCAATAAAATAAAAACACAGAAAATGGAAGTTAAAATAATAATTTGAAACAACAAAATAGAAAATGCACGTTTTGCCAAGGGAATGAAATGAGATGGAAAGAATCCTTTCTACTGCCTTTTATACAGAATTTCATCAAAATGCCTATACTCTTACAAAGTTTTTCAGTTGCTAACACTGCCCTTTCTGAATTTGCTAAATGACATTTCTCACCAGCAGAATTTTCTCTTTAGTATTTGAGCAGACCTATTTTAGGGAATCATACAAAAAGTGCTTAAAAGCTTCCAGGAGCATTCTAGTATTTATCTGAGCCAGAAGCAAACAAGGAGTGCTCCATCCTTGGTGGTGTCCAAGGCCAGGTTGGATGACGTCTTGGGTGACATGGTTTAGTGTGAGGTGTCCCTGCCCATGGCAGGGGGGTTGGAACTAGATGACCTTAAGGTCCTTTCCAACCCTAACTATTCTATGATTCTATGACTCTAAGGAGAGTTTTGCTGAGAGAGATTTCCACAGTCCAGCTGGGTTAGCCACAAACACAGGTGAGGTGTAAGGACTTCAGGGTGGAAGTAAATGAAGCAGTCTCCAAAGATACTTGCATTTGTACACAAGTGCATTAGCTTAAGTTAGGCCATTTGACAGAAAAGGTACCTGGTAGGTCCAGTCACAACTGGAGTCCTTAGTGATAAAACAGAAATGACAGCAAGTCTTTGGGGTTCATTACTGTTTGGGAAACAGTTAAAGAAATAGAGGTTCAGCAAAAAAACAAGGCCACCCCTCATTTGGATACTTGCATCCACTTCAGGTTAATATTTCTGTTAAATATGTGGAAGATGGAATACACTGTGTTCATACTCTTGCACATCTCAGACAGTGGTGGTTGCAATCATGTGGGAGAATTGAATTCTGTTCCAATGTAAGCTTGGTTGACTTTGAAGAAATCGTCTGAAATCAAAAATAGCCAATTGTGACAAGTGTTTATTCGAGAAAAAGAAATCAAGAAGATGCATACAAAATTGAGATAAAACATCTTAGGCAGCTTTCTGGTAGAAAAAGAAATAGAGGAGGTGTCATTGGGTTACAGAGTGAACGCGGATTAGTGGGCTACTCTTAGTCTTTGGGAAGTGTGTACGTAAGAACTGGAAGAGAACCAGCAATGATGATTAATGTATCAAGTTTTAAGCAACATACCCAAAGAAGTAGATGAGAAGAAAGACAACAGCAAGAATGATAAGAAGTTTAGAAAGCAAAAAATGTCTGAAGAAAAGTGGATTTTTTGGCACCTAAACATTTTTACTAATGAGATTTGTACAATATTCTTATCTATGTAGCTTATACTCATCTTAATTGCCAAAGTATTGTGGATTACCAGCTTCCAGTTGATTGTACTGTGCTGTGTTTAATCTGTGAATAGTTGGTTTGAAGTCTTGATCTGTGTTGAGGAAAGGATTTTGTTAGTGGAAGAATTATGCTTAATGCTGTTGGATACTAATACATACAAAAAAATAAATGGAGAAAGAAGTTCTAAAACAAGGATGTAAAGAAGGAGCAACTGTCAGTTTTCTATATTTACTCCTAATTCAGAGATAAAATCGACTGTCTTTAGTCCCAGATTACAGATGAAAAGGAATAGGGAAACTAATTGTCTTGTTTTGAGGGTAAGGCAAGAATTTCAGCATTTTTATTTGTAATTTCTGACTGCAAGCTCCAGTGGCAAGAGATTTTTCTTTGATGCTAATGTAGCATTGATAAGTGAGTTCCCTGATGGTGCTCAGTAAATTATTCTGCTTTGTACTGAACCAGATATCAGTCAATGCAAAGATAGATAAAATGGAGCTTTTCCAAGTGGACAAAACCATGGAGTCTGACTTGCATCAATTTTATGTGGGTTTGTTTTTTTTTTTTCCTATAAGGAGAAAAAGGGTATAAAAAAATGTCTCTGTTGGCTAAATGGACTTTATCTCAGTTACATTATTACATATACAGCACTAATGCTGAGTACAATTAACCTTATTCCAGATATGCAACACTGAAATCGTTATCAGAAGCAGTCCTAGTATTTGGGGCTATTTGGCTTTATAATGAAACCAGAACAAAACCCATCATGTATAGCACTTATCTAAATGACTGGCTGAAGGAGCCAATGATCTGGAACCCTTTTATAGAGAACTTCTATTTTCAACAATTATCCATCTTTTCAGAACTATAGCCTCTAATTAGGGGCATGTAAAGTTTGTCTGTGGACTTTTGGTGCATGTTTACCTAAGCATACTCTTGTTTCTATTTCACAACTGTGTGTTAAACTGACAATTACCACTGTACCCTCTAAGGTTAAACTTTGGCAGCTTTATCAGATGTTACCAGCCAACAGCGAAGACAAGGTTGAAGGAATGCCTGCATGTGTCAAACATGCCAATAAGGTAGCAGATGGAAGCACCTGAGTAATTTGGCACTCTTAACGCTGACCTACATTATGGGTTGAAACCATCCCTCTGTTAAGGAGACATACGAGATGACAGTTGTGAGAGTCAAAGCTCTGATATGCTTACATAATGTTTCACCGTTTAGAACATTTCTTAAGTGACTCCTTTTCAAAAGGATGAAAAGAATTTGGTCTGATATGTAACAGGACCTGAAAATTCCATTTACCAGTATTTTCACTTCACAGTCTTGTGCTGAGAACAAAGATGCAGCAGGAGAGAAATCCACTTCTCTATAAGCAGGGTTCATGCATAAAACCCTCACAAATTTTTAATGAAACAAAATTATTTTGCTTGTAATTCATGCAGCACAGTAACCTTCTGGGGCTACTGTAATAAGTCTCCACAGAATAATGTTCATGTCTGCATCTCATGTAGCAGCAATAATTCATTTATGTGATATTTAATGGTTCATGATTGTCATGTACTATGCAATAAAGCTGGGATCTAAATCCTGGAACTTTCATAAGCCAGGACAAGCTCTTTCAGCTTTCAGTCTCCTCATCTATAAGAATGGGATAGAAATGATACTTCAGAGAGGCACCACGGTATCAGCTCATGAAGTATTCACTGTTTCGTACAAAGCTCTCAGAGAACCATGGCTAGATGCTATTTGTAGCAGTGTCAAATACTAGGCATATTAACAGAGGGTAGCAGGGCAGTCAGGAGGTAAAGCTTTAAGAACAGACTTTCAAAAAATTCTTCTCTGTCAATACTGAATTTTCATTGCTTTACAAGTAAAGGTTTAGGGCCCAGACAGCTTGCTCAGATATGTTCAGAATCTGGATTTAAAAAAGACATAAATTAATGTTAATGTTGCAAATTCTGACAAGTTAATTTAACTCCCCTGTCCCAGATGCATTTTCTGTAATGTCCCATGTTTCCTTCCACAGAACTCTTTGTCTTTTGGTCAATTATGTGTCTACTGGGGATCTCTGTCACTAATACATTAAAGAGTAGATTTAATACACTAATAGCACTAATATATTGAAAAGCTAAAACTGACTCTTCTCCACTCAACACACATTTGCCAGATCCCATTATACTGCTCAGCAACTTGTAATAATTTACTTTCCTTAAGAAATTCTTGGAGAACAAAAGGGAGAAAGTCTTTATCTAAAGTGCTTTAAAAGACAGCACAGCCTTAGACAGAGCAGCCTTTGCAGCTAATAGAGTTTTGTCTTTTGTTGAGCTTGTCAATCAGCCTTTAGCTTCCAAAAGGGAATATTGAACCAGGAAGCACAAACAGCTATTAAATGAGAAGTTTTAATTTTTAGTTCTTATTTTTAACAACCTAACACAGCAGAAGACTGCAGGTCATTATCAATTCTCAAAGGTATAATTATTTGTTAATAAATCCCAGTCGTACTTTACAGATTTAAGGCTTACATATCTATATTCAACTCCACTTAAGGTTTGTGGTATCAATCACTCCAACCAATTGCCATCATGTGCATTTACACTACACAAGTTATCCTACCTCTAATAGCTATGCTAGCAGAAGTAATAAGAAGATGTGGAAAACCAAGCATTCAACAGTCTGGAAGAACTGTTGTCTGTCTTATTGATTATCTTACAGGTTACAATTATAGGTTTATTTTATATATCCTTCCCCCAAACAAGGACTGAAGGCCTTGACTAGAGGATGCTTGGATCCACAGAAATCCTGTATGCTTAAATTCAGGCCTTAGCAGAAATAAGTTTTCAATTTCTCTGTGGATATGTTAATGCTTAGTGACTCCAACACTAAGGATTACTCTTCTAATAGCTGGGATCAGGGGCCCAAAATACTGGGGAGCTTATATTCTAAAACACAATTACAAGTAGAGAAATATAAAAACAAATGCTGTGGACAGATGTACACAATATAAAACTTGTGAAAGCCAGGAAAAGGAAAAGAAAAAGAAGAAGAAGAAGAAGAAAAAGAAGAAGAAAATGGAAAAAAAAAGGAAAGGGAAAGAGAAAGGGAAAGGGAAGGAAAACAAAAAAAAGTAGTGGAAAGTCTCAGGGACACAATGTATAATGTCATAGCAAAGGTGGATGGCTTTGCTCCATGGAAATATCTAGACTGCTCTGGTTAAAATGGACATACTATTAGCCTATGAACCTCTATAGATTATGTATAGCATGAAATTAGCAGGAAAGCTAGTTTCTTGCCAGACATAAACACAAGTAAAGCTTTTTCTCTTCAGATGTGAAGGGTAGGCAAAAAAAAAAGCCAGAACAGCAGGAGTCAGCTGTGGATCATGAAAAATTCCAGTTCTTTTACAAAGGTTTAAAAAACTGTTTGTACTTCTAAAGGTAGGGATGTCAAGCCACTTTTCAGCAGTGAGAGTCAAATACAGTTGACTGATGAAAGGAAAATCTTGGCATGAGAATTGTAGCAGTTTATTAAACGGTCTGTCATCTTTGATGAAGTGCTATAGGAAGCCTCAAGGCAGCAACTAGCAACCCTAGCAAATTTGCAGGCTCAGAGATGTCACCAGGTTAGAAAAAAGGCATCATGGGTGCTTCTATAAAGTAATACATGGATAGCGGTCAGTATGTGGTCACATTCCTGGCTCAGGTAAGGATCAGTTCTCAGGAAGTTCGATGATGCAAATGATATCCCTTTTTCACAAACCAGAGAAGCAACCATCCATGCCTTTATAAACCATCATAATCCACTGTGCTCAGCCTCTACAAAAATTCTTGTGAGAAAAATAGGCAGCTGCCCAGTTAGGGAACTTGCTGGAAAACTGTTTCTGAAGGGCAATTGAGCTTTTAATATGATTGAGACCTGACTTTTGCAATACCTGTTCGCAGCTGGGTAAAGTCAGGTGAAATGTGCAGCAAAATAAAGACTCGCACACAGTCTGTGTCAGATGAAAGCCTTTGAGACTGCAAGTTATGAATGTCTCTGGAAGTCTTTGTAAAAGTCCTGAGGTCCAGACAGTTTTATGAAGGCTGTTCACCAGCCTCATGGCCTAAAAAGTATTGCTCCTGACTGCAGCAGATTACCACAGCATTTCACTGTCAGTGGTACCAAGTAAGTTTGCATTTGTTTCTTCCCTTTTATAATAGCTTCTGCAGCAATGGTTTTCACGCAGCCACAATGGAACACCCACATTCAATTACCAGGTGGTGTTTTCACCATCCAGAGAACCGATGTAAAATCAAGAGCTGTAGAGGCAGCATCTTGACTGATGTCTGTGCATTGTTCACCCTCTCATATTGGACTGCATGACATGTTGCAGGGTAATAAGATCCAAATGCTAGTAAGCTCAAAATGAATATCAAGACAATACGCCTTTCCTTACTGGAAAGTGTGTTGAGCCAGTTGAGAGTGGTGACAACACAGTAGCCAGCTCCTGCTACTCAGCAGTGTGCTGCCCCAAAACACTGCAACTGGTGGTGGAGTCACATAGAAGATTGCAGAAGCCATCACAGCTTTGGGAGAGATTAAAGCAGTGTATCTGGAATGAAAAAGATCATACAGCTTCAAATAAAGTAAATGCATACTGTGCAAAAACCATCACTAACCTTCTCTGTGAAAAAATTTCCATCACTGTATGTTCAGTGATATATATATTTGCCATCACAATCATAGGCATGCTTTCTCATGTCCTTACTGTTAACAAATCCTGAACAGTCAGTTCTTGGGGTATGAGGACTCAAAGCTCCCAAAGCTTGGTCTCGGCATGCAGTACATGTGTTGAGCAAAAGATTTTCTGAGCCTTTTTTGTATGACCAAGTAAAGCAGGTTGCAGGTCTGAAAATTAAGATAGAAGGTTATGCTCATTAGTTAGATGGAACTTCCACTACAGCACGGAAAATTACAGGTGGAGGCTATCTGCTAGGGCCATATTAATGTTGTTTGAGCATGTGAGCAAAACCAGTTTATAATACACAGTGCAAGAGATAGCAGAGGACCAGGAGAATAGACATGGTGCTACACATAGTGTGGGACCAATAACAGAATGCATGGTAAGATAATGACACTGAAAAATTAAATTAAATTTATCAATAAAAAGCCACAATATTTTCATTTTAATAATCTGAGTCAGTGGCAGACACCATGATTCCCCAATACCAGAGTAGTAGTGAGTAGAAGTGAGCAAATCCTGGTATTCCAGAACTCATTCAATTTCATGAAAAATTCATAGACTCTGAAAACCACTGAAGTTGAAAACTGAGTTTTTATGAGAGAAGGAAAGTTATATAAAGAAAGAAGCTTTGATATGTCTCTTCTACCAAAGGTTCTGTTTCCTAGAGTATTGTCCTCATAGTGTCCTCTGCTGTTCAAGCAGAGGTAGTAAGAGACTTCCATTGTTTAAAGGAAAAACAAATTTAGCCATTAAATCTGAGTCAAATAATTCAGCAAAAGGACTCCAGTATATGGAGTTCAATCTTGTACGTATCAATTGCATAGCACATTTGAACTCAAAACGGTGCAAGCAAAATGGCACTTGGTAAATAACTTTTGAACCAGATTAAGAACAATGAAAATGCCACCAGCATTCTGAACACAAAATAAGGAAACGGGCACAGGTCCTTGCAATTGAAATACTTTCCTCCTGTCATTTCCTATAAGCAGCTTGTTTCAGACTTGAATGTGAGCTCATTCAACAAAGGGTTATATTTTTTCAGTCTTATTTGAGATCATGTTAACTATCACAGGAGATTCTGATTTTTTTGTTTGTTTCAGTTTCAATGCGTATAATTTAAATATGGCAAAAATCTATAGTTCTGTAAGGGCTTAGCCACTGGAGGAAGTCTCAATAAACATGCTCTACTCTTGAAGGGAAAACTGAGATAATGGATTTCTCAGCTATATTTAGTCAGCACTGCCTATGCTGTCTGCAGAAAACAGGAGCTTCTGCTACTCCTCCCTACACATTATTCAGTTAATGAATATTTGACATGTTCCTTTGTTATTCACTAATATTTTTGACACCAAAGGAAGCTTATAGCAGCCTCTAGAGTAAAGAGGAATCAATGTCCATCATGTTTTCCTCGTTACCTGTTTAACTGTGCTCATGTCAACTCTCTTTTTTCCTGTTCACTAATGTATAATGCAAACTACACATACTACTGTATAAATGCAACCTACACATGCAGAACAGAAACCTGCTTAGACCACACATCTGGATACTTTAAAATCTACGGGATTTTCTTTGCCCTCCCTTGCTTTCTATTGTCAGTTCTCTTAATAAGAGACAAAGAACATAGGCTCTATAAAGTCATGGGCTTTACAACTCTTCCTGAAGTAGAAATGAGGAGAGGAAACCTAGGGGAACATTGAAGTCACAAGAATATGGCGTATAAGACTAAAGGATTCTTCCATTCTCTCTTGTGTGCCTAGACACTGATGAACTTCCAGGCCAGTAAAAAGATTATTTGGCTTGAATAAGAATAAAGGATGAGCCAGTCAAAATTCAGTGCCTGAAAAAATCTGTCACCATAAGGATGAGTAGAAACATGAAGGGAATTCTCAAAGAAAACACTCCAGGATACACATTTGACTCATACCAGCAGTTATCTGTTGTGGCAGCCATAGCAAGTTAAATGTGGAAAAAAAGGTTTAACAGCTGAAAAAAATGGCAAAAAGATTGCTGAAAGACTGTAACAGATGGGAGGAAGAAAGAAGCAGTATGAATACAGAAGAAAAGAAGCAGATGAAGAGGAGAAGGAGGAGGAAAAGGAATGAGAAGCAAATCTGAGATGAAATATAAGTAAATTTGTAAATTAGGTAAATATAAGTAAATTTGCTGTAAACACACAAATTCCTGTGCAAGGCAGAGAACCAGAACCATCTCCTCCAGCATCAGTGAAAAACCAGAATTTTGTACTCTGAATATGTGAGACTTTCAAGTATCTGATAGATGATATTTCATTAATGTGCTATTTCCAAATCTTCATATCAAAGCACTGAATAAGCCTGATAGATAAAATAGGTTGTTTGTACACAATCTGCAATCAACAAATAGAAAATCTTAATCTAAAATCTTTTGTCTGTTAACAGCAAACATCTCCAGTATATCACAGCTACATTCCTGTAACTGAAAACACAGTTTACTTTAGAATAAGTAAATAAATAACCTAAAAAGTACCATTAATTTATTCATTCTGCTATAAAGGCAGTTCCCCAAAAGACTAACATACTGCAAAAAAATAGAGGTTTCTACAGTATCAAAATTGTTGACGTAGATTCTGAGCTGTGTAACAAGCATCTAAAGTGATGTTTGCACAAGATTTCACAACATTTCTCCATGTGAGGTCAAAACACATTCACCCTGAAATGCCTATTTTAATGAAGGTCATACTGCCAGAGGTCATTCCACCTTTGAAATAATTTTCTATTGATGATTCAGAAGTGCAATTCCTAGTGCCACTTGACTCCCATTACATATATACAGGACTGCAGTGTCAATCTGTACAACTAAGTGCAGTATAATTGTTGATACTAGTTTAGTTCTAATGTCTCCTCAAAACCTCCTTAGTACATACTCCATAGCATGCTGATCAAATTTTCTCAAATCAATTACCATTAGAGTACTGTTATATCAAAACTTTTAAAAGCAAGTTATCAATTTAGACAAAAATGTGTTTTGGAAACACTGAACAAGCCCTTTGACAGTGTTGAGATATCTCGCTTTGACATTTTCAGCATAAGAAAGTAGGAACAGGAGTTTGCTAAGCAGGAAAAGTGTTAAATAACTGTGTACAGTTCCAGAATCTCTATTGTAATAATTTCGAAGTTCTGTTTACAGTAGCTATTATTTATACCAGATTTCTGCAGTGGAGAAACTAGCTCACAGAGAAATTGAACTATTTTGATATGGACATTGAAAAAAACATAATCTTAATTTTTTAAGAAAATAGCAAATTGCTAGCTATGGTCTGTCATTTTCTTAATCAATTTTTAGACAGGGTGGAATCAGCTCCAGTTTATATGCATCACCATCTTTAAGCCACAGCATTATTGGTTGATCTTCCTGGACTATAATGACAAATGTCATATTTGATTTAGGATGCCTGTTTGAGTTCAGCAAGAAATTTCTGGTTAGAATACCACCTATTCAGTAGAAATTCTGCCAGTTCAGTGGCACAACTTGCCTTGGAAGGAAGAATAGTTTTGTTAGCAAACAAACTACAGGGAGAAACAGTAAGGTCCTGAAGTGAGCTTTCAGGAAAGGCAGCTCTTATTTCAAGGCATGGAGTAGTTGTGTTGCCAATAAACCCAAATGCCAACCTATAACTCAGACTGGATTTTAATCCAGGGTTTGTGAGCAGTGTTAAGAAACAGGGTAAAGACTCAGGCAATTGGTAGTGTGTAAGTAGGTAGAATGGATCTTAAAAAAAAGGGGTGAAAGGAAGAAAAACAACTGTCCAAAGTGTGTAGGTTAGATGGGTCATCTTTTCTTCAGTCCTTTGGTTCCTTTTAGTTTCTTTTCCTGCTGAATTCTTACTGCTATAGCTCATGACTGTACCAAATTATGAATGGGCTGTTCAATTTATGCCATGTGGTAAGACAATATCAGGCTTATAGTGGACATGAGAGTCTGAACAAATTAACGACACTGTCAGATTAAACTTTCAATTAGCAACAAGACTTTGTACGAACGAACTATTTGCCCTCGTGGGTGCAATGCTGTTCAAATTATAGTTCACAATAAACAAAAATTATCAAGGCTGTGTTAAACTGTCATTGACAAGATACTGATATAGTCTGATAACGAGAAACAGAACAATAAAAAAATATATTTTCTACTAAAATGAAGGGCTGCAATAACTGATCAGTTTGTAGTGATATGTTAACCTCACACTTGGGAGATTTATTTACAACTGAATTTCCTGATTTGTCTTGAAGATGTCATAAGAGTTGCAGGCGAATAATTTTTAAGAAACATACTGAGACCACGACAAGTGCGATACAGAGGTAGATGATAGGCTGTATCATTCCGTAGAACATTGACTGGCTTGTTCACTTGTCCTAAATTAATAAAAAAATTTGGGTGCCCACTGCTGTTTGAGATACCAAACAAGAGCTGAGACATACCTATGAGGCTGGCAGAGGTAACACAGGAGCTAGAAGACATACATGGCCTGCAGAGGAGATCTGTTCACAGATTGAGTTGTCAAGATTTAGGCATCTACAGACAGATTTTTCCAGATGAAGTGTCCAGAGTTCAGAACTTATTCTGTAGCTTAGGAACTCTCTTGTCTCATTTTATGCAGAACAGAAGTCTGAAGACTTTTTAAAGAAAGTTCAGTAAAAGTTTGTTTTCCCCAATAGTGACTTTTCTTTCGATGCCACCAAAAAAAGAAGCTGACAGAAAAGCGTAAGTACTACTTAAACTTAAGAAGCAGCAAGGGAGGTTTCTTGCATTAACATGACAAAATGCCCAACAAAACCACTTTATGTCAAGTGTCTATCAATTCTTCTTTGCATTTCAAAGGTAGGCAGATGCATCTGCATCTTGTCTGGGGTATATTCATCTTCACTGATGTATAAATAATAGTGAATGGATAATTTCATTGTATCATTGTGATTGAAAGTGACATGAAATCTATGAAGCAGTAAATGTAAGTTAAGAACATCAGGTATGTACACATTTTTGAAATGTTTGGATATGATGGGAGGAAAGCATAAAATAACTACTAATACCAGCATCTGTTTGAGAGGGAGCTGAACTGAGATTGCAGATGGAAACACCTGCAGTATGCATACATTTTATACTAGAACATCATCAATTAAAAAGAAAAAAGACGTAGTAAAATTGCTCCTCAGTCACCTGAGTATAACAGTTTAGTACAGGGTAAGGCTCCCTGGATTATAATCTACTTGATAGACTGGCAGTCAGGCCCTCTCTCAACATACGTGGTCCCTTCTACTTTGAAGAAATTTTACCTAGAACTGATGTTTCCTGTGTTGTGGGTAGATATTCAAACCTACTAATCACATGGTGGAGTATTTAGACACTTAAATATGGACACATGTGAGATTTATATACGCAGACCACCTGCACAGATGGCTTACAAAACTAAGCCAATTAAGGAACAAGGCCATGGTCCTGATTGCTGCTTGGAACCAAACTAGACATGGTTTCTTAGAACATCCAAAACAAACATCTGTGCATGGACAGCTCAATCCTACTATAGCCACCTCCTGTTATTTTCAGTAGGGTGTAGATACAGTCTGAGTCTAGAGAGCTATTATGCTGACCTGATGCAGGCATCTAGTATATAGGTGTCTACTTTAGGGTGAGCTGAATACCTCTTCAGACTCTGTTAACAGCACTGAGTATTTCTTTATCTACTAGCTATGAGCTATTTCATGTAGATACACTTACATGGAGACAGCTTGTTTAAAAGCATGTTTATCTGGACCTCAATCCTGCCTTCAATAATTTATGTAAATTGTTTACATTTGTAAATAATTTACATAAAATGTTTACATCACAATTTAATATATACTATATATGTATATACTAATACACACAATTTAATATACACAAGTTAATATATACTTCAGTGTTACAGTGAGAACAGACAATGTTTTTCTTTAAGAAAATGGTTTTCTTTAGTTAGGAAAACGTGTTTCTCTTTAATACAGATACTGTTTGAAATGGTCTGTTGCATAAAAGGCATAACCAAATGTAAAACTAAGAAGTGTTATGGAAAAAAAAGCTGGTGGCTAATCTCATTGTTTCTGTGTCAATTGCTACCCACTAATATTTATGAGGCAAAAAACAAACATCAGCCGAAATGTCTGTCCAGAACTCCATTACCCAAATCTTTGTTTACCTCCTTAAACATCCAATTAACTTTTAAGTCTTTTCCAAATAAAAATGTTATAGAAAAGGTGAGATTTAAAGATGGAAAATACTCACTCCCATTGTGTTAAAGCTTTAAAGAGTTTTGCTCTTGCTTCAACCTCAGATAATAACAAACTGATTGCTTTTTCTCTCCTCAATCTAAAATTTCTTTGACACCAGCTGTAACCAGCTCAAGCCGTGGTTAATGCTCAGAATAAGGTACACTGAAACAGCACTGGTACAAATCCCCACCTCCACCAGCCTCCTCTGCCTAGCAGATTTAAAAAAATACACAATAGTTGCATTTCAAAGCTCTTAAACAACCAAAGCATTGCCTGCAACGACCTATTGTGATTTCCTTGGAAGAAACCTACAAACGGGAATAAGAGCAACTTAGTTTTTCCTTGATAAAATGATTAACATTAGAGGTGTGTCATGGTTTAACCCCAGCCAGAAACGAAGCCCCACACAGCCATTCTCTCACTCCCCTCAGTGGGATGGGGGAGAGAATCAGAAGTATAAAAGTGTGAAGAAAAGTTGATATAAACACAGTTTAACAGGTAAAGCAAAAGCCGCACAGGCAAGCAAAGCAGAACAAGGAATTCACTCACCACTTCACATGGGCAGGCAGGTGTTCAGCCAACTCCAGGAAAGCAGGGCTCCGTCACACATAATAGTGACTTTGGAAGACAAATGCCAGCACTCCAAACATCCCTCTTCCTTCTTTCCCTTGCTTTATATGCTGAGCATGACACCATACACTATGGATATCCCTTGAGTCAGTTGCGGTCAGCTGTCCTAGCTGCGTTTCCTCCCAAGTTTTCATGCACCCCAAGTCTGCTCTCTGATGGGGTGGTGTAAGAAGCATAAAAGGCCTCAACTTTGCTCAGCAGTAACTAAAGCATCCCTGAATTACCAACACTGTTTTTAGTAGAAATCCAAAACTTTTACTAAAAAAGCCCAGCCTCATACCAGCTACTCTGAAGAAAATGAACTCTATCCCAGCCAGAACCAGCACAAGGTCCAGAATCCCAGAATCACAGAATGGTGATAAAATAGTTCCAGCTCTTCTGCCACAGGCAGGGAAACCTTCCACTAGACCAGGTTGCTCAAAGCCTTGTCCAACCTGGCCTTGAACACTGCCAGGGATGGAGCATCCACAACTCCTTGGGGCAACCTGTGCCAGCGCTTCATCACCTTCATAGTGAAGAATTTCTTCCTAATGTCAAATCTAAATCTCCCCTCTGTCAGTTTAAAATCATTCCCTCTTTTCCTGTCACTACATGCCCTTGTAAAATGTCCCTCTCTGGATTTCTTCTAGGCCCCCTTAAGGTACTAGAAGGTTGCTCTAAGGTCTCCCCTGAGACTTCTCCAAGCAAAACAAGCCCAACTATCTCAGCCTATCTTCGTAGGAGAGGTGAACAATCTTCACTACTACAAGGAGCTCATTATGCCCCAGCTGGACGCTATAGCATGAGCATTGCCACTTTGGACCATGCCCCCCTGAGTTCTTCAGTTTAAAGCCCGTCTTACCAAGTTAGCCAGCCTGCTGCCAACGATTTCCTTGCCTCTTCTAAACAGGTGGATCCCATCCCTCCCTAACAATCTACAATCATCAAAGAATGTCCTGCTGTCACAAAAGCCAAAATCCTCACAACAGCACCAGCCACAAAGCCAGAAGTTGATTTGCACTTTTTCTGGTGGCACCCTTTCCTCTAACATATAAAAGGGAGGAAAAAATAACTTGAGCACCAATATTTTTCACTTGGGCCCAGGGCTTTGTAGTCTTCCTTGATTCTGCCCAGGTTCTGGCTTGTAGTGTTGTTTGTGCCCACATGAAAGAGTAGCAGTGGACAGTAGACTGTGCTCTTGACAAGCTGTGGCACCAACATATTGGACCTTAGCTCCCAGGAAGCAGCATACCTCGCATGACTCCCTGACAGGCCAGTAGATGGGCACCTTAGCGACCCTTAGCAGAGAGTCACTCAGTATGAACACTCATCATTTCTTTTTATGCTATCCGCTGTGTGATGCTGGTATGGCTTCTCCTTGCACCCCTTGCTCATGGGTGTCTATAGCTGTTAAAACTTCATGTCTGGTTTTGGTTGTAATACTGAAGGATGGAGAAAAAAAAGGGTTCTGTTTTGGTAGGTCACCAGAGTCCAGGGTGCCTCATTCTCTGCAGTGTTCACTACAGAAGCATTGTTCTGAAACCACTTATCTATCTCCATCTTAGCTCCTGAAATACTGTACAGCCTTTTAACTGCTTCCTGCAACTCAGCCACCTGACATAGCAGATCATCAACCTGTGCACACCTTATGCAGGTTCTTAACCTTTTCTCCAGGAGAAGGGTCTCAGCACTCTTTGCAACCTGTGGTCTGCACTAAAGTCTTCTTCCTTACCAGTTCTATCTGGGTGAAAGCATCGGACATTTCAAGAGCTTGCTCTGTAAAAACACTGGTTTTAACTCTGAGGTGAGTGAAAACCATTACGGCAGAGACCAGAAGCACTTTCCTGGGCTGTGGGCCTACAAGCAGGGTGCAGGACCCTGCCTGCACACCCTCACATGAGAACCACTTGCTTGTGTTCTTGAGGGCTGTTCAAATCTGCCTTGGTTGCTTCCAAGCCTCATTAACCTTAGTACGGTAAAGACATGAGAGACTCCTGCCTTTTCAATCATCCCACCATTCAAAGTCAGTTCATAAAATGATTTTGGAAACACACAGACAGACTATATTTACAACGTATGTTATTTGAAGCAGATATTGTGACTCATGCCACATGTTAGCACTGAGTCAGACACCACCCCTTTATCAGGGGGCATTTCAGAGAAAGTTCATTTTGCAGATTTGAAGTCATCCATATACCCTGTGTGCCTAATATGTCATTTGAACTTGCAAGAAAAAAAATCCCTTTTAATATGTACATTCTAAAAGATATTCTTTCTCTCACTTAAAACATGGCTCTCTGGCTAATGAAGTGCTGCCAAATGATCTGCTATGTTGTAAATGGGGCATACAGAGGTGGACAAGATAATTACATTATTTATCAAGTGACTTTTCAATCAAAGTCAAGGAGTCTTACAAAACTATAGTTGAAGTGGCAAAAAGATCTTGGTGTGCTTGAGAAAAACAATTTATAAAGTAGGCTCAATTTTTTGTTAGAGAGAAAATATGAGTAGTCCATTGAAATGAGCTGAATATTTTTATATTTATATAATTATATATAAACATGCAAATCTATTTTTATACATCCATTTCTGTCTTTCCAGATACATTTCTATAAAGGTCTGAATTTAAAAACATACGGAACACTGATAATATCAATGAATGTATGTTAAAAAAGTGTGGATCCTCGTTCATTGCATTCAAACTGAGTTTTATATCTCAGAAGATTTTCTCAACTTCTTCTGACTCAGATTTCTTCAAATCTGGGACCAGACTAGTGGAGTCCGTTATACAGTCACAGATCAGGTGAGAGTATGACCTGAATAAGCAGACAACCAGCATACAGATTAAAAAAAGATTACCATAATATATCCCTTAATGTTAAATTGTAATATCATAGAAGCATAGTTTCCATTTCTGCAGTGGATGGCAATCTGTCACACCTAGCAATCTCATAAATAAAACTCTGCTTTCAGGGGTTTTGCATTCTTTTTCAGCTTTTGAGTGAACTACAAATATATGTATGTACATACATAAGAGTCCAAATAGGATAAGAAAACAGCAATTTGGATAAATAAACTAGCAATCTCTTCATAAATATTATTCCCCTTCCCTGCTTGCTATCATTTTCCCCTTTTTATTTCCTTTTTCTGACTGTCATTGCTGAGTCACTGCAGGTTCCCCAATGGACTGCCACTGACTGTACTAACAAGCTCCAATTGTTGTTGATAGCAACACCAAATTCAGGCAAGGCAGGTCCTGGGATGGTATTGGTATGCCCAGAGAAGGTCAGTTCACCTGCTCCAGCCTAACCACATTTACAAGCAACTGTTCTTTCATTGGATAAGGAACAATCTTATACAGAAATGGGCAGGCAAGACCAGGTTTTGGAACTTCAGGTCTCTGCTGTTTCTGCCTGCATATACATAGTGTAGTTGTAAAATATCTGCTACTCAAGAGAGCTCCTTAAGGAACAAGCTTATCTCCTTCTACAACTCTTAGCATCTGCAGAGATGTACAAAGCTCCTAAGATTGTAGATATACTCAGTGCAATATGATACAGTTTTTATACTCAAGCAAAGTGTATCTATGGCACTGTATAAAGCAAAAACAATGACACAGGACAAATATTATGGTTAGAGACCTGACCATCCCCTAAGTTTAGGGAAACATAAAGTAAGGAAACTTTATAACTGAAAGGTAAATTCACATCTAAAAAGGGCAGTGAAGCTGGTGAAGAGTTTAGAGCAGTAGTCTTATGAGGATCAGCTGAGGGAACTGGGGTTGTTTAGTCTGGAGACAAAGAGGCTTAGGAGGGATGCTATTGCTCTCTATAACTACCTGAAAGGAGGTTGTAGTAAGGTAGGTGTTCTTCTCCCAAGTAACAAGTGATAGGGTGAAAGGAAACAGCCCCAAGTTATTCCATTTAAGGGAAGTTTAGCTTGGATATTAGGAAAAAATTTTTCACTACAAGGGTTGTCAATCACTGGAACAGGCTGCCCAAGGAAGTGGCTGAGTCACCATCCCCGGAGGTATTTAAAAGACGTGTAGATGTGGTGCTCAGGGACATGGTTTAGTGGTGGATTTGCCAGTGTTAGGTTAGCGGTTGGACTCAATGATCTCAAGGGCCTTTTCCAACCTAAATGATTGTATGATTTTGTACATAAAAGCAAAATATCTGGGTTGCACTCATAGCTGATGAGACATAAGAACTGAATCTGTCATATCTGTATCACAGAATGCAAACCTTCTGGAATCTCACCTTCTGTTGCATATGCCTGAGGATGAGTCATTCACAATTGTTACACTTTGGAATTTGTATTGGACAGCCATGTTGCTATAAGATGACTGTAAGTCACACAAGCAATGAAAAGAATTCATGGAAGCAAAAAGATTAGTGATGAAAACATATTAATCTTTAAAATTGCATCTTGAATTAAAAAACAATAAAATGTGAGTCCTTAAGTATTATACAGACAGTGGTTAATTTTAAAAAATCTATTAATAATTAAATGTCATGACAGTCCAAAATTCTACTGGACTCTAACATTAATTTCTATACAAGCAAACGTTAGGGAGCTTGTGTCTAATAATACAGATGCAATTACAAATTCCCTAAATCTACCTAATTCAACTAAAAAGTAACAACTGTTTACCTTAGCAGAAACAGAGCTCCTGATGATGGAAACTTGTCACAAGGCCACAGCCTCCTGCTCTATAAGAGGTTCCATTAATTCAGAATTTATCTAGCAGCTGAAACTATAATTTCATGCTACTGATGTCATCCTTCTATTAACTGAGAAACAATACACCCGGGGATGAAATAATCAGTAATCACTCTTCTAACAGCATGAAAAAATTCTCACTGTACTTTCTAGATTGATGTCAAGCAATGGGAAGACACAGGTCATGGTGTAAACCCAGCCAGAAACCAAGTACCACATAGCAGCTTGCTCACTTCTTTCCACTCTCTCCCCAAGGTAGGATGTGGAAGAGAATCAGAAGAGTGTAAAACCTGTGGGTTGAGATAGGAACAGTTAAATAATTGAAATTAAGTAAAACATAATAATAGAAATAATGCTGACAATAACAATACCGATAATGACAGGGAACAACAACAACAACAAAAAAGATAAATGAGAATTCAGAAAACCCAAGTGATGCCCACCACTTACTGGCCAATACCCAGCCCGACCTGAGCAGTGATTGGCCCCTTCTGGGTGACTTCCCCCCAGTTTATATATTCGGCATGATGTGCTGTGGTATGGAATATCCCATTGGCTAGTTTGGGTCAGGTGTCCTGCCTCTGCTTCCTCCTGGCTTCTTGTGCCTCCCCTTCCTGGCAGAGCATGAGACTGAAAAGTCCTTGATCAGGCTAAGCATTAGTGACAACTAAAAACATTGGTGTGTTATCAGCGTTGTTCTCAGACTAAAGCCAAAACACAGCAGTGTACCAGCTATTAGGAAGAAAAATAACTCTATCTCAGCTGAAACCAGGTCAACATAGTACTAATATAATCAGGGATGAGGCAGTATTACCACCAAGCTGATCTAAACCTTTCTTTGCAAACCCCTATTTCCATTCTGTTTCTTTAATCCAAAGAAATAGTGTACAATAGTGTTAGAGTGAACTGATATAAAAAACCAAGATGTGGCAAATACTCCCAAGCTTCTTCAGGAACTTTTCACTTTACTTCACCTCTGCATTATCAAGTGAAAGACAACATTTTCGTTACCTTTCTTCTGAATGTGAATGAGGTAAGGCATTTTCTTCTGGGTTCTGCTCTGCCTCCCTGCTTGAAGGATTGATTGCCGATTGGACGTTTCCTTAAATGGCCTAGCAGACATTATGAGAACTTTCCTGTATTTTGAATCTACATATATTACGTGAAGTCCCCGTTCTAATAACCCTGTGGTTTCTGTTAGATCACCAGTTTACTATAATCATGTCAAGTCACTTCATACCAAGTGCATGGAGAGTTCATAGGCTTGTCATAGGTAAGAGTCAACAACATCAGAGGTGGTAGTGAAAGGTACAAACAGGACTGTAATCTGCCTGGCAGAGGCAGTAATCCTTCTATGCTGCTCAGCCTGAAACAGCTGATAGGTAAGGACCAACTGAAGAGAGTAATTGGAAACAAAACAGTAATGAGCAAAAATCGACCATTGTCGGTCAATTGCTGAGGTGAGTAGCTCAAGAGAGGACACCTTCAACACCGGAGCAGGGAGGAGATCAGCGTCCAGGAGCCTCTACTCAGAGCAGCCAAAGCCACCGAGGGAGCCTCAGGTCCTCGACAGGCCTTGCCCAGGAGCCGGCAGCTCAGCTGATGCGAGCAGGGACTCACAGGGAGCGGAGCCACGAGGAGCAGCACCAGCCCTGACTGGGTAAAAACCTGCCCCTGGGAGAGTGAGTGACCAGAAGCGCAGCGAACAGGGCGGGCAAACAGGATGGGTCGAGGCAGTTAGCGCGGGCAGGCGAGCGGGATGGTGAGTACTCGCCATATGACCAGGGCCCGGTCTGGGAGCTCTGCTCTGGCTTCCCCGGTGGTGGCCAGCGTAGGCACCCAGACAGAGCCGATGAGAGGGGAGGCTGCAGTGCAGAGCTCAGAGTGTAGAGAGTGCCTGCACTGGTCTTGTGAGGGAACAGTGCCAAAGGGTCAGGGCTGCAGTCGGTGCAGGTCTACTGGGGGCTGGTGGAGCTGATCTGACAAAGATGAGGAAGAGTGGTTTTGGTAGGAGGCTTGCCAGGCTGGTCAAGGTCTCTTTAAACTAGATGTGTTGGGGGAGGGGGGCATTGTTTCATCCCAACACACCCAGTCAGTTGCCAGCACCTACAATAAATGCTCAGAACAATGCAGAGATATTCCAGTCGCTCCAGCCAATAAGCTGGCTTCATTTGGAGCTCGGCTCAGACGCCTCTATACAAATGCCCGTAGCACGGGAAACAAACAAGAGGAATTAGAGATGTGTGCACGACTGTGGGAGTATGATATAGTAGGCATCACAGAAACATGGTGGGATGGCTCCTACGACTGGAGTGCTGGAATGGAAGGTTACAGGCTCTTCAGAAAAGACAGGCCTGGCAGGAGGGGAGGGGGAGTTGCTGTTTATGTTAGGGATAGGCTGGAGAGTATGGAACTGTGTCTGGGGACGGGTGAGCAGTCAACAGAGAGTTTGTGGGTCAAGGTTAAAGGGAGAACAGCGATGGGGGACATTACTGTGGGGATCTGTTACAGACCGCCTGATCAAGAGGACTCTGTGGATGAAGTGCTCTATAGGCAGATAGGAACAGCCTCACACTCACAGGCCCTTGTTCTCATGGGAGACTTCAACCACCCTGACATCTGTTGGAGTGAAGGTACAGCCCGGCACAAGCAATCCAGGAGGTTCCTCGATTGTGTGGAAGACAACTTCCTTCTGCAAGTAATAGAGGAGCCGACAAGGAGAGGTGCCGTGCTTGACCTTGTGCTCAGGAACAGGGAAGGGCTGATTGGAAATGTGAGGCTCCAGGGCAGCCTTGGATGCAGTGACCACGAGATGGTCGAATTCGAGATCCTCGGGACAGTGAGAAGAGCGTGCAGCAAGCTCACTGCCCTGGACTTCAAGAGAGCAGACTTTGGCCTCTTCAGGAACCTGCTTAGTAAGGTTCCATGGAATACAGCCCTAGAGGGCAGGGGGGCCCAAGACTGTTGATGGTTATTCAAGGATCACTTGCTCCAAGCTCAGGAGTGTTGCATCCCAATTAGAAGGAAATACAGCAGGAGGGCCAGGAGACCTCCTTGGATGGATAAGGAGCTGCTGAGGAAAATTCAAAGGAAAAAAGAGGCTTATAGAAGGTGGAAGCAAGAACAGGCAGCCTGGGAAGAATACAGGGATGTTGTCCGGGAAGCCAGGGACCAGGTTAGGAAAGCTAAGGCCCAGTTAGAATTGAACTTGGCTAGGGATGTCAAGCATAATAAGAAGGGATTCTATAGGTACGTAGCGGGTAAAAGACAGACTAGAGACAATGTAGGCCCTCTCCAGAAGACATCGGGAGAACTGGCTACCCTGGGTTTGGAGAAGGCTGAGGTTCTTAATGACTTCTTTGCTTCGGTCTTCACTGGCAAAGGCTCTGACCGCACCACCCAAGTCTTGGAAGGCGGACGCAGGGACTGTAAGAATGAAGACCCTAGGCCCACTGTAGGAGAGGATCTGGTTTGAGACCATCTTAAAAACCTAAACGTACACAAGTCCATGGGCCCTGATGAAATCCATCCGCAGGTCCTGAAGGAGCTGGTGAATGAAGTTGCTAAGCCACTGGCCAGCATATTTGAAAAATCATGGCAGTCAGGTGAAGTTCCCGACGACTGGAAGAAGGGAAATATAACCCCGATTTTCAAGAAGGAAAACATTGATGACCCGGGGAATTACAGACCAGTCAGTCTCACCTCTGTGCCTGGCAAACTCTTGGAGCAGATTCTCCTGGAAGGCATGCTAAGGCACATGAAAAACAAGGAGGTGGTTGTTGACAGCCAACATTGCTTCACTAAGGGGAAATCCTGCCTGATCAGTTTGGTGGCCTTCTATGAGGAGGCTACAGAACTGATGGACAGGGGCAGAGCAGTTGATGTCATCTACCTGGACTTGTGCAAAACATTTGACACTGTCCCACACGACATCCTTGTCTCTAAATTGGAGAGACATCAATTTGATGGGTGGAGCACTCGGTGGATAAAGAACTGGCTGGATGGATGCACGCAAAGAGTTGTGGTCAATGGCTCGATGTCCGCCTGGAGACCGGTAAGGAGTGGTGTCCCTCAGGGATCGGTATTGGGACCGGTCTTGTTCAACATCTTTGTTGGTAACATGGACACTGGGATTGAGTGTGCCCTCAACAAGTTTGCCGATGACACCAAGCTGTGTGGTTCGGTTGATACGCCGGAGGGAAGGGATGCCATCCAGAGGGACCTCGACACGCTTGTGAGGTGGGCTGATGCCAACCTGATGAAGTTTAACCATGCCAAGTGCAAGGTCCTACACCTGGGTCGGAGCAACCGCAGGCACAGCTACAGGTTGGGCAGAGAAGAGATTGAGAGCAGCCCTGCAGAGAAGGACTTGGGGGTGTTGGTCGATGAAAAAATGAACATGAGCCGGCTTCAGTGTGTGCTCGCAGCCCAGAAAGCCAACCGTATCCTGGGCTGCATCAAAAGGAGCGTCATCAGCAGGTTGAAGGAGGTGATCCTGCCCCTCTGCTCTGCTCCCGTGAGACCCCACTTGGAGTATTGTGTGCAGTTCTGGTGTCCTCAACATAAAAAGGACATGGAACTGTTGGAACAAGTCCAGAGGAGGCCACGAGGATGATCAGGGGACTGGAGCACCTCCCGTATGAAGATAGGCTGAGAAAGTTGGGGCTGTTCAGCCTGGAGAAGAGAAGGCTGCGTGGAGACCTCAGAGCAGCCTTCCAGTATCTGAAGGGGGGCTATAGGGATGCTGGGGAGGGACTCTTCATCAGGGACTGTAGTGACAGGACAAGGGGTAACGGATTCAAACTTAAATGGGGAAGTTTAGATTGGATATAAGGAAGCAATTCTTTACTGAGAGGGTGGTGAGGCACTGGAATGGGTTGCCCAGGGAGGTTGTGAATGCTCCATCCTTGGTGGTGTTGAAGGCCAGGTTGGATGACGCCTTGGATGACATGGTTTAATGTGAGGTGTCCCTGCCCATGGCAGGGGGGTTGGAGCTAGGTGATCTTAAGGTCCTTTCCAACCCTAACTATTCTATGATTCTATGAAAAAAGGAGGAAAAAATTCTCCTTGAAGAAATTTGTATGGCATTGGGATTGTTTAGATGGGAGAAAACTGGGGAGGAAGCACTGCAGCAGTGCTTTAGAAAAATAATGTTTGTCCCTCTTAGATATGTTATGAAGAATATTATATATTTAAATAACTTCCTGGTGGTAAAGATAGTCAGGCTCTGAATGAATTGCCTTTCAAGACTTGGAAACTGACATCAGAAATAACACCTTTCAATAGGAAACGAGTAAGATTATGAAACAATACTCAAAACCAATACTTCCTTTGGCTAACTCTTTGTCAGTTTAGAATTCTGGATGTAGTCACCATTTTCTCCAACTGAATTAATATTTTCTCTTGCAACATCTGAGCTTTCACACACTATCTATCATGGAATACCAGCTGGGTGAATATATCCCAGCTTATCTTTGGTAGAACCACACAACTCATCCCAAGGTATAGTGAAGAGGAGGTCTGCAGCAGCAAACACCACAGGTCACTTCTCACTGGTATTACTGGTGGCATTTCTGGTGGCATTTCTTGCAAGATAAAGAATACCATCAGCAGTTTGTAAGCAACAAAGGAGAAAGGATTTCTCCCCTTCACCGGGAGGTGTGATTATTAAGTGGTTCTGAACACCAGTAAGTCAAGCTCTGACACTGCAGCATAAGCTATTCAACCATTAACCAGTTTTCTTCCCATCTGATTCTGCCCAGACCTCATGAACCTGCCACCCCAGAGCCTGCTGTCTACTTTACCAAATTTATCTGAAGGATGAGCAACTGAGGAGACATCCATCAGGTTGAGGCAGTCTGGGTGGGAGGCTAGCTGTCCTTAGAGAGGCTATGAATGATGATGGAGCTAAATTTGGAGGGGTAAATTCTTCTGATGTGACAAATAATCATGCATGAGGTATGTATTGTTGGCTCTTAACTGAGAATGACACCAACATGTAGTGGGAGTGTTGTGATAGAGATGCACTGAGCCGGGTGCCCGAAAACTCAACCATGTCAGCTGGATTACAGTCAGCACTCCAAAGGCAAAGCACCAGTTGTTAATCTTTGCATATAGGAAGATTATTGTTACCAGCTCTAGCTCATTTTCAGCATCACCAAGGATGTGACAGAGATAGTCATAAGGCAGGAGATAGGGGCCAATTACATTTAGCCTTTGTGGAATAGCCTTTCGTTTAGGATTGTCTGTTGTTGCCATGATGAGTTGCAGTCCTCCTCTTGCCTTAGAATTTGCAAGGTAAGGCTCATTTGCCTTGATGTTCATGCAACAGTAAAGGGAGTTCTTCATAGTTTCATACATTTATCAGAAGCCTCGGAAATGTTTAGCAAGGAAAAATTAAAAAAAAAAAAATAAATAAGAAAACCCCAAAGAATTTGCCCCTTCACTTTGGATTCCTTCAAAACCTCAATCAGAGTGCAACACAGATAAGCATTATTCTGTATTCTGAAACACTGCACAACTAAGCATCAGCACCTTGTGATAACACTCCTAAATAGTAGTGCCATGCACTGCTGGCTTGTTGGCAGTGCACGCTTCCAAAAACCGTTTCACAGCGTCCTGATCCAACAATTCACTAATGTCCACGCTGATGCCTATTAGAATATCGTACTTCATGCTCTGCATTGTACAATGCCATACTTCTTGAGGCAAGCATATGACTGCTACCAGTGTGTTATGCCTTAGCATCTTTCTTCTTTTCTGTGAGGCTTAGAGAGTTTAACTTCTGTTTTGTTTGTACAGTATGCAGTTTGGCTTATGCACTTACTTTTGGCTACTCTGAACAAATTCTCAGGGTTATTTATGCTTCAGTGTAAGTGGTTTAGTATGTTCTGCTAAGCTTTTTTTATCCTTAGAGATTCCTGTTCTACTACTCTAATTCTCTCTCAGCACCTCAATCTTTTCCTTTGCTTTTATTTACTCTAAAGTGTAGTCTGCACAGTGTGATTCTGTTCAGATTACGTACTAGCATGAGTTCTCGAGAGGGTGGTGAGGCACTGGAACAGGTTGCCCAGGGAGGTTGTGAATGCTCCATCCTTGGTGGTGTTTAAGGCCAGGTTGGACAGAGCCTTGGGCAACAAGGTCTAATGTGAGGTGTACCTGCCCATGGCAGGCGGGTTGGAATTAGCTGATTTTAAGGTCCTTTCCAACCCTAACTATTCTATGGTTCTATGATTCTATGATCCTATGGTTCTATGATTCTATGACAGTCTGTTAAGAAACTGTCCCTAATAAGTTCTCCCAAATCATGATAGAGCTGCTTGTATACAACACTGTTACTTTTCTAGGCTTTCTGGGGAAAATGTGCTGTCTTTATGAATTATGGTTAGTTCCTTTAAAAAACATTTTTTCCTTTGTAATACTTTGCTTTCTTTTGCTGAAGTAAAAAAGATTTGGCTGGTTTTTTCTGCCTCCTTTCTAAAATTAAATGCAAGCACGAAAATACTAATTCTCTAATAATGAGTTTTCTTTGCTTGGATAGGATAATGGGAAGGTTTCTCTCCAGATATTGAATTTCATTAAAATTTCAGAAATGTAGGTTTTATTCTTTTATGATATTCAGCTAATATTCACTATCAGTTCTAAAAATTTGTAGGGAACAGTTGTATCCACACAGAGATCTCATTTCTTTAAGTAACCAGGCTAAGTATGCAGTGTCTGCCCCATGAGCAGAGCTGATGAAAGAGAAGGAAGTTAATAGGGAGGAGAGCACAGCCAGGATATAAAACTGTGTGGGGGATTTTTTTTCACCTTCATTTCCCTTGATCAGTTGAGCTTTTTTCTCATTACAGGTGTAATGAGAGGTGGTGCCACTTATTCTGTGTTAGGAGCAGTAATCCCAGCACACAATCCCAGTGACTGGCAGATTTAAGCAGGAGATAGACTGGCACAGAAAATTCTGACATCTTGATAACTATTTTCTTCCTCAGAATTACAGCCTTAAAAGAAAGACCTTGGCACTTTTGACCTACAATGGCACAAGATCTCACCAGGGAGACTAAACAAGCTACAGTATCCCTCAGGAGAGTAGGAACTACTTCCCATTGTGGAAAGACCAAGAGTCTCACATCAAACTTGCCTTTTTCTCCTTCCCTGTTACTCAGGGAACCACTCTTGCCCTACCATTTCCCATATGTCCCATCTCCACTTCTTCCCTCCCTTGGGTACCTATACAGCCTGCCTGAGTCCCACACTGCTTGGCAAGACCTGTCATATCCTAGCCAGCACAACATTTTTGGCACAGTATTAACACAAGCCACAACAAGCAACTTTCTTTGTGCTAACTGCCTTCACTCCCCTCTGCTCCTGTCCTTCCTTCTTCTAATTCTTCATCAAAATACCTTCAGGCCCCTCAGCCCCTTAACAATCATCTAAAAAAGAGGGAAGCTATGGGTTTGGAAGTGAAAACTGGCAAAATGTAATTAAGCAGCTGCCAATGATGTCTGCTTTCTATTCTCCAAGCAGCTGCATCATGCATTCTTGCTCTTCTTCCTCCATCTCTCCCTTTCTGCCCTATAATCTGCTGTGATCTATTAGGCTGGAAGCTGTAGTTAATGTTCCTCATCAAGGCAGAGCCTGTTGGCTTTGTACTTAAGTATTGCTGAGACGATTTGAACTGTCCGTGTGAATATGGAGTGCGTGGCTCTCTTAGGGGTCCCCCACACAGGCAGACATCAAGCCTGCTGCCCTATTACACAGCGGTACATCTGTAGGTGGCTGTGTAAGTGAGCCTGTATAATAGTTTGGCGTTATTTTTTAAACATCACAAATTTTAGCTCCTTTCTTCATGTGCTAACAGGTATTCTTTTGCCTCTAAGGCTATCATTAATTTGTAATTTCAATACTGTATTGTGTTCCTTGTTCATCTAATTGGGTTCATCTTGTTTAGCTGTCTTCTCTCTGCTTCTAATACTAACTTGCTATTTTTAACATTGGAGAAGCCTTTCATACAGCCAAATTACCAATTTTACATAATCTCTAGTTGTCTTTTTCCAGTGTTACCTGTTGCACTTTAATTATGATGAACTAAGAGAACACGTATAATTACATAGAGTATCAGTTATCTCCACAATGTGTTGTTCTAACTGTTGTCTTTGAACTATTCAGATATTGTACTGGGTATTTACCCAAGCCTTCTGTGTGTTGACAGTAAAATTGCAATATTGTAGTGTATAAAGCACTACTCCACAAATGTATCATACTATAATGCAGAGATAGTAAATTAAGAAAACTCTAAGGCGACTACCATCATTCTCTTTTACCATAGGTCAAACAAACTAGAGAATTCAAGAACTACACAGCATTTATATGTTTAGTTTTGAATTTTGGTTGGCTCTTTTTTTTCATTAGTTACTTATAAAAAAAAAAACAAACACAACTTGGTTTATATAAAGCTGTAGATAAGAAATTTCAGATACCTAAAATTATCCCCGCAGCCATTTTCAGTTTCAGCTGAGGTAAACAACTGATAAACTGGAAAATCAAATGAACTCCTGCACATTCTAATCTTCCCTCTGAGAAAGTGGATGAATCTGCTCAGGATCCAGGGTTGAAGTACTCAGGTTGGGAAGATAAAGATTTAGATTTGAGCCTTCCCTCATGCAGATACTCTTCTCAAGGCACTGATGAACTTAATGCCAAAGGACAGTTTCCTCTTTGTGTAAGAGGGTTGTTACATTCCACCATAGAAATGGTCATCAAATTTGTTCATATCTGAGCACAGTCAGAGTTAAAAGAAGAGGTAAAAAGCATCTAATTTCAGATGATCTCAATCCTTGCAACCCTGGATACGATAGCGACGGACATTATGCAAAACTCATTAGTTTACATACATTTGCTTTCTGAGTAACTGTAAGCAGCTGAATGCATGAAGTTACCTTCCTCCCAGAGCTGTGATTTACTTAGATCCCATTTTGCTCAGCAACTCCTTTCTTCCACCTCAAATAGTTCTGGCTTCTCCACTGCATGAGTAACTGCCTTGTTGAGATGGGGTTAATGAACTGCATTTTGGGTTTGAAAAGTTGTTCTTGCACACCCCATTTCTGCAGTCAATATTAGAACAGCAAAGCATCAAAGAACTCATATTGCTGATAACTGACCATCTCTTCTGCGAAGTCATGGGTATAACTGTAGTTTTAGAATATAAGCCTTAAAGAAAAACTGCTTTACATGTTATGTTTTTAAAAACAGATATTAAGCATGCAATATTTGACCATTAGAACTGATTTCACACTAGGGCTGTAACTCACGTAAACACTAACATTGGAGTCCCAGCTGAGCTGTTGTCCTCTGTTTTGCACTTCGAAGAACAAAAGCCAGCTAATGGCTTCCCATATATCTTTTTACAGCAATAGACTTTCTCTGAATAAACAGGCTGCTGGAAAATATAAAATCAAGCAGCTGCATACTAAATACCAGCAGCTGCAGAAGCGCCTTGCTGAGCCACTGATGGTATGTGCGACTTACTTTATGTAGAGTTGCTTGGGAAGGAGATTTGTTAGGCAGACAGGCTACAAACAGAAAGAGAAACATTTTCCTTCCTGGTCTTTTTAAATCCCCTCTCCCACATCCTTTCATGGCTCATTTTAATTTTTCATGTTAAACAATGTCAGGAATTCATATGATAATACCACTTACATAAAATCTATAGAGTTTCTCAAGTCCTCCCTTGTCTGGGAAATCCCACCCTCTCCTCAAAAGCAGACATACATTGGAGTTGCGTCTTTTGAAACTTGTATGCATGCAGTCTGTCTGTGATGGTGATGGCTGTCTTGCATACAAGGATTTGTCAGGGCCAGCAGACACAATTCGCCCATGGTTGGGGAGAGGAGCTGCATGTCCCACCTGCAAAGGACAGGATCACTCTATTTGCAGCCCAGGGTTCCAAATTGCAGCAGCTCAAGGCTGCAGTGAACAGGTCCTGCCATTGCTGAAAAGGAGCATGAGAGACAGTGATTGTTTCAGGCCCCATTGCTTTATTGTCCATCAAAGTGCTCCCTGACAAATAGCAGCCATGGGAGGACTCTCAAAGACCTGCTACATACACAAAAATCACATATTTCAGATATTTACAATAATTTGATAATTGATAATATTTCCCAGTTTTAGGATTTTAGGGAATGTCAAACCTGCTATAGGTGAGTCACCTTAAATAGTCTTTAACTCAAGATAGGCTATTAAACAAGCAACTCCCCAAATTCAAAACAAGACAATGCAATACAAAAAGGGATATAAAGACACAAGCAGACTGAATCAAAAGGGAATACATTTCTGAAGATTTAGATCAGATTTAAGGGAATCTCTTGCTTTGAGCAGTTCAGCTAACAAGCTTCCCAGCTGAGGATTTCTCACACAACTTGCATTGTCTTTACAGAAGAGATTCAGCATCTGAGACACCCCCTGGCTAACCCCCTGAGTAGATCTTCTCTATAGATAAATCCTTACTTTTCATAAAAACCTTTAAGTGGCTTCCAGGCTTTAGATGTTGTCATGTTCTCCAGCACCAGCGGAGACAATTTGCTATGTAAATTTGATCCAATAATGTATTAATCAAAATCAGAAATCTGGGAGTGATAAATCCAGTGAATCCTCCAGAACCCAAATTAAGATACTGACAGATTTGATCCCTTCAATCCAGTTTTTCAGTGAGGGAAGCTTTTGCCAGCTCTATCAGAAGGCCATGTCCTGTCTCTGCCCTAGAAGTGCTCCTTACTGATTTGTGGTGGAAGGACTGGGAAGCTGGTAAGATGTCCAGGGCACCACAGTGGAAAACAGCACTGCAGCTGCATGTGAACCTGGGCTGAGCTGACCATGTCAGACTTCGAGCTGTGCTGAACTCAGATTACTAACAGGTGAAAAATTCTCTGATAGCTAGACCATCCAAATCAAATTCAAATGGTTGGAAAGCACAATATGAGTCCAAAGCATATTACACATCTACTGATCCAGACCTGGTGAATATTTTCACAGTGTCACATTCTTATCTGGCCAAAGTGGAACAGAGATGCGTAAGTAGGAGAGGCAGACACAATACCAATGTGGAAGTAACAGGAAAAAAGTTTGCTATGCTGTTAAGGCATCAATTTGCCTCCCCAGTTTACCAGTCGTTACATTTCGCCCTAGAACAAGAAGATGCAATCAAGAGAGTTTTGCCTAATATATTTGTCTAAACCGTTTCTGAAGTGATGACACTGAGTTCCTCTACACAATTAGCTTAAACAAATAGGCTTTTAAAATGAATGAACCATTTTATCCTTGACCTCCTGAGAGGGATTAAGTATTATAGTCATACCTAATAAGAAGAAACCTAATAGGTTTATTCATGTAATACAAAAATCTCTGCTAATTTTTATGTAGTTTCCCAAGGAGAGTAAACAGACACATACCAAAAAACAAAAAAACCAAACCAAAAAACAGTGGTATAATCAGACATACAGAAGTCAAGAATTTAGCTTAATTCCCACAAAAAGACTGACTCTTGTGAACCTTTTACAGCCTCAATACTTCCACCTGATCTCTCAGGGTGGAATGTCCCTGCACCCTTTGTTCTGGCATACAATGAAACCCCAATTAGGAGGCTTTCCTTAAGTGAGATAAGCACTAATTAATAAATGTGAAGAGGAAATTGAGATGGCATGAGTGTTTTAAAAGATATCTGTAAAAGAACAAAAACTCTATCTGTTTTCCTCAAAACTTTACCTCTCACAATGTAGAACAACACCTTTTATATACTGGTATATAGAAAGACTTGATTTGTGTACACCACAGCATAGTGAAATCATGTTACAAGAATGTGCATTCTAACTCAAGATCATTTAAGATCAACATTTCTAACACAGGCAACCAGGTTAATCCTTTACAGAATGCCTTTATTTCTTCAGGAGTTTTCTATTTGTCTTCAGTGTTGTTGCTAGTAGCAGGAAGTAAAATCTTCTAACATTTTTCCAAATCTTCCAAATACTTCTTGCCCATTAATCTACCTTATATAATCTAAAAATATTATACCTTTAAGGTGTCTTGCCAGTGCTCATGTTCAAGACCGCCAGAGTGCCAGCCAAAGGAGAGGAAATATTCTGGATTTATAGTACAAATATGATCAAAACAGGCCCTACCTTCTATTCATACTTCATTTATTCCCCATAGCTGCACTGAATCTGAGCCAAACTCTACCTACCAACATTTCAAGACTGTAAATTAGCAAGAGGCAAGTAGTTTTTGCTGTTAGACTTTTCCTGGATCCTAAAGCAAAGTTTCTGTGCAATGTCAATTTCAAAGTTTTATTTCAACTTAAGAAACAAAAACTACTATGCTAAGGACAATGACAAGTAAGAAACATTCATAGACAGAAAGAAGCTGAGCTTCAGAATCACATCAGGCTGATTTATAGCATTTACCTAACAGTGATGTCTACTGGGTAGTCACAGATAATAATGCAAGTCTGCCAAAAAGGAGACTATTAAAATGTGCTCCTCCCCAAGTGCAGTTCTTCACAATCTCTTTTTCTGCCTGTCAAATCTTGTAATTGTCAGATTTGTTAACTTAAGAAGATACAGAAGTCATATAACATTCAGCTATGAAAACAATAATGAAGATAATGGCATTACTTGATAATTCCCAGATCATTTTGTGGAAGAAAAAGCTCAGGTAAAATGCAACGATTCAGTGAAGATTTTGATTTGGAGTCAGATATTCACAATAATTCAAGGTTCAATGAATAAACACATGGTACTTCTACCCCAGTCATCACATGGAGTATAGGAACATGAGGACTGTTGAATAGACTTGCCTTGTCCAGTTTTTACCATCCACTTTTCAGGATCTTTTGTCCTCCATCTATGAATAAAAAGAAGCATTTCATTGTGCTGCTGTGATTTTCTCCTGGAAGTTTTCATCACCAAGGGAACTGAATAAGTATGTTAACCTAAGGGTGACTCTAAACCATCATACATATCAGCTGATGTTTTGACAAGGCATCATCAAACTGATGTAATGGAGTATCCTACCCTCATCTCCATTCCCTTACTCACCAGTCTGACAGTTTCTTTCTGAATCTGGAGACAAAGCACTAAGTCTCTGCACCCAAGCTATAAAAATTAAAACATAAACTATACCTGAGAATGGTACATTAGACTTGTCTGCTTCCAGAAAATTATCACCAGCCAATTCTTCATCCTCTAATCAGAGACATGTGTACTCTCTGCTCTGGTCTGGCTCAGTAAGGCCATCTCTATATTCTTTTTCTCCTTTTTCCCAAATGCTGCGAAATTTAGCCTTTGTAAATGTCTGTCCAATTAGAGCATAAATGTACAAAGAATTACATATGAATTTTGCTTTTAAAGAAAGCAACACCTTGCAATATCAGCCACTTTCCTCTGCACAGTTGCTATGAGAATATCAAAACATCTTCTCCAAGTCCATTCTCCTGGCCAACACATCACATTAAATGAAGGGTGCTGTTTGTCTGTTAAAACTCAGCAGTGCTAAACACTTTTTTGTTCTCTATTAAAGCCCTGACAAGTGGTTGAATGATATAGACAAAGGCAAGAGAATCTGGACAGAAGAGAGGAGCAAAGAAAGGGAGACTCTTTTCTGCTATCACCTTGCCTCCTTAGTACAGAAGACTACTCATAAATATGATTCCCTCTAATTTAAACTGTCATAGAGCCATCAGTGTCTTCATGCTAAATATGAATTTCCTGATAAACCACTCACTCATCTAAAATCCATGTATTGTTCATGTCACTAAATGGCTGCATAAAACAGCTTTTTTAATACTGGTGAATTAAGTGCTACAGGTGGTACAGTATTCCCACAGAGAAGATCTGAAATTTGTTACCTTAGCAACAAAAGCATGTTAATTTAATATGTATGTGTGTTTACTTTCACTTATTTCTTCAGATGTTTTACAGGTATGAAAATATACTGACAGATATTCCCAGTTTCTGAAACTGTGATTTTAGTGATTTAGTAAGAGTCAGGGTAGTTAATAATACCATGACTGGGTCACAAGGGAAAGTGTAGAGTCCTGCATCTGGGCAGGAACAACCCCAGGTTCCAATATAGGTTGGGGAATGACCTGTTAGAGAGTAGTGTAGGGGAGAGGGACCTGGAGGTCCTAGTGGATGGCAGGATGACCATGAGCCAACACTGTGCCCTTGTGGCCAAGAAGGCCAATGGCATCCTGGGGTGTATTAGAAGGGAAGTGGTCAGTAGGTTGAGAGAGGTCCTCCTTCCCCTCTACTCTGCCCTGGTGAGACCGCATCTGGAATATTGTGTCCAATTCTGGGCCCCTCAGTTCAAGAAGGACAGGGACCTGCTGGAGAGAGTCCAGCGCAGGGCAACTAAGATGATTAAGGGAGTGGAGTATCTCGCTTATGAGGAAAGGCTGAGGGAGCTGGGTCTCTATAGTTTGGAGAAGAGGAGACTGCGGGGGGACCTTATTAGTGTATATAAATATATAAAGGAGGAGTGTCATGAGGATGGAGCCAGGCTCTTCTCAGTGGCAAACAATGATAGGACAAGGGGTAATGGGTACAAACTGGAACACAAGAGGTTCCACTTAAACTTGAGAAGAAACTTCTCAGTGAGGGTGACAGAACACTGGAACAGGCTGCCCGGGGGGGTTGTGGAGTCTCCTTCTCTGGAGACATTCAAAACCCGCCTGGACACATTCCTGTGTAACCTTATCTAGGTGTTCCTGCTCTGGCAGGGGGATTGGACTAGATGATCTTTTGAGGTCCCTTCCAATCTCTAACATACTGTGATACTGTGATACATTGCTATTCATATCCAACTCAGCTAAGCAGAATCCTCTCAAACTGAGATGACCAGAGCCTGCTATAATTCCCAGCCAATGCAAATGGGATTTGTCCTTCATTGTGATTTCCAGATTATCTGTGTTTCAGATAAGGATGGTTCTGTGCTGGACCAAGATTTGCCAAAATCTGTATGGATCAGTTGTCAACAAAACATGAAAATACTGCTTCCAAATGTGCTATATTCCAGAACCTATAAAATGAATTTAATTTTAAAAGTATGTAAATTAACACTTTGATTTTGCACCTGGATTAAGAGTAAATGAAATATGTTAAGGAATTTATATCTATCAAAGCACCCATAGGGTTTCTGGGAGTTCATTCAACCCAACAACATAACTCAGCCTACAGATTATCTAATGATTCTTTCTAAAGGAGAAATTCTCTTATGTACCAACAGTTTCAGCCATATCTTAAATCAGAATTCACCCTGTATTTGAAGACATGTAATAAATCAACATATTTTAGCAGAAATATGTATGTTGCAAACATATCAATGTGTTTTAAAAATGTTGATCTTTTGTTTGCAACCCTGGTCAAAGCAAACTATTCCTTCTGTACTTTATAAGTAATATACTCTTTATAATTCATAAAGAATTTGCTATATTACTTTTTAATGTGAAAACATACCAAGACAATCAAGCTGTTTCAGATACTTCAATAAGTTATCTCTTATTGATAATAAGCATCTTTTATCACTCAGAGAGAGGAAGATGTGACATTGAAGGCAGAAGAAGCGTGTTGTCACCTGCAGCCCAGACCAAGTCAAATACAACTGAGCCCAAGACCCGTTTCTGCAGAGCACTGCATGGCCTTTGCTCACCTCTGTTGGAAAAATGTCACTGTGCTGTGGGAGGCATGTAAGCTAAACCACATAGGAAAATAAAAGAAAAACAAAACAAAACAAAGCAAGAAAGAAGGGAAATTGTTGAAATAATAATAGTAACTCAAGTGAGAAATAGTCACATGAAATGGCATAACCCCCTGAGAAAACATTGTCATCTCAGAAACTGATATTCACCAGATGAGCACATTGAATATGCAATGGAGACTCACACTCCCCACCTCACTGCTCACTGCCTAGCCAGCAAAGACTCCCAAAATGGCTATTCAGAAGTGAGTATTATAATGCTCAGCTTAGTACTATGCTACTCCTACCTCCTACTGTTGGGCATTTAAGGTCACCCCTGCTTGCAGGTCCGTGCACGTGGTGAAGGTGATAAACACTGCAAGTTCACTGTGGGGAGGGTAGAATTTCCCCAGCACTGCTGAACTTTTCCTGTTCTGCTTGTTACAACTCAATCCAATGGTGTTTTTTGCAAGTATATGGTACTATTATAAACTTTCCAGAAAAAATATTCTCAAACCAGGCACCACTCCACAAATTTTAGAACTAGGGCCATGTTTTTTGCTGCACTGGCTGTGTTGCAGCTGGCTTTTGGAACCTTGGCATCATCTGAGACCATAGTGTTATTGTGTCCCTGAGTTACCAGAGTGTCATTCTACCTAGTGCACTTTCATATGGTGCATATCAGCAACTCTGCCAGGAATTAGCATTTGTACAAATTTCATATTGAGTGAGCTCTCCTTTTTTTTGTTTTTCCTTTTCTCCCTAGAGGTGTTTCATTATCTCCAGATTGTCCTTGTGTGGTTTCAGGCAGAAATGAAAAAAAAAACAAATGAAGATGTGTGCACAGGAACAAAGGACAACAAAACCAGAACACAGGCAAAACGGAACAGTGCTCCAGTGAGTGTCTCCAAGCCATTTAGGTAAATTTTACACTGACTTGCAATCATGTAATTCTGATGGTGACTTGAAACATATGACACAATAGAGCAGAATTTGGTGCTTTGTTCATTTTTTTCTACTTTGAAGAGAGATCCAAAATTGTTTCAATATGGTCAGCCAAGACAGATGTAGACTTTTGGCTTGTGCTAACTGGCAGAGAAAGAAGTGGCGCTCAGGCAAGGCACTCTTTTCTATCAGTCTGCAAAACATCAGCTGAAAACAGCAAGGCTGCACTATAACATTAAGTGCTTCCTAACTCACTTAAATGGGGCAGAGAGGGAAAAAGGAGGTATCATTCCTTAGCATTTCAGTCCCTTACCAACGGATTGTGCCTCTCAGCAGGACCATGATCTCCTCCACCCCACTACAGTCAAGAATACAAGAACACATAAAGAAGCAAACACTCAAACTGCACTGTAGCTTTCACGAGGCTGAATGTTAAATCAGTGCCTCAACAAGATGGTCCTCGTCTCTTCTTTCCAGAAATGTCAGGTTGTGATTGGATTTCTCTTGGTCTGTTGAGGCCTGTTTGGCGAAGGGGAAAGTCTGTTCATGTTATTAAAGATTAGAAAATGTGAAGAAAAATATACAAATAAGGAAAATCCTATTCTACGGAACAGCTGGATGCACAACACAGATGTACATAGCTGGAATTTCTTGTTCCTCTTGCAGGAGGGAAGGCATTGGGATCAGAAGGAGCAGAGCAGACTTACAGCTATTGCATAATTCTAAGATCTTGAGCATGGGATTGCTCCTTTTCATGGGTGCACAGGCCAGACATAAACTCATGTCATAAGCTGCCCCAGAAAGCCATATTGCGACTTTGATTTAAGGTGACAAAGCCAGCAAAATGCAGAGTAAAGTAAGAGCTCTTATTCAGCTCCAACAAGAAACAGTAGCATCAGCAAGTTCTTAATGCCCCATTGACTTTACTTCTGTGTGATAGCAATACAGATAGTGCACTGAAAAACTAGAAGTGAGAAGAGAAACATAAAATGTAGAATTTCAGGACAATTCTGTCAAGTGCCACCCTGTTGAAACACATCTGTTCAGCTACAGAGACAAGCTGTGCTAGTTGCAGATTAATCTAAAATAGCAGTCCTAAGAAGGTATATCACAGCCTGCACTAGCACAAGTTGGGTGCTAAAATAAACAAAGCAAACTACCAGTAAGTTTTTGACTTTGAATTAACTTTGACTCATGTTAGAAAGAGTAAAGCAGAACGAGTAACCTAAACTGCCTCCTGGAGTGCATCTGAAAGCAAGTTCAGCCATAAAGCCTAGTCAGAGATTATATAGGGACCTATATAGGGACCTATCACATTGATTTGCTGCTTATTTATATTCTGCAACACTTCCTCTGTAACAATTAGAAGAGTCACAAACATTTACTACCTAGCCATATCCTGCCATCATTTGATGATGAATGTCTTAAAAGTTCAGATTCTTACATCTGAAACTAGCATGTTTAGGGCTCTTAGGAAAGGAACATAATGGTGAATATGTCTCCTTCCAGAAGAAAGAATATAATGGACTACAGTTGGGTCTAGTAAAAAGAAGCACCCACATACTGCTGCTAGTGATGACTGCAAAAAATATTGCAGTTCTCTGCCTTCTGTATGTAGGAAACTGAATGTCTGCATCTCTGTTCATCAGAATAGTTTGCAGTCCTATTCAGTAACTTCTGCCCTGCCTGCAGAGCTGGGCAGATCTATGGGTAATTCATAGGAACGGGATTATCCAGGTAATATAGCCACTCACAGTTTAGAGTTCAAATGTTGGAAATGGCCAAAGTCAAGGGAAAGCTCAGCCATTTCACTGGGGCAGGTCAAATTGCTTTGTTGGATTTTGTCTTCACTTTCTGGAGCAAAGAAATGCTAGAAAAGAAAGTATGTTTTAGATAAAACACTACACAAAAAAAGTCCTAATTGGCAAATCAAAAAGTGAAATCTCTCATCTCCTACCATAGATTAAAAATCAGTTAGAAGCTTTAAAAACCAGTCAGAACAAGGCATTTCTTCCCACCACAGGAGGAAGGTTTTCATAGTAAATTGATTTCATTTTACATGTTTATTAATGACAAAAAGATGGGGGAAAATAATGAAATGTGAAATTTGTACTTAATTTCAAAGTACATTAAAAAATGTACTTAATTACAAAATTTGTAATTTTGCACAGTGGGGACCAAAGAAGGGACCAGAAAGGATCCCGCTTCAGCCTGTGCAATAAATGCAATGCACAGAAAATGCACAGTAATCTATATGGAGAGGAATGATGTTAGGTCCTAGGATGAGTTCAACAGACTAAACTGATATCAAGAACACCAAAGTATCACAGTATCACAGTATCACAGTATGTTAGAGATTGGAAGGGACCTCAAGAGATCATCTAGTCCAATCCCCCTGCCAGAGCAGGAACACCTAGATAAGGTTACACAGGAATGTGTCCAGGCGGGTTTTGAATGTCTCCAAAGAAGGAGACTCCACAACCTCCCTGGGCAGCCTGTTCCAGTGTTCTGTCACCCGCACTGAGAAGAAGTTTCTTCTCAAGTTTAAGTGGAACCTCTTGTGTTCCAGTTTATACCCATTACCCCTTGTCTTATCATAGTTTGCCATTGAGAAGAGCCTGGCTCCATCCTCATGACACTCCCCCTTTATATATTTATATACACTAATAAGGTCCCCCCGCAGTCTCCTCTTCTCCAAACTATAGAGACCCAGCTCCCTCAGCCTTTCCTCATAAGGGAGATGCTCCACTCCCTTAATCATCTTAGTCACCCTGCGCTGGACTCTCTCCAGCAGGTCCCTGTCCTTCTTGAACTGAGGGGCCCAGAACTGGACACAATATTCCAGATGCGGTCTCACCAGGGCCGAGTAGAGGGGAAGGAGGACCTCTCTCGACCTACTGACCACCCCCCTTCTAATACACCCCAGGATGCCATTGGCCTTCCTGGCCACAAGGGCACAGTGTTGGCTCATGGTCATCCTGCTGTCCACTAGGACCCCCAGGTCCCTCTCCCCTACACTACTCTCTAACAGGTCGTTCCCCAACCTATACTGGAACCTGGGGTTGTTCCTGCCCAGATGCAGGACTCTACACTTTCCCTTGTTATATTTCATCAAGTTTCTCCCTGCCCAACTCTCCAGCCTGTCCAGGTCCCGCTGGATGGCAGCACAGCCTTCTGGTGAAGAGCCAGTGCGACACATCTTCTCAGATGAGAGTGATAGTTACAAATTTGTCAGGATATTAAGTGATGTGGGTAATATATACCTATAGACATGCACTTATGGATAACATACTCATATTTTATGCCATTATGTCCTGGGTTCAGCAGTAGCAGTCAGTTTTTCTCCTTCTTAGTAGCTGTTGCAGTGCTGTGTTTTTGACTTTTGGCCTGGGAAGAGCTGATAACACCGATGTTTAGACTGACCAAGGACTTTGTGAGTCTCATGCTCTGCCAGGGAGGAGGAGGGGCCAGGAGGAAGCAGGGACAGGACGCCTGACCCAAACTAGCCAAAGAGGTATTCCATACCATAGCACGTCATGCCCGGGGATGTAACTGGGAGCTACCCGGAAGGGCACGTCCTCTTTTCGGTCGGGCTCTTTTCCGGTGAGCGGTATCATATTTTCTTCCCTTGTTATTTCTCTTATCATTATTATTATTGGTGGCAGCAGTAGTGATTTGTGTTATACCTGAGTTACTGGACTGTTCTTATCTCAACCCGTGGGAGTTACATTCTTTCGATTCTCCTCCCCATCCCTCTGGGGAGTTGGGGGGGGGAAGTAGACTGCGTGGTTCTAATTTACAGCCGGGGCTTAAACCACGACAGTTCTTTTTGGCGCCCAACGTGGGGCACGAAGGGTTGAGATAACGACAGATCTGACCGGAGTGTGTCTAATCGTATTTGTGATAAGCATTCAGTGTTTTGGATTAATAGTCACTCGTCACAATGCTGATTTATTGGCTCTCAAAGTTGTTGTTTTTGATCTCACAGTCTCAATATGCCGTAGGTTACTTAGAGCCGGTATTTGCTGTGTTGGTGTTTTTCAAGTGTGGGGCTTGGGCTAAAGTTGTTGTCTCGTTGTATTTTGTGGCAATGACTTGCAATACAATAGAAGGATTGATCATGAAACTGATCTGGCTTGTGTTCCCAGTGTGGTCACCACCTTTATACTTTGGGAGGTATATAATACAAATGCTTAGCAACTATACATCTTTTTTCTCCTTCCTGGGTGGTCAACCTATGAAGGAGACATTCTTTTACCCTCCCAGTGCCCCTCCCAGACCGTTTACAGCATCGTTTGAGAGTTTTGAAATTTTTGAGTGGCCTTTTAATATTGTTGAGACCTGTTTGCTGATTGTGATGGGGGTCACCATGTTGGCACGCATACAGAGTGTGTTTTGTTCACAACCATTACGTCTGATCTCAAGAGTTAAGCAGACTCGGGTTTGGGTCTTGTCTGGGGTTAGACGACAAAATAGGGGGACCGAGAGATTTTCCCCGAGGTTGGACAGCCATGAGTGGCAGGGTGTGTGGGATAGTATGGGCAAGTATCTAGGTCAGTGGGCCCCTCCAGTGTTTTGGAATTTCACCACCGAACTGCAAAATCCAGAAGAATTAGTAAAACACTTAAATGAGGTGTGTTGTCATCCTGGTCATACCAGAGAGGGACAAATCATGTCAACGTGCTGGGGCTTGGCCTATGCTTACCGGGCCTTGTTCAACGCTATCCAGCACCTTCAAAAGGGAAAAAATGTCCCTGGATCTGAGGGCGAAGCAACAGACAGCGCAGCTACTCCAGCTCCGAGCACAGCAGCTACACCACCCCCAGCGACAAGTACAGCCGCTACTCAAACTTCAACTGCAACAGACAGCGAAGCTACCCCAGCTCCAACCACAGCAGCTATACCACCCCCAGTGACAAGTACTGTTGCTACTCAAACCACAGTGATGACTGCAGCTAAACCAGAGGACCAATTCGTACCAATATCGATTGCCCCTCTACGCAAGAGAAAAAGCAAAAAAGAGGCAAGAAGGGTGAAGCAAGATGAAGAAACAACGTATTCACCACCCGGGCCACCATCTGATCAGGAGTCATCATCACATGACGAAGAAGAAGAGGTGACTTCTCGACCTCGGACCTCAACCGAGTTACGGAATATGCGAAAAGATTTTACCCGTCAACCAGGGGAGCACATCATCACCTGGTTGCTCCGATGCTGGGACAATGGGGCCGATGGTCACTAACTAGGAGGTACGGAAGCCAAGCAGCTGGGATCACTTGCTAGAGAAGGGGGAATTGACAAAGCAATTGCAAGAGAGAAAAAGTCCCTCAGTCTTTGGAGGCGGCTCTTGGCAGCTGTGAAAGAAAGATTTCCATACAAGGACGATGTTACGAGTCGTTCGGCCAAGTGGACTACTTTAAACAAAGGCATCCAGTCTCTGAGGGAATCAGCCATCGTAGAGATGATCTATCACACCAAACCGAATAACGGAGATATACCCATAGACCCAGATGAAGTCGAATGTACACGACCCACGTGGCGAAAACTTACACGGAATGCACCGTCATCATATGCCCATTCATTGGCAACAGTAACCTGGGGTGACATAGTAACACCAACAGTGGATGAAATGATTCCTAAACTCCGAGAGTTCGAAGACAATCTCACCCCTTCCATCATCTCAGCTGTGGAAAAACTGTCCCAGGATGTCAAACAATTGAGGGACGATCTATCTGATTTATCCAGCTCCTCACGTGTACCAACACACGTCTCAGCTGTTAACAAAAGACGTCCTATTGTTCGAGACAGAAGATATAGAAGGCAAACACCACGGGCCACCCTATGGTTTTACCTGCGGGATCATGGAGAAGACATGACGAAGTGGGATGGAAAACCTACTTCAGCTTTGGAGGAACGGGTGCATGAATTGAAAACAGGAACAAGGGTCAAGACTAATCATCCCATGAGAGCTGCGGCTTCAGTCTCTGGTGAGCAGGTTCCCAGATGGAGTGGAAGAGCTGATTTTACTCCAGCTCCTATGATAACGAAGAATAATCCCTTTCAATACGACTTAGGTGTCCAACGTTGTGATGACTGTTAGAGGGACCCTGCCTCCAGCCAGGTGGAGGTAGGGGATAATTGGATTTACTGGACTGTGTGGGTCAGATGGCCTGGCACATCAGTCCCACAGAAGTATAAAGCTCTCGTAGATACCGGTGCACAGTGTACCCTGATGCCGTCAAGCTGTCAAGGGGTGGAACCCATCTATATCTCTGGAGTGACAGGAGGATCCCAAGAGTTGACTGTACTGGAGGCTGAGATCAGCCTGACTGGAAGGAAATGGCAAAAGCACCCCATTGTGACTGGTCCAGAGGCTCCATGCATCCTCGGCATAGATTACCTCAGGAGAGGGTACTTCGAAGACCCAAAAGGGTACCGATGGGCTTTTGGTATTGCTGCTTTGGAGACTGAGGAAAATGAGCAGCTGTCCACCTTGCCTGGTCTCTCAGAGGATCCTTCTGTTGTGGGGTTGCTGAAGGTCGAAGAACAAGTGCCAATCGCGACAGCAACAGTGCACCGGCGGCAATATCGCACCAACCGAGACTCCCTGATTCCCATCCATAAGCTGATCCGTAGTCTGGAGAGTCAGGGAGTGATCAGCAGGACCCGCTCACCCTTTAATAGCCCCATATGGCCAGTGCGAAAGTCTAACGGAGAGTGGAGACTAACAGTAGACTATCGTGGCCTGAATGAAGTCACACCACCATTGAGTGCTGCTGTACCGGACATGCTAGACCTTCAGTATGAACTGGAGTCAAAGGCAGCCAAGTGGTATGTCACGACTGATATTGCCAATGCATTCTTCTCAATTCCTTTGGCAGCAGAGTGCAGGCCACAGTTTGCTTTTACTTGGAGGGGCGTCCAGTACACTTGGAACCGACTGCCCCAGGGGTGGAAACACAGCCCTACCATTTGCCATGGACTGATCCAGAATGCACTGGAACAGGGGCAAGCTCCAGAACACCTGCAGTACATTGATGACATTATTGTGTGGGGTGATACAGCGGAAGAAGTCTTTGAGAAAGGGAGGGAAATAATCCAAATCCTGCTGAAAGCCGGTTTTGCCATAAAACGGAGTAAGGTCAAGGGACCTGCACAGGAGATTCAGTTTTTGGGAATAAAATGGCAAGATGGACGTCGCCAGATCCCTACAGATGTGATCAACAAAATAACAGCAATGTCTCCACCAACTAATAAGAAAGAAACATAAGCTTTCTTGGGTGCTGTGGGGTTCTGGAGAATGCACATCCCAAATTACAGTTCGATTGTAAGCCCTCTCTATCATGTGACCCGGAAGAAGAACGATTTTAAATGGGGCCCTGAGCAACAACAAGCCTTTGAGCAAATTAAACGTGAGATAGTTCATGCAGTAGCCCTTGGACCAGTCCGGACTGGGCCAGATGTAAAAAATGTACTGTACACCGCAGCTGGGGAGAATGGTCCTACCTGGAGCCTCTGGCAGAAAGCTCCAGGGGAGACTCGAGGTCGACCCCTCGGCTTTTGGAGTCGGGGATACAAAGGATCTGAGGCCAGCTATACCCCAACTGAGAAAGAGATACTGGCAGCCTATGAAGGGGTTCGAGCTGCTTCGGAGGTGATTGGCACTGAAGCACAGCTCCTCCTGGCACCCCGGTTGCCCGTTCTAGGCTGGATGTTCAAAGGCAGGGTCTCCTCTACACATCATGCAACTGATGCTACATGGAGTAAATGGGCTGCACTAATTACACAACGAGCTCGAATAGGAAATCCCAGTTGTCCAGGCATTCTAGAAGTCATTATGGACTGGACAGAGAGCAAAGATTTTGGAATGTCACCAGAGGAGGAGGTGATGCATGCTGAAGAGGCCCCACCATATAATAAACTGTCAGAAAGTGAAAAGCAGTATGGCTTGTTTACTGATGGGTCCTGCCGTATTGTGGGAAAACATCGGAGATGGAAGGCAGCTGTATGGAGTCCTCAACGACAAGTTGCAGAAACTGCTGAAGGAGAGGGTGAATCGAGTCAGTTTGCCGAGGTGAAAGCCATCCAGCTGGCCCTGGACATTGCTGAACGAGAAAAGTGGCCAGTACTTTATCTCTATACTGACTCATGGATGGTGGCAAATGCCCTGTGGGGGTGGTTGCAGCAATGGAAGCAGAGCAACTGGCAACGCAGAGGTAAACCCATCTGGGCTGCTGCACTGTGGCAAGATATCGCTGCCCGGGTGCAGAACCTGGTGGTGAAGGTACGCCATGTAGACGCCCATGTACCCAAGAGTCGGGCCACTGAGGAACACCAGAAAAACCAACAAGTGGATAAAGCTGCTAAGATTGAAGTGGCTCAGATGGACTTAGATTGGCAACATAAAGGTGAATTATTTTTGGCTCGGTGGGCCCATGACACTTCAGGCCATCAGGGCAGAGATGCAACATATAGATGGGCCCGTGATCGAGGGGTGGACTTAACAATGGACACTATTGCCCAGGTTATTCATGAGTGTGAAACATGTGCTGCAATTAAACAAGCCAAACGGTTAAAGCCTCTTTGGTATGGAGGACGATGGCTGAAGTACAAATATGGGGAGGCCTGGCAAATTGACTATATCACACTCCCACCAACCCGCCAAGGCAAGCGCCATGTGCTTACCATGGTGGAAGCAACCACCGGATGGCTGGAAACATACGCTGTGCCCCATGCCACTGCCCGGAACACTATCCTGGGCCTTGAGAACCAGATTTTGTGGCGACATGGCACCCCAGAAAGAATTGAATCAGACAATGGGACTCATTTCCGGAATAACCTTATAGACACTTGGGCCAAAGAGCATGGCATTGAGTGGGTATATCACATCCCCTACCATGCACCAGCCTCTGGGAAAATCGAACGGTACAATGGGCTGTTAAAAACTACACTGAGAGCAATGGGTGGGGGAACTTTCAAGCATTGGGATACACACTTACCAAAGGCCACTTGGTTGGTCAACACCAGAGGATCTGCCAACAGGGCTGGCCCAGCCCAGTCAGAACTTTTACATATTGTAGAGGGGGACAAAGTTCCTGTGGTGCACATGAAGAATTTGCTGGGGAAGACAGTCTGGGTTATTCCTGCTTCAGGTAAAGGCAAACCTACTCGTGGGATTGCTTTTGCTCAGGGACCTGGATATACTTGGTGGGTAATGCAGGAAGATGGGGAAGTCCGATACATACCTCAAGGGGATTTGATTTTAGGGGAAAACAGACAATGAACTCAATTGTACGCTGTTGCTTGCTATAGCCACCACCTAGAAGTCTGCAGGGCACCAGCGACTGGCCCTGACTTCCCTCCGACCATCATCCCAACAGAGAATGAACTTTGATAGAACCGGATGAGTTCTACAGTAAAGGAATGATCAGCATCAGCAGACAACGATCCAACACTGCACACAGCCTCTCCTGCCCTGAAAGACTGTTACAAGAGATGGAGCCCAACATCATGAACCGAACGGACTCAGTAGCTTTATAGGAATTGGTCCGTGCACTAAGATAACAGTGCACTGAAATGAGAGTGAGGGTATATGGAAAATGTGGGATCTGAGCATGACGTGAATGGTATGGAATAAGGGGTGGATACTGTCCTGGGTTCAGCAGTAGCAGTCAGTTTTTCTCCTTCTTAGTAGCTGTTGCAGCGCTGTGTTTTTGACTTTCGGCCTGGGAACAGAGCTAATAACACCGATGTTTAGACTGACCAAGGACTTTGTGAGTCTCATGCTCTGCCAGGGAGGAGGAGGGGCCAGGAGGAAGCAGGGACAGGACATCTGACCCTAACTAGCCAAAGAGGTATTCCATACCATAGCACGTCATGCCCGGGGATGTAACTGGGAGCTACCCGGAAGGGCACGTCCTCTTTTCGGTCGGGCTCTTTTCCGGTGAGCGGTATCATATTTTCTTCCCTTGTTATTTCTCTTATCATTATTATTATTGGTGGCAGCAGTAGTGATTTGTGTTATACCTGAGTTACTGGACTGTTCTTATCTCAACCCGTGGGAGTTACATTCTTTCGATTCTCCTCCCCATCCCTCTGGGGAGTTGGGGGGGGGGAAGTAGACTGCGTGGTTCTAATTTACAGCCGGGGCTTAAACCACAACACATTATTTAAGACATTCATATAGCTCACATGAGCATGTGTCAAGTTCTAATGACTTACTACCTCAAAAAAGTTTTTGAGGAAGTGGTGAAAGATAAATTAAAAAAGGACTGTATAGCAGACATCAAAAAGAAACATGTCAGAGAGAAACAACAAATACTACAGACAGTGGTGTATCAGATGAAAGTAGGTACTGGTGTATTCTACTAACTTTCTGAAAAGTAACTGAAAATGTCGTTAATCTGGAATTTAGAGACACTTATTTTAAAATGATAGAATCATAGAATTATAGAATACTTAGGTTTGGAAAGGACCTTAAGATCATTTAGTTCCAACCATCCTGCCATGGGCAGGGACACCTCACACTAAACCATGTCACCCAAGCCTCTGTCCAACCTGGCCTTGAACACTGCCAGGGATGGAACATTCACAACTTCCTTGGGCAACCCATTCCAGTGCCTCACCACCCTCACAGTAAAGAATTTCTTCCTTATATCCAATCTAAACTTCCCCATTTAAGTTTGAATCCGTTACCCCTTGTCCTATCACTACAGTCCCTAGTGCAGTGTCCATCCCCAGCATCCTTGTAGGCCCCCTTCAGATACTGGAAGGCTGCTATGAGGTCTCCACGCAGCCTTCTCTTCTCCAGGCTGAACAGCCCCAACTCTCTCAGCCTGTCTCCATACAAGAGGTGCTCCAGTTCCCTGATCATCCTCGTGGCCTCCTCTGGACTTGTTCCAACAGTTCCATGTCCTTTTTATGTTGAGGACACCAGACCTGCACACAATACTCCAAGTGAGGTCTCCCGAGAGCAGAGTAGAGTGGCAGGATCACCTCCTCCGACCTGCTGGTCAAGCTCCTCTTGATGCAGCCCAGGATACGGTTGGCTTTCTGGGCTGCGAGCACACACTGAAGCCGGCTCATGTTCATTTTCTCATCAACCAACACCCCCAAGTTCTTCTCTGCAGGGCTGCTCTGAATCTCTTCTCTGCCCAACCTGTAGCCATGCCTGGGATTGCTCCGACCCAGGTGTAGGACTTTGCACTTGGCATGGTTAAACTTAATCAGGTTGGCATCAGCCCACCTCACAAGCGTGTCGAGGTCCCTCTGGATGGCATCCCTTCCCTCCAGCATATCAACCAAACCACAACCAGGCAAAGTCCTCAGCTGGTATCCAAAAAAGTGAAAGTCCTCCTAGAAATTTTACTCAAAGCCTTTGCAAGGAAGTAGATTTGCACTGAGCTGAAGGTAATTTTCTCTCTTCTAGAAGGTTTGTAAGAAGCTGAGGGAGAAGGCTGAAGCAAAGAAACTCATGGATTGCTTCAGTTCAAACCAGGATCTGGTTCAAGCCTTGGGTAAACCTTCAGAAGAGACCAGCATTCAAGATCATAGAATCATAAAATCATAGAATAGTTAGGGTTGGAAAGAACCTTAAGATCATCTAAGATGCAACACTCCTGAGCTTGTAGCGTATCAACCGAGCCACACAGCTTGGTATCATCAGCAAACTTGCTGAGGGCACACTCAATCCCACTGTCCATGTCACCGACAAAGATGTTGAACAAGACCAGTCCCAACACTGATCCCTGAGGGACACCACTCGTTACCGGTCTCCAGCTGGACATCGGAGCCATTGACCACAACTCTTTGCGTGCGTCCATCCAGCCAGTTCTTTATCCACCGAGTGGTCCACCCATCAAATTGATGTCTCTCCAATTTAGAGACAAGGATGTCATGTGGGACAGTGTTGAACGCTTATCAGACTAATCCTATGCAGTTCATTATTACAGTTCAAAAAAGGTAACTGAATTTATAGAACAAAGGCAGCACCGGCCTAATGAAGATTAAAAACAACAAACAAACCAAAGCTTCACAGTTTCAGACATGTATAATTTAGGACTGCAAAAAAAAGCTTTAAAATACGTATTTAATTAAAAATTGTCCAGACAGGATTTCTTATGCTTTCTTCTAAACAGTCTGTCTGCTTTTAGAACACAAGAGCAGAGTGACAGGTTTCCCCTGGAGTGATGTCTGCTCTTTTTGCTTGTGATTCTAAACTGGGTAATTGGGAATTGACATAAAATTCTCCTACATTAGTGACAAAGAAACATAGTGTATTTTCCACTGGATTGTCTTAGAGATTAATATAAGTAGTTAAGACCTTGGGCAAACTTTTTTGTACTTTATTTGTATTCCCTGCTGTTTCCAGAACGAGAATAAACATAATGATCCTTCACTGGACAATACTCTGCTCCTAAAAGATGTTCTCCTGTCCAGTGCAGTACAAAAGAAGGACAGCTCGGCTCCCCCATAGCTCCATATAGAAAAAATAGAATATTTCCATATAGAAAAAATGTGTGTTCACTAAGGAATTTTTCACAGTCATCAGTTTCAAAGATACCAGGAGAATACAGATCCTAATTTATGGGCTGTAATAACTTGCATGATATTTCTTAGCTTTTTAATTTAACAGCCAGCTGACTTCTCCATTTTTTTAAAACATTTTAAGAGCAAGTTCCCATTTTCTCATAAAATTTCAAGTGAAAATTAAGGGGGAAAATCATCTAGGCAATTCCAGAAGAATAAAAAAAATCATACATATATATATATATATAATGCTATTAGTTGCTAGGTGACAACATTTTTACCTGTTCTGTCAGAGTATTTGCAAAATACTTACAGCCAAGAACATGAATGTTTCAGATTCTTATCAATTGTATATCAGGTGAATATATGCAAAAAGAAAAAAAATCATGCTTGAGAAGCAAGCCAGTGCTGCAAATGCCAGCAAGAACAAGTTAAATAATGTAGGAGGACCTATTAAAGTTGGAAATGCAGATGGAAGATTATGAAATGAGATTAAATTGATTAAGATGTCATGCGTATTGTGGGAGAATAATCAAAAGAAAAGATGAAACGGCTAGATAGCCATCATGCCCACAGATAAAGTGCTTTGATTGTGTTTTCAGGGTTAGACAAGCAGAAGAATACAATTTAAGGTTTGACACACAAGTTAAACATCATGAAGTTGGATGCTAACAGTTTTCTAGTGCAGCAGCAGGTAAAATACAGAGCAAAGTTGTAGGAACTACATCTGAAACACAAAAAGACCTGGAAGAATTCTGGAAAAGAACAGAGAAATGGTATCATGCATGCCAAGACAGATTTGTGCCAACAATTAAAATCATTATATATAGATAATATACATTATATATATAATGATTTTATATACCTATATATACCTTGATTAAGGCATTACTGAAGCGTGAGATGGTGAAATGTCAACATAGTAAAGCAGAGAGTTGCACAGAGATAAAAATTTCACAAAACTGTATTCTTCCAGAGGATTCTTTAAACTCTGAAAGGAAAAGCAAATAATTTCGACGTATAAAAATCAACAAAAATGCTCACATTTTTTATTAATGTACATAAAAATTAAATATGGAATATTATTTTTAAATATGAATATTAAAACAGTTTTTGCTTTGATGAATTATGTACAAAGCCAGCCACCTTGAAGTTATATTCAGTCTAGTCATACAGTCCCCAAAAAAGGGAACTCGAAAACAAAAAGAGTAATTTTCATATGAAATGAAGGGGGCTGCAGGAATGAGTCTTCAGACCTTAACCTCACTTTGTGACACTGCTACCACATTACTAAGATCTAATAGTACAGAAACAAAAGTCAATGTAAACCTTCATCATAGCAGATACCAAATGACATGACTGCCCTGACTTGCCGGGAGACTCCATGTGAACCAGAGCCTTGAGCACTTGCTGGCAGCTCAGCTGTTGTACTTTCTTGCAGAGAAGAAATCACCACTGGGGTGGCAGTTCCCTGTAGCTTTACAAATATAGATACTAGAAAGCATATCTTGAATAACTACTCCTTTCAAATAATTTAGGACCATTATGGTAGTATACTTCACCTGTTATTATGAGCTGTATACTTGGTGGCTACAGCAAAATAACTGGATACTCATGGATCTCCAAAGTGAGCACAAATCTGAAAAATCATAAACCAGATATTAAGTCTTATTTAAAACAGCACAGTACATTAGTGCCCTATTGCTTTCTTAATCACCTTTGTTCTGTACAGAGCATCCTCTTAGTCATTCCTTTCCTCTATACATAACAACCCCCATATAATTATTCTGCTTTAACGCTAAACTATTTTGGATTAAGGAAGCTCCTCCTCTGCTCTCAGTGACAATTATTCTCCTCTGTACAAGAAATTGGTTACTTTCTCCCAACAACAGAGCTGACTTCCATTGTGATATCAAAAACGTTTTCTGATTAGTTAAATGGTGATCATTTTCAGAAATTGTTATGTGGTAATTATCCACCTTTTTTGATACTATGCTTTCAATTAATTTGTCTCCATATACGGTGTTTGAAAATTTTTTGCTGGGATTTAAACTTTAATCTTAGCAAAATAATAGAAACTACACCAAGTTTCTTTGCCTGACACAAAACTCAGATCCGTCTGTCTTCACTGACCCTTGCCATCTATGAAAATGACTCTCATTGAAATGTCTTTTGATTTCTTTCACTGTACTTGAAAGTAATTTGTTGATTATGTAGCTCCTTTAATGCTCAGCTTTACTTGTCTATAGCTACATAGTGGCCAAGGCAAAATGGGTTTGATGGTCTTACCATGGCTCCAAGTGGACAGGCATGCATCCTGAAAAAGATTAGAATAGTGCCAACAAATAAGAACCCCCTCTGGCAGCATGAACAACAAAACGAATTGATAAATAGGTGATGTCTAAACTTATCCTGACTTTGGAGGTTACCCATGCTGAAAAATCAGGGATGATGTATAGAGTGTATAGATGTATATACTGTGCTGTATGGATGTGTGTAGAGTGTTAGCAACGGTGGCGGCCGCACTGTTACAGACTGCAGTACTCTGTTTGCAGTTGGAGATCCTGCTTTCTTTGAAGTGATTTTATAGAAAAAAGCCATAGACACATACTTGCAAAAAAAAAGAATACATTTACCACTTACAGAGGAATTGCCTATATTGCAAGAAGTATAGAATGGCAAACCATGGCTCATGAAAGCTTCATCTGTATAAAAAATCCTTTCATCATGTATTTCATTCAGAAGTAGGATGCCCTCATTCTTTCATTTAAATATCATTGAATCAGTATATGCTGGTTTCAGTCTTTGAGTTGTAACTCCCAGGGATCTGAAGGTAGTGATAATTCACGGCTGAATAGTATTAGTCCAGAACAAATCAAGCAGAGCGAATGCCACTTTTTCATGGGAACAAATCTGCAAGTCTTGCTTTATGGTTCCTTTAGATGGAAATATTAATTCTTTGATGAGGAATATTAATGTAACAGAAATGGGACATGTAATACTGATCTCTGCAGATTATGAAATATTAATATTCAAAGAACTAAGAGGTTATTTCAACAAACTTTAACCGCTGAGCTAATCTATTCAATGATGAGTTCAAACTCAATCTGAGAAGAGATGGAGCTGCAATATGAACTATTTGTTCCAACATCTGTGTTGCTGTTCCGAGACTTTGTAGTAAACAAATATGCACAGTAAAATCTCTTCATGTCTAAGTAATTATTTCAGCTTTTTTTATGAATTGAGCAGTAAGTATGTCTGATTGGGTCTGCCAAACTAATCTGCAATTATAAAAATCATAAATGAAACAGAAAACATTTTCATTAACTGCAAAATAAATGTACTGAATATCAGCAAAGCTCAATGCTACAGGAGTGTCTTTGGATTTAAGTTCTTAAAGAGGTAAAATGAATTAATTTTATTGTTCTTAGGTGCTACTTATCCACCTATACTACCTTTTATTAAAATTAACATGAACAGGAGTTTCAGACTTATTACTTGTAACGTGCCTGGAATTCTATTTCACCTTTCAGAATCCTTAGACTTCCCTCATCTTTGTCATTGCCTACTGGTCTTGAAGACAGCAATTTTGATATCCCCTGGGCAGAGCAGCATTGCATACCATTCATCCTCATGTCTCACCTCACTCCATTAGCTTCTCTGTCACACTCTTAACCAGAAAGCAAAATTCCCAATTGCTTTCTTGCAGCTGAAAATATTCCTAGCTAAAAACTCACCTTTTCCAAAGCAAAGTATGAAAAGGAACTGCAACAGTCATAGAGCAATATTCATTGCTGTCCTGAAGATAATTTCTTCTCTCTGAGCCAACCAGCTTCCAGTTTACCACTGACCCCCACACTGCTGCAAGATTTTAGGTTTCACTCTCATTGTCTCTCACTTCTAATCTGTCATCTTCTCTGGAGCAGTACAGCATTAGGAAGCTTTCATCTGAAGAAGGAAGCATTTGGACTTCAGCAACACCCAACTTGTTTCTATCTTATGGGGCTAGTGAGTTGCATAGCCTTCACTCAGAAGAGAGGCCATTGAGCAGAAATCAGAGAGCAGCTGACCTTGTCACTGACAATCTGAGTCCCCTTCCCAAAGAAACTAGAGTCAGCCTCCTGCATGTCCCTGAGGAAGCAGGAACAAAAGGTGAGGAACGCTTCTATGTTCTTAGGTAAGCACAAAGCCAAATCACTCAAAAGTGTTCACTGAAATTGGCTCAGAGTTTTCTTTCAGCTCTTTCGAAATCCCAAGATGAACAAAACAAATCTCTCACCCAGCTACATGGTTCTGACAGGAACCAACAGCAGAAGCTTAGAGAAAACAAGAAATGAACAGGGAACAGCATTGTGAAGTTTTCCCCACTGCACACTCCCACCTTCTGGCAAAAGGCATTTCAGAGTCCTCCTAAATCACAGCTTGTATCTGTGTCCTTGTTTTTAATGATTTTTTTTTTCCATAAATACATCTTTAAGCCTTTTTAAGCTTTCAAAGTCCACATCGTACTGTAGCAATGCAAGAATGTAAATGCTTCTACCTGGTAAAAACTTACTTTCTTGTAAGTTCTCTAAAACTGTGTGTGATCATTTCAGTTGCTGCCCTACAGGTCTCATCCTGTGAGAAACAACAAAAAGTTGTTCCTTATTCCCTTTGTGTATGATTTCTGTAGGTTTATATGTTTCTGTCTGCTCACCATCCCTTTATCTAGCAACTGTTCTGTGCTTTTTATCATCTTCAACAACCTTCTATACCTAAGACCGAAGACACAGTATTCAAAACACTAATACACAGAGGATTTTAGAGTGATATAGCGATATTTTCTGATTTGTTCACTGGAGTCTTCCCACTAATTGTTTAATACACCACCTGTCTTTTTGACCACTGCTGAACATTGAGTTGACATTTTTTTGAACTATCTACAAAAATGCCAAGATATACTTCCTGAATTGCAATAGCTAATTTACAGCCCATTTTCCTGTATAGTTAGGGTTGATTACCTCCCTTCTTCCCTCTACCTCCTATAACTTGGCACAAATCAACACTGAATTTCATCCGGAAGTGTAGTATAGACCATTCAGCCTCATTAGATCCTTTTGCAACTCTTTATGTCCAACTTTTGTGCTTAAAAACAAAAATATTTTCATATTGTCTGTAGATGTTTTCTTTTCTCTCATCATTGCTTTTCCAGATTCTTTGTGAATTTTTATCCTAGCCTCGCAGCCCAGAAAGCCAACCGTATCCTGCGCTGCATCAAAAGGAGCGTGACCAGCAGGTTGAAGGAGGTGATCCTGCCCCTCTACTCTGCTCTCGGGAGACCTCACTTGGAGTATTGTGTGCAGTTCTGGTGTCCTCAACATAAAAAGGACATGGAACTGTTGGAACAAGTCCAGAGGAGGGCCACGAGGATGATCAGGGGACTGGAGCACCTCCTGTATGAAGATAGGCTGAGAAAGTTGGGGCTGTTCAGCCTGGAGAAGAGAAGGCTGCGTGGAGACCTCACAGCAGCCTTCCAGTATCTGAAGGGGGCCTACAAGGATGCTGGGGATGGACTCTACACTAGGGACTGTAGTGACAGGACAAGGGGTAATGGGTTCAAACTTAAACAGGGGAAGTTTAGACTGGATATAAGGAAGAAACTCTTTACTGAGAGGGTGGTGAGGCACTGGAATGGGTTGCCCAAGGAAGTTGTGAATGTTCCATCCCTGGCAGTGTTCAAGGCCAGGTTGGACAGAGGCTTGGGTGACATGGTTTAGTACAAGGTGTCCCCACCCACTCCAGGGTGGTTGGAACTAGATAACCTTAAGGTCCTTTCCAATCCTAACCGTTATATGAGTTTATGATTCTAAATGTTTTGGATAAACTTCAGAGTTACATCCCTCTAATTCTGAGCTTTAGTTCACTTACATCATGATCTATAAGGAGCAGCATGGGGGACATCAGAAATATAAAAAGGGAGATTTAGAAGGAAAAGGAGGCAACAGAACTGTTGTGTCTGAGACTGCTTACATCTGAGATTGTACCTGAGACTATTTTCAAATCAAATGTATCTGATTTCTCTTCCCTCTTTACAAGTGGTGATCTCAAATACATTTAAAGTCAAACCAGTTGATAAATGTGAGAGCTGAGAAAAGAAAGTGTATCTATTCACAGGAAATTCACTGTCACCACAGTGTCAGCTCCATCCCAACCAAAATCTGAAATTAAAGAGAAATGGAGAGAATCAATACAAATTTCTGCAGACAGCAATAAGCTTGGTCATTGGAGGCACTGCTGGTCAGGAGCTCAATGACTCGTTTTGTTATCTAGCAAAAATGTTGCCATGTAAGTTTTTAATCAAGGTTAGAAAACTATTTTCCTCTTTTATGTATAGCTCCAGGTACATTGCTCAATATGTGGCAACATTCCTGTGAAAGTAAAGGAGTATTTTTTTGGTTTCTCTGGCACATCGCCTATTCTGCTGCCTGAACTCCATTCCCTCTTGTGCATCCATTTTATAAAGCGCACTTTATGTAAATGATGATATAACATTCTCCTCCTCATCTGGATACATGCTTCATTTAATACAGAACACTTAGATGGTTCAGCAAAGAAGCAATATTCACTGGGAGGTGTAATTTTTTTCTTATCCTTCCAAAGCAAAGTTTCTTTTTTGTTTGTTTGTTTTCCCCTGATAGATATTTCTGTAGCATTGAATGCCATAATCTGTGAACATTTCATGAACCATAATGAGTTCTTGTAGTATCACCCTGGGAGATACTGCAGACTTCAGACTGCCTTACCAACCAATCCCTCTCAGGCTCCTAACAAAATGAACAAGACTGTGAAAAATAAGGTAATTAGATAACAGTGGTTCAGTACTGTGTAACAAGTTGTAAAACAGACAAGAAAATCTATAACATTCAGCTCTTTGGTGTTCTGCAGTGAAGTGCATAATATTTGCAGTGCACAAGACAGGTACTGTCTTGTTCTCAGTACACACGTCTGGAAATTCTCCAGTCTTCACTAGGCAAAGCAGATATTCACATTAAAATCCATTAAAGGCTATTAGAACTCAGAGGATGCTGGACCATTCATAACTTAAGCACTTACAGAAATCTTGTAATTGAGAAATCCTTACACTTCACAGAAAAAGTCAATCGTACCAGAGAAGCTTTCAACTGCTGAATCACCAGAGTTATTTGGAATATTCATTTTATGGTTCATTTTAATGCTTTTAAAAATAAACTTGACTTAGAGCAAAAATGCTTGGCTCTAGTGTGAGTTTACAGCTGAACTATATAATCTTGAGGGCGAGTCACTACAAATAACATCTTACTCACTTGGCTCATTTCTGAGTAATTCTTTCCTTGACCTGTTTTCATAGATTTGTCAGTAAAGATATCAATTGTAACTGTCTCTATTTGTGAACGCAAGTCTCACAGAATGGATCACAGATATTCCAGGGTTTCAGTGCCCATTTCCTGCTTAAAAATGATCAAACAAAACATCTTATTTCTTATTGTTCTCTGCCTTTTAAATCATAATCCCTGCCTACTTCTTCTGATGCTTCCTCTCTCATACTCTCATCTGTTTAAAAAAAGGCTCAAATCATGCAGTTTCAGCCTGTAGGTCTCATTCAAGTCTCAAACGAGTATTAGCATTTGTGAGACAAATGCAAACAGCTCACCTAAAACAGAGCTTCCACTTGTTACCTGTGAAAGCACTACACTGTACAGCAGTTTTGTTAATGCAGATAGTGCAGTGTTAGTACAGGAAACACAGTACAAATAACAGCAGTCAGTTCAGAAAAGATGTAGAAAAGGTCTGTTCAGGGTCCTGTCGTAAATCCACCTGAGCAGTAATCTGGGTCAGATGCACTGATATAATCAGATCTGTGGTTCTCTCTCTTAGTTAACTCTCCTCCTAGACCCTGTGTTAGCTGTTTCTCACCATGTAAAAGTCACTTAACTCTCCCATTCATCACTGCTTACAGGAGCATTTGCTGCTTCTCTGAGAACTTTCCTACTGAGTGTATTTGTCAAGTGAGAGATCTCCCCTGCTTCAGTCACATGAATCTTAAGTAAAACCCTCGCTGCTTACAGATGCCAGGAGAGAAAAGATTCACATCCCTTTCTGCCCCATGATTCTGCAGCAACTCAGAAAGACTCAGCTAGAGATTGCCTTGGCAACCACATGTAATTGGAGAGAAACCCAAAATAATGTTTAGTCTTCCTACAAATATAACTGAGATCTTGTGAAGTCTATCACTTGAAGTAAAATGGAAACTCTCCCCATACTTATTTTATAAGAAGTATTTCTGTTCTAGCAGCTCAGGACTCCACGTAGACTTTGGACAATTGCTAGCTTGTTATCAGCCCATGACAGATAAGTTAGAAAGGTGTCACCTTGTAGGAGTCACCCCAAAAGAGACTCCTCCAGTAAAAGCAAAGCAGACTATTTCCCTGATGAATAAACAACAGGAAACGAGGATGACATTTGATATGAGCAAGGGAAGAGACAGCTGGGTGCAGATCTGAAATTCAGTACAACTTCACAGCAATGACAAAAGGGTGGGTGGCAGTTTTGGCAACATCTGTAGAAGGGCAATTCCTTTTCTCCAATTCTTTTCTTTGACCAAAATCAAAGACTTCTGTCTTGCGAGGTCTGCCTATCTTTGCCACAGATGGCGCTGAGGTAAGCTGTGAGAATGCTTCCAGATTCCTGGTACTGTTTTAGAAGTATGATACTGCTTTTCTTGACTAGTCAGAAGAAGCTGAAGAGATAAGGATGAATTCAGAAACGAAACAGCTGATGGCTTACTGGCTGCTCTGCATCTGCTGTCATCAACTCCAAAATATCCACATCTGATATGTGTGCAGGGACATCCTACTAACATTCATCTGAATTCAAGACTCTTATCTCACTTTTCCTCTCCCTTCCCACCTCTACATAGCTCCACACTAAAAGGTATGAAGCACTTTTATATAACTATTTCTTGTGTTATAAAAATTTGTCCTAACCAGCATTTCCAAAAATGTGGAGCTCAGAGGGTCCCTTCCAAATTAAACCTTCAGGCAAGGATATCTCTAGGTTTAGTTTTCCATTTAGCTTTTGCTTTTTCTTAATTGCCTAGATGAGACATAAAACCCTAAAGGATACTATTCATACTTGCTAATGAACTGCACTTTTCCTGTCTGAAGGGACAACTATGTAAAATCCCTGAAATTGCACTGAAGTTCAATTCAGAGAACAGAGGGGTATTGATCCTTTTGAACATTAGCATGAACAGAAATAACTCTCTTTAACATATTGTTATAATTTTTGTTTTAAAAATGGATCCCTGTCTAGACATGTACTAAATCTCTAAAGCAGTAGTTAGTAACGCTTGAAGCGTAAATTGTAGCGCTCAGTTTTGAGACCGGCCGTTTTCCTGCTTTACTGAAATACTGTGAAGTAGAGAGATTCACAGAGAAAATGTGAAACACTGTAGTAGGAGGAAAGAGTTCTGACAGCCTTATTGATTCCCTGTTTTTCTCTGATCCTTTTATTATCCAGTCTTGAGCAGTCTAGCCAAAAGTGCTGAAAATTGCAGCAGGTTCCATAATACTATAGATTTCTAAAGTTTACGTTGTTACTGCGAAACCAATTTACTTCTCCCTCACTGTACCCTCTGCTTTCTCCCCTCTTTCTTTCTTCAGAGCACAATTGCTAGCATCATATCTTCAATATTCTGCAGTATGAAAATGAAGCTGATTCCAGCTGGGATATTTGGGGGGCATTAATGAACAATCCAGTAATTCCCTCTCTTGGGTTGAGCTCAGATCTACCAAGTCCACCAAACAAGCTCTAATGACTCTACAAACACTGCATCCAGTTTGGGGTTTCTCAGGAAGAAGAGAGAGGGAAAAAATTTGCAGCAGGAGGACAATCAGGCAGCGCTCTAAGAGCAAGCCCAGTACTCCTGGGCACTATATCACATCAGTGTTGCAGGACTATCTTGGTAGGGAACAAAATGGATCAAAACTGTCTTCTCACAGATTTTGCTTTCTGAGGCTCAAATTAATCTACCTGCCCTTTAGCACAGGCCTTGCTCTCATAACCCTGTAATACGTGCACAGACAAGCATCATTTTTCCCATGATCTGGGAGTTAACTAACCTCTTGCAGGTCAACTCTATCTATGCCAGATTTAATGTGGTATTTAGAGGTCTCTCAAAGCCCACACACACTTGGGCGCAGGCAGTCTGTGAAGTTGAGTTTGCTTAGACCTGGGCTATGGAATAAAACTGATGATAAATATTTCTACATCTTTTTATTTCTCTGGAAACCTGAGAGAAAATGAAGAGTACAAAGAGAATCTGATTTTGTTTCTTCTTGTACCTCATGAACAGAATTGCTTTATAAGTTCAGGTCAGTTAAACCTAGATAAAACCACTGAAAGAACTGATGAACTGATGGTCACAATTGGCGTGTGAAACCTTTGGTTATGCCACACATGCCTAAATTGTAAATAACTGACCGTGTGGAAAGCAGCATGATGGACAGAAGGTACATTTTGAATGAAAACACAAACTCACTATTTATGTGAAAGCCAAGCACTCTGAGAGAACTACAAAGATGTAATGAGTTTAGGACTGTGATACACTTCCGTATTGTATATTTGTTCAAACTAGAAAACTCTTAGACCTTAGGCTGAATTGGTGGAGGGATTTTCTACTTTCAGAAAACATGATTAATGCAATGTTAATGCTTGTATGCGAAGTTATTAGGAAAACTGATTATCTTTGAATAGCCTGTGTGAAACTGCCAAAATAAAGATATCTGACAACTCACATCTAGCTGTTGAATTCTCTCAGCTGCTCCTGAAGGTCCCACCACAAAGGGCAACTTTCCCAGGAAGCAGGGATCAGCTTCTCACGCTTCAGGGAAAATTAGGAAAATTACTGAACAAGTTAAGGTGGTTCAAGGTAATGCTATTAGGAAGGTTTAGGAGAAGATTAGAAAATTAAATATACCTAAGAGGTGATAGGAAAGAACATCAGTCTCTAAACTTGCATTGTTTTGACTACCATTTATACTGAGCTGATGTAAGTAAAGTAATAATTAAGAAGCTTATGCAGCCAGCTTGGCACTACAGCAGGTTTTGAGTAAACCACCGTCCTCCACAGCAGAACTGTGGGGTAGTAACTACCTGCAGAGGGGTGGCAGGAAAGACAGAGGGAACACTTTTATCTCAGGTCATTACATCTATTTCTCTGCAGTGACTGTGCATTTTAACAATTGGACTTTGACAAACAGCAATTAGTATGCTGTAGAGCTTGACAGACACCTAGAGAACTCGTATGTTGCTTATCTGTCTGGAGGAAAGGATGGAATGATGAGTGAGCCGAAATCTCTCAGACAAGATGGAGAGGTAAAAGTGAAAAAGAGGGAATTGAAAAGTCACCAGGGAATTTTAAAAGGCACCACAGATGTGAACTCTGAAAGGCAGGATGGAAACTTTGTACAAGAAGAGAAAAGGCTCATAAACCCTACCTGATGCTCCTAATCAGCACGACAGCAGTTGAAGCAAAATAAATGTTTGCAGGCTTTTCCCTGTACAGACCTCTTTCGCAGGTAAAGCAAGGGGCATTGGTGCTTTCAAACCATATTTGTTCCTCTGTTTGTCTACATCCATTTGGAGCTCCATATCTATTCTGTTGGCTTCCCAACCTGTCTGGACTTCTGGGAGAAAGTAAACTCAGATTAAAGAAGTCCAAATTAAAGAAGCACCCTGGTAATGCAATGGAAAGATAGTTGTGCTGGGGTCTCCACTCCCAGGGCCTGGTATTGGCATTGCCATCTTCCTGCTCCCTCTTCACCCCTATTTTCTCAGTTAGTTCTCAACTTTTGCAGTAGCCTGATGTGCACACATATGCTGCTGTCTTAGCGCTTTCAGCTGTACTTCAGCAAAGCACAGAAATACTTTCCAAACCCCCGGAAATCCAGAAGATACCCCATAGGAGCATACATATGATGCTTTCTTGGCAATTCAGAGAGCCATCTGAGGCTTAAAATATTTCCTGGAAAACCTCTTTTTCATTTGTTTTGCTTTCTTTTTTTTTTTTCTTTTTCCTTCTCTTTAAAGAAGATCTGTCCCTGGAAACCTGCTTTCTCCAGACTTCTCAGCAGAAAGAGACAGCCTTCTGCTACCTTTTGGTGGGATGGGTCCTATGGCTGGAGTGTTGGAATGGAAGGTTATAGGCTCTTTAGGAAAGGCAGGCCAGGCAGATGAGGAGGAGATGTAGCTATTTATGTCAATGATAGGCTGCAGTGTATGGAACTCTGCCCCAAGAAAGTTGGGGCTGTTCAGCTTGGAGAAGAGAAAGAAGGCTGTGTGGAGACCTCATGGCAGTCTTCCAGTATCTGAAAAGGGCCTACAAGGATGCTGGAGAGGGACAGAAGGACTCTATACCAGGGACTGTAGTGATAGGACAAGGGGTAATGGGTTTAAACTTGAACAGGGGAAGTTCAGGTTAGATATAAGGAAGAAGTTCTTTACTGTGAGGGTGGTGAGGCACTGGAATAGGTTGCCCAAAGAAGTAGTAAATGCTCCATCTCTGGCAATGCTCAAAGCCAGGTTGGACAGAGGCTTGGGTGACATGTTTTAGTGTGAGGTGTCCCTTCCCATGGCAGGGGGGTTGGAAATAGCTGATCTTAAGGTCCTTTCCAATCCAAACCATTCTACGATTTCTTGCAGCAAGGCACAAGTGTTAGCAATTTACTGTGTTTCCATGAGTTACACGGTTTAGAAATCCCACAGGCTATCTTGCAGACTTTTGATGCAGCCAGAACTGCATAATACTATGTCCATAATAATTTGTAGCAAAAATCTTTATTCTAAATGTTGCATCCTGCATTTGCAGTGCAGAAACATATACCTGAGTCCTGCAGGCATACAAGCATGCTCCTAGCTTTACCTGGGTGGGTTGTCCTTTAGGTTGCACCTGCACTAGTATCTTATTCAGACCAGGAGGATGAAGTAAATCCCCCAGCTGTCCCTATTTCCCATGCTTTGGTTCATGTGGTGGAAAGATTTTCAAGAAGGTGGACCTCATATAGACCCAGCTGCAGAGCTGATCCGAACCGCACCTCTGTCTCTGTGCAGGGACACATTGACATCTCTCACATCAGCAAAGCCTCTAGAATGCAACAGGAGGATTTAATAATTTCAGTTTGAGTTTTGCTGGAGTGAGGCTTGAACAGAGGTAGACAGCAGGAATGAGCTATGCTGTGTCTCCTACCATGGTGAAGAGTAGATTTCAAGTCCTGCCTTGGATTTCTGGGTTCTTAGGACATGAGCATTACTGTGCAAAAATTCCCAGGTCACGAAACACAAACCCAGCACTTAAGGACTTGCACTTCATGCTCTGTTCCCTGTCACTTCTCATTCTGCTTCCTATTTGTCAGACCTGCCCACAGCTCTGCATTTTTCTTTAGGGCTGATTTTAAAGCAAACCTTACAATACTGTAAAAATATTGTTACAGAAATATTACTAGGAGCAAAATAATTATGCAGCTAAGGAGCTGCATGTATACGCAATAATAGGATGCTGACAGCATTAATTATGCAAGATTTTTATTTTTTTAATTTTATTTTCTGTAATGATATATTTTATTTTACTGTTTGAGCAGTAACTCTTTTCATTTTGAATTCACATACGGGAGACACCCTCATGTTCTTTTATGTAGTTTTTTAGGCCATTAACAATACCATTGAACTTATTTGGGCTAATCATGGAATGAGATAAAACTAAGACTAATGTTATCAAGATTTTTCCCTTTGCTCATAGGGCCAGACCACAGTCGTTCTTTCTTTTAATTTCTGTCTGGGTCATACATATGCAGGTAAAATGAAAGTGGCAGCCTATATCATCTTCTACATATTCTAACCCAGGAAAAGATTTTGGGTTTCTTTCTGTTTCCTCAAGGGCCATAACAAATTCCAACAACAAGACAGCTTCCCAGTCTTTACAACTCAATGGGCCTCTAGTGCATGGCATTTAGAGGTAAAACTCACATTTACTCTGTGGAATTGCATTTAGGTCAGTCTTGTCTAGATCTGAGTCCTATTAAATGCTGAAGTGCCAATCACAACGCAGGAGCTAACACAGAACTAATTAACAGAAAAGGATCTAAAGTAAAATCCAGCCCTAAATGCTACCTTTATTTTAGAAAAAAAAAAAAAAAACAAAACCAAACACCAGAAAACTAGGATGAACAAAAATAACTTCTGATTATTTACCCCCAAACATTGTCAGCCTTAAACAACCCATCTATAAGGTATTAAGGTCTGCAGCTTTTCAATTCCCTTTCCTCCTAGCTTGATCTAGTATATCAAATTCAACTCTTCACATTTCTTAAATCCCAAGCAATTCTTTGGACTTCCGTGAGTTCCATTCTACTATTGTATAACTGAAATTCATTTAATAACCCAAGATACCTCCAGTTTTCTTTATTTCCCTCTCTGGTTAACTGCACTAAGTCTGGACATTATAATCAAAATCCCATATCACAATTTGCCTTCAAGGTATTTTAAATAGTGAATGACTTAAAAGTATCAGAGCATGGATCGCTGCCATAGAAGAACTAACCTGTGAGCAATTCAGGCATAATTTCTTTACAAGAAGGGCATTATGGAATAAATTGCTTGGGGCACTCAGGCAATGAGGCAGGCAGGTATAAATCCGCTGTGAAACATAAACTGGGCAGCTGAAAGTGGGAGTAATGATGGAGTTTGATCTCTCTGGTTAGGGTTGTCATTTAAGTTTGTGATGAATAAATGTCCTGATCTAAAGGTGCACAATGGGTTGCAGAGGGAAAACCTAGGTATGGTGAGAGGAGGAGGAAATAACAGTCCTCTTCCCTGTGTATTGCACCCAGCTGTGAAACAATCCTGTTTAAATACCGCCAGCAGCCAGCACTGCAGTCTCCAGATAAAGATAACCTGATTTTACATGCTTCTTTTGCAGGGGGTAGTTTTATGTTTCCTCACTCAGTTCTCGTCTTACTGGAAAGTTAAGCTGGGAGGAGAGGTTGGGGGTTTTGTCTGTTTATTTTCTTCTCTTTTTTGTTTTTCTTTTTAAACTAAGTTTGAAGGACATCATCTCTTGCCCTTTCAAGCTTCATAATTGAATCCCAGAGCAGGGTACATTACCTTTTAGGCTGCACAAATAAACCGCTTGGTCTTGGTCAGATATAGTTGTCACCTCAACAGTTCAGCACCTCCTCAGATGAGTAATGAGTGGGTGTGAGGAAGAAATCAGGCTTTTTACTACATGTGGAGCTTAGTCTAAAGCTTCAGTAGGGATTTATTCAGGGAAAGACACAGGCACAGAAAGCAAATAAAATATAACTGAGAAACTATTGGAGGTGTATATTCAAATATTTGAGTGAGTTCAAAATTATGAGGGACGTATGAGCACAGAAAGGACCACAATACTTTTACAACGACATACAAGAGCAAACCATTATATGAAATAACATACAGAGATATACAGCATCGCCCTTGATTTCTCTAAATCCTAACAAGGCTCTTGCGTCATTAGCAGATGTTGGTTTTGTTGGGTTTTTTTTCAAATATATATCAGACCAACTCAAGTATTTAAATGTATTTTTTGTATATCTGGAACCAATGACAGCTTGTTCTTCACCTGATTCCCTTTTGCCTGTCCCCTATAAAGGGACATGGAGTAAAAATTATATTAAATTCTTTCTGCTTACATGATGATTTACCATACTAGCATAAAGAACCACTTACCATATGGCAGGAGCACTTTTCAGCCTTTCTAGCTCTGTACTTGAAATGCCCCCAAAGTTTGTTTGTATCATTTGTTTGCAGTTGCTCCTTTCAAAATGTGTCATGGTTTAAGCCCAGGCCGTAAATCAGAACCATGCAGTCCACTACCCCCCACACACCTTTCTTCCCTCCACTTCTGGAGGGACAGGGAGGAGAATCAAAAGAATGCAACTCCCATGGGTTGAGATAAGAACAGTTTAATAACTAAGGTATAACACAAATCACTACTGCTACCACTAATAGTAATAATGATAAAGGAAATAACAAGGAAGAGAATACAACCGCTCACCAACCGGTACCTCGCCCCCACCCCGCAGTGATCCAGCCCTTCCGGGGACTCTCAGTTCTACATCCTGGGCATGACGTGCTGTGGTATGGAATACCTCTTTGGCTAGTTTGGGTCAGGTGTCCTGTCCCTGCTTCCTCCCAGCTTCTCCTCCTCCCTGGCAGAGCATGAGACTCACAAAGTCCTTGCTCAGGGTAAACATTCTGACCAGCAACTGAAAACATCAGCTTTATCAGTATTATTCCCAGGTCGAAAGTCAAAACACAGCACTGCACCAGTAGAAAAAATGACTGTTACTGCTAAACCAGGACAAAATGTAAGTGTCTTGGATACGTCTGTTTCAGACTTAAACTCCAGGCCAGCCTAAAATCCAAAGACACTGTATTCAGGCTCTACCCAGGGTTTAGTTCTTGATAACAATCACTGAAAACAAGAGGAGAAACCAAGGAAGAAAACACAGTTCCTGTTGCTTTAGTAATGATGGATCATTCTTACCCTTGCACAACTAGGAAGCCCATTGTTGCTTGAACCTTTTCCTGCCCTATTTTCCTACTTTTTATATCCATCAGCCAGGCAGCTGAATCATGTAGTGATTTCTAAATCTGGCTGAGAATGGGCTGCTTCATTCTCTCAGCTACTCACAGGCTTGTATCTTCAGCTTCCCCTGGAGCTTTCCCACAGGTAGATTCCCATTCTTGAACAGAGCCTGTTCAGAATGAAGGGTTTTCTCATAGGTCATTTTCCTTTTCAGACTGCCACCAAATGACACTTTATCATGAGAAATACAGCATATACACCTTAACTCACCATGGTCGTAAAGCTCTTCCTAGAGCTGATATATTAATAAAAGAGAATTACCATTAAAAATTATATTCTAGATTGCCTTCTCTTCCTCTCACCGTACACTCAAACAACTATTATCAATCTGGAGTAGGGGCAGGATTTCTGCCAAAAAAGTTTTTCATGCTAATAATTGTGATAAACAGCCCTCCAGTGACGTTGCTGTAAAATCCTTCACATCTGCTTTCCCCACCTCTCCTTTCACTGTCTCTGGGGTGCTATGCTAAGTGCTGGCTGTCAGATGAAGTGTAGCATTAGGGTATTAGACTTATGACGGAAATTCACCTTTCTCAGAATTAGAAGATTCCTCTTCATTTAGCTTTGGGATGTGAGCAATAAAATGAAGATGACTGAGTCTTCCCCAGGAGGACCATGCTGCACAGTGCACAGAGCCTGGCAAAGGCATTTTTTGATAATCACTGACTTATATCATAGATGCATAAGAGGAAATAAGCAGTCACAGCTCTAGGGCTAAAGAAACACGTTTTAAATTGTTATAATTATGTGCTATGACAGCCAGCAGAGAACAGCTTAAATGCAGGAAGTATTTATGGAGCTGGGGAGAAAGCACACAGGCTGGATCATGCACTGTTCACTGAACACTGCACCAGCGAGGAGGGAGGATGAACAAACTTCTGAGAGCAAGACAGAAGACAGGTTTTTTTCCTTCATCTGAGTTGAAAAGCTGCCACACATCCATGTGCCTTCTCCCTGTGATCCCATGAACTTCACCTCCCTTTCTGCACTGTCACAGCATCAGCACAGAGCCCCTCTCCCTGCTTGGCACCTGTGGTTTGTGTTAAGACATGCACAGAAGAGCTGGACAAGTTGGATCTGACCTCAACTTACCTGTCTCATTTCCTTCCTGTCCCAAACATATTGGTACTGCCAACATGACTTCTTCCTCCTCTACACATGCTAAAAAACCCCAAAACAAAAAGAGAGTCATCCACATGGAAAATGTAGGAGTAGGTTTGGGACAGCAATTCCTAGTTGCACCCTGGCGTTGAATTCAGATACCAGAACAGACCCAGACTGTGAACTAGAATCTTATTTTTGAGCAAGTGTTTTTTTCCAAAACAGCAAATTTAAAGGAAAGAAAGAACTCTTCCCTGCTAACTGATCAGGTTTTAGAGCTGAAACTTCCTGTACACTAAAATCAGTTTGAACAAATTCTAACATAGTGGAAATAAATTATTTCAAGTTTTCTATATTATTCCCTTCTTGAAAACAATATTTTAAAATGAAATTAAGTACACAATTCAGTGTTTTTCAAACATTAAAATCTTACATTTTCATGAGACCGATTTATTTTTTTCTTTGGATTTCCTGTTGAAAACTATTAAGGAGATTTCAGCTTTTACTGCAATTTCAAACATGGTAAGCACTGGGATATTATCATAGAATCACAGAATGGTTTGGGTTGGAAGGGACCTTAAGATCATGCAGTTCACCCCTCCTGCCATGGGCAGGGACAGCTCACACTAGACCATGTCACCCAAGGCTCTGTCCAACCTGGTCATGAACACTGCCAGGGATGGAGCATTCACAACTTCTCTGGGCAACCTGTTCCAGTGCCTAACTCACCCTCACAACAAAGAACTTCTTCCTTATATCTAACCTGAACTTCCCCTGTTTAAGTTTGAACCTGTGATCTTAATTATTTTTTGTTTGAATCTGTTAGGATTTCCCTGATTTCCTGAAGAAGTCTTTCATATTGCAGAGCAACTGCAAAGGAAATATTCATGTTACAGATTGTAAAGACTAGTCCATGCTTACAGTTAAGAACAGTGAGGTTTATTAGGCAAGGAGGTGGCTCTGAGTGATGTCTCTCCCTGGTAACACTGCAGGTGGAAGAATGAATTGCCTCTGAATCCACAGTTATTTGAGATACTATGGAATGTAACAAAAATGATTGAAATGTAAATCTTAAGGGTATGATTTGATGCAGTTTTTATCACATTAGCTCCAGATAAACAGAAATTAATTATATATGAGTGTTTTACATACCCTTATATATATGCTTATATAGCTACTTTCTGTGATATGTGTATCTACACTATGTTCTACACTATACAGCGAATACTTTCCAGCCCCTTAAATTACACTATTATGGAGCATGCAGGTCTACATTTTTATGATGGATTGACAGTAGGACTGATTGTACATAATTAACAGAGCAATCAAACCACTGCCAGCTTAGAGATTTTTACACTTGCAATGCAGAAAATGAGTCTATATAGTGCACCAAAGAGCCTGGAACAAGGAGAGCAACTTGGGTTTACTGAAGAAAGAATGGCATTTATTTACATTGAGAAAGATATAGCAGTCACCAACATGCTTCCGGGCTCTGCTTTTTTTGAACACCACTGCATTTTAAGGTGAGGGAAAATCTGAACAGCATCACTTCATAGAAACAGCAGCTAGGCCTAATGGTATTACATGGCTTGATTTCCTGCTGGGGTGGGATGGAGTTGTCTAGCTTATACATAGTACATCTTTCTTTTCTGTCTTTTGCAAGCTTTGATTCCAATGACTGTAGAGACCAGGGAAGCAAAATTCCCCAAATTAGTGCATGACTGTCTGGAATGCTTTGGTATTTACTGTATAATGAGACTGAAGAAAACTTCAGGCTAAGCAATGAGATCCTTGCCTTGGAAGGCATGTGAACATAAGCTAATAATAATAATAATGATGACAATTACATCCAGATGGAATTTAAATTCCCTTCTGAACTCCATTGGTGCTGTTCATTAAGCGATGTAGAGTTACAGCTTTCAACTTCTTAGTTAGGCAGCAAATGCCAGCACAACCTCAGAAGGATTGTTGTTACCTCTTGAGGACAGCAGCTTCTCACAATATTCTTGAAACGTGCATGTTTGCAAGAAGACAAAGCTTTTAATTTCTGATGTTCTTAAGGCCTAATCTCCTTTAAAATACTTGATTCTTCAAATTTCCTGTATAGCTCCCTCATGCATTACATTAAGAACGCAAAATAATCTTCATTAGCTAGTATGCTAATATTCTCATAGCCCTTTGTAGTCTCTGGAAAATTCTTATATTTGAAAAAGGAAGCTACATGCATGTTTTTTCCCCTTAATACAGCAAGAAAAGTTATGTGAAAGCAAATATAAGCTGTCAAGGCAGAAGCAGTTACAGTTACATATTAATTTGGTCTTTTTTCCCAAGGCAGTGAAAATATTTCATTTTCATAAGTACATGGCAAGAGGATGAGCGTACTCCTGTGGAAAAGCTTCAGCTTTCCTGGTGAAAAAGATGCTGCTAGTATTTCCCCATTCTCAGCAAGATAATAGATGGACAGTCTTTCAAAGTATCCCATTGCTAATTTTCCAGCTAGCCCTATTAAGCAGAGAAAAAGCATGGAGGATGGGGCCAATATGTAATGTACATAATCTAGAGCTTTCTTAGATGCCATTTGAGCTGCCACTGAACAGAAGAAATGAAGCTGGTAAATACAATTTCCAGAACAGCTTTTCTGTGTTTACATGATCATTTTCCTATGATTTGTTGTGGGGGTTGTTTGGTTGTTTTTGGTTTTTTGGGGTTTTTTTATTATGTATTTGCTGTTCTGATTAATTTAGGTAATTGCAGCTTAGTTAAAATGTAGGATTGTATTGCAATGCATAAAAATCACATAAAAAAATCAACATCGTGTTGGCTGCAATCCAGCCCAGTCTAGTCTCTATGATCTGATGAGGAAAATTGAGACTACAGCATTAAATTTGACAGCACTGAAAGCAACCATGAAAATTCTATGAGCAATGAACTTTTAATTGGGTGAAAAGTAAAAAAAAATTTGGGAGGCAGACCCCAGGTAATTTTCTCATCACATGTATGTCATATTATAAAGCTGAAAAAATTTTACTAGCTTCAAATATTTTATAATGCTTCTTGTTTTCTGAAAAGAAAGAAATCTCTAGCACTGCAGCAATTTTGCTTAAAATATTGAAATTCTTGGATGTGTGAAGTCCTTTAATGTGACTAAATTTTCCAGCAATACACACGTTCACTGTATTAGCTTTAGACATTAGACACTCGGGTCTAATAATAATGTGCATCATAATACTAAACTTCTGAAGCTGCAAGAACAGACATGGAGGCAAAATCCAAATCACAAAGCCTTTTAGAGAGACTCCAGTCAAATCTACTTGCTTGGCGTAGCCTCACTTTTAGCCATAAATCCTGATACTTGAAGTTCACATATAGATATGGGCAGTGTGCCCCACAGGGCAGCTCTATATAGCACTGTCAGAGTTACTGGTTGTGCATTTCTGACACATGAGAGGTGAAGGAAGAGGAGCATGATAAGACTGAGCAGTGTGTTGGGTGACAAGCCAGGACCTAGAGTTAGGTATACTCACCAAGCAGCTTCAAAGGAAGATAATTACCGCTCCTCTGAATTACAGCCCCAAATCGCACATCAACATCTCTTACTGCATTTGTCATAAAATCAGTAACTGCCCTTCTGTAGGGAAACTCTGCAACATGCAACAAGACTGGTGATGTTGGGCATTCCCCCCTTTCAGATCACACACATAAAAACAGAGAGGGGAAAGATTAACTTCTGAATCCCCACATGCAGCCTGCTGTTCTTCAATATCAGAAGCGATCCACAGAAATTATTTAACAGCTCAATAAACATTTTACTGCAGGAGATAAGGTTTAAGAAAGAGAAGTTTAGAAGATTTCTTGACTATGGTATATAGGAAACTTTCACAGGTACTAGGGGACATCTAATCCAGAAAACAAACATGTAACAAGAACCACTGGCTAAACAAAAACCAGACTCAAATTCAGATGAGATATTAGGCACACATTCTTAATACTAGGTTCACTTTTTGCCTTCAGATCAATACCAGATTCTTTTCTGGAGATCATACTTCAGACAAACGCAAGTTAATGGTTGAATAATAACGGGCATATTATGAGAAATTCAGTGTCCAGGTAAGATGAACTAAAGGTCCTTTCTGACTTTCTATTACTTGTAATATCAAAGCTTTCATATAAATATTGAATATTCGACACCTTCCATTTAGAAGGAAGATGATCTTGTTTCTATGGCAACTTGTAGGCAAGCCAATAGTTGGTCACCACATCTTTCTGAGCTGCTGTATGCTTGTTCTCTGAATACTGTAAATGTGGCGCTACTTTAGTTCCACCAATTTTACAAATTACTTAATTAAAAGAAATCTGTATTTCAGCCAAATGTAATGAATCTTCTGTTTGCATAAAATATAAGAAGACCTATGCATTTTCATTTTGTTCTTGAGATGATTGGTTTCTCTTTTGTGATTCATAAATTCCAGCAGATGCAGCAAAAATTTACATAAAAAGCTTTTTAGGGTAATTATGTTTTCAGGTGGAAATTTTGACATTTGTGATATCTCTCTTTGATCACTACTATTAATATCTCCTTAGCAGATATGACTTGCTGAGAGTTAACTAATTGATAGGAAAAACTGCTCAGAGTTGCAAGAGTTTTCACTTTGTTATTTCAGTTTAAGTGACAAGGTTGCAGTGAAAAGGATCTTTATGTTTCCAGTTGAAAGAATACTCAACAGACAGGGGTAAAAATATGACTAGCAAAAGGACGGGATTTTGTCTTTTAGCTTGTATTTAGGTGTTTATAGTGTACAGGTATTTGCATTAACATAGTACCTGCAGCTTCAGTGCATTCCAGAATCCTATTGCTTTAAGAGTGAAAGAGGTGCAAGGTAACAGCCCTAACATCAGATAGGTGGTGAGCTAGAGAATAAAAATACTGAATCAAAATATCTGTACTGTTAGACAGGGAAGTGACAGAGGGAAAGATTCAGCCCATCCATTTGCATGTTAAGAAAGGCAGTGTTTGGCCATAGCACCATGGTACACCTACTGGGATAAAGAAATTGTACTGCCCTTTGGTGGTCCCATACTCCACTTACCATACAGGAAGCCTAGGATGTTAGGTTTCTTAGGGAATTCAAAATTAGGTGGCAACGATCCATCTGACAGAAATTAAGGGACTTACCCACTATCATACAATAAATTCTTGGATAAAGACAGAAACTTGCTGACACATAATTTTGCTCCATATTATGACCTAGGCTAAACTGCTGTCAGAAATCCTCCCTTCTTCTACTCCATATCCAGCCTGCAATTCTGTTTAGCACATTATGGAATCATAGAAGAATCATAGAATAGTTAGGGTTGGAAAGGACCTTAAGATCATCCAGTTCCAACCCCCCTGCCATGGGCAGGGACACCTCACACTAAACCATGTTACCCAAGGCCTCATCCAACCTGGCCTTGAACACCGCCAGGGATGGAGCATTCACAACCTCCCTGGGCAACCCATTCCAGTGCCTCACCACCCTAACAGTAAAGAATTTCTTCCTTATGACCTCTTTTGATGGAGAATTTGGTACTGCATTGTCTGCCCCAGGAAGCTACTTTGATTTTGGGTCACTTCATTGAGAAATAGCACTGTAGGAAAACCACTGCCTCATTCAAGTACATAGGCCTACAGATGCTTAAGCATGCTAACATGCATATAAATGGAGTATAGAAATGATGTATCACGGGCATAACTGTTATAGTATGTGAATTGGTTAGACGTGACACAGCATATCATTTTGCTAGCACACCACTTTATTACTTTTTTATGGTTGAAACTTTCGCTTCCTAATAAAAGTTATGCACCACGGATGCAGCTATTTATTTCCACCTGCAGGAGAAATACAGATTTCCAACCTGTCCTCAGTGTTGTACGTTCTTTTTTAAATAGCAAAGCCACAATTTCCATTTATTTACAAAACTGCTAAGCTCATCATCATGACCTTCCTCCTTTGCTCCCCTCCTCCCAAAACTGGCAGAAAAAGAAATGGAATTAGAAAAGAGAGATTGGGGGGGGGGGGGATGTAGAGGCATTAAAGTGTGTTTCTTAGGATTAGGTAGGGATGCAGTTTATGAGCATCAGAACAAAGACAGGACTCTACTATTACACCCTGCTCCAGCTGGACCATGAGACAAAGCTAAATGCCTGTCTGATGTGTGGATGAGGCAATTCTGTCTGAGGATGCCAGGCTCAGCCATGTGATGTAGCAAAGCATCACTTAATTTCTGAGCTTCACCAGAGGTTGGAAACTGTCCTGACTTGAATCTGGATCAGATTTGTATCCTCATGCCCCACAATTTCTAATAAAAAGTAAAAATAAAAAAGGCAGGATTCATAATCTGGCAGTCTATGGGAATTATTTACGTCTCCTTTCTGCTAAAACCCCTGTTGTTAAATAGCCATCACAGGGTCACATTTAGGGGAGGAGAACCATCTTTTTCCCTATATAGATTCTGCAGGAGAAATGAATGCAACTTTGGAGTGAGAAGCAGTTATTTGCTGTCTGATAAACAGAACAAACAGCCAGGAGTAAGGCATTTTTAGGCTTAAGAGTGAGGTCTTATGAGGCTAACCATTACTGGACTTTGCCCTGATAAAGCCCCAGTGAATTGCTGCTGACCAGGCAGCCACGCCAGGAGGAAGGTCACCCTCACACCTTGACAACTTTCTCAGCAAAAGTAAGCCAAAAATCATATAGCTCAGTAGCATCAGATCTGGCCCTTCACCACAGACGGGTGAACTGGTTGAACCCTGTGCCAGGGTACACCCAGCCAATTCAGTTAAAAATCTGTGCAACCTTAGAGCGGTCCTGATATTTATTAGTCTGTTTTCCAAATTATTTCTTTGAGTTGATCTGGTAAGGGACTTTTTCTAAGAGCATGAAGTGATAGGACAAGGAGTAACGGCCTTAAACTGGAAGAGGGAAGATTTATATTAGATATTAAGAAGAAGCTCTTTACTGTGACAGTGGTGAGGCACTGGCACAGGTTGCCCAGAGAAGCTGTGGCTGCCCCATCCCTGGAAGTGTTCAAGGTCAAGGTGTTGGATGGGGCTTTGACCAACCTGGTCTGGTAGAAGATGTCCATCTCTGTCACAGGGCTTTGGAACTAGATGATCTTCAAGTTCCTTTCCAACCCAAACTGTTCTGTGATTCTATGATTCTGTGATTCTATGATCTTCTGTAATACTTAGGTTAAGGCAGTGGCTGGACAGGGCTCAAGACATCAGTTGAGCCTCAGTGATTTTGCAAGCCTGTTCTACTGCCTGTCAGGTCTCTCTGTCACAACAGATATAATCTCTGATCTAAACAAAGTCCACACTGACTCTCCTGCAGGTGTACAGAAGAAGGAAATTGAAAATCAAGAGAATTCAGGTCGGAAAATGATTGGCTGGGAGCCCAGATAACATGTAAATCTCCCAGGAAGCTTTAAACAAATATAGAATGACTGAGCTGTGCCTCACCTGCACAGGGTTGATCGGTGTTCCTTAAGGACCCATCACTACGTTCTCACAGAAGCAGAGAAACATCTGTCATTATTTCCATAATGGCTGCCTTGGTGCTGCTTAGCAATTCTTCTACTTCGGTGGGAGAGCAATCATTCTCATTACATGTCAGAGCAAGACAGCAGAGTGCTTTTGTTTGGAGTACAGCCTGCAGAATGATGATTACCAGCCTGAGAGCTGCGGAGAGAGAACACTCCTGAAGTGAAGGGGTGCCCCTTTTGGAAATTAAGCAACTGACAGATGTTAGATCATCATTAAACATACACAAGAGCTCAGGCCCTTCTTGCAAAATTCATTGCTGCATGCTAAATTGGTTAATTGAAGGAGGAATTGGAAGTGGTGTTTACAGGCTCAACCTTATCTCAGGAGAAGGCTAGACTGAAAACGAAGGTGCCAATGAAGACCTTCCAGGAACATTGGCCAATTAATCTCAGCAGCAGAGACTTTTAAATGTCATTCAAGTCTCATTCATGGGGGCATACCAAAAATGTTTTGTGCTTCTTCATGAACTAACTTTGCTTTATAGGCAGTGCCTTCTTTCTCACAAGAACGAAGTAGGCCTTCTGTCTTTATGCCTTGCGAAGCAAGCAATTATTAATCAAATGTGAAATTTTATTCACAAGTCAGTGATGAGAATGAGGCTCATGCACAGAGTTCCAGCCATGAGAGATGATTAAATTGTCTACTTTGGCCTTCTGTACATCTACTGAACCTAGTTAAAGTTGAACTGTGAGTCTAGAAAGAGTACAGATAGCTTCAATGGTGACTGCCTATTTGGATATGAAGCAAGAGTAGGAAAGTACAATATTTAGATACTTTTCACTTCCTGTGTGGGACAACTAAACTAAACTTCTCCTGCGGGAAAAGATTGGAACAAAACAAAAACCAAAACTCAGGAGAAAATACAAGTATGGGATACATAAGGAAAACAGGACCTAGCCTTAGCAGAGGCCAAGAAGAGACAAACAAACAGAAGAAGCTGCAATGACCAGAGAATACACCCTGTGATGCCAGACCTCATGTACTTTTCTCTTACTGGTAAATACCTCTGTAGCCTTTCAAAGGTTGTTAGATAACAAAGTATGCTACCTTATGCCTTATACTGCATCCTTTGACAAGGAAGCTGCAGTAGCCGTGAGACTGCCGTAGGCTGCCAGTTCTGTCATTACACCATGGCATACTCAACAAAACTCCTACCACAGGAATCTGCCACTTTTGCTCATGCAATTACAGCATGAACTTGTTTTAGAAGAACTCTGTCCACAAAGTAGAGATCAAGTTTTGTTACTGTGTTCAATTACTTTATTGTGTACAATTGCCTCCATGAAAGCAGAGGTTGCTATTAAAGACATAACTGCAAGAAATCAAACACAGTCATTATAGCTACAGACAAAAGAATTGAGCAGAAAGTGCTGTGCTCAAATTAAGAAAGTTTTGACACTTTGGTCACATTTGTAGTTTGGTATCTGCTTGCACCGCAAGTATTATGGTAACTTCATCCTAAGTGCTATTTTCATTGTTGTATTTTGTCATGCTCTTACTTTCTCACTTCGATTAAAAAAAATAAAAGGAGTCTTAGTCTAGTTGTTAAGCAAACTCTTTGCATCCAGGAAAATAGTATAAGAAAATCTAAAGTTTCGCTCCATTTTCTGCCTCTTCCAATGGCGATTGTTGCCTTTGTAAAAGGAGTAGTGAGTGACCTGGCTTTAAATAGTTCAGTAACAGTTACTAGGGCACAAAGCAAAATGATTTGCAGTTGAATTGGCCCTTACACAGAGCAATTTTATTAGATAAGAGACAAGAGAAGGAAAACTTCATTCTGCTACAACTCTTCCAGCAGAGTTCTGCCAGCCTAAACAACCCATTCACCATTCCTCTAAGGGTGTTGACAGGTTCATTGTAATCCCAATGGCTTTTCCCCTATCACTACCACATAGGAAAACCTTTTTCCTTCCTCAGATAAATTGAGCCTCATCCCATCTCCATCAAACATCTCCTCAACAGCTCATGTGTCATTAACAAGATCCTCACCACAAGAAATAAAGCTTCTACCAACAATCCACAAAACATCTTGCTCTACAGAAAGGAGCAAACCCAATGTGTGTACCTGATGGAGACAAAAGAGCAAGATCAGGCCTGGCAGCAAGCAATCAGGGTGAGGACTAGGTGACAGATGGTGGGTGATTTGGCACAGCTAACTCCAGTCCAAATTCCTGAAGGGCCTGCAAGAGCCCCACAGTCTGACAGTGTAGTGATGAGCAAGCTCCAGATGCAGAAAGCTGGGGCACTGTCATACCTCTTGCAGCACTCTTATGCCAGATGAAACACATCTGCTCAGCTTCTGATCCTTGCTCAGTTCTAGTGATGGGTTGAACCAGGACATTTGGTAAAACCTTTTTTACCTCCCAAGGAAAATAACCACGAGTTCAGTATCCCTAGAAAGGAGGAACAAAGGAAATAAAATCTGATCTCTCAACAAGCTATAGTGCTGTCTGGAAACAGCCATGGAGCCCCACTGAAGGCTTTGTCCTTGACAAAAATCACTTCTACCTCTCAGAAACCTGTTGATATGAACGCAGCACAAGAAGTCTTTTTCTTCTTTTTATTACATATTTCAATGTAAATTGTAGAAAATATTTCATCACAGAGCTAAGAATGGTGTGTTATTATCAAAAACTACTAAAGAGATAAAATACAGTGCTGAGCTACATGAAGCAAAATATTAGCATTACAGGGTTACCCACCTACAAGCTCAATCTAGTCAAACAAATAAAACACTCAATTATCTAGCGTGGAATTACCTAGTCCCTAATTTTCATTAGAAATAATTAGGTAGGTCAACTTGATTTAAAAGTGGCTTTTATTTAATTTTTTTTGAATAGAAATAGTTCAGGCTGATGTCTTTGATGATCTGATGTCATTCACAACTGAGCTTTAAATAATATTGAAAGAGTAAGGTTCTTTATTATAAGTGTGCAGCTGTAATTAACAATATGCTTCTATTAAAGTCGTCCTTCCCTTAGCTTTTCTTGTCACTCTCTTTGATGAATTACAGACAGTGGAAAAATTAATTTTTGAAGTTCAGATAGTAGAACTGTAAAATTGAGTCTTTATAAATAAATGTAACACATAAAAAGACACAGGTGAGATTTTATTTCAGGTTAGTTCATCTTTCAATGTATTTCTTCACTCAGAGACATAGGACTTGCTTGCTTAAAATAATTTTGTTTTTCTTTTTTTTAATAGGATTTATTTTGCCTAAAAAATAAAAAGAACCAAAGAATACAAGTGTTCCTTGCAAAGGACACAAGATGGGAAGTATAGTCAACATGGTGAAGGAGTGGAGTAATCTACAGAAGAACTATATGACCTTGAAAATTATGGTAATATTAAAAATGTCATGGTCATGTCCATAAGGGACAGAAACAAGAATCTATTGCCACAGACTATGGGCTTTCTATCTGTAAGTGACGATGAGTGAGAAAAAGGTAGGTGCATCAGCCAATCATGAGATGACTATGAGATATCAATGTGATGCAGACACGAAAAAGACAATTGTAATTCTAAATTATATTAGGCAAAGTATTTTCCATAGAGACAGAGAGTTATTAATGCCATTTTACAAGTCACTGGCAAAACTTCATTTGTTACACTATAAGTAATCCTGGCCACTGATATTGAAGAAAGATGAACTGAAATTATTCTAAGGCAAAAAAAAGAAAGATAGTAACATGATCAGAGTAACCAGCAGCTAATTTCTGAAGGATTCTGCTAATTTCAGCAGTTTGTTTAACCTTATGTCATGGTTTAAGCCCAGCCGGCAACTCAGAACCGTGCAGCCGCTCTCTCACTCCCCCCCTTTTCTCCCCCCACTCCCAGAGGGATGGGGAGGAGAATCGAAAGAATGTAACTGCCATGGGTTGAGATAAGAACAGTCCAGTAACTAAGGTATAATACAAACAACTACTGCTGCCACCAGTAATAATAATGATAAGGGAAATAACAAGGGAAGAGAATACAACCGCTCACCACCCGCCAACCAATACCCAGCCTGACCCGCGCGCTGATCTAGCCCTTCCGTGTAACTGCCCCCAGTTTATATACTGGCCATGACGTACTGTGGTATGGAATACCTCTTTGGCTAGTTTGGGTCAGGTGTCCTGTCCCTGCTTCCTCCCGGCTTCCCCTCCTCCCTGGCAGAGCATGAGACTCACAAAGTCCTTGGTCAGAGTAAACATTTCTTAGCAACAACTAAAAACATCGGTGTTATCAGCGCTGTTCCCAGGCTGAAAGTCAAAAACACAGCACTGCACCAGCTACTAAGAAGGAGAAAAGTGACTGCTACTGCTGAACCCAGGATACCTTGTAAAACCATAGCTGCAAAGAGTAAACTATTCTCTCTCTCTAAATACATCGATGGAGTAAAGAAAGTTATTTATGTTAAAGGATAATGGCAATGATGGAAGAAAACAATGAGTCTAAAGTGATCATAAATAAGCGTAAACTAGAAATGAAAACAAGCTTTTTAAACTATTAAAAATATCAAAATTTGCTTCAATTGATTTTTTCACTATTTGATCAAGGTTCAACTAGGAAATTTTGAGCCTAGAACTTGCCATGAGACTGGTAAATCTTTGTTTTCTTCTAACAACCACTATCTCTTTGTATGCCCAGGCAGCTGTCTCCAAGCAAGTCTGCTTAAACTCTCTCTTGCTAGAAGCCCTGCATAAAGTCCTGCACACTTGCGGTCTAGTTTTGAGCCTTAAGACAGCAATAGCATACCAGTGTAAGACAGCCTGAACCAACGATGCTGTTCCCTTCGAGCAGTCAACCTCCTCCCTTGTGCTGGCACTGGCAGTTATCTGCTCCGATGTTGATCTGCATAACTAGCAGAAAGCTATCTTTATTTATTTGGTTTTGTTTGTTGTTTTTTCTGGGTTAATTTTTCATCTTCAACATTTCCCCAGTTTAGCTCCTACTGCGATCAGCTGAAAGCCAGCACTGGATGGGAGAAATCCTGTCTAGGCTAAAGCAGGAAGGGCAAAACAAAACCAGCACCTTCCCTGGCCAACTTAAAATGTGTGTTGCTATTAACTATGTTCTGCAGTGATAATTTGCTTTCTCTCTCACTTCTACCTTCATGATAAATTGCTGACAATTCTTCCTGCTGGTCTTTTAAAAGTAAAATATCAAGTGTCTGTACAGTCTATGATATGGACTATTGTACAGGGAGGTTGTACAGGGGGGTATTGCTTAAAGTACATTGCTTGCTAAACACCTATCATGCCTTCTATTAGGGGCTACAACTACTTGCTAAACAATGTATGCTGCTTGCTTAATATTTATTGTGCCTGCCAAGGCAGGTTGGAAGGATGTAAGGCTATTGATAAGAGGAAAGGAACCGTGACTTGGTTCCTGCTGCTTGGACCCCTAAGCCGTTCAAAACCAGCCTCTGAGCTTGGACTGAGACCAAGGGACTAGGGAGCATGCGTGACGACTAGAGGTGAAAAGTTCAGACCCGAGGAAGACTCATTTACTTCATCTTGAGACCCTCGCCCACGACCACCAGGGAGGCACTGCGCAAGAGCAAAGAACTTTTTTCCTCATTATAATATGAAGTGGAGATAGATCATTAATATGTATGGGCATGTTGTGTAACCTAATTAATATGTATACCTTTAGAGAATAAATATAGAGGGAAAATGACACTGGGCTGCACATGCTTTTGGAGGAGCGATCCCCCATTCGCCTCAGCTGAATAAAAGCATACCTACTTTACAACTTTAACGAGTTGTGGAGTCTATCCGCATATCATCTACAGCCTTACTGCAGACCATGGGTTCATTAGGTATGAGACTGACATCTCCAAAGCATTTGCAGTCTGTGCCTGGCTTTAGGCTCTAGAATAGCAAGGAGGGATAGGGATGATATTGGGAGCAATTTCCATAGCTTGCTCCCCATCATTAGCTGATAAACAGCCACGTCTTTCCTGACTTTCCTAGGAACACTGGGTGAGCACTCCTGCTTAGCACCGACATACTAGATGGGTTGAGATTTTTTACATCTGCACAGGCTGGTGTCAGGACCCTTAGTTTTGATTACTGGAACATCTTACCCAGAGGGTCAGAGCTCAAACTCTAGACCCAAAAATTTAAGTAACAGTGAAGCCATTTCAAGCCACCATGTGGATATCAAAAGTAGTTTAAGCTGTCTGCATACACAAAGCCAAACAAATGTCCTTAATGTTACACTTACTCTTGGTTCATAAGCTCCTTCTTTCCAAGCATTAACCCCTTTGGGGGTTTCCTAATAATGTCCTCACTGTCACCTTTGTGAGCTGGACCCCTAGGGTGTCAGATGTTTGTCTTTTGGAAGCTGGCAATGCTCATTTGTTGGTTTAGAAAGTCTAAAGCTCAGACTTTGGCTTGAAGGTCTGGGCTAAAGGGCCAAACTAAAGAGTGATGAGAAAGTGGTTGTACTCTGCAGTGTTTCTTCTTCACAGTGTGCAAGCACAGCAGGACCCTTACGGGCACAGGTGGCAGAAACCACTCACTTCTCATAAACCAATACTGCAAAGCCTAATCTCAAGATATAATTTTAACTCTTTAGGAGACACGCACCCCTCAGCTAACAGGTGTCGCAGTCCAGAAACTATTCTCTTTCCTTCCTAGAAATCATATCTGAATGTATTGGTTGGTTGATTACTTCACCAAATGCCTGAGATTCCTTGGCAAAGTTCTATTCACATCCTGCTTAGTTTGGGTTATCTGTACAGAGATATAGTGGCTGCCTTAGAGATTACAGCATGATTGTAAGGCTAATTTTGGTGGACTAGTTTTAATCTTACAAGCAGACTCATACACCTATTGTATTTATTTCCAAAAGAAAATGGAACCCTTAAATAATACAATCTTGGGAAGAAAAGAGGTTATTCATAAATGAGGTTGAAGGTTTAACAAGTTGAAAAAAAAGGAAAACAAATAGAAGAAATCCACAAAACTATTTTTTAAAAAATTGCCGGAAATATTTTGGTTACCTTCAAAATATTTTCTTTTCAAAGTACCTTGTTTTAGGTTAGACAAGACGTATAAGGCCAGCCCTGGTTTACTGGGGTTTTGCACTTTTAATTTTGTTTCAGACACCAATCACTGGAAGGTCATTATCAACCCAGCCTACACCAGGAAAATTGTCCTTGCTCAGTCCAGGATCAATCTACCACTTGTTAAAAAGCAGACAGGTGAACGGGTCATTGCATTGTCTGCATTGACAGAGATAACTTAGAGGAATTGCTGTTGCATTCGTGAGAACTGTGTGACATTTATGTGAAGAAAGAACAACCACAAGGGCAAAGTCCGGTCAAGTGGTAGGAAGCAGAACTGCTATGAACTGCACCAGAACAAAAAAAAAACATAGATTAGATTTTATCTGTAGGGTTTTTCTTCTCTTTCTTTATGCCTGTAGACCTCAGATACACTCCCCTGGTTAAACAATTAACATCATCTGATGGATAGATCCAGTTCAAACTACTCCAGTTTTTGCTGTCCACCAAGCAAACTGATCTTTCATCAACTATGGTCAGGCAGTCTCTAGAGCTCAGCACTGCATGCAGTTAATTCTTCCAGAGCAAATAAGTAGAATTATTCAATAACTACAGTTTTCTCATATCTATCCCATTTGTAATTTTGTTTATCAGAAAACCTTATACTAGGATTCACAAATGTCACATTTTCTTTTACTCACCCTTGAGCTATGCTGCCTTAGCTTTTTAGTGCCAACAGATGTTGTGGAGTACAAGTGAAAATGAGAGGCTAGCACTCCAATCCTGCAGTCCAAACAGATGGACATGAGGCAAGGCAGCCAAGAGAGCAAGCCATGGGCACCTGGGAGAAGAGTGCGAAGTTGTGGATACAAAAACTTTCAGTCCTAGATTTATGGTACATCATGATCAATATCACCATGACTTAGAAAGCAACCACTGAATGGCTCTGGTGGGTTTATAAATTAATTTTTTGGTCCACTTGCATTACCTGCAATGCAGTATTTCAATGATACGCTCCTTTAGCCAGACAACCTGCTAAAGGTCTCTGTGAAATGAGTCAACAGCTTTCTGGAGACTACCTGGAATTCAAACGTCTAAATGACCTGGTTGCATAAACCTGGTCGAAGACTTGAAAAGTGTTCAGAATTGATACTCAACTATATGCCTGTCACATACCTATCCAAGCAAAGAGGCAGCAGACATAGATTGCTTTCATCTCACTTTTAATGGCACTGAAAAAAAAAAGTTTGATACATTATATAACATCAGGGCAAAACTTCTGACTACCTTTTCTTCTCCAAAGGCCTGAAAGGGACAGACATATTTACAGTCTTTCACATTAATGATACTCTTCTCTGAGATTATTTTCTTGGTCAAACATTTGTCAAGTTCAGAAAAACCCAAACTGTGACTTGGCCTTTGTATTGCATGATCTCTCTAGTCTTCTATCAAACTGGCTTGTCTTGGATTTCCTACTTTCTTTTCATAGCTTTCATAACCTCTTTTGCCTACTTCAGCATTCTCTTTTATTTCCTTACTGTAAATAAACTATCACAAGGAAAAACAACAGAACAAAAAAAAAAAACCAAGATTCAGTCCTTCCAATACATAAGAAATTAATTTTTGCATATGCATCTATTTCAAGAAATACTTTATTTGGGCTTTTCTTTATAAGTTAGATCAGAAAACACTAATTTTTGCTATTTGCACTTCTCAAGTACTCATCAGGTAGCATTAGCTGGCAAGTTGGCAAAAGTCATGGCCCGCTCATTCTTCTCCACATATATACTCTAATTTCTTACACAAATTAAACAGACTATCTACTAAAAATGTTACAACCAAACATAGCAAGTCTAAGAATGTGAAAAAGTACCTGAAAGAAGGAAATGCGCTGTATACTGAAATTATTTTCTAGAGGAATGGTTGCAAACAGTGAAACAGATAAATTTTTTACATACACAAGCTGATGGTTACACATCAAACGAAGACAAGCATTCCAGCATTATTGTGGTGAATCTATCAAAGAAAATCTACCTCCAATGAGGAAATCTTCACCTATCTATTTTTGCTCACACCATTGCATTTTCTGACAGTAACAGAACTGAGGTTACCTGTAGGCTACCCGTAACACAGGGCTCTTTCTCCAGTGCAAGCTAGATATGCATTTGTTATATCTTTACCAAGTTGCCTAGATGAAACAATTGATCATATATATTACTATCAGCAAAACTTCCACTACCTACAGTTGCTGATCAGTCATATCACTGACAAATGTATGGTTTTCTTTATATATTTGGGTGGTTTTTTTCCAATGGTTTTGTTTTGAGCAATTTTTATATTCTTCCTGCTATAAAAACCAAAACATGTTCCATAAACTTCAAACTAAAATGCTTTTAACATAAATAAATGCAAGTTCTAAAGGGTGAAGATGACTATGACTTCTTTTTGCTCCTCAGGGTTGCAGAAGTAGAATCACAGCGTCATTTGTTGGATGTTGCTTGAGGTGGGTATACAACAGAGACCTCTGGAAACCACCTGAACAACCAGGTATAGCAGTTCTCTGTACACAGGAAAACTTGTCAGTTACTTCATTTTAAATCTCACCATTATCCATAATTGTAAGCTCTATCTTTGAGTTTCCAGGTCAAAGTGCAAAATCAAATTTCATAAGAAGTCCATTATATCTCACTGCAGTTATCAATCCCATTTCCTAGAGACCAATGTTGATTGCTGTTACTTATATTTCTTACCCTACAACTCTTTACTATTTGAGTCATGCATCAGCCACTTTGTTGTTTAACTTATATAGGCTATTATTACTTAGGCCTGAAATTACCCAACCCTCCTCCATATAATTTTTCAATATTGATCCAACATGAGTATTCTGCCTATCCTATGAAACTTTCTTACTTATTAGTAAAGCTTATTAAAGAAAATTCCCCGGATGACTTTAAAAGCACTTTCATTCAAGTTATTTCAGATTGGTTTTTAAAATAATTGGTTTTAATACTAGCTGTTTTCCATTCCAACAGTAACTGAGAAAAATAAAAAGTACCTTCAAATATACTCTTTAATACATTAAACACAGACAAGAAATCAGTTACATGTTTGTGATATTCTTACTAACCTGACTACTTTTCTCATTTCTGTCCAACCGATGTCAGAGATAGTATTTCTTATTCTTCTTAATATATGTGTTTCTAACAGTATTCTCATTTCCTTCCCTTATTCATTTTCTTTGGTCTCCAGCATCCTTTAGCTTTCACAGCTTTGAGCTCCAAGATAACTGTGTCTTGGCCCTGTAACTGGGGCAGGATGGCAATATACTTGATTTCCCAGAACTATTTGACCTGAGAATTACAGATGTTACATATGTCTGGAAGGCAGAACCTTCCAGGTGGGAGGAGGCATAGTGACCATAAATGATGGGAAAAATATATAAATAGAAAAATTAGGGCATAACATCTATTAGTAGACTGCACACCCTAAGGAAGTTATGAATGTCCTTCACCTTTAGAGCAGACGTTCTTGCATTCCAAGAGTTCTGTAACTGATAGGAAGAACTCAATTTTTTTGTCATGTAAACAAGTTTCTAAATCCACAAAGTTTTCAGATTCCCTGACAGCAAGAGTCTGCTTCAGTTACAAAAGAAATATGAACTGTGTGGCAAGGTCATTGTGTACACACATCCCAATGATGCTGCTAAAGATGGTAAAACTTCTGATACTGAAAAGGTTTAAAACCATTATGGAGTCCTCTGAAGAACAGTTCTTTTAGACCACAAAGATATTTAAATGAATTAAATTGTTAATTTAAATAATATAGCCAGCATCGCCTCTTGGGTTTGGAGAAGCTGATAGAAAAGATAAAAATTACAAAAACAATAAAATTATAAAGCCCAGTGTATCCATATAAACACAGTAATTGTTGATCTGGGGTTGCTGTTATAGTATGGAAATCTGGGAAGTTCAAATAGTACACTACAAAAATCATTGTTTGCTTTAGTGCCTGCTAAATACAAGACAGCACAGCTTCAACACATCCAGCTTCCGTGGGAGTAAAACATAGGAGAGTCCTCTTGATCTTGTTTTGGGTTAATGTGTTTCGACTACAGGCAACTGACAACTTTGCTGGCAAACCCCACCCTGAGGTCTGCTGACTGGGGCACAGAGAACGTTCCCACCCCCACTTCAAAACTGGAATGTACAAATAAAGTTTGATCCATGCAGCAAAAAATGAATGGCACCCATTCAGCTCTTTTGCTAACAAGCCCATTTCATAGTTCTTTTAATCCCTAGCATTGATCTTGCACCACTTTGCACTGATGAAGCGATGCATGACACACGCTTCCTGAACACTTTTTGAAGTCATTTACATTGGTATGAGTTCAAATACCTTGTTAGTTGCTATTATAATTCCTAAATAACCCAATTCAAAAGACATTTTTCTTAAATAATCCTTTTAAATATATTATGGCTTGGTTTTAGGTGCTAAGTATGAAGAGGACAGGATATACAAAACTAAATAGCAGATGAAATAGTATTATTGTTACTGATATTTGAGTCACTAATAAACACTTGAGTTTCTAGTTTGGTGTATAATATAATGTGTAAGTCACCAGAAATAACTCACCCTAAGCACAGCTTAAATACATTTTGCTTCAGAGATCTTTGTGGAAATTTCTTCTTTCCACTGTGCATTGATGGAGAGCTCTCTCTATCAAATTAAACGCTCTTTCTCCTTGCAGATTTCTGTTGCTTGTCTCTCATGCAGATGCCTTTTCTACAAGTTGCATAATTCAATGAATCAATTTAAAAGTAATCTTTAGAAAGTGAATCTCCTTTTTCTAACTTACATTTGCCTTGTCAGAACAAAATCTGAGAATCCTGTAGGCTTCCTTTGTGCTACTGAAAAGTTTAGCATAAATTTGAAAGTGAGCTACACCACTTCCTCAGCCACTTTAGTCTTAATTTTATCAGTTTTGCAGGTCATTAAGGTTCTTTCATGTTCCCCACCCATCAGCATTGGTAAAGAGAATCAAACCAGGAAACCTTGTTGAGTTCAGAATAATTGTCAGCTTAGTCACAAATATCCTCAGATCTGTACAGTGCTTTCTTCATAATATGCAAGTAGATGTACATGCACACAGAAGTGTGCACTTAACAGGCAAGCGAATGTGGATCAGGTCTGAATTTAGTGAATTTTGTTTTCCCCTGCCATCTGGGCAGGTCAGAGGGGTTATGACAGATCACAACAGGTAATGTTCATTTAGATAGGTAAAAAAATCTACACAATCTACATAAAGATCTATATGAAATCTGTAAGTAGTCCACCTTCCCCAGCTTTGAAATGGAGCAAAAACTTTCCACAAATTATTTTCTGCCGTTACCTGTACCCTCTAGTGCGTGTGAGGCTATATTTATCTTTCTTGTTAATGGGGACTGGATACCCTAACACCATGTCATTACTACTGATAACTCACATTGCTGGTTATGAGCTCCTCTGTTGCCTGAGACAGTGGCATATCCTGGAAATAGCACAACTGCCTTTGCCTGTCAGAAGGCAGAGAGATCTATAAGAATAAGGAGCTGTAGAGAAACTGTGTAGGCTACAGCTTGGCTTTTTTACCAATAGAAGAAACAGCATTGAACCAAGGGTGTTAAATAGGTTGGGTTTTTTTCCTTACCAGAGTTGGAAAATTAAATTCCTTTTAAAAGCATTTTTTTTCACTGCTGAGCTACAAGTGGGCCCTGCTCCCTGAAGACATTTGTTCATCCCCCCCACCTTCCCCACTGCAGGAGGATTAAACTATTTCTCAGTGCAGTGATCTGATTAATTTTGTTCTGCCAGTGCAGCTCCTTTCTGGGCAGGGGAATATTACAGATTTACAGTTTTCATTACCTAAGGCTGAAACTGTTAATGAGGTTTAAGTTGGATGCAGGGGCTTGAGGGAAGGCATGGCTCCACTTGCATAGCTGGGCTGCAAGGACTCGTCAGAGAAGACACTGGATGTGACTCCAGACCCACGCACACACTATAAATAGTTATTTCATTTGCTTGATATGAAAACTACTCTACTAATTCACAAACCATGGGGTTTTTCTTACAGCTGCACATCCTGACCCAGGTTAGACCTGCTCATGGCAGGGGAGTTGGAACTAGATGATCTTAAGGTACTTTCCAACCCAAACCATTCTATGATTCTATGATTGTTTTCCTTAGCAGCCTATTCTAAATACGCACTTTAGGATACGGCCATAAACTCACCATGGACTTCAAGCCTGCAGGCCCTTTCATATGCACTAACTAGTGTCCCTTTAAACAGCAGTGAAGAATATCCTTTTTTTTCTTGATTTCCTGAGGCGAAGGAAGGAATGCTTTTAATATAGCAATAAAACACTGCCCTGAGAAGCGAGACGTTCCTTCTTAGTCTGGCTCCTCACTTCATTCCCAGGAGGTGTTCAAGCAAAAAGGCTCTGAGTTGAGCTCAGTGAGAAACATTCAGTAGTTTCCCTGCTGAAGTTGTGCCAGAATGAGAAAATAACTCAAAGGGCTGGGCTGGGAAGTGTGACAGAAGCCAGTGTACGTGCTAAGCCTGTCCCTCTGGACCTTCAGGGAGCTTGTCCTTGTAGCTCTGCAAGTCACAGCTGCAGCTCCCCATGGATCAGCTGCTGTAGAAGGGCAGCTTCTCTGGGCTTCAGGTGTCTTGTAGTCGCAGAGAAACTCCAACAGCTTCTTTTGAGCAGCCCATGAATGTGTCCCACTGAGAGTGAGCAGGACACGCTCCTTTGCATACTTTATGAAACAAGGACATTGGACAGCTTTTTGCTAAACCCATCCAACAGTATTAATACGTGTTTAATATGCTTAATTAAAACCTAAATGGAATAACAGTGCTTCCTCCCTCTTTTCAGCTTTCTAGCACATGACAGAACTAAAGATATGAAAATATTTCAATGCTATTTACTGTGCTTGCCTGAATGGCACAAAAGTGATAATAATTTTTCATTTATAACAGACAGAAAAGAGCCATTTGCATGAGATGGATGATATTCCAGGAAAGGAACCAGCTTCTCCTGCTTTATAGTGTAATACACAACACAAACTTTGTATTCTTGGCTCATTAGACACTTCTTTTGAAGCCAAAGATTAGCACATTCCATATTTGCACTAAAGGCAATTTAAAAGCATTCAGTAAGTTGATTAAAAGAGCACAGAGAAACACCAAGCTACAGGCATGAGGGCACAACTAGGAATAGCTGAGGGGACAAGGAGCACTTGGGAATCCAGGTCTTCTTTATTTATCCACCTCCAGCCTTAAACTATGTATATCTGGAAAGCCTGTCTTTCACAGACATCAAGCTGTGAAGGGTTTTGCAAACTGTTATTATTTTAATCTGACAAGTCACCTACTCATAGAATTCCGAGCACAAAACACTGAAAACCTCTACCAGCTGGGTTTGGGTTGGTCTTTTTGGCATATACAACCAAGCCTAAAAAATATCTAATTTGTGTAAACTAGCTGTGCAGCAAATGCGTTCTTTAGGCAAGGCACTGGGCTGAAATGCTATGATGTGAATTTGGCTTCAAAGGATGTAATAGCCCAGCTGTGATCAAGGAGAAAACATGGTTAGATGTGAAAGCATAATAAATATGGTATCAAATTCCTTGAATACAGCGCAGCTCTTTAGAAAATACATATAAACAATACAAAAGAAAATCCCAAAACTACTCATTTTGATGCAACACAGACACAAATGTTTTACAGTGAATACAGCAAAAAAATACATAAAAAAAATCCTTACAGGTAAATTTTCCTTAGTCAAAGCATCACATTGTGCATAGTCCTGTTGACTTTCTTACAGAAAAAAAATCACCAGATTTGTTAAGCTAAAAATCAAGTAGGATGTCAGTAAAGTCACACAGCATGGGAGAGCAAGGCTGGGTATAGTTTCATACTACCAAAGCAAACTGCTCTGTGTGACTAGCACTTCATTTGGCCTTTCAGTAATGCATCTTCTCTTCCCGAGAGTGAAAATAAACTCAGTGGAATGTGATTTTTATTCAAAGAATAGGTTTGTATTTGCTTTATAAAAGCTCATATCTGGGTTCATTTACAAACTCCCTCTGGGTTACACTTTGAAATGAACATTTAATGAAGACAAATATATTCACCCACCAGAAAAAGTATTTTAATTGCTGTATCTCTGATGTTACCATTTTCTAGAGGTATTCTAAGTACGTCAAGACTGCTAGCAATGTAGCAGAGACTTGTATTTCATTCAAAGGTAGAAGGTTAAAAATGGCAGCAATTGATAGAAGAATTTTAATTGCCTGATTAATCAGCTCCATTTGAAGTCAACGCAAACCAGCCTCTTGGCCCCAGTAGATTTTGGCTGAGGCTTTAAATGGGAATGTGGTGCAGTGCACTTGCTTCTATAACCAACTGCCAACAAAGTTATACGCCTGAGCTGTAAAACAATCAAAAGTGTGTCAAGATCCATTCAGAGTATGTGTGCGTGTGTGTATGGGCTTTTCTGCATGTTTTTATGTGTTTACATAAGGAGCATAGGAAACAAGAATTAAAACTGGTATGCAGTATAAGCTCCTATTTTGTCTGGATGAGTTGCATTATGAAGGTAGTTTAGATACTGTGTTGCATGTCATTATTATCATAATGAATGGATTCACTCCTTGGTGAAGGGTGAAATGATAAAAAAAAGGACCTATGTGCATATCCAACACATGGGAAGAGCAGTAATAAAACTAATAAGCCTTGTTAGAAGAGAGAAATCTTACATCTATGCTCTGCTTGAGACATTGTTCCTAAACTATGCATAATTGCAAGTAAATTCAGAGGCAACAGCCAGAGAAGTAAAGCCACAAGGTGCCAGGCTGCAGTTTTCGGACTCACCACAACTGCAAACAGCATCTTCCTAATTTTATCATCTTCAGATTCAAGGAGGGAGAATACTGCTACAGTGTTTTGGCTAGCTCGCTTCCCTGGGAACAGCAGGGTCTTGACCCTCTGCTAATGAGCATTCACATCATTTATAAAGAAATAACTTCGGACAGTACTGGGAAAGTCTCACCCAAGCACACTCGATTTGCTCTGTCTCTGCAAAGGTTTTTTCAAATCCCTGCCCAAATGAGGGACAGCACTAACTGGAAATCAAGTTTTCTTCCTTTGAAGGGATTACATTACATCTTGTTATGTGCTGCAAATTAATCCATGCCCTATCTCACTGCATTTGGGCAGAGAGGGATGCTCTCTTTGCCTTTTCCAGCATCCACGTCCTTTGACAAGTCAGCCCTTGATGCCTGAAAAACAAGTAAGAAGAGCAATGTGAAGAGAAACGTGGGTGTTGGTTTTTTTAAATAAAATGCAAGATGGTGACAGAGAACAAAAAGGACATCAGGAAACTGTGAAGATCAAGCCCATATTTGGCTCCCATGTTGAAAATTCAGCTTTCACTGGCAAAATCTGTTACCCAGAACTTGTACTGCTGCAGAAGGTGGGGTTTTCTTGGAGTTGTGGCATCAAAGTGTGACTAAAAGAAGGCAACAGACTCAAAACAGCTCTAACTGCAATGTTGAATTGCTCTTGTTCTTGTCTAAAGTGTGGAAACCACAGTACTTGCATGCTCATGGCATGGGCAAACTCTTTATCCTGGCAGAACAGAGATAGCAACATCTCCCTAAGAAAATTCTAAAATGCTTTCAGCCTATTTCTCTACTGGATGTTTTTAATTTCATCTTTACTCCAAATCAGAACTCCACTGCCCAACCACAAGCTAGAGGTCAGGAAACAAGCCTTCAATTCCCAAATGCCTTTTCTAATTTCCACCAATCACTGTGCAAATCAGGTCTATTTGTCCCAATATCAATCCTAAAACATAGTTCTGCACACAAACTGCACCTTTGCTGAAGTTCTTCAATCCTGTTCTCTGATGGAAAGGGTTTCATTAAGTAAAATAGTTTTGACTTTTTCACTCAAACAACACCTCTGGTTTCTGAGCTACCAACAAGTCATCAATTTGCATGTGAACCATTGTCCTGTCTGCATCTGCTCCTTCAACAGTCTGTGCCTTTGTGCTCTTACTGAAATTTCCCACTACAGGACATGCACTGAGTCATAATGATTATTTCCTCACTTATATTGTGTCTTCTGTCTCTGTCTGTCCCTGCTAAATGAATGAAATAAATGCTAAACAAACGGAATACTAATGGCAAAACATTTTTCCCTCACTGGAACAGTGGAAAAACAGCAATACAGCAGCTTCTCATTGTCTATTTCATGCAAGACATTCATATAACCCCAAACAACCATGACTTCAACCAGCCCACAACTATGATAAACTGGGCTGAAGCAGAACTGAGTCTCATATCAGACCAGATCCTGAATGACTATAATTTAGTCCAAAATATCTTTCTCTACAGCTTAATCCCTCATAGTTCATTTTCTCCTCTTCCATCATACTAACCGTGTTATTGGAAAGATCACTAAGTCAATCAGCTAAGTAATAGAACACAGTTAAGTATGAACAAAGAAATGGGTAACATAATATATATATCCTTGCCTTCTGGGGAGCAGAGCAGAGCAGCAGACATGGAAGAATAGTTTCTTGAAACTAATAGAAAGAACAATGTTATCACAGCCTGATGGAAAACTAAAGAAATTAATTGGGATAGTTTTGTAGACATGAGAGGCAGATTTCCACTGATACAACTTTAATTCACAGAGTAAAATAGTCTTTTTTACCACTCCAAGTGCAGTAAAGTCATAAAATATCTTTTTTCTTGGGGTTTGGCTTTTGGGTTTTTTTTTTTTGTTGTGGTGTTTTGGGGGCTTTTTAATTATTTCAGTGTCATTTCTATTATTACAAAGAACTGGTTAGTGTAGAAAATATAAAGATTTCTGGAGACATGTATGAAAAACAATTTCCCCTTGTGGATGCCTACATGTGACAAAATCAGGCTTCTTGACACCTCAAAACCTGCTTTGTACCTCCAGAGTATCTTGTACCATGTCATACAAAATTCTCTAAGGTTCCACTTTAAAACTTCACAGTAACTGTGCGTGTTTCATTTCCAGAAGTCTAACAGGGATTTGGAGAACAGCATTCCCTCCTAGAATCTGGATTCAAGCTCTGATGTCTGTTTTTCCTGTGTCAGTATACAAAGATGTTTTTCAATCAGTAACAGATACAGGAAGCATCAAATTTCTTAGGACCTGAACATACCATGATAATGTCATTTTGTGTACGTAGGGCCAATGCAGCTTAGAAGACAGGTCAGGTCCTGCATTTTCTTGCCATACAGAGAAACATAAATTTAATCATACCCTTGATTGTTGTGGATGAGGCACCACAAGAAGAACATATGAGATGACAAGAAGCAGATATATGAGTGGTACTGTGATTAACCAAGACAGTGTATCACAGACAGCAAATTTCTCAAGAAGTTAAACAATATTCAGAATACAGTTTCACTTGGATTCTTCAGGAACAAGAACACACAGTCAACTGGGTGTTCGGACAGCTGACCCCAGCTGACAGAAGGGATATCCCATACTGCATGATGTCATGCTCAGCATACAAAGCTGACAGGGGTGTGGGGGACGGGACACACAACATTTGGAGTGATGGTGTTTCTCTTCCCAATTAACAGTTATATGTGGTGGAGCCTTGCTTGCCTGGAGGCAGCTGAACACCTGCTGACCATGGGAAGTGGTGAATTAATTCCTTGTTTTGCTTTGCCTGCCTACACACCTTTTGCCTTACTTAATAAACTGTCTTTATCTCAACCCTTGAGCTTTCTCACTTTTACCCTTCTGATTCTCTCCCCCATCCCACTCAGGAAAAGTGAGCAAGTAACTGTATGGGGCTCAGTTGCTAGCTGGGGTTAAACCATGACACTTCTATATAGACAGTAGTAACAAGTAGCTGTTCTGTGTAGTACAAGCTATTTATGACTCTAACATGTTATAGTATAGCAAATTACAGGTCAGGTTTGACAGCAGAGGCTGGCTGTCTCCTCTGTAGGGACTATAGGATGACTTGTAAAGGAGAATGGGCATTTGATGATAAAAGATGGGACACAGCTTGGCCTTAAAGCTATAAATGACTCACCAGTTGTCAGAGAAGTGCAAACCTGGAGCTAGACAAAACCCTAACAAACACAGAAAACAAAGAAATAATATTCAGTATACATAAAAGGTACCATGTGTAGTAAGGTCAGATGTAACATAGAGCTGCAGACAAATGAAGACCAAGGTGTAAAAGCATGCTAGCAACATAAATATTACCCCTAGTGTAGAACAAAGAAAATGAAACCATTAACTTGCTATCACTGTCCTCTCAGCAACAGTCTCATGATGCTGGTACCTCACCTTTCCCCACATATGCACCAGGCTGAAGCCATCAACCTTGGGACCCAGCAGGGTTGCGGAAGGGTGAGCATTACACCAGGGAAAGAGGGAGCTGCTAGAAAGTGTATCACAATTTTAACAGTATTGTTATTACCAAGGGTTGTTCTATATGGCAGTATCCATTTCCTTTATTATTTTCTTTACTTTTTTTTTTTCCTTTTTTTGTGGTAATTAAATGTGGATTATAAACATTAGTGGATGAGACTCTTAAGGTTTCAATTATACTAAAATATTGGCTTTACATGTAGGATGTGCTTCCTTTTTGCCCATGACATTATTATGACTGTAGTGGTGCACCTACACTCTAAATTAGCATGCTGGCTGATGGGAACGTAATGTTTGTTTCATACAGGCCAACAAGTTCTTCCTTTTTCAACATTGCTTTAATACTGACATCCCCATCCATCTCATTGGTAAGAGACCTTCTACCTACAACTCCTGAAGAGAATTTTTCTGTTCTCTTTCCTTTTGGCCTCCTGCAGTGAAACTGCCCGACAATAACTACCACAGAACATTTCTATCAGCTCCTTTGCAGATTATCCCTCCACTGCATCTTAAGGTAAGAAGAAAAGCAGTCAAGATACAGAACAGTTATTCTGCCTTCCCAAATGTGTCTAACAAACAAGTCCTCATAAAGCTGAAAAAAGCAAAAGCAAGGCTACTGTTGCTGGTTTGATGTGCCAGTAATCATATTTCAGCCAAAAACTCAGAAACTACAACAGCTTTCTTGAGAAAGAAGAAAAAGACAACTCAGCAAAAGGACTTTGCAAATTCTAAAATTAAACTAACTTAACCATTAAACTTTAAATTTTTCAGTCAGCACCTCATTAAACCTACCCAGAGCACAAGCGTATTTAAAAGAAAATAATATTTAAATAGAAAGAAAAAGCATTTTAATTATACTCACTAAAACAACACCTCTGTGACTGCACACACACGTAGACACTGAAGGATTTGTTCTTCCAGATAATTTGGTTGTTTTAACACGGTTGTGTCAGACTGGATGCCATCTGTAAGAACTCTTACTTGACAGAAATATGAATTGGAGAAGGAAACAACAGTACCATCCTTGGGAAAGGAGGGAAACCTTTCTATACCACTGCAAGCAGAACCAGCAAACAAACCTCCTGCTGGGAACAAACCTATCTACTTGTTAATATGCTTTATTCTTGCTGAGTTGTATGCAGAGAGGTTCTGTGCCATTAGCTAACGCAAGTCCATGTTCGAAGAGATCTTTGAAGTGACAAACTTAAAATGGCAGGGGATGGAATTATAAACTGTGTACCCAGCAAGGCAGAGCTCTATTTAATGATGAGTAACTGGAATACACAATAGAGCAGAAATATTAGCTTTAAGGCACATTGTACAAACAACGCTCAATAAGTAGTTACGGGTTAATGAATTATATGTGCAAGGATAGCTCAAAGGCTGCTAAATTCTTTGCTCCTGATGCAGAAACACTAAAGCCCAGGACTTCTAGACTTAAAGCCTCCCATCACACAGATTGTTGTAGCACTTCTGCTGATAATGGTGCTGTGACAACTTACATCATTAGAGGATTTGGCTTGTTCAATTTGTGGAGACATCTCATATATACATGCAACATAGGTGCCTGAATTAGAAAATGTAGGTCCACAGCAGGTAGAGTACCGCAGCCATAGGGAATGGCAGGAATAAAGGCTGAGAGGGCAGGAGACGGATGCGATTAAACTGGGCAAGTTAAGGAAGAACTAAAAAGTATGTATGTCTGCAGAGAAGTTTAAACCTACTAAGATGTTGAATGGGAGCCATTTATACTCTGAGCTTGTGCAGTTCATGTAGTCACCTCCCTCCTCTCTGTTGCAAGGAGCTAAACTGCAGCAGGATTCTCACATTACGGTGTTTTCACAAGAGCTGGACTATTTGGGTCTCTTAAATCAGGTCTGACCTTACACAGGATTTTCCTAAAACCTATGATACACAGCTGGAATGAGTTAGGGATAGAGCCCAACACAGAGGTAAAAAATCTCATGGCTTCAAGGAAACTATTCAAGCCCAGAGGCTGGGGGCACTGTGGTAAGTACATGCTGCCCTCAGCTGTAATATGTGTGAGGCCCATATTCAAAACAGATTCACAGACATCAACCTCCTGTTGCAAGTCAGGCTCCCAGATTCTCAGTGGCACCTGGATTAGGGGTTAATTTGAGTGCTGACTGGCAGAAATGTCAGCATCTCTTGGGCCAGGCAGCAAGATCTGAGCAAGGGCTCTGACAATTTCAGTGGCATATGACCTGTGGCCTCAGGGGCTAGCATGGCAATGATTTACCCTGGTCCCTCAGCGGATTTAGTCCTACATGCCCAAATACTTCTGTGAATCTGAGCACTAGGCTTTGATCTGCATCTTCTTTTCCTCCAGTCCTGAGTGCTTTGTGATTACTCTTTCATGTATCCTACAAGGACTAATGTCAGTTATTGTTCTACCTTCTGTGCTCTGGGCACTCAGAAATTAAAGAACAAGAAGTTTTCAGGGGCATGTAGTATAAGGGCATGTAGCACACACCTGAGACCCAGGAGCCAACATAAAAATCAAGTGTCTTTAACAGTTAGCAAGAGCATTCAGTCTCTCCTTGAAATCTCCAACTGAAGCACCTAAATGAGTCAAATTCTGTGCCTACTTTGAAACGCATTTCAAGGCAACTGGGATTAGAAGATGGCCCAATTTGACTTCAGATAACAACAGAGTGACTAACATTACACAAATTTATGAAAACTGTTTGTTCTGTTTCAGTAAGGGAGAATACAAATAACAGCAAACACTGAATAACAGCAGTTCCCATTCGTTTTCTGACAATACAAGAGCTGAAGAACATTCAATCATAACATGCAGCCATGTATTTACTCAGATCCAAAGAACCCAAGATCTCACCAGGATCAAAAGTAGAGGCTGGTTTAGTAGTTTCTAGAACAGTTTTTCATCAGAAAATGGCTGCTGGCTGAAAACTAAAATAGAACTCCAGAAACCTGTTTTGATAGAACTAGTTCCTCAAGTCTAGGATGGAAATACTGGTGAATAATAAAGAAACAAACATCATTGTTTTTGTCCTACTATGCCATCCCAGCATGCCGGGCTGGGACATGCATACCATGTTCTTGGCATGTATATGATGTTCAAAACCTTGTTGCCACTTAGAAATTGCCTTTTTTCCTTCACTTCTTAAGTGAGTAGCATACAAAATGATCTGTGAGCTCATTTTGTCTGACCCAGGAGGAAGCCTACAGTTAAAGAAAATAGCTGCTAAAGGAGAGATCAACACAGGTTTGGAAGGAGAAAGGACTCAAGCGCAACTTTGTATTCAAGTGCATCCTTCAGGTACAAAGCAAATGGAAACATTCCTCTTCACAAAATGCTCAAAAAAGTTTTGAGCATAAATTTATTTTGCAATTGTCTTTTTTTTTTTTTTCTTTCTCAGCCATCTGCCTAATGCTCAACAATGCTGAGAAAGAATTAGCCATCAAAACAGACCTTGGAACCATTCGCAAACATGTTGCATATGTTTATACTCTGCTTTAAAAAATACTGTGTACTTCAAACACAGTGGCCAAAGAAGAAAAGCCTTTGGTAGCTTTTGTAATATGTCCTCCTCTATGCTGATTCCCATTTACCTGCTATTGCCTCCTGTCAAAAAGAGATCCAGACACCGTTACAAGTCTAATCCAGCATGACCATCTGTATACTTACAAAAAGGTACACAGGGAGTGGCATAAACTGTCATTGTGTTCAATTGCAAAATACTGTTAGTGTTAACCAAACAAACAGTACACTCTTAATTCACATGTTTAATCATAGAATCATAGAATAGTTAGGGTTGGAAAGGACCTTAAGATCATCCAGTTCCAACCCCCCTGCCATGGGCAGGGACACCCCACACTAAACCATGTCACCCAAGGCCTCATCCAACCTGGCCTTCAACACCGCCAAGGATGGAGCATTCACAACCTCCCTGGGCAACCCATTCCAGTGCCTCACCGCCCTCACAGTAAAGAATTTCTTCCTTATATCCAATCTAAACTTCCCCTGTTTAAGTTTGAACCTGTTACCCCTTGTCCTGTCACTACATTCCCTGATGAAGAGTTCATCCCCAGCATCCTTGTAGGCCCCTTTCAGATACTGGAAGGCTATGAGGTCTCCACGCAGCCTTCTCTTCTCCAGCCTGAACAGCCCCAACTTTCTCAGCCTATCTCCATACGGGAGGTGCTCCACTCCCCTGATCATCCTCGTGGCCCTCCTCTGGACTTGTTCCAACAGTTCCATGTCCTTTTTATGTTGAGGACACCAGAACTGCACACAATACTCCAAGTGAGGTCTCCCGAGAGCAGAGTAGAGAGGCAGGATCAACTCCTTCGACCTGCTGGTCACACTCCTTTTGATGCTGTGTGAAGTGTGATACATTAGGCCCTTCATTTACTCATCAGACAGTAAAAATCATTATCAGAAGCATCCACCCTATATAAGTACCAATGATGCTATAGACAGAATACAGCATCGTGCACAAACTGGGAATTATTTACAGATTTATGACCTCTTAAATTGTATTTCCTTCATTTATTTCATATAATATGTAAACAGACTAAGACTACTGTAATGGAGCATTTTGATAAAGATTCTAGAACAGATTGATTTTTGTGAGGAAGGCAACCAATTATTTAATTGCCCTCCATTTAAAAGAACAATTACATGGTAAATCTTCAAATAAATCTGTGCAATTTCCACTAACCTTGTTTAAACAGAGCTTCAGACATTGCTGCACTCTTTACGTGCAGACACAGAAACATAAAAGTTTCAAAACCTGCCCTCTTATGCACTTTAAACCACAGAAAATCTGCATAGTAAGAATGGCAAGTCTCACGTCCTCCTAGGTGGGCTGTGAAATCTTGTGTGTCCAATCACTCAACCAAACCTTTTGTGCCCTCAAACAGGAAAAAATCCTGCATGTGAACACAGACAAATTCTGGAAGCAATGCTGCTTGTCATTTATAATGGGGCTTCTGGATACCCCATGCTTTCCCACTGGGGATGGAAATAGTGTTAAAAACTGTAGGAATGCCAGATGGATTTCATTTTAGAAACAGGCAGATTGGGCATGCAAAACAGAAAGACAAATGCCTTCTTTGAGATATCTTTAGCACTGTATCATTCTCTGTCTATAATTAACAACCCTTTTTTTAAATTGCTTTCTAGCCATGACCAGGCTTTGCCACACTGACATAAAATTAGTAACATCTCATTGCAATATTGAGTGGTTCACGAGAGTTCCAGGGCAATCTTTCTTCTCCAGAAATCTGTTGAATCCCCAAAGAATGATGAAAAGATCCGACAGAACCATAGTGTAACTGCACTTTTCTTTGATGTACTTAGAAGTGTCATGTGTTAAAAGAATAAACAACCTGATAATTGCTAGGTAGAATTAAAGTAGGTCTAGAAGTTGCAGTTTTTCATTAAAATTGAGGCAAGAGATGTAAAAAAGTTCCTTGAGCTCAATCAGCTTCACACAGGCTCAAAAAAATGAAAATGTTAAATCATGGCTCTGGATCTTAGGGACTGAATGTCTCTAATGCTTTGGGCTAAATGGACAAATGTGGGTGAGAAAATAATGCTTTAAACACTGCCCTTACAGGTGAGTGGCTCAATGCTTCTCCAGGCAATCACTCATATGCTTTTATCTAAGGCAGTTGCTATTAGTGCTCTCAAACTATATTTTCATTGCCTAAAAAAAATGCGCACACAAAACCAATTGTCCCTGCTAACCCAGGGTCTGTTCCTGCCACTCCATTTATATTGGTGGGAATTCCTCCAGAATATGAAGATCAGTAGTTGCTCTTTATGTTCAGCATCAAATTGGCTTTTATAGTGGAATTAATGATGGGAAGTCAAACAAGGAACTCAGAGGTACATGAACAGCTGATTTAACTACAAAATACGTAATAGAAGCACTGTTGCAAGCATGTTCTGCAAGGATTTCCTATCAGACGCGTCAATAATCTCTGCTATGTCACACTTCCCAGACATAAAGAAGAGAGACAATTATTTTCTTATAATGATCAGAAAAAACCTATATATTTCTTTGACACAGGAGCATCCTACTCCTGAAGCAGAATGAAGGTATAGGCAAAGTCCTCAGCTGGTATCCAAAAAAGTGAAAGTCCTCCTAGCAATTTTACTCAAAGCCTTTGCAAGGAAGTAGATTTGCACTGAGCTGAAGGTAATTTTCTCTCTTCTAGAAGGTTTGTAAGAAGCTGAGGGAGAAGGCTGAAGCAAAGAAACTCACGGATTGCTTCAGTTCAAACCAGGATCTGGTTCAAGCCTTGGGTAAACCTTCAGAAGAGACCAGCATTCAAGATCATAGAATCATAAAATCATAGAATAGTTAGGGTTGGAAAGAACCTTAAGATCATCTAAGATGCAACACTCCTGAGCTTGTAGCGTATCAACCGAGCCACACAGCTTGGTGTCATCGGCAAACTCTCTGAGGGTGCACTCAACCCACTGTCCATGTCACTGACAAAGATGTTGAACAAGACCGGTTCCAACACCGATCCCTGAGGGACACCACTCGTTACCGATCTCCAGCTGGACATTGAGCCATTGACCACAACTCTTTGCGCGCGGCCATCCAGCCAGTTCTTTTTCCACCGATCATGAAGAACTCCCTAAGATGTCAAGGTGAGTGGAGGCCCACTTGGGGACTTTTCTCACCTTTCTCACTTATCTCCTAGAAAATATTTACTTTAAAATGTGAACTGTTTGTTAAATGCCATGTTTTGCTTATGGGCAATACTTCACTCAGACATATTTTTAACTGATGAGGCTTCGGAAAAATCAAGTAAAGCCCCAGTTGGAGTGGTTATGACCCATGCTAATGTCACTAGGATAGTACTTGATACAGACCTATGGAAAAGATGCGCAATCACCATGATTTATGAAGTGCTGTGGTTGGCTCAATGGATTTTAATAGCACTAGAGTGCCTGATTCCTTCAAATTCTCTAGAAATCCCCAGTACACAGTCTAACAAAGTGCTACAATACAATTCATTTCCAAATTATGTCAAATTGAAATTCAAACATGGGTGGCTGCACCAATACACATACTAACAGAGCAAAACACTCATAGCACTAATCCTCCCTGACACTTCTGGTTTACATTCTTCCCTGCAGTGTCTCATTATGCATGTCCTCACTACTTTTATAAATTTTCATTGATGTCTCTTTTTCCTCACTTTAAATGCAGACATCTGGATTACATCAACTAAATTCACCCTGTCAGTTTTGCATATACTCAATAGTTTTTAAAACAGTGCTCCCAGCTTCTCTGTAATTTCAAACTTCCATCAAGAAAACACAAACTCCCACTTGGTAGTTTCCCTGTCTGGTCATGTTCCTTTGGCTGGTTTGTGCTGGAATGTACATATAATCACTCCAATTTGATATTAGCTAAAAAGCTGCAGATTCAGAAATAAATGCAGATATGTGACTACATAGGCTTCATCTTTTATTAACAACAAATTGAACTGAATTGAGCCTCAACCTGAGCAACCGTTTGTTGCCCCGGCTAGGCAGGCAGATGTGACTTGTGCTTTTGTGCTGAATCTCTGGCATTAGAAATGTCAGTGGTTCTTAGCCCAGCTTAAGCATGGAAAACTTTGTCCAACTGTAAGACCAGTTCCACAACACATTTAATTTTTTTGCACCAAATGATTATTTTCCTATATCACTTGATGTGTTGACTAATAAGTCACATTTCTATCTTGCTTTCTTAATTACAGTTTACTGAGATCTCATCAGCAGGGCATCTACAAGGCACTACCAGAGCAAACAAACTGTGTCATATTCAGGTGGCAAGTATCTCAGAAGTACTAGGAAATCTGAATACTACCAGTAGAATAAAAGCTTAATAGAAACAAACCACAGGACAAACCCTTTCTAATCACACAGAAGACTGAAGCCATTCTTCAAATCAGCAAGAAAAAGCATGCCTGCCAAGCATCCTTACCAGAAAAGGTGTCGCTCTTCTCCAGCATAACACTACAAAAAGAAGGCTGTGTGCCAAAAAGGGCATGTAAGCCAAAACTTGATTAAACAAGATATGCTACCCAGAGATTCTTTTGGCATAGCTTCACAACATCCAAATGTACCCTGGTTGTTACATCCTCCCTCCACCACATTTCCTGAACAGCTTTCCACAACAGCTCGGTATCTTGATATGTCTCAAAGTAACAACTCTTATTTAAGGGCCCTCTATACCCAACAGGTACATACACCCATGGGGTATAGGGTGGATGTAGCAGAGCGTAAAAGAGTGGAGCTACAGCAAATCTAGCCAGGCTGTATGAGAACAACCTGCAAGAGATGCAGAAAAAAACCTGCTTCTTGTTTAATGTTGTTGTTGGAGCACGTGGCTGTGAGCTGCAGCATGCCTTGAAATAGTACCCACTAAAATTATAATTCAAGTACAGAAGAAAAGCAGGACTGTAATCAAAATGACATTGTTTCTAAATCTACTATGTCACTATCCCTCTTGTTTAGAAACAAGTGCTATCCATCATTGGTGGCTGGAAGCTTTCTAGTATACAGCAGTATTTATAGCCCCTACAAGTACGGAAAGCACTTCTCCTCAAACTTTCTTTTTTGTCTTTAGACTAAGAAGGATCTTTGGGGCCTTTTGTTTCTAATCCAAAATGGGTGACGATTGCCACCAAATTACCAAGAGCTTATTAACTGGCTATTTTCAATGCCTAAAACTTTTATTACCATGTTTTTCACTTACCATAATGAATTTCAAGGACCCCTAAGATGACTTTGTGAACTTTTTGATTGCACATGCCATCTTTATATAATCACAGCTTGTAGCTGAAATAGGCATTCATATAGCCCCAAAGAAGAGACCACCTCAACAGAAGATTTATGTTCAGGCCAGACTTGTAAGGAGAGGTGCAAGAGCAATATTAAGGCCGTACTACCTCTGCCTCTCTGTTAGCATCTTATGTGATGGCATCATGCAAAATCCTCTGCAAAGCCCTCCCCATCATGGACCACAGCTGTGGCAACCTTTGCCTTTGGGAGAAAGAAACAACAGAAACACAAGCAAAAATGAATATTGGAAAGCAGGAATGGAACCACCACTTGGTTCAGACTCTAGGAGAGGTCTATAGATGCCTTGCTTGTAACTCTGTTAGGCCTGAACACTGCTGTTCGAATAAGGACCGGGAAAAAAAGACCCCATTGCCTCCCAGTGGATTTCTCCTGAGGTCAGTAAATAAACAAGACACCACCAAAGGCCCTGACTTTTATGGCAGATTTCTCATACTAAATAAAAATACGCAAACCTGCAGGATCCAAAGTTCATCAAATTGCTTGACCCAGGCAGAGTAAAGGAAAAAAGTAAGCACAACACCAGAGTAACAATCTGCATTCAAGGTTATGTTAATGAAAGGTTAAGAAAGTTTTTGAGAACAGACATTGAGAAGAGTCCTGCTTCTTCCACTCCTCTCTGACTACATAAAAGCAGACACTGGATAAAAGCTGCTCACAGTTGTTTTAGCAGTGACTTTTAGGAATACTTCAAGCCTCTGATAATTTATTTCTAATATGTCTCTCCAGTCCCTGGCTTATTTGATCAGTTGGAGAGTCTGGTTCCAGGGGTTATTCATCAATAGCCACCTAAAGCCAGTGAAACCTGGCCATGAAACAGAGAAGGAGCAAAATCGTTTCACTAGCATGAAAATAAAAGCTAATATCTTGCCCAAGAAGCTACACAGACTGTGTCGGCCAGGCTGGAATACTGGAGCTCTCAGATAAAGTTTATTAGAGGGCTTGATTTATTCTAAATGCCGAGTGACTCACTACTAGTGGAATAAAGCCACTGAGATAGACAAGTCAGTATGATATGAGTTGCAGACACATGGTGCCACATGCAAGCAGCAGATACAAAAGGAAAGCATCTTTACGTTTGTTTCACTGGATTAAAGAAAATAAAGAGTTTGGCTTACATTAAAAAGCAACGTACAAGGCTGCAGTGCTGCACACTTCAGTACCTTGTGCCCCAGGGTGATGTACCCAGCAAGGTCTTCCAAGCTACATGATCAATGCTGCTGCCCAGGGGATCAAGGCCTGGATTCACCCCCTGTGTTTATTTCCACTGTTGTGATGGAGCAGGCAGTAGTTGTAGAAACGTGGCTCCCTCCCAGGTGTGAGCAACCCTCTCTGTGCCAGCATCAGTGTGTTAGTCCCTCAAACATTTACATACACTGCAAAAGTCCATTTTCATGTTCCCCATAAGTCATAAATTCACCTCCATGTTAGAATAAACATGTTTTTAAAGTACAAAAATATGTTTCAGTTTGGAAATAGAAATTAACCTCCCCTCTTATGAGCACAGGCAGCTTTGAAAAACAAAATCCCTTTAATCAGCTGGCAAATATTTTGATAATTTTAAGTACTTAATTTCATCCCGCCTTAAAATTACTATAAATTAACAACTTAGTTTTCAAGTAGTTTTCAGGTGGCAAATAGAAACCTTTTCAAAGTGATAAAAAAAGATGCTTCTAATACCTTCAAAACTTTTCCCAAGTTTGTCTATAGAAAGTCACTTTGTCTATAGAAAGTCACAAAGTGGGGATCCTCCTACAGACACTTTGGGTTCCAGCTGATTATTGCCAGAAAAATGAGCAGAAATGTCCTGATTAAGTCTTGTTACAAAATGTCATGGAAGTAGCATCTGCAGTGATGAGAAGCAATTAAATGTTCAAGTAAAACAATAGCATGGAAGAAACTGTGCTCTGAAAGCCAAAGTCATAAGGTCAGCAGAGAAAACTTGGAAAAAGGACAAAGGTAAGTAGAAGTTACTAAGAAATTGAGACTTATCAGTGTAAAGAAGTGATTAGACTCCTTCGTGAAAAGAGTATGTGGAAAGGAAAACAGAATATAAATACAACTGCCAGAAAGAAGATCCTAGAGATGTGAAGCTGACAAGATGTAGGAGAGAGATTTAGACACTGGAAAAGAAAAATTGAAAGTATCAGAGTAAGGCATCTTGGTCCTATTTCTCTGCAAGAACAATAAAGTTTGCTGTTATTACTAGCTTCAAGACAGAAGAAGACAGCTGCAGTCCAAATACCGCCTCCTTTGTAGGTTGTCAACATCATATTGCCGCACATGGATGTTTTTAGCAAATTAATAATTTCATGTATTCAGACCATTAGGGGTACTTTGCAATTTTTAGTGCATGCTGGAAGAAGCAGAAATGTTGATAAATTCAGATAGACGGGATCCCTTTGTGAACAAACAAGTTTGCTTTCATTCTGATCACAAAATTGGATGGTTACAGCAAGAGCTACTACTTCACAGCTAAATAAAAACAAAATGTATGGATTTTAAAGCAGGCATACTTCTCTAACACAATAGGGAATGCCAATCATTCACATTTAGGTACCATTTTACTCTTCAGGAAAGGAAAGCTGAACATGTAGATGAATTGCACACTTATACAATGAGCTGAATCAAATGCAGTCTGATAAATTTTTTGCCATCAGATATTCAGCAGGTGAGAGAAGTAAGACATTCAAATAAGCTCTTAAAATACTTCTAAGTCTGGAATTGCTGGGATGAAGATTCTTCGCTTTTTCTTTAATTTTCTGTGATGGTTTCTCAGATGCCACTGGTTCTGTCCATTTAAAAATATATCCAAGACTTTTGAAAACGCATAATGAGTTCAGTGATTTGTGTACAGAAAATTGTGTATAGAAATGTCTCTTCCATTCTTTTTAATGTAACAAGAAAAGGTTTCTCCTCAGCTGCATTTCCTCTTTCCATTCTCTGTGAAGGATGAAGGATTCCCTTTGATCATCTACATCAACCTCTTTCAACTCTGTGCACACTTTACAAATACTTCAGTTATATCTGTCCTCTCCCATAGCAACATTAAATTTAATTTCCTTAATGCTGATATCAGTTAAAAAACTTCAGAGGTCTGTAACTGCTGTAGTTAATAGGAAGTGCATGTCGCATCCTTTCCCTCCAGTTTGTGTCATGCTGGATAGATAACAAGAACCCCTTCAGTGTTAAGTCTTCCTTAGTAACAATACCTGTGTGATCTATACCATTATCCCTTTCAGCAAGACAGCTACTTTTAATCTGTTTGAACAGTATATGGGGCAGGAAAGTAAGTTATTTTTCCTTTCCACCTGAATGTCATACTAGTGAAATATGTGGAAATGCTATTCCTTTAGTGAGTATTTCACAAAAATCCTGCTGCTTACCCTCAACAGAGGCCACAAAAGAGGATGATGTGAACATGGGAGGTGACCTGAGGTAGGGAGTGACAGTCGCACCAAGAACCTTGTTAAGCTTCTTCCTTAGCTAATTTGCTGCAAATTGACTGGTTCCTCTTGTGAGCAGCAAGGGTGCTTTCCGGCATAGAGGAGGAACAAGCCAGGTAATGTGAAGGGCAATGTGGTTCAATCAACTTATCATTTTGTGCATGTGGGAGTCAGCTTTTCAGCACCACCTCTAACACTCAGCCTTCTTAAGGAGAAAAGTCCAGCACTGCCAGAGCACTGAAGCCACATTCCCACACAGCTCCAGCATGCTCCATGCAGTGGAAGAAAACAGATGGTACAGCCCTCCCTGGACAGCACGTAACAGAGATCATGAGTGTGGATGGAGGAAAGGCAGGCACATGCTCCTCCACCTCCCCTGACAACAGCCTGTGTTTACAGCATTAGAGAAGGCAATAACTTTTCCCACCTTCAGTAGCTACTCTGACACCCAGAGCTCCCTGGCCTACAGTGAGATTTCTTGGCAAGAGAGCTGTGATCAGCAAAAGGTGGAAAAGCCTCCACAAACCACAGTCTTGCCTTTTCTCTGCAGTGAAATTTCAAAGCAGAATTACGCACTTTTGAGACAAGAATCCTAAAGACTCTGGAACAGTGTCTGTAGAATAATAAACATATCATCTATGTGATTAAAGGTTCTTCATTGTTCTTTACACCACAGAGACACTCCAGGTATTTCCTATGACACTGCCCAGGTGACCATGCTCAACTTGGCATAAATAATTTGGTTTATTAAGAGGCAATGCAGTTTGTCAATGTCTACTATTGCCAAGAAGGGGCAAGCAGAGTTTTTTCCAATCCTTTTTCTTTTTTCTACTTTATGAACTGTTTTGTATGGTGCTACAAAATATACCTGAAGCTAAAGAGAAAACATGGTTCTGTTGGACTAAAGACACTCTGACAGGAGAGGCTCTTTAATTCCTTTCACTGGAGTTGTGCTCCTGTCTTAGTGTTATGTGCCCCATGCTTCCTTTGCAGTTCCTCTGTATTTTACAGATAGACAAAAGTGAGCTGTAAATTTCTAAAACCACAGACAAGATCTTGCTCACAAGGATGGCAGTAAATTCCCACTTCATGTTCTGTGCTAAACGTAAGTCAGCAATATGTCTGCACCATCATAACAATCTGCATAGTCTCTTTGAGGTACTGCTGTGAGCTCTGACCTTGCAGCAAGCTTAAAGCATGGCAGGTGCTAACCCCTCTGTGTGACTGTCAGGGCACAGCAATATAACATTTTGCAATTCTCAACAGAAAGATGGAAAAAAAATAGTCTTGTTGCTAGGACCCCTTTCTAAATTTAATTGGATTCAAGGTGAAGACAATACAAATGTGAAAACAAGAATAATTCTGTGCACAGAAATGCTGAAAGGAAAGTACTATCTTGCATCAAAACTGCATCCTCTCTGAAATGGTATCTAGTGCATTTTTATGGAGCCAAAGATAAGAGTTCTGCCCCTTTTCTTTCACCAGGCTTCAGTGAAATTCAACCATGACCTCAACAACTGACTATTATTCTTACTGAAGAATAAGAATAGTCAGAAAGTCATAAAGAACATCATCTGCATTCGGTGTGGTGCACATTCTCACCTATTGCCCTGCTTTACCAAGTACATCCATTAGTGCAGGTATATTGGTTGACCAGGAGCTTTAGGGACTCTGTCCACAACTGGTTGTCTAAATGCAGCTGCTCACCCACTGGCTGCAGGTGCTCTTTCAATAGTTTTTCCAGTCTTACTCAAAGACAAGACTGACTCAGGCTTCCCCTGCCTTACAGCCCAATTCACTATAATGCTTTTCACGTGGTTCAGTTGTTCAGGGCTTTAAAGAATGCCTACCTTTGTGCATGAGCAATCGGACAGCCCTTGGCAGTGTTTAACTGTTAGGCAGCTTCAGCTCAACAAATAGAATCTGTAACTTTTTATATCTTAATCAGCTTCTTATGTACCGGAACATGTATTCATTGGTTAAGTATCATCTTACGGCATATGCCACCATTTACTCACTGCAGTGATGAACAGTTTAAGGGTGAAGTGTAAGCACTTTAGAGGTGTAATTTTTCTTATCCTAAAGTAAAATTCAGGTGAATTAAACCCTGAAAATTCAATTTTCCCATAAAGGAAACCAGAGTCACCACTTTATCTGCTGAAATACTAATACCATAAACTTAGTGAGTAAATCAGCCCAGGTCACAGAGCTGTAAAGTTGGACATTACCCAAGTAGCACATCCTCTATGCAACACCACAGCTGTCTTGTGTATGCCTTTATTAGCCCTCTGATGGACTTCAGTCATCTTGCTCATTAATGCAGTGTCTGAGTGCTTATGGCACGCTCTTTCAAGCTCTCCATTACTGCATTACATAATTAAAATAATGAAATCTCTTAAATTTTAGGCCTTCATACTAATACTTTACCCTATAATGAGATTCCTAGATCAGTTAAATCTTGAGAGCTCATTAATATCATGACAGCACAGCCCTGAATAGGGGAAGATGAAAATACAATATTAAAAAAAAAATAAAAGACAATAAAAAGGTACTATTTAAAGAGCCTTTTTCTTACTTTCTGATTTTCCAGCTCTCACCACATGTGCTCTTGGTCTGGCAACTCTTCTCTGAACGTCATGGGGGAGTCGCTTTTAATGTGCAACAGAGCTCTAAAAGGGTTCTGTTGTCACTGGAAGCTGCTGGGTCCATGTTAGTGCCTCACCACTTTCTTGTCTCGTTGCTGAGGAGATGACAGGGTCTGACAAGGTTAAAATGCAGCAAGGATTCCTTCACCATGGTATGCCCAAATGATGGAACGTTGTTCCTCAGGGAGTGGCTGATGTTTCTCCAGTGCTGGACAGCAGCTTACTGCAGTTCAGCATGTTTAATGAAAGGAAAGATGAATGGCATTTGTTAATCTCATCCCAGGGGTGGAGAACCATGCAAGCCACAGGGAGTGGGCTTTGTTTTTTCAGAAGCGGAAATAGATACCCCAGGTTTATGCTTTGGAATTATGGTTTATATTATGGTATTATGTTTTCTCACCCATGTTTGATTGACAGCTGGAGTGATGAACATTGGACTTGCAAAGTGCTTGAAAAGCTATTTCCCTTCCAATAAAAAAGAAATAGCTGTTGCAGTCCATTATCCCTATGCAGTATTTGAAATGAGAAATATTTCTTCAGGAACTGCTGTGCATGTGTGGCAGTTTTATGTGCCTTTACATTAACAGCTTCCTTGAAATACACATCAAAAGCAAACATTGTTTAAAAACACAGTTTAAGGCCATATATCTCTCCAAGGTTGTCTGGCAGTAACAGGCTACCATGTCTCATTAACATAAAATTTCCAAAAAATTACAAAAAAGTAATGACTGTAACCAGACCATACCACCTACTTAAAACAATCAATTCATCCGCCTCTCACCTGCATTTTGTCTGCTAGGATATCTAAACTGCAACCACAGTGACTGTTAGAGAGCAGTGTAGGGGAGAGGGACCTGGGGGTCCTAGTGGATGGCAGGATGACCATGAGCCAACACTGTGCCCTTGTGGCCAAGAAGGCCAATGGCATCCTGGGGTGTATTAGAAGGGGGGTGGTCAGTAGGTCGAGAGAGGTCCTCCTTCCCCTCTACTCTGCCCTGGTGAGACCGCATCTGGAATATTGTGTCCAGTTCTGGGCCCCTCAGTTCAAGAAGGACAGGGACCTGCTGGAGAGAGTCCAGCGCAGGGCGACAAAGATGATTGAGGGAGTGGAGCATCTCCCTTATGAGGAAAGGCTGGGGGAGCTGAGTCTCTATAGTTTGGAGAAGAGGAGACTGAGGGGTGACCTTATTAGTGTATATAAATATATAAAGGGGGAGTGTCACGAGGATGGAGCCAGGCTCTTCTCGGTGGCAAACAATGATAGGACAAGGGGTAATGGGTACAAACTGGAACACAAGAGGTTCCACTTAAACTTGAGAAGAAACTTCTTCTCAGTGAGGGTGACAGAACACTGGAACAGGCTGCCCAGGGAGGTTGTGGAGTCTCCTTCTCTGGAGACATTCAAAACCCGCCTGGACACATTCCTGTGTAACCTTATCTAGGTGTTCCTGCTCTGGCAGGGGGATTGGACTAGATCTTTTGAGGTCCCTTCCAATCTCTAGCATACTGTGATACAGAAATAACCTGCTAGAACTCAAGGTTTCTTTTGTAGTAAACAGCCTGCTGCTTAGAAAGCACAGCTCCAGCGCTGTACCACAGCAGATGGTGATCACTTCAGATCTTTGCAGATATTGCTGTCTGCAGCCCCAGCCCTGCAAATCCTTCTTGATGTATTTAACTTCAGCTGTTTGGGGGGATGGTTTGTGAAACCAGTGCAACTGTTAATTCCAGCAGGATCTCAGGTAAGCAGCTGGGTACAGGATTGGGACTTTACTGGAGCCATTTATCAAATAAATGATCTGGAGACTCCTATTTCCATAATGCTGTTGAATAACACTTCAGTTTATCAAGTCCTTATCAAGTTTGACAGCTGCCTAGAGGTATCTTAGCTGGCTCATAGTCACCCATTAGGAAAGCACTTACAAGACTTTGTATTTGCACGTTACAATGCACACTGCCTTTCTACAGCTAATGGGAATAGTCTCACATACGAAAAACATTTTGATAAGGAAAATGTTTTCCTGCATCTCAGAGCTGGCTAGGCTGGCATTCTAGCTAAAAGTCAGTAGCTTCCTACTGCGCTGTTTGTGCAAACACATACTCTCCAAATCTAAAAAGTCTCCCATGCTCTTATTCTTATTCTTTCTGTGGAACAGATTATGTTCCTGCTACTCTTTTTTTTGTCTAAATTTCATTTTTACTATCAAGGAATCACATGGATAAATTCAAGAGAGAGAGTTTTTTTCTAGCTTTTTTTCTTTTTTTTAGTTGCCATGCAGTAATGTTACTGGAAAAAAGGGAATTGTACAAAAATACTTGTGTTCTCCAAAGGAATACTTGTTTTCTCCCATTTCTGAGGTACAGTCACTGAAATGTTACCATTTGTATTAGAAAACTACAGTGGTCTGAGCCAAATGCTAAATAGGTTTTACCAACAAATAGTAGAGGTTTTACCAACAGCAACAAAACAGCTAACATGTAGCCCGGTGAGTTCATGACACTTTATTTGCATTGTAGAATAAAGGCATTTTATTGTAACAAACACTGGTGCTCTATCTTGGCTCTGTCCACAAGTAAATACATACACCTGATATTTGTCTGAGAAAGGAGAATTGAAAAACTAAGCCCCTAAGATAACCTGTGTATTCAGATCCCTAAATACAGATTTAAGTGCCTTTAAATATCTTTCTGAATTTGTAAGCAATGTCCCAGATGTCTGCAGTGGTATGACACTATAAGTAATTAAACTCACACCTAGCTCACTACCAAAAAGAAGCAGTATCAGTCCCACTTTACACTTCCACTCTGGCTTTCCCTCAGAAGTGATGTACCTCAGGAAATTAATGGCTTTATTTAAAGCTAGGATACTGTCTCAAATCTCCCCTGCTTCCCTGCTCAAAATGCCCCTGATATCTGAAGCTGGTTTACTACCTGCAGAAAGCTCTTTGATTTTATTTTTCATTATCTCAATTGTCATTTTGCATCTTTTAAGCCTTTGATCCAGGTGTAATGGGCATTTTCCCCTTTGCTTTCTTCAGTGGGCTGTACTTACCTCTCCTTTTTTCATCCACATAACACCCCAAGTAGTTTTTCCCCTTTCTGTGTTTCATTTCGTGCTCTTCCCCATTTTAACCTTTTCTTTATTTCAGCTCACCGTCCTCAGCTTGTTAGCAAGGTTTCCATTCTTTTCAGGCACACAAGCAGACTAGAGGCAGTCTGATTTGAGATGTCACCTATAATTCTGTGTTTCATTTCAAGTGCTTTATGAATTCTTCAAAATTTAGAGTGCCACATTCTCAGTTTGCTAACATAATCTAGTTTTCCTCACAGCAGCAGCTCCTGATTTAAGATGGTATAAAAAAAAACCCAGAATTTTACACTAAAACTGTATTTGCTAGGGATTACAGTAAAAAATTCTTGTCCCCTCTCCCCCCAAAAAACCCACCCAAACCAAAAAAGGATTAGATTAAGGCTTTTCCTTGCTCACTTTAGTAGTGATATGCAAGAACAGAAGCTCTAATTCTGAAACATAATGCAGGAATTTATATATATACATGTTTACAATAATGCCTAAGAAGCCTAGCAAAGATAATGGATCTTTTTCATTTTGCTAACACCAACAGCTACAGATAAAACAGAAGAGCTAGTTTCTAATCAGAACTGCATAAGCAAAACAAGTAAAAAAGGGAAAATGAGTGCTGAAGCAGACATAATTATCAGTTCTTGAGTGGAACATGGTCTCCCAAAACCCTATTCCCTGTCTTCACCAACCCAGCTCTCCCTCACAGTCTGATTTAAGCTTCAGTCCATATTCACCAGAGGGAGTTTTTACTGTTTCTGCTCTTCCTCCCGCCATGATTCAGTCACTATATTTCTTCAAAGCTGAAACTCTTGTTGAGTTATTGTGGCAGCCATCAGGCCATGCTGCAGCATTTTAGTATCCAGAGGAGCCAGGGACTGAAAACTCAAAGCAGTCTTTAAAATGTGCGCTGTTTTCCATACTGATGATCAGAGCTGGGGGTAAAACACCAAAATAAAAGGCTTGAGTGTGGTAAAATAATCAAAACCCTTCTATGCAATGGGTTTCCATCATAGGAGTAATCTGAAAGAGTATTCTAACTCAGTCTCATCAAGTTAAGGAAGACAGGAGTAGATGCACTTTCAGAGAAGGGCTCTGGACAACCCAAAGGCAGAAGACAATGTTCTTGCTCTGATGGGACGGTCCCTGTTTTCACAAGTCCTTCTCAGTCAGTGTGCACAGGCTGGGGATGCACCGAGAAGCTACAGTTTTATTCTCAATCCATGTGAATGGCACTTGTTCAGATGAGAAAGGCTCTTCTTGCAGCTTGTCCAATATGATGTCACTTTGTTTCCTACAGCATTGAAATATGTTTCTCAACACATATGGAGGCTCACAGAAGAAATCAGTCCAACAGCATCCCAAAGTAAATATAAACTCACACAAAGCTTAAATCCTTCCTGACATAGCTGTAAATCAAAGAGGAAAAGAGATGTAACTCAGCTTAGAACTAGGACAGCTGCTTTCAAACTTGAAACAAAATTGTACAGGAGTCTACAGGATTTTAACTGTCTGACAAACAGAGGAGTCCTTAGAGGCAGTTGCTAGTGTTAGCTTCATTTTATCACAAAAATGTGCTCAGCCAAATGTTCATATATTTAGATTTATCCAATCCATGCATTGAAGCTTGTACTTTGGTTACGTGAAAGTTTGAGAACAAAAAGAGTACAAGAAAGCAAGCTGGTTTTAAACTCTCTGTAGTTGCTTCGCAATGCATTTGGTGTTTCTGGAGTCCAAGCTCCTAACTCATGTCTGTACACAATAATCTCAGTTCTCATTTGCAGAATAAAACGTAAGTTTTATGATTCTATGATTCTAAGTTTCCAAGTACCTGTGGCTTCAGAAGATAAGTGGAAAATGTACATCCTAGAGGCTTCCACACCAGGAAAACAATAAATCTCAGAGGTCATCTGCTTTAAAAAATCACAGATTTATAATCTGTTCTGATACCATCTTTGGCCTCTAACTTAATCACTTTTGAAAGCATGGGGTTTTAAATATTTCCCTTCCCATACTTTTAACAGGAGTCTGGCCTCAGTTCTTATCCTAAGGTTTTTCTGGTCATATAGCTTTTGGCTAGTCCCACTGTAAAACTGGCCTGTACAATATTTTTAGGAGTGTTTCCTTAACATCTGCATTTTAATGTACTGTTGATGGAATGTAATTTAGCTGGCACTTATAACTGGTGCAAAACAACACTGCAAATAAAACACCTGAACAGGATGGTTTATTCTTATTCCATGTCTCAGTGAATATTTGTGATTTGAGAAACAGAAATCATAACAATTTAATGCAAATTAAGTTACCTCATTCCCTCGCTATCACTGCACAATCAAATAAAGTGGCAAAGGATATTACTGCAATTCCCTGAACTTGTTTTGCTACACACAGAAACTTCTGAATACATATCATGTGAGGCAGTAATTAAGTTCCTAACTTATTTACTTCTTCTACTGGGGCTGCATCATTGAAGCTACAGTCCCTTGGCAGTAAGCCCGCATATTCATCTATTATGAGATACATAAAGTTTTGAGCTATTCTAGCCACTCATAGTTTAATTTGAAGGTTAACCATAAACACACCTGGGATCAGACAATGGCTTTACCCTGCCTAGAAACAAAGAGGCTATAGAAACCACTGTGCAAAGTCTCTCGTGAAAACATAACTGTTGTTCATGAGGAATTTAAAACAGAGCTTTCTTCCAGAGGGATTTGAAACAAAAACAATGTGAAAGCAGAAAAGGCTGCAGGAGAACTGCCTTTGCTTTAGACAGGTCCCAAACAGGGATTCAAGGGAGCTAGTGGATTTTGCAATGCCACAGGCTCTCAGGATTTACTGAAAGGCTTTAAGGTGAATATCTCCAAGCAAGAGGGAATAAGATATCTTTCTGATTATTGTGACCAGCCATGTAGTCTGAGGAGGAATAGCAGCAAAGGGTAAGAAGCAAAAGTCACCGCGTCAGAGCCACCCACCTGTGTACCCAGATCATATTCTCCCAAAGGCCATACAATATTAAAAGTTATACAACAATGAGGCCAGAAATGGGATATCACCATTTCAGTGGAGGAATGAATGGTACTTTGATAATGAGGGTCTGTAATTTTTTCAATTGTCTTGCTGTTCAGCCAGGGTTGCTTGCACACATGAGGTGGTTTTAAGCAGAGGTTCTGCCTGCAGATCATGCACAGACACTCAATACCTGTCCAGAATAAAACAGTTTGCAATAGCGACTCCAGAGCTGGAAACGTTTACTTGCATTTTGCACAACTGCCTACACTACCTTTCTACTGCAAAAGCCACACATTCTTTGTTGATTTAAAATTACTCAAGGAGAAAGTAGTATTTATCTTCATAATAATTTTGTCATGGTTTTACAGATTTGTCAAGCCATATCTCCTTTAATTGTTTTAATTCAAAAGGCTGTAGGCGACTTTTTAGTTTATTAGCGTCATATTTATTGTTCTCTGTTGTGCTTGGGTTTCATTGAGGTATTTAGAAAAGAAAGGCTAAGGAAATCAGACTCACTGACTGAAGACTCACTGATACATAAAAAGTTATTAACCAAAAACTATGAAGTGATTAAATGATATACCATCACATGAATAAAATGCAACTTAGTAGTTTACTTAGTTACTTTGCTCCCATTACAGATGTTCTAGACAATTTCATTAAGAAACTGCCCTGGTTTATCATTGTTTATCTCTAATTACCAAACATGCGCTAGCTGCTAAGTTATTAGACTGAAATGTATAAAAATGTTATAACAAAGCATCATCAAGCTGAACACCAGCAGGATCAGTGAAAATACCATCTGGAAATGGAGATAAAAGGTCTGAAACAGGAGGCAGTGCCATGGACATGGAGTTTTCAGAACTCAGACAAAAGATCTGTGGTCTTTGGTCCATTATAGAAGACATCTCTCCTCTTAGATGATTATTTTCCAAGCAATCCTGCAAGGAATTCAGCAGAGGATCACCAGGATGGCGATGAGGCTGAAGCGCTAGCTCTATGAGTAGAGGCTGAGGAACCTGGGCTTGTTCAGCCCTCAGAAGAGATAGCCTCTAGACCCTGACACAGACATACATCAAAACCAGAGAGGTTCAGATGGGATACAGGGATAAACTTTTTAACTGGGAGGACAGCCACAGAGTGCGACAGGTTGCTCAGAGGGGCAGTTCATGTCCTGGGGAGGACAGATAAATTCCTGAGCATCCTGGTCTGACCTCCCAGCTGATCCAGCTTTGAAATGCAGGTTCCTTCCAGGCTGACTTCTCATGAGATCCTGGCTTCATGTAAAATTTAAGTGACACCATTTAACTTTATCTTAGTTGTCATATTTCATACATGAGTGTATAAATGTATACCACTGACCTTTCACTTGCACCACTAAAGACATCGCAAGATAAGACACTGATTCACTTGCTTCAAGGGGAGTCTACTAGATGTAATTTCTACAGTCAAAAGATGGAGCGAAAGGGAGTATAGACCAGACTTATATTTTAATATTCCTTTGGTGGATGGAGGAAATGTCATCAGGGCAAGAAGAATGTGCTGCGTGCCTAGGATTTTTGTTTTAACAAAAAGCACAGTAGGTGAGTACGTGGTTCCTGCCTAGCAATATGTTATTGTTAGTACTGCTGTTTAATTTCAGGTGTGTCCAAACAGGTCAGAACACCAGGGAGGTTTTTCACCCCTCCCATGCCCACTCCACTTAAATAAGCAGTGATTCACCTTTGGTTATTCTTTGCTGATGACATGGATTGCCCCAAAGAAAAACTTCTCTGAAGGCCAAATCTACTGTTGCATACCTCAGTTTACCTTGGCTCGTCTTGTGGCCTTTTAGGCAGGTAAACTGCCTACAGCTCAGAATAGCAGCTTCTCCCACCCTATGGAAGTGCCATGATGACAAAGTATGTCACTGTGACGGGTCAGGTGTTCAGACAAACTCTGAGAGGCTTCCAGATCACCACTGATCTTAATGGGAGCTAAGGAACCTTCAGCTGGCAAACACTATGTTTGCTGCTACAGCTAAAGCAAGCAATTTCTTTCACTCTGTCTCAGCACAGGTATCCCAAATAGAAGATAAATGGCTGTTTAATAGTTTAATGGATTTTTTTCTTGCACATGAAGATGCAGAGGTAATCTTTTCTATGCAAGTTCACCCTATCTAGAACTACATTTATTCAAAGAGAGTCTTGTGATATCTTCCAATAGACTAAACTGAACTGCTTTAAATACTCTGACAACAATGATTAGAAAATGTGCATAATTTAAGCCCTTTTCTATTTCTTTTTCATTCCTAGGTGACAATGTTGAACTCTTGTAACCATAAAAATCTATTACCCGAATACAACCTTCCCATATCCCTTTTCTGCCTCATCCTTGTCCCTAAACACCATACCTGATATCAATTTACAAATTTCTTTAAGACTTGTCCAGCATACTGGTATATGTTGAGAGGAATAATGCAAATTTATTAATGTGGCAGGGGGAAGGCAATTTCTGTATGTATTTTCTGGCAACATATATAGCCAAAACTGTGCAACCAATAACTACATGCAGGCTGCAAATGCAATAAAGCAGCAAACTAGATTCATTACCTATGTTATCAGTCACTGGACCCAGCTACATCTCTAATTTTATACACGGGGAAATAAAGCTACATTTTTTTAAATACTAAACATATGCTCCTATCCCTGATAATCTAGGTATCTGAAACCTGAATGACACAGAAATGTCATCAGTTTATCTGCAAGTGTTGTTTTTCTCAATGTTGCTCTCTAAAATAACATCTTATTTCTTAATGTATTCTTAATGAAAAGAGCGCTGTAAATCTATGCCTTGCATGTAAGATGCAAAACAGAGCCTCACCTTCTCCTTCTTTAGAGACTTCCTTGGTTCTTAGTTTCATACAAAGAGAGGAGCTCTGGAGAGGAAGATCAACTTCTAACTCCCACTTCCAATTGCATTCCAGTTACATACTAATATTTTTAATATGTTGCTTCTCAGTTTCCCTGAAGGTAAGCAAATCCTGGGTTTTGCCACAGAACACATTCTCAAGCTTCACAATTTTTATCACTGCTCTTATTAATATCCTTCCTGAGTTGTTCTGCCCCACACCGAATATAACACTTCCACAAGAGCCCAATAAAGCAGAAAGGCTTGTTTCAGATGATATTTTATCAGGAAAAATGTTTGGTTTTTTCCTGACATGCTTACATTATCAATTCATGCCTGATGTGTGGGCCATTCTATATGATGGATCCTTTTCCTGAGGACATTTTTTCTAGCTGTAGAATCCTTTAGGTTGGAAACAACCTTCGAGTCCAACCATTAGAACTGCCAAGACCGGCACTAAGCCATGTCCATAAGTATCACACCTACACAACTTTTAAACACCTCTAGAGATGGTGACTCAACCACTTCCCCGGGCAGCCTGTCCCAGTGCTTGACAGCACTTGTGGTGAAGAAATTTTTCCTAATATCTAAAAGCTCATGTGGCACAACTTGAGGCCATTTCCTCTCATCCTGTCACTTGTTCCCTGGGAGAAGAAACCAACACCCACCTCACTACAACCTCTTTTCAGGTAGTTGTACAGATTGATAAGGTCCCGTCCCCCCCCCACCCCAAGCCTCCTTTTCTCAAGGCCAAACAAACCCTATTCCCTCAGCCACTCCTCATAAGACTTGAGCTCCAGACCGTTCATCAGCTTCATCGCTTTTCGTCAGACACATTCCAGCAACTCCCTAGCTTTCTTGTACTGCGGGGCTTAAAACTGAACACAGTATTTGAGGTGCAGCCTCACCAGTGCTAAGTATAGGGGGACAATCACTTCCACAGTCTTGATGGCCATACTATTTCTGATACAAGCCAGGATGCTGTTGGCCTTCTTGGCTGCCTGTGCACAAGCTGGCTCATGTTCAGCTGGCTGTTGACCAAGACCCCCACGTCCTTTTCTGCTGAGCGTCTTCCCAGCCCCTCTTCCCCAAGCCTGTAGCGTTGCATGGGGCTGTTGTGACCCAGGTGCAGGACCTGACACTGAACCTTGTTGAACATCATACAGTTGGCCACAGCCCACCGATCCAGCCTGTCCAGATCCCTCTGCAAAGCCTTCCTACCCTCCAGCAGATCAACACTTCCACCCAGCTTGGTGTTGTATGCAAACTTGCTGAAGGTGCCCTTGACCCCCTCGTCCACATCATTGATGTGGATCCCCAGTACTGAGCCTTGGGAAACACCACTTGTGCCCAGCCACCAACTGAATTTAATTCCAGTCACCACCACTCTTTGGGCCTATTCAACCAGCTAGTTTTATACCTAGCTAAGTGTATGCCTGCCAAAGCCATGAGCTAGACAACACCCACAGCCTTTCCCTTATCTAACACATGGGCCACCTTGTCCTAGACAGAGATCACGTTTGTGAAGCAGGACCTGCCTTTTGTAAACCCATGCTGACTGAACCTGATCATCGACCTGGTTGTCCTGTATGTGTTGCATGATAGCATTCAGGATAATCTGCTCCATAACCTTCCGAAGTCAGGCTGACAGTCTTGGAACGTCCTTCCAGCCCTTACTGTAGACAGGCTTCACATTTGCCAACCTTCAGTCAACTGGGACCTATTTTAGCTAGGAAATATATATGTACCTATATGGGACTATTTCTGAACAAGTGCAGGGCTTCATTCTCATCAGATCGAATCCTGTTCGCCAATGTGTCAAGATCTGGTTGAATACTCATGCAGCCATTCAGAGAAACTGCAAGGTGAGTAAGCACCACTTCTATACCATCATTTAGTCTATTAATAAAAGTACTAAAGAGTATCAGAACAAAGACAGATCTGTGAAGATCCCTTATGACACACCTGCGCACCAATCAGTGCACAACCTACATCTACTTCTTCAAAGTCTTTAGCTAGTTTTGTACCACATAGAGACCTTCCCATTACAATTCTTTATTTCACAAATATGAGAAAAAGGCTGTTTTGAAAAAAATGGGGTGGGGAAAGAACTTTTAATAAAATATGTAATTCAGAAAAATGAAAGACAAGTAAAATTACTTACCAGTCACACAGCAAGATCTCAGATATACTAATAATAATAGATATCAGTTGTAAAGCCCTAAACCCTTCATTCAGGAAATAGCTGAGTTTTTCCAACCTCAGAGAAGACAAGTGTTTAAAAAACAACTGACAAACATTAACTCAGGTGCGTTTATGAAAAAGAAACCACTTACCTCCTTTGCGATCCTAGTCACATAAACATAACTATTATCATATTTTATTATTAAGCTATCATGAAAGTTGGAAATAAAAGCTGCTTAATGGGAAATGAGGCTTTCATAAAGAAAAGGCTTATTTGAAGTTCATTATGGCCATACAAGGCTATTTAAAATTTTCAGATTCAGACACCCTGAAACGATCACGGTCAGCCTTGGGGGAAGCAGCATTGCCAGGAGACTCAAGCCACAAAGTATCACAACAGCTTGTAATTTACTCTTTTTTATCAAGGGATGTTGAGAACAAACATACTTACCAAACTGTACAATGATTTTTCAGATCTCCATGCTTCTACATGAAAAAGGTGGGCCATAACTTTGACTCATTGTCCTCCAACTGGTTCCCAAAACCCTGAATTTACAGTATAACAGCAGCTACACCCCCACCCCACCCCCCTTTTCTCAGAGAAATATGTTGCAGTACCCTTTTCCCATGTCATCCCACCCTATTAAAGACTCCTAATGGGAATTGGCCTTAATGAGAAGATAAATAGGTGCAGCGAATGAGAGTCAGCTGTTTAAAAGGCTGGGATTTAAAAGGTTGCCTAGTGTAGGAGAGGTGAGATTTCAGAAGTGAGAGATTTATGAGGTAAGAGATTAAAGTGTTGTCTAGCTTGAAAATAGCATAGACTGGAGGAAAGGACCTGGTCTTCCATATGTAATGGAAAAAACTTTGGGGGATTTTTGCCTGGGTGTGACTGCGAATAAGTCTCTATGTGCACAAAAGCACTAGCGGAGTGCAATAATCTATTTATATTTGTTGACTTCAGCATTCTGGTATCAGAAAACCACCACCTTTCTTTAAGCAGTGCCCATCAGTGCAGTATTCTCACTCCTCCTAAAGCACAGTCCTAGGGCACTGCCAGCTTCATAATGAACAAATATCTCCAGAAATTATTTTTAAGAAATAAAATGAAAGTGCTGAAGGCAGCCTGCCCTTAACACTGAAATGGTTATGGAGGCTTGTGGGCACGTTGACTGCAAGATTACTGAGATAGTTCCAGTACAAATGAACTAATACAAAGTAGAAAACAACAGAACCATGTTGTCCTCATAGGGACAGGTTATTCAGGAGTCTCTGTCCCTCTAAATGGATCAATTCCAGGAAAATTCTAAAGGGGGTGGTGGGGAGAAGATAATCTTAAAAATAGAAAACGGGAAAAAAAAAAAAAAGCCAGAAAACGCTGCAGCTGTAACAGAACACCATCTGAGATGCTTCCATGCTGAGATACTGATGACATGACACTGGAATAAACTGTTCCCAGGAAGGCCTTCAGAATCCAAAGAACAGCATGCAGCAGAAGGGAAGATGTGGACATGTCCAGAGGGAGACATGCACAGTTGCTTGTACTTGTGACTACCCCTTTGAACTAATCTACTGGAACAGGGGCTGGCCTTTTCATTATTTACACAGCCTAGTTACCATGTTCTATCAAAATTACTTGACAAATTTCAATATGTGTCTATTTTTCTTGATTAGCAACAGATCTGAATATGTATTTCCTTAACACCAAGTCAAATTTTGATTATTCCAAGCCAGATGCCTCTCTGGGAATATCACCAAATAAGATTCTATAAATGATTTAACCATGTGATAGGGAAAGTGTGTTTTTTGTGTATCCATCTGGATTATTCACTTGAGACTGGAAAATGCATAAAAGTACAACATTTATCAGGTCATAGTTCTCAGGGTTAACGGAGAGGGGCTTAAGCACAGAAAAGTCCATATTGGTAATTGAGTAACGCAGAAACTGTGGTGTCTATGTCAGTAACACTTGGCCCTATACCCACTCTAATAACTTAGAGTCCAAATAACCAGTGGATGCTGCCAGCATTTAGAATAGCATGAAACAAAAAGGAAGTGCTCACTACTGAACCAAGAAGGCAGCTTACCTAACTGGGGACAGGAAGAAAGCTTCTAGTTCTGACTCTCTGCATGAAGAGGAGTGCAGGTGCTATGAGGTTTGAGTGGTGTGTGCATGAAGGAGAAGCTAGGCTGAGGATTCTGGGCTCTTTAATGATATTAATTGAATATAAGAGTTGAAAATAAGTAGATGTCAAGTTTTATTCTTTTATAAGAGCTTCTGTCTCTGTAGTTAGTTTTGGATGAACTGTCAAACTCTTCACTGGCATAAAAAACTTTAGTAGGCTGATAATGAGCTTTTATTAAAGATCTTCATTTTGGTTAAGAAAATAACTTCTTTAGTCTCGTGTCAGCCAGAGAGCTTCTTTCAATGGTTTCCCCATTTCACTGAAAGTTTGGGATTGCATTTCTTCCTATTACCTCTAACTGTGAGAAACATGGACACATAAACCACACTAGCATATGAAAAACATGACAGCTTTTTCTTAACATTGCCTATATAGAGCTCTTCTGCTGAATCTGAGCAGAACAAAGTCAAAATCCTCAGCAAAAGCTGTGAAAAGAAAATCAGTGGAATGAATATTGATTTATGCTTATTATTCCTTTTATCCTTCCTTTTATATTCTCTTCCTCTTTCTTGTCTTCTTCCCAGCTTTTCTTAGTCCATCTTACAGGTTAACTATTTTGTATGTCTTTGTCATGGTTTAACCCCAGCCAGCAACTAAACCCCAGACAGCCACTTGCTCACTTCCCCATTCAGTGGGGTGGGGGAGAGAATCAGAAGAGTAAAAGTGATAAAACTCATGGGTTGAGACAAAGACAGTTTAATAGGTAAAGCAAAAGCCACACAGGCAAGCAAAGCAAAACAAGGAATTCATTCACCACTTCCTTGTCTCTGTAGTCTACACATAGATGATGGAGCAGCTTAACAACTACGGCACATCAAACAACACATCTGCTGTGACAGCAAGAGACCTATTTACCTCTGTGCAAGCCGTATAGTTTGTAGCTATAGTAGAAGAACTTTGAAGTGCTACTTTAAAGCCAGTTCTTTGACATGGAATGTATAGGACAGACAAAGAGCTTAATAAAATGTTTAGACTGGATCAAGACTTAGTTTTGGCAAATAAGTTGTCTGAATTGCTGTATTCTGTAGACACATAGGAGCCAGAAGCATCCAGTACATGAATGAGATACTGCTTTTAGCAGCTCACCTTTGCAAGGGGACACTCAGCACCAGAGACATAGCCAGTTGGTTGGAGGGCTGAAATAAATTGGGGAGAGAGATGAACAGCCATTAAGAGAAGGAAGGAAGAGAGTATTTCACTTTGAAGGGACCTACAATGACCAAAGTAGCTACCCTGTAAAAGAAAATCTGCAGATACCTCCTTCATAATTTGATATCCGCCCTACATGCTGCTCTAAAAGCTGGTAAATGAAGCTATGAACACCATACAGATACTGGATGGGTAAATTACTTGCTGCGCTAAAATATAATATTAGCTTTGTAGGACTGAGGTTTGATTCCTAGAAGAAAACAGCAAAATGGTTACTGATTCACTGTTCATCCTAATGGGTTTGAAATGTCCCTAATAGCTAATATTGAAAAAGTCCCCCCTAAAAAGTTAAAAAGAAGGCCTATACGGAAGCTCTTTCCCAGAACAGGGTGGTGAGCTTTTATCCACTTTCCACCTTACAAAATGAAGCTAAAACTAAATACTCAGAGCTGGGCTATAACAGTTTGTCGCCCTGACTCCATCAAAATAAATAGGATTATTTCACATTCCTTGCTACAAAGCTATTCCCAGGATAGTTTCTCTAATATAGTAGGTTTTTGCTCTTTCAGTGTGATACCTCTAAATCTCTAGTGAGTGCACACAACTCAGTGCACTTATCCCTGTAATAACCATAAAATACTGCAAGATAAGAAATTTCCAAACAATTATCTGAATGGACATTTAATGTGTCTCCTGTACTATACAGTCAAGAATTCCTCCCCAGGGCAGGTAACATGTCCTTGCCTACACATCAGGGATGGCAAATTAAAGCATTTGCCTTCCATCCCAATGTTAACCCAGCCCTGGCTCACCAGCTCTGGACAAGTGTTCTGCTGTTGGCCTTGTCACAGACCACCCGTTACTGTGGTCTGCAGGGCACAGCATATCAGTGGTGTGAGGATAACTAGTTCTTGTTTCCAGGATATGGTGTCTGTAACCTCAGATTTGCAGTCAGTCTCGAAGCCTACCTATTCAAACACATGCGAAATTATGTTTAACAGTGTCAGAGCTAGAAAGCAGTTTAACATTAATTCCCATCACATCACAAGTGAAAAAACACTTGAGATCTCTCTTGAAGCTCGGTTCCCCGTGCACATCCCAGTCCCTCACTGTAATTCATATCTTGGTTCATCTGTATCTTGAATATAATTATATCCAGAGCAAGAGCACAGTACATGCATTCATTCCATATTTACCTTCCAGTCTCAGAAAGGTTACCACTTCACAAACTGGGAGCAATTTTAAAAGCACTGGTGCTTCAGAACCCCTGCGTTAGGTTTCTTTTGACCTTGTAGTAACTCTGCAGGGACTTGGTGTTTTGTCAGCGTAAGATTCCCTGTCCAACATCTCAGCTTTGCTGTAATTATGAAGCCATTTACTTAGTTCAGTTTTTCACTGCATTTATAGATGCCTTAAAGATAATTGCCTAATTTCCTTAAAAGTAAATCTGAAATGGGAATACACTGGACTACTACAGTTGTCATATTTCTCTTTAATGAAAAGAGATATGGACATGTTTTAGAAGTAAACAAACTATGGAGATTTAATGAGTATGGCCACTTAGGCTGATTGAAAAATGAATGAATATTGGTCACATTAATGTGGGCAAAAGTGGCTTCCCTCTCGAAAAATAATTGTTTTCTGTCGAGCTGCAGCAAAGTAGGTGGGGAGTTTAGATTGCTTTGGTCAAACGATGACAAGAATATGGAGCTAGAGCTGTGTATTTAATTTAGGTTCATTTTTAAATAGAAAAATTACATATTGAAATGAAGACAAAGTTATCTTCAAATTCACAGAGATGTTGTACTTGGACACTTGAATATTTTCCTCCATTTTTTGTGGTTTAACCAATTTACCAAGTTGAATTTAAACAGGAAAACAGTTCAGTTCTCCCTTTACAGCTTGGGGTTTAATTGATTGTATTTCACTCACAAAATAATCTTATTCTGCCTCTATTAGGAGTATAAATAAAGAATTTAAAATTCATTATGTTCACACTCAATCTTTTTCATCAGTTACAAAGCCCTACAGCATTTTGCTTTGAAAGATGTCATCTATTAGTCTCCAAACATATGGCATCAAAAGATCAGGCTGTCTTGAGAAATCAAAAAGTAACAATAGCCCATCCTTCTTAAGTGCTTGGGAGAAAAGTCTCTATCTGTCTGCCCTTCTGTTACCATAATTTTTCCATCATATATGTTTCCATTCCAAGTAGCTTCAAAAGGGAATATTTTGTCTTGAGGCTTTTCTTTTTTTACACCCTGAGCAAATGCAAAACAAGATTATGTCCTGCTTCAAGAGCTTACAAAACAGATGAGACAGAGAAAGGAGAAATTGCAGTAACAGACTAAGAGACATGGCAGGTCAGTGGCTGAGGAATAAGTCCTCATGTCTCCCGACTTGTAAGCCTGGTGTTTCACTGTTATCTTCTTTCCTATTTGTCAGTGCTTGGACTAGAAGATTTCAGGTTGAAAATCCAGATAGCTTGGCTCTGTAATGGCTATAAAGAAAGAAATATTAACCAGGAAGCTACACAAGTAAAAGCAGTGAAACAGGCAATGAACACATTGCTACACCACTGTCCATGTGCTATATTAATGACCATTTGATGCAGCATCTCACAGCGTCTTTTTGAATGGGGTTAAAGCTGAATTTACTGGTTTAAATATAGAGGAATGAGAAATAAGTTCAAAGAATCCTCTTTCTTAGGCCAACACACCTGAAACCTCAGGGAAAGACTTTAAATTGCTCCAAGCAGAAGGTGAACTTTCTGGGGTTGTTTGCATAATGATCATGATCGTTATCTCACATTTACAGTCTCACTTCTTAAACTAAGACCCATTTAAAATGCCATGGTGGATCTGAAATGTCTTGATTTAATAGCAAGAGAAAATGAGCAACGAGAAGTCACCGGAGGTATACAGCTGCAGCAGACTGCTGTCCTCCAGAATATGTTACTTGAAACTCAGACAAGCTTTTGTCACTTTAGAATTGAATGTTCAATTAGCAGGGATGTAAACACAGGAAACAGGCTAAAAATCAGGTTATTGAACAGAAGCTGAGCATCACTGACGCAAGCTGCCGTTCTGTCCTCCCCGCCGGGAGGTATTATGCCATCTAGCTATTCATTCATTCAGCTCTATATGGTAGTGGAGGCAATGCCACACTTTGAAGCCGCACCCCAGAGGCTGCTCATTTTAGACAACAAAAAAATCTGACCTTTCCAGAACTGGACATCCCAGTCTAACTAGAGCTCCCATAAAGGGTGAGGCAGCTCTCAGCACTGGGAGTTAGAGTTCTGGCCTCAGCTAACAGTAGAGGGTTGAGATCCAGACAAGTGCTTGAGAGTTATTTGTATGAAATAGCCTTATTTATGTATATAAGAGCCTTATTCTAAGTCCTCCTACCCACTGGCCACAATCACCTGAAAAGCCAACAACAGATCTCTTGACCAATACATCCCCTGAGCACAGAAGCTGGAAACTTCTCAAAGTAAGATAAAGATGATGAAACTTGCCAAATAGATGTTGAAACCAACAGATGGTCTTGAAGGGGAAGAAAAAGTACCATTACAGTAATTAAAACAGTATCACACAGTATATTCACACATTAGGCAAATTAGGCTTTGAGCGGCTTTAATTCTGGAATGTCCTACATTTCTATGCTTTTCTTTGCCATCTTGAAAGTCTTTTAATATCTTTATTTAAAGCAAAGCAATACCTTCCTTCAGGGACACCTATCAATTAAGGCTACTTTCTGAGTGATCTCCATGTATACAAAAGCTCTCTATATTTCAGTATCAATGACTTAAGAAAAAAATATTACAAATATCTTCAAAAACTGCCAGTGAAAGCACTGAAGTCCTAATTTGTAGAGTTCTGGGATATTTGTGACCTTCCTGAATTGACTGGGACAATGGAATGGAGCAAGATTGGGGAACACTGCATGCCTTGAGGGGTTAGAATTATATTTTTTAAATTGTAGATGGTTTAGATCAAGAATTAAATAGAAAATTAAAACATATTTCTTTCATATTATTCATGATAGGAGAAACTAAACCATTGAATGTAAAAACACAGCTAGATTGCAAGTCTGTGCTGAGTAGGCATTGCCTGTGTCAATGCATTGCTTCCAAGACTTCCAGCAACATAGGGGAAAGGACATCTTGAAATAAAATAGCTTCCACTTCTATCTTCACACAGTTTCATGAAGCTTGCCAGGATGGTCATGTGTTTTAGAGTAGCAGAATTCTTTCTGAAGGAGGAAATGCAGCTGTTCTCAGAATATATTCCATCTAAAGGTCCAGAAAATGTCATAAGTAAGGTAAGCAGCAGTGTTATGCAAATAATATTCTATTCCTCATCAGGAAGAAAGCCTCCCTGCCTTAGAGGAAACTGGAATTGTACAATCTTTTGCAATCCTTATTTGGAAATAATTTAATTTCACTTCATAATTTCACAAATACTAATCAATGTTAGCATATTAACCACTGATTTCTTCATCTGAGGCTATAGTTGTACCTCAACAGACCAGTTGTTTTGCAAATTCAATCACAAACCCCTTTACATTCAAATATGTAAACTAACAGCTATGAAAAGATAAGCATTTTGAAATGTACTTCCACTACAAAGGACACCAAGCCCTGGCTTTAGGCAATGCTCAAATCCCATATTTTACCGCCTCAGTGCTCCTGATGCTATGGTACCCAGGCAGTTTGGAAATGCAGCCCTAACATATTCACCTCAAATAAGCAGCCAAGCTGAAGGGAATCAGTAGCAGTGTGTTTCATACACAAGATCAGATCTCAGGAACTGCTAACTCTTCAGGCTCAGTCCATATATTACTAGCACTTCCTCAGCTGATGGCTACATACCAGGAAACATTTGTTTGGTGGAAAGACTATTCCAGAGATGCACTTGCTCTGTTCTTCAGTTCAGTACACCTGTATACAGGGATTACAGCTGTGGATGGTACAATCCTACAGCAACTAGATTTGAAAGAAATAAACTTGATTTTTATTCATCAATTCTATCATTTGAAAATGCCAGTATAAAACTAATCTCAGCTGGCCCATCTTATGGGATTGTCTGTGAATGGACACATCAAAGTAATGACACAAAGCAGGTAATCTTGAATGTGATTGCCTTGTCAGAACACAGTGCATCTGCAAAACCTGCACTGCACTCACTTTAGTACTAATGTCTTGAGGCAAAAAAGTTTTTGCCTTGTGAAAGTCAAACAGATACTATTACATATACAGCTCTATAAACTGATTTACTTAAATGCACGTTACTAATCTAAAGACTGAAAGCTGTAATACAGCAATACTTACTGAAAGATACCTGAAAGAAAGAAAGTGTCCACACTTGCTTATCTTGTTAAAAAGCCCGTGGGTTTAGAGGATGATCCTAACTGTTTCATAAATTAAACAGCAGCTGTGATTTGATTCAAATGCCCCTAGTAATTAAACCAATCACTAAAGCTGTTTATTAGAATTACAAAGTACAAAGATAACCGTTGTGACACCCTTGTGAGGTGGGCTGATGTCAGCCTGATGAAGTTTAACTCAGCCAAGTGCAAGGTCCTACACCTGGGTCGGAGCAATCCCAGGCACAGCTACAGGTTGGGCAGAGAAGAGATTCAGAGCAGCCCTGCAGAGAAGGACTTGGGAGTGTTGGTCGATGAGAAAATGAACATGAGCCAGCTTCAGTGTGCGCTCACAGCCCAGAAAGCCAACTGTATCCTGGGCTGCATCAAAAGGAGCGTGACCAGCAGGTCGAAGGAGGTGATCCTGCCCCTCTACTCTGCTCTCGGGAGACCCCACTTGGAGCATTGTGTGCAGTTCTGGTGTCCTCAACATAAAAAGGACATGGAACTGTTGGAACAAGTCCAGAGGAGGGCCACAAGGATGATCAGGGGACTGGAGCACCTCCTGTATGGAGACAGGCTGAGAAAGTTGGGGCTGTTCAGCCTGGAGAAGAGAAGGCTGCGTGGAGACCTCATAGCAGCCTTCCAGTATCTGAAGGGGGCCTACAAGGATGCTGGGGAGGGACTCTTCATCAGGGACTGTAGTGACAGGACAAGGGGTAACGGGTTCAAACTGAAACAGGGGAAGTTTAGATTGGATATAAGGAAGAAATTCTTTACTGTGAGGGTGGTGAGGCACTGGAATGGGTTGCCCAGGGAAGCTGTGAATGCTCCATCCCTGGCGGTGTTCAAGGCCAGGTTGGATGAGGCCTTGGATGACATAGTTTAGTGTGAGGTATCCCTGCCCATGGCAGGGGGGGTAGAACTACCAACCCTAACTATTCTATGATTCTATGAATCTTTGGTTGGCAACACACCATTATATTTTAAAAGATTCAGCACAGCCAAGAGGCCAGGACCCTGCATACATTGTCCCTGTTCTAAGATGTCAGGCATATGCAATATTCAGGCTGTAGAACACCTATTCAGAAAATCTGTTTACATCAGCCCTGAAGATCCCCTCTTGTTTCATGAATGAGTTTACCAATTCATGAATGAGTTTTCCAATTCAGTCAAATAAAGAAGATTCGTGAAATGTTCATTTCTAAGAAAAATCATGTTTTACCCATTGCAGGGACAACTAGAGAAATGAGAGATAAACAATAGCTTACCCTGGTAAATCCTCTCCACCTTGTGAATCCCCCTAGATATATTTCAAATATGGCTTAAGCTTTGCTTATAAAATATGCTCATTTTGATTAAAACCCTCCATCATTTTGCAGTATAATTCATTATTCAGTTCACATTCCAAGTAATACGTGCAATATTTCAAAGTACAAAGATTGCTTCCTCTGTCATGCACAAGTGACTCCACTGGTAGCTAAGGAGACACTCCTGATTTTCGTCCACCAATGTAGGAAAAAGTCAGAATCAGACTCATAATTTCCTCAGTAGTATTAGATTTATGATCTGCTTGGTTTGCTGAATATTTCTACTTGGCTTATATCCATTATTGCCTTACATCTATTGCTGCTACAATATTAACTTTGCAGGAAGACAAATAGAAAGGACATCAGCAATGCCCTGCTTGGCCATTCACATGAAGTTTTAATAACTTTTTCTAGTGTTTGCTCAATATTTCCATTAAGACTATAGTTTCTTGGACAGAAGTTGCTTCTAGAAAGCAAAGTTAAAGTTTATTACAATATGAAATAGTTATTTATTGCCTGCTGTAAGTCAGGGCATATGCAATATTAAAAAAGCTTTTCCACTCTAAGTGCTAAGGCATTTTGTTAATGTGCTGCAGTTTTGTAGTCATTTATAAAGATCACAGGCATCTCTTCAAACTTTATAATACAGTGCACTGGCATCATCCCACCCACCAACCCAATGCAGCCCTCTGAAGTCAAGTGGAGCAACACTTATTTCTACTAAACATTCAAGTCTCTCCACTATGAGTACTATAAAGCAGTAGTACTTTGATTTTCTTACTTTCTGCTCCATTTTAATGGCACAGTCAGGGACATGCTGTTGATGCAGAATATCTCTCTAATACTAAGTGGAAAGAATTTGTCATTTCAGTTAGCTATTAAGCCTTGTTATTTCTGTGCTGAGGGAGCAACAACAATCTCTCCATATGGCCACAGTAGCTCCTTATAGAGATTTCCTAACAAGAGAGCTTTGTCTTTCTTAATGGGATTATATTGCCTGTGAGTTTTGTTTTGTCTTTTGATTTCATGCCAAGAACTGAAATCAGAGTGAAATACCACAGAGGAAAAAATTAAGTGTATCTAACATACCCTCCACTCTAATACAGAGATATTTACAAGAAAAATCAATGCAATCAAGTAAAATGAAACTGTCTATGACAAGAACATATGATAAAACATACCACAAAGTAAGGCTTAATAGGTGAATTATTAGGTTCCTTTATAATGTAGTGTCAGCCAGGACTCTGGTGTTCTTGTATTATACGCTGCACACATACAGAGTTGCTCTGAAACCCTGACTGCAAATGCTACAATGAGGTTGTCTCAGGCCACACAACAACTTTGCAGCTTGCTAGTCAACACTTACGTGGGTCGACCAGAAGGAAGACTTGTGAGAAACCTTGCAAACCTGACACCCCTCTGTTCTGCCAGGAATCCCCTTATAGCTCACATGGCTATAGGATGGGGCATTAGATGAGGTAATAAATTCTCAGTCTTGGCATTATCAAGTTGTTGTACAGCTGCCCCTCACTGGTGCAAGTCTAGATTCTCCAGGTCCTCCAAAAGAAAAGAAAGAGGCAGGGTAGAAACTGGAAGCACCCTAAAAAAGAAGCATTTTGAGAAGAATTATAGGCTTAGCAAGAGAAAACTCATCACTTTCTGGACCAAGCCCTACTCCTGTTGAGAACAGGAATGCCAGCAAGAGCAGACCTAGGATCCCACTGATCTGGCTTTGCTTATACACAACACTTTAACTACCCAGCCCTGCTTCTGTCAATAACACTGTCTGAGCAGAATCATAGAATCATAGAATAGTTAGGGTTGGAAAGGACCTTAAGATCATCTAGTTCCAACCCCCCTGCCATGGGCAGGGACACCCCACACTAAACCATGCCACCCAAGGCCTCATCCAACCTGGCCTTGAACACCACCAAGGATGGAGCATTCACAACCTCCCTGGGCAACCCATTCCAGTGCCTCACCACCCTCACAGTAAAGAATTTCTTCCTTAGATCCAATCTAAACTTCCCCTGTTTAAGTTTGAACCCGTTACCCCTTGTCCTGTCACTACAGTCCCTGATGAAAAGTCCATCCCCAGCATCCTTGTAGGCCCCCTTCAGATACTGGAAGGCTGCTATGAGGTCTCCACGCAGCCTTCTCTTCTCCAGGCTGAACAGCCCCAACTCTCTCAGCCTATCTTCATATGGGAGGTGCTCCAGTCCCCTGATCATCCTCATGGCCCTCCTCTGGACTTGTTCCAACAGTTCCATGTCCTTTTTATGTTGACACCAAAACTGCACACAATACTCCAAGTGAGGTCTCACAAGACATTCTCACAAGAATAGATTTTGTTTCATTGTAAATTATTTTGTTTCTGAACTTGCAGACATGTATCACTATCCTATGTCTGCTTTTTTATAGCACTTGATGGATTAATATTTGCATTAAATTATCTTGCACCTAGCGTTGGGACTCCTGTTTTCTAAGTCTTCAGTGAAAAAAGAATGGCTTTGCCTGGTCCTGTAATTCAGAGCCAAAGTGTTAGATAAGGAATCAGAGACACAAACACCCCTCGTACAGATGGGTGGAAACAGTCAGCAGGAGAGACAGCAGCTTGTGTCTGCCAGTGATCCAAACATCAATGGGTTTCAGGAATAAAGAGTTCCCTGGAAATCACTTAATCAGGGACTGTTTAAATTACTTAACTTGCCAGCAACTAATGAATTCTTAACACCATTCTAGAAACACAGCTATGGAAACTACTGGGCTGGCAAATAAATGACAGTCATTTGCAAAAATCACAACAAGAGTAAGAAAAGCCTCTGTGAAAAAAGTCAAGGTTTCTGCAAACAGAGCTGTGAGCAGCTTAATATTAAAACTTGCATAGGAGGGTGGGCAGATCAAATCAAGCTGGAAGGATCCAGGAAAGCTTGTAGGGTTTGGTTTGTTGGTGACAAATTAGTTTGTAGGTTATGCTAATGTAAATTAATAGGAAACATAAACGAATCTGGGGATACTTCTTTGAAATGGCATAACGAATTGCAGTGGCTGTATTTCATCAATAAAAACCTTGCTTAACCTTATTATTTAGCAGACAAGAGAGGCAATGAGGGACATGAAAAACATACATTTGAAATTATATGCTTTGATAGCTAACTGTCTTGCTAATTAAAAAAAACTATGGTTTTTTTTATGACACAGAAACAGTGAAATCGCCTACATCAGTGGCATGAAACCAAGAACGTGAGGGAATTTCCATACCTACTCTCTGACATTTTGCTTACTGCAAAACTCGTAGTGCCACAGAAGGTAACAACATTTCAGCAAAACTGAAAGCAAATGTTAAGCAGCAGCTCCTAGAAACAGTTGAATGAGATGTTTTTGTGGGTGATGTGTGAATTCTGTCCCTCTGGATCTGTTTATTAATGTGAAATTGAAATTACAGAACTGAATGAATCCTACAGAAATGAGTTCCTAAAAGGCCTAATCAAAGCCCATCAAGGTGGAGATGAAAGGCTGACATTTCCTTTAGCATCCCTGCCATGAGGCACTACACTAATTTGTTCTGAGTTTCTGTGTTTATCTGCTTCAAATATTTTAGCTGCTCTGGGACTGAAAAATGGAGTCAGTTAATATCCAAAGAAAGCAGACTTTGAGTCTATGATAATACAGGCTTCAGAAGTACTAAATTTGTATCCTTAAAATTGTATTTCTTTTAATTACGGATGGAGGATAAAAAGTTTAAGATATTGCTGATAATCTCAAACATGCACTAACAAAATCAGAAACCAGTTATTAGCTGCCTCTGAGTAGAACTCAGTATTCAGCAAATCATTTTGTACTGAAATTGAGGCCAATGATACATTCATATACGAACCATAAACAGAAAATGAGTTTCTGCTTACTCTGACCTATTTTCCTTCTTTACATAATGATCTGACCTGGCCAGTTTACAGACTTCAGTCCCTAGATTTTAGTTTGCCCAGTATGACTCACATTAAATTTCCATGGTTAGAGCAAGCTTACATGACATTGGCACTTGTGCTCATCAGATCACACGTGTCCATTTCAAGACCCTCTCATTGAAGGTATTATTGCAGCTGAAAAATATAGAATTTACCACATGACATCATTATGAACGTGAAGAAAAATATATGTCATGGTATTCCTTTGTGAAATGGGCAGATTTAAAAGAATAAAGACTTTATAAGAAAAATTAAGAGGTTCTGGAATCTGATATTTGTTTTTCCCTGACTAGTACACATCGTGGTGGGAGGTCATTTTGGGTGTCACATGTGCTTCCTCTGGCTGTAGGACTTCATAAGCTCCTGTGTTAACGTGCCATCAGTAGATGCATCTCTGCCTTTCAGAATAGTGATAGTTTGTCCCTGCAGGAAAACTGTTTCCGAATGCAAACAGTTTTCTCTGCTGGTAGGAGAAAGCGGGCTAACATTTTCTTCCTAGCCCTACTGCCTGGTTGAGGGATAAAGGCTTGTTATGTATTTGAGTCTGCAGGCTAGTTAAGTTCTATGGCAAAAAGCATGTATGCATCATTACATAAGTCCAACAGCCCATAGATTGCAGAACAATTGTACGTACAGAAATAACATATTTTAAATACCTGACAAATGCTTCAGCACCACTCCTTAGCTACTAAATTATTTTAATGTGCCTTAATATCTTACTTGCAACACTGTAACTTACTTAATTGGAGATTATTTTTGCTATCTATTAAGGCAATAATATATCTCACTCTACTGCCCATATTATTATGCAAATACATATTATTATGTAAATAATTTTGACATGAGTGCACTGGGAAGAACACAAGACACATGAAGAAGACGAGGGTCCATGTTAGATGAGCATACAGAGAATTCCCAATCAATGTTGGGAAAAAGAAACAAAACCAAGATTATTGTGTTTAATTTAAAGAATTGTTCTAAGAGGTTCTGTGCCAACTCTTGTCCTAGCTTGTATCAACAGAAATCAGAGCAAAATACACTGACTCTAAAGAATATTACACTGATTTTGGTCTAAATAATATAATAATCTTGCTGAATTTTTTTTTTACTGCAGTGTCTGAAATATCATTATCGGTACTAAAATCGCTCAGTCCTCCTTCCCTGTGACAGCCTCAATGCTCTCCATGTTACATTTGTCATTTCTCTTGCTGACAATATATTGGCCTTCTACGTTTTATGACTTTCTATACTTAATACCATCTTCTACATATGTTTTTCAATTGTTCAAACTTTCAAATGCTGTTCTCTTTCAGTAGTGGTCAGTTCCAACAATCAGGTGACAGCAGACTCATCCCTACTGTTTTAAGTAGCTAATCCCTATATTTCAAGATTGTTTTTATTGGCTTGGCTACAGCTTATGATCAGAAATACAGCCAGCCCCAATTAGAGTGTTTTTGCAAAAAGAAGTTGCTTCCAGTAGTGTCTGAAGTCATTCACAGTAGGTTTAGATCACAATGTACAATACACCCCCTGCAAATGACAGACCTTGAACCATGTTGGACATAATAAGCCTATTCCTGAAACACATCATTTGAAGTGCTTTTCTAGCTAGAATTACTTAGGAAAGGTTATTATTAATAATAAAACTCAAGCTTCACTTTCAGAGTGTCTTGAACCACAGAGAACCTGTTTTCAAATGGTATAAGCTACTATTGCTTCAAGAGGATATTGTCCGTTTATCTCTTGGAGCTGTACCTGTTTACAACTGTGGAGAATCAGGACTACAGCACTTCTGCTACTGTCATTAGGAAAGATTTCTGCCCTCTTGTTTGCTGTACCACCCCTCCTTCCCAGGAAATTATGCCTGATACATAGACGCACTTTGCTGTTCTTCGGCTGTGCAACTTTCCTTCTCTCTGCAGATCTTGTTCCCTGAACTGTGATCCTACTTTAGATGTGAGTTATCTTTACCACATCTTTATCCAAGTCCTTCAGCCATCATTTTAATCATGGATGCAATGATTAAAAAGAAAAATAATCAATCATGCTCAGTAGCAAGTTTATAAACAAAAGAGTGCATAATTTTACAAGACAGCAAGCTCTGCTCAGCATCTCTGCTATGCAAAGGCCTCTTTCTCTGACCATGACTGAGACTCTTTCTCCTCTCAGTAACAGCAAAATGACATGCCCTAGGGGAAGAAGGCCCTGGTGCTCCAAGACAAGGTAATCACTAAAGGAAGAGTTCATTGAGGGATGGGGCATTTTTCCCATGTTTCAAATCCCTGGAGAATTGAAACAGGCCTATATTAACCTGCACACCTATAATAACACCACAGCTAATGATCCAAGCCCAGGGAGATAGCAAATTCTATGCTTCACCGACTTAAGCACTCACAGCAGCAGCTTCCAATTCTACAGAAGAGCAATAAAGTCTTAGAAAGTCCCTTCCCCCTCTTTTCTCCCTCTGGTCCTATTTGATAGAATAAGCTGCTGCTTTATGGAAACCTTTGTGCAACAGTGAAGGCACCTGAATAGAAACTTGACACGGGAGCCTGTGGAGACCAGACTCTCTCCAATAATACCCGCAGTGAAATGCATGTTAGAAGAGGATTTTCCAAACGATGGGGGAGCATGCTGAGCATTGTGCATGTGCCCTTCCTCCCTCAGCCTACCATACTGACTCTGCTGACTGCATCCCATCGCACACCAGGGCGAAAGGGAAGATTACTTTTGTTCACATTCACCTTGAAATAATGAAGAGAGAAACATTGAACAGGAGGGAAATTAAACATTTGGAAACAAAAGCTGTTTAGAAGATAAAATCACCACATTTAATGAAATTTTGTCATCATTGGAAGTCTCAGAAAAGGCATGAAGAGTCAGTGACTGTGCACTACCTCTGAGACTGCTGGAAGCAATGAATGACAGTGCAAAACATGCAAGAAATATTATGTCAACTCAAACAGGAAAAGACAGATATCACAGAAGATGTATGTAAAAACATTTTAATCTTGCAATATTTTACTTAGGAGAAAAGCAGTGGGGAGTTTTGCCTACAAAATAAGACAAGAAAAATACTTGTAATAAAAAGACCAACCAGAAAAATTTAGCTCCTGAAATGTATTTTCTTTCATTTTGGTATTAAAGATTTCTCCTGGTGAAAAGATTCCACAGCATGGAGTGTGCCTATTTTAAGTGCCTGCAGTGTTAGGAGTTGAAACTTGAAAAAAAAAAGGAAAGAAGGAAAAAATTCCACTGGTTTGGAAATGCATATTAGATTTACCTATGCATTATTCATTAGCAATTGCTGGCCTGTTTGGGGGCTGCAGTGGTCTCAAGTGGGATACTAATCCCATGCCTGTAATTGCTTATCAGGAAAATGAAAGGTCACCAAAGCAAAATAATATATAAATGTCTTGAGTTGTCCAGGCAGAAGTGGCAGCTTTGGTAAAGCTGGTATGTCCTCTTCCGAGGGAGCTCTGCTAAATTAGGTCCCACTTTCACATCAACCACATCTGAATTTCCCAAGTAACCAGGCACCTGGTAACTACACAAAGCCAACATCTACTGTGCTCTGGGAAAAGCACCTCCTTATGAAAACCTCAAATCATGCATCCACTTTCCACAGCAGAATAAAACCTATCACCTGCATAACTTCACCATGGTATCTACATTTGGTACTTGCTCAATCTGTCATATAAGTGGCACTACTCAGCTGGCTGCCCTTAAAAATCTACATGAGCCACTTACAACTGACTACTTCAGTTCTCTTATCTTTCATGTCCTACTCTTTTCTCCCACCTAGAGTTTTCTTTCAGATGAAATGCAGCAAGTCCCCTACAGGGAATGACCTCAAAAGACAAGATTAGCTCATGGTGCAGAACTGCACTATAAGTAGTTTCCTGGCTGGACAAGTCACTGAGGCAAAGAGAGGCTGCAGTTTCCATTACAGCTTTTCTAACCACCTTTGTAAAGTGCTTTACACTCAAAAAGCACTGCATAAAATATAGGTGTCATTGGTATTATTTTCTGTTGGCTGCCTCAGGGTGAGTACAAACATGGCACTAAATTCAGCAGTCATCACTTTATACCCTCAGTATGTCTCCAGTTGCTTGTCCCTACCTTAATACATATTAGAGACGCCACCTGGATATTTCTATTCCCACATAAGACATCTTATATGAACATAGGAATGAAGGTAGGAAGGAATGGTGGCACATGAGATATGCAGTACATCACTGTCGCAGACGCAGATCTACATAACAAAGAGCTTTATGCTTCTTACGAAAAGTCAATTATATGAAGCTCATACAATTCTGACCCACGAGCTATAACATTTCTTTTAAAGCCTACGTGTCAGTTTGGATAATGACTTTGGAGAAGCAAGAATCGTGTGAGTTTCATCACTTATTTCTGGGGGTGGCAGGCTCTCAGACACTGCTATGCCACAACAGAGTAAAGAATGTGCACCTCTTCGCTGCTATGAAACAGAAAATATATTGCATTCAAATATGATTTTCCTAGAAGATTAGCAAAGTTAGATAACGGGACACCTGAGTATGTGCTTCAATAGGATAAAAAAATAACATTGGTGAATGTCTGGTAGAAAATTTTTATTGAAAAATAATTTTAAATAGGAGAATTTAGGAACTGCCAGACCACTAGTTAATCTCTTCCACTGTCACTGCTCTGAAAGGAGCTCATTTCAGAGCCTTCAGATTAAAGACTAAAATACATCTACAGCATGAGATATCTAGATCATATACCATGATGATATACCTAGTTGATATACATGAATGACACAGTTATACTATGATATACTTAGATATCTAAGTATAATCATATCCTGGGCTGCATCAAAGAAAGCATGACCAGTGGGTCAAGGGAGGTGATTCTTCACCTCTACTCTGATCTTGCGACACCCACTTGCAGTGCTGTGTTCAGCTCTCAACACAAGAGGGACATGGAACTGCTTAAGCAAGCCCAGTAGAGGGCCATGAAAATGAGCTGGAGCATCTCTCCTATGAAGACAGGCTGAGAGAGTTGGGATTGTTTAGCCTGGAGAACAGAAGGCTCTGGGTGGACTTTGCAACAGCCTTCCAGTACCCAAAGTGGGCCTACAAGAAAGCAGAAGGAGGGACTTTTGAAAAGAGTATCTAGGGATAGAAAAAAGGGTCATGGTTTTAAACTGAAAGATGGTAGATTCAAATTAGATATTAGGAAGAAATTCTTCACTATGAGAGTGGTAAGGCACTGGAACTGGTTGCCCATAGAAGTTGTGGATGTCCCATCCCTGGAAGACTAGTCACTTTTGACTAGTCTTGCGAGTTTCTTTCAATTGCTCCATTTTCAAAACAGGAATGAGACAATATTACCATGGTAAGGTCACAACAATTTTATTTTCAGAAAACTGTCATTTCTAGAATAATGTTTCCTGGTTTTTGCATGATAGTGTAAAACTTTCAAGTTCAAACATGATAAATAAAAATACTACTCTAGCTAAGTCCTTCTCTCTGACAGCTGTCATTTGGTACATTTGTTCTGTACATTAGGACTTTCTGATTAACATTATTTGCATTATCTTCTCAGAAATTTCAACATCCTGGCAGGCTTTTCTGTTCCAGTGTTTGCTTCCAGGACAATTTATTGCTGCTGAAGCCCTTGGAATGAAGTGCCCATCTATTGACGTCAGTGAGAAAGTTGCCATTGTCTTTAAGAAGCCCAGAATTTCATATTCATCTCTTTTGAAGAAGAAATATTAGCTGGACCTGGCAAAAATGAAGTGCACTGGTCTGACTTCAGGATGAAAGGTAGTACTGGCTGACATCAAAGGTCTATATGGCCTAATATTCTGTCTCCACAAACCACTGGCACCAAAATTCAGTACAAGGACGTTTTACCCTCACTTTCCTCCTACCAATCTCTACTTCAAGGGATTCCTGGGCTATATGCACGTTTCTGTCTGTTTAGTTACCCTCAGTGAAGCTCTCTTCTATGCAGTTTTCCAGTCTCTCTCTGAGACCATGGTAAATTCCTTTGAATTCAGCAGCAACAGTATCCTGGAAAAGGGTGTTCACAACTCTATAACCAACCATGTGATGAACTGTTTTTTCCTGCCTGATTAGAACAAGGTTCCTGTTGTTTTCATTCAACACTCCTATTTTTTTTTTTTTTTATATAAAGAGAAAAGTCCCCGTCAGTTTATCTAAGGTCACTATGGTTTTGTGGCTCTCATCCCTACTGTCTCTTTTCCAGTCAGAAGATTCCAAGTTACAAAACTCTTCCTTCTATATAAGTCATCCCTTAGATCCTTGCTTGCCTTCCCTGAACGTGATCATGCCAAACCCCGACCCTCCCACCCAGGGGTAATGCCAGTTTGGAGCCCATTAAGTGACGTTCACTCAACTTTTTCCTACATGCATCAATTTATCTACATCAAATTCTATCTGATGTTCTGCTCACCAGTCATTCAGACCTGTTCTCTCCACCATTGCTCATAGTCAGCTGTCACCTTTACTACCATGTGTAACTTACTGCCTCTGCAAACTTTGTTAACTGTATTGTTCATGTCCTTTTAGAGGTGACAAGAATTCCCAGAGGCAATTCAGTGGGAATGTATAAAGGACAAAGTTTGGTTTGGCTATAGATTTTAATATACTGTGAACATCCAAAGTCAACTGGCAAGATTTGTCCTAGTAATTCCATGCATTTGACTTTGCCTAGTGCCACCATAGAGGCAAACATGCCATTGTTAAAATGCCATATTGTATAAAGAGGAGTGCTGCAAACAGCATATAAAAAAGAAGACCTGAAAGGATTGGGATGGTTGTGTGTGGAGAAGACAAGATTGTGAAAACTTAGTGGTCTTCCAGCTTTTTAAAGATTGCAACCAAAACAAACACAGAAAACCATTATTCATGTCCAGCGAGATAGGACAGGGCATAATGAACTTAACATTGCTGCAAAGGAGAAAATGCTTTGTCATTCAGGATAATTAAAAACTAGAAAAGATTGTCTGGAAAACTGAACTTGACATCACTGGAGGTTCTTTAAAAAAGCTCAGACAAGTCTCTGCTAGGAAACACTGTAGCTGTATTTTTCATCTCAACTTGGGGCTGTGGATAGAATGGAGTTGTAAAAGTGGGCTTGTCTGAACTCATCATCTTCTCAGGGAGGAAGTACGGCAGAGGTGTTTAAATTTCCTTGGCTAACAGAAAGATGTAGGCCCTATGCAGACATGATCTGATTTTCAGAGGAGCAGAACTACTTCAGCTTTCACTAGCTTGTAAACACATAGGTATTCTTAGTCTTTGACACCCTGGACTTGTTCTCCTGCTTACCAGGCTACCTAAACCTGATTCTACCTTCAGCTACACAAGATTTATTTACTCTCTATTAATGTTCAAATAGGCAGTTTATTTTACCCATGAGATGAGGCCACAGGAATATTTCAGCCTTTGGCTGGTGGGGTGTTTGGGGTAGGGAAGAAAGAGTGCTTTCCATGGCTTAGCTCCCAAGACAGAAGTGGATTGTGAAGAGTCTTGCATCTCTTTCTCTGTTTTGTAGAGGTGTTTTCATTACTTTTTCATGCTGTTTGAAATATAGAGCATAAAGTCCCTTAAGAAGAAAAGGTAGTGTTCTTTTTTATAATAAATAAATAAATAAATAAATCTCTATATATATTTTGTGATGTGGGGAATAGGACAGCAAGGATGTATCTGCCTTTGTGGGTGTATTACATAAATAATGCTAAATGGAAAACATGTAACTTGTGTTGAATGCCAACTAAACAAGGACTGGAAATCTCTGTACCGCCCAAGCACTTATCAGTACAAAGGCAGGAAAATACAATTACTTCAGTTCTGAATGCAGACACTCAACCTGAATACCTGTATATGTGATAAAGAGCAAGTAAAAAAAAAATACCTGCAAATTTCAGACATTTCCATAAACAAAATGCAGCAAAGTATCTCTGCATTACGGATAGGATCCCACAAGGTGCAGTGAGTACCTCTCAGAGATTAGGATTCAGTGCAACGAAGAAAATAGTTGAACATTTGTAATACCCGCTTGTGAGCAACTGCAGTTTGAAAGGATTGGAGGAAATCTTTTTGATCAGGGGTTCAGATGAAGTGGGAAAATAAATCAGTGCAATCAGAAGCAGAGCCAAATACCCAGACAGTGCAAACTGGAACAATGCCGCTGAAGTCAATCAAGCTCTGACAACTTGCAAAACCAAACTGCTGCTCTAGAATACTCTCTAAACTGAAATCTTTCATATAGTGCTGTCTCCCTTTATCAAAGCAGAAATTGCTCACAGAATAAGAAAATTTATCAGCTCTGAAACAAACACACTTCCATCAGCTTTGGGAAAATTTTGGACAAGTACATGCTCTACAGTTCCGAGAATCCAGGAGGCTGTTTCTGAATCACGACTTTTCTTAGTAAATTAAAACTTCTGACAGGTATTAATGAGAGTCTGCAGCATTCCTCTGCCTCAGCTAGAAAGCTGGATGGTCCTAGAGCTGTGATACAATTAAAGTATGTGAAATGAAACCTAACTTCCATTTCATCTGTCAGTTTTTATAAGGAAGCAGCATAAAAAGGGTCTAAGTTCCTAAAAATGAACGCACCATGGATATAAATAGGCAAATTAACACCTACCTTTTGGGAAGGCCAGGTTAATACTTCAGTTGACTTCAAGCATTAAACTGAAGTGCTATCTTGAATTTCATTTCTCTTCACTAAGGCTGGAAACTGAATCTGATAGAAGGCAGGGTCCCTGACAAGATTTCAATCTCTCTGATAAATGTAATTGTGTTGACATAATATGTTCAGATCTCTGTAAAGCATTTCACTTAATGCCACATATCAGCCTGATGTTAAAAATTTGTCACTACCAAAAAATTAATGTTATCTTTATCAAACTGATTGAAAACATCCAAATTATGGTTAATAGTGTCACCAGCATATAAGGATGTCTGCAGGAAAGAGCAAAAAAAAGTCCTTGGTGATGTTATTACTCATTGCTACAAATTGATGCAAACGGAAAATCAGTTATAAGTTTGAACGTGGTAGAGTTTATTAGACACTAAGCCAAAGCAATTAACATTATAAACAATCAGTTCATTACTGATGCAGAAATGGTTTTATTTTTAATAATAAAAAAAAAGGTGTTCCTCCTTTGAAAGACCAGAAAGGACCTTTGTGAAATCAATCTCTAACTTTCTGCATAAAGCAGACTAACAAACTTCCCTGGTTTTAATCACAACTGAAGCAGAGTCCATCTTTTTGAAAACCTGCATTCTCTACTTACAACTGCCAGTGATGGAGATTCCAGCACTTCATAAATTGCTCTATTGATTAGTTGACCCCATTTGTTTTAGTAAAAACAAACATGTACTCATTCAAAATACAGCAATGATCCTCATATCTAGCCTAAATGGAATTATGTTCAAACCTCCAGGCTTCTGGCCTGGCGGCATTATTCTTCTGCTTGACAGAAGAGACCTAGCTACAGTCAGTGGTGTTTAAGCAGAACCAATAAAGTACGAGGTAGTGCATAGCAGTCTCTGTGACTTCCAGAACAGGGGGGTTGGAACTAGATGATCTCAAGGTCCTTTCCAACCCTAACTATTCTATGATTCCTCTGCATTCTTCCTGCCTCCTGCGAGACAAAATAAAATGGGAATGGATGAATCCAATGCTGTCAAGCTGTAGCACATTGTTTCTTGAAAGGTCAGAATTACATTACAGGTGAAAATCCTTCACTTTGCTTTCCCCTAGTGCCAGGGCCCAGCAAACATTGCCAGGAAAGCGCAGAGGTATCACAGTATCACAGTATCACAGTATGTTAGAGATTGGAAGGGACCTCAAAAGATCATCTAGTCCAATCCCCCTGCCGGAGCAGGAACACCTAGATAAGGTTACACAGGAATGTGTCCAGGTGGGTTTTGAATGTCTCCAGAGAAGGAGACTCCACAACCTCCCTGGGCAGCCTGTTCCAGTGTTCCGTCACCCTCACTGAGAAGAAGTTTCTTTTCAAGTTTAAGTGGAACCTCTTGTGTTCCAGTTTGTACCCATTACCCCTTGTCCTATCATTGTTTGCCACCGAGAAGAGCCTGGCTCCATCCTCGTGACACTCCCCCTTTATATATTTATATACACTAATAAGGTCACCCCTCAGTCTCCTCTTCTCCAAACTATAGAGACCCAGCTCCCTCAGCCTTTCCTCATAAGGGAGATGCTCCTCTCCCTTAATCATCTTAGTTGCCCTGCGCTGGACTCTCTCCAGCAGGTCCCTGTCCTTCTTGAACTGAGGGGCCCAGAACTGGACACAATATTCCAGATGCGGTCTCACCAGGGCAGAGCAGAGGGGAAGGAGGACCTCTCTCGACCTACTGACCACCCCCCTTCTAATACACCCCAGGATGCCATTGGCCTTCTTGGCCACAAGGGCACAGTGTTGGCTCATGGTCATCCTGCCGTCCACTAGGACCCCCAGGTCCCTCTCCCCTACACTACTCTCTAACAGGTCATTCCCCAACCTATATTGGAACCTGGGGTTGTTCCTGCCCAGATGCAGGACTCTACACTTTCCCTTGTTATATTTCATCAAGTTTCTCCCTGCCCAACTCTCCAGCCTGTCCAGGTCCCGCTGGATGGCAGCACAGCCTTCTGGCGTGTCAGCCACTCCTCCCAGCTTAGTGTCATCAGCAAACTTGCTGACAGTACACTCAATTCCCTCATCTAAATCATTGATGAATATATTAAATAATACTGGTCCCAGTACTGACCCTTGAGGCACTCCACTAGATACAGGCCTCCAACTGGACTCCGCCCCATAGACTACAACTCTCTGGCTTCTGTCCTTCAGCCAGTTTGCAGTCCACCTCACTACCTGATCATCCAGACCACACTTCCTCAATTTAGCTATGAGGATGCTGTGGGAGACTGTGTCAAATGCTTTGCTGAAGTCAAGGTAGACCACATCCACCGCTCTGCCATCATCCATCCACAATGTTATTTCCTCATAAAGGCTATGAGGTTGGTCAAGCATGACTTCCCCTTGGTAAAGCCATGTTGACTGCCCCTCATAACCCTCTTATCCTTGACATGCCTTAAGATGGCATCAAGGATAAGGTGTTCCATCACTTTCCCAGGGATGGAGGTGAGGCTGACCGGTCTATAGTTACCCGGGTCCTCCTTCTTGCCCTTTTTGAAGACTGGAGTGACATTTGCTTTCCTCCAGTCCTCAGGCACCTCTCCCGTTTCCCAAGACTTGGTAAAGATGATGGAGAGTGGTCTAGCAATGACTTCCGCCAGTTCCCTCAGCACGCGCGGGTGCATCCCATCTGGACCCATGGATTTATGGATGTCCAGATTGCTCAACTGGTCCCTAACCCATTCCTCGTCGACTAAGGCAAACTGCTCCAGTGACCTGACTTCATCTGAGGTCTCAGGAGTACAGGGCTCTTCAGGACTGCCTCCAGCAGAGTAGACTGAGACAAAGAAGGCATTCAATAACTCTGCCATCTCTGTATCTTCTGTCACCAGGGCACCCATCCCGTTCATCAGTAGGCCTACATTGCCTCTGGTGTTAGTTTTATCAGCTATGTATTTGAAAAAGCTCTTTCTGTTGTCCTTGACCCCTTTCGCCAGATTTAATTCTAAGGAGGCCTCAGCCATCCTAGCTGCCTTCCTACATCCTCTAGCAGCAGCCTTATATTCCTCCCAAGTGGCCAGCCCCTCCTCCCATGACCTGTAAACTCTCCTCTTCCACTTGAGCATACCCAGCAGTTCCTTATTTAGCCACGCAGGTCTCCTGGCCCTCTTCCTTGACTTCCTACGTGTCGGGATGCTCTGATCTTGAGCTCAGAATAAGCAATCCTTGAATGCCAACCAACTATCTTGGGCCCCTTTACCTTCAAGCAGCCTTGCCCATGGGATTTCCCCTAGCAATTGCTTGAAAAGGCCAAAGTTTGCCCTGCTAAAGTCCAGGGTTGCAATTCTACTTGCTATTGTACTGGTCCTACCACACAAGATCCTGAATTCCACCATCTCGTGGTCGCTGCAACCAAGGCAGCCCTCAACCTTTAATGCTTCAACCAGACCCTCCTTGTTAGTGAGGATGAGATCCAGCAGCGCTCCTCTCCTGGTTGGCTCATCCACCATTTGCATGAGGAAGTTATCATCCATACACTGGAGGAACCTCCTGGACTGTGGCTGGGTTGCTGAGTAGTCCTTCCAGCAAACATCAGGGAAGTTAAAATCCCCCACGACAACCACGGCCTGTGACTGTGAGGCCGCTCTCAGCTGCCTGTAGAAGGCCTCGTCGACTTCCTCACCCTGATCTGGTGGCCTGTAACAGACACCCACAACAGTATCACCCCTGCCAGCCTGCCCCTTAATTCTCACCCACAGACTCTCAACTCGCTCATCCTCTGTCCCTGGACAGAACTCAGTACATTGCAGCTGCTCTCGCACATAAAGAGCAACCCCACCACCCCGCCTGGCTGGCCTGTCTTTCCTGAAAAGGACATAGCCCTCCATGAGTATATTCCAGTCATGTGAGCTGTCCCACCACATCTCTGTAATTGCCACCAGATCATAATCTCCTGACTTAACACAGGTCTCTAACTCCTCCTGCTTATTTCCCATGCTGCACGCATTGGTGTACAGGTATCATGTGGCAAGAACTGGTTTTGGTGCCGACACAGTTTTGCTCTTTATTTTGCTCTCTATATAGGCAGAAGAACTAAAGGGCTGAGTGTATGAGTCGAAATATATGCTTGCTCTTAACAGAGGCACATGTGCCAAAACAGAGTAAATTTTGTAACTGCCCTAAAATTATACAGATACTTCCTCTAAAAGCATTGTGTAATCCTCTAAAATCCAAAATCTATACACTCATGTCAGAGAAGAAATTTAGCACTGTAAGCCACCCTGCCTAGATAAGGAAATAACAAATGTCTGATAAATAAATACATTAGCGGTATAGCAGTGCTCACTGGGAACTTATTGACTGTATCTCAAGATGGCAAACCCAGCAAACCAAAAGGAGAGGCTCAAAATCCTAGGAGAAAGAATAAACAGAATTATGTTAATAACTATTGACAGGGGTGAAGAATTTTATAGTGCACAGAGATTTTCCAATTTGTTAAGTCAGCCTGGCAGAACTGACAAAAATTACATTACTAGACAGCATTATCTCATGAAATGTCTGTCTGTGTCACTTTGAACCTTACACATTTGACTTTCCCATTCTACCTAATGACAAAAAGATTTATTTAAAATTCCAGATACAATTTTGATCTTTGCCATACCAAGTTAGAAGAAACAAATGACACTTTTGTAAGCTACCATATTTGCATAGTTACTAATGGACATACATAAGCATTCTACTTTTTGAACCATTTTAATTGGTTAAAAGCAACTATAACAAAATTATAGTTATTATACATATATAATTATATATATTTTAAGCATTAAAGCATATTCCTGCAAACTACATTTAACACTTTGAACATAAAAAGACCTTTCACTCAATGCAAAACAACTGTTGTGATCTAATGTGCTACCATTGTAATTTTTCTCTTTTGAAATCTCTAAACATTCCCAGAGGTCAAATTCTTAGGCATAAATCATAAGTACATTTGTTTTTACACTGATCTTCAATAAAGCCTGTTATTTATAACAGAGTGCAGTCTAAAGCCTTATGAAGAGTTCAAATATTCCAAAGATATTATTTATCAGCTGGTTAAATAGTTATAGAATAAATTGTAATGATTGTTGCCTTTCTGAAACTGTGATGTACTTAGACATGTATAGGTTGGTTTTCAAAGCTCTTATAAATTTCATAGGCCCTATTTCCATGAGTTGTAAACTTCTGCCTGAGCTTAATTTTGGCATGTTGTTCTGAAATGCTAATAATTTGGCTTGGACTGAAAACAATGAACGGTAAAATGAATGATTTACTGGGAGGGCAATTGCTCATAGCAGATTAATATACATACTTAATATTTCTGTAAATTTAACATCTCTCAATGCATACAAAGTGGCAGTAATTATTTTTGCCATACATTTTTTCTCTGAAACCAGGTATGCAAGCGGGTTCAGCCTTGCTGCTGAAACTTCTCTTGCAAGACCAGGGGATATCAACACATACACCTGAATCTTTCCTCAGAGGTCTAGTTTTAGACATAGAAAGGCAGGTGATACAACAGAAGATAGCACAACGTGTCACAAAATGTTTGCAATTGCCCATTTGTTCAGTAGCTTACATAGCTATATAACACTATCCTGCAATCTTTAAGGTTTTTTCTACATGTGGTTTCATACATTTGACAAAATGTATGAAAAAACAAATAGCCTTTTTAAAGAACATCTGACAGAGACATGGACCTGACAACAAGCAAAATGATTGCAGGTTTGTTCCAGTCAACAGGCTGAAAACTGTATTTTTGAAACATCAGATGAAGAGCAACACATTCACATATCTCATTTTCAACACAGTTGAATCCTCTTTAAAAAGTCAACATAGTGTTCTAAAAGCTGTCTTTATGGTATTTCTTCCTTCTTGAAAGAAGCCTCCCTATGTAGTTTCATGATATCAATACGTCTTCTGGTCCTCCCCACCAAATTCAGGCACTAGTCACTTGCCTAGACAGAAAGAAGCTTTTGTTTGTATTTGTTGTGCTTGATTAAGAACAGACCCTTTCTTCTCCCAAAACTGCTGCTGCTTCCTACTAATAAACAGCCTGCTCTGATGTAAATTGAACACATAGTCTGCAAGGAAATAAGAATAATAATAACTAAAAAAAACCCTCAATAATCAGAATTGTTTGATGTGTTTAAGTCAAACTTTTTATTCCGGCATTTCCTATGACAATCTAAGTATTCATACTGGTGTGTTTTCTCTGGCAGCATTCACTTTGAAGTAAGGGCATTGAAATGTGTTGCTTTTGTATAAAAGATGTTTGCTGTAGAGGCACTCACATAAACAGGTGGGAGAAGAAATAGGACAGCACTTAGATTTGTTGTGTACTGGTAATATAAGAAGTAGGTGTGAAAAGATATGATCAGCTCGAAGCTATTAAAGCAATCTTAAAATTGAAGTCTCCAAATCATTTTATGTTTGTGCTCATCAGCCTGGAATCATTTAGGGTGATCTTGATGATACTAATCTTTCTGGAGATGTTTATTGAAAGAAGAGGCCAAGCAAACGTATTCATTTTGACTTTAAAATTGATGAGGTGGGCCACTAAGCACACCTGCTATGAAGGCAGGTGAAAGAAACTCTATGTGATGAGCAGCACAGAGATAGCATTTGCGGTATTTATCTCAGTCTCTAGCTTGGAGAGAATAAGACAAGCTGCTGGGTACATCAGCTCTCCCTTGGAATAATCTTCAGATAAACAGGCTATAATCCACCACGTTCTGAGCATTACATTGATAATATTTATAAAAAGCTTTCAGATTTTTTAACAACAGAGGAAATTAAAATGCAGCTCAGGGGCTGATCTTTTATGCCTTCCTTGTGAGGCTGCAGAAGTGTTATGTAAGTACTCATGAGTTACTACTCATAAACCCTTATGAAAAGAATTAAGTGTTAGGCTAGTTGTGAAGATGAGGAAAAAAAAAAGGTTAGGTTTGGTTTATATTTCAGTAATACCAGTGTGTGATGAGTTTAATAGGAATACAATGCTCTTCATATAACCAGGATAGCTCTCCATCGATGTTGTTATGGAAGTACACATTCAGACAAAATCAAGAGCACAGTGGAAACTTGCACAGCTGCAGAACAATATCATATCTGAAAACTGGAGGAAAAATAAATGAGAACTAGTGAAGATCTGGGATTTTGAAAATGTTGCCTGTCATCTCAGCTGGAATTCTTTGTTAGAGGAGTATTATCACCAAACTGAGTATAAACTGATGCAAATCATTCTATGACACTAATTGCAAGACATGAACTATCAGATGTAGCTGTAAAATCTGCAATTTCAATCTAGGTTGAAGGGTTCTTTGACTGTAATTAACTCCAAGACAGGAAAGGCGAATTGTGTTCTCCATGTGGTATTTAATTTTCAGATGCTGTTCCTTCACCTTTTTCCTCTGGAGGCAAGACTCGGGAGTACAAATTATCAAAAGAGAGCTATAATTTTGGATTTGACATAAAAAGATATGGGTGTCTCATAGACATTATGCACCTGCTATCATAACCCTAAACACAAGATTATCCGATGGGTTGATCTTACAGTTTCCAGAAGAGAAAGCTGCAGTTTCTCCTTTAAATAACGTTTTAGTTTCAGTAAATAATCACAGACACTTTTTCAGCTTATGACTACAATCAAGGTAAAGCAAAAAGCACTTGGAAAGTGGCAGGTGTCTTTTAAAGAATAAAGATGATCTGGGGTTGAGAGCTTAGGCCCAAGAATTGCGCAAGATATAAAAGAGATATAAACTTCCAGTAAAGCACAAAGTATGGTGCAAAGCCCACACTTACTGTCCTAAAATTGAGACCTAGAAATCAAGGCAAAAATTCTAAGAAAAATAAGGAGTTGGAGCGATGACAGCGATGGCAGGACTCTACTTTTTGAAGTTTTTAAGAATCAGTGTTGGAACTGATGTTAGCTAATGTCTTCACAACTTACATCAATCAAAAGAAAAGTATGCCAATGAAGCTTCCTGATGAGACAAAATTTAGACAGACTACATGAATACACCACATGTGAAGAACAGTGTGAGCTTGAGGAAATAAACAAAATACAAATTTCATTTCACAAAGTAAGATTTTATGGACAATGATAAACATTTCCAAAACTTTCTGAGCTGCAGACAATATAAAAGGAAACTGTCAGTTTGAAACTAGGTATGATATATACTTGATATATACATGTGGAAGAAAAACCAGTTTTTAATACTCTAGTAATTATTATAGATACCATTTAATAATTTAATTTCAGAAACAGTAACAGACCTTCATACACATTCACTGATTGGTGTTTTCACAAATCTGTGATTCCCTACATTTGCTTTAGGACTGCATCTGTAAAAAGGCTGAAATGCCTTCTTCCAAAATCAGCCCCTCAAAACTCCTGCTCGGCTACCACCTAATCCTGAGGGTGCTTAAAATAGCTGGGACTGCCTATGTCTTGATGAACACATGAAAGTAAGTACCTGTGCCAGCTCCTAGCCTCATTCATCTCACAGTGTAGCACAGACTGCTCCCTGTCTCACTTTCAGTATGTTGGATATTCCCAAATAAAACCAGTCAAATAATAAAACCAAGCCACAAAAGGATGCAATCTCTGTTAACTCACTGGTCTGACTGTCAGTATTCACATATGCTATATGTAATTTGTCTTCCTTTTCCACTCCTGTATGATACCTTTAACACACAGCTCACTAATAAGTTCTTTAGAAAATAAGGGTTTCTTCAGACCTTCTTACCAAATCTACACTTTTCAAAGAATTTAGAATTCTGTTGGAAAATGGAAATCCTTAAACTAGGACATGTTTCCAGTATTTTCTATTAGGTACACAGCAACTGGACTCTAGCACTGATGTCTCTCGGGGAAACACCATAGCTATTAGGCTATTAAATCATTCTCACACTTATTTGCCACAGTCTGGTAAGCACTTCATTATTTTAAATACAGTAGAAGTGCTACAGGAGGAGTTGAGAGCTATGTCTCACACTTGGGTCAGGATAGCTTTTAACAAGCAAGGGCTGCTGCTCTCCTCACAAACTGCCTTTTCTCATGGACTACAGCTTAAAGCAAACTTCCCAGCACAGAGCAGCTAGCTGCAGTAAAGCCACACAATCCTCTGCTCAGATGGCAAATGACTGCAGACGACTTTTGTGGGCCAAGACTGGGACATAGGTAAATGTTCCTATATTTGCTGCCCCTACTAGCAATACAAATACCCAACAGGTATCATCAGGCTCTACTGTGCAGTTGCAGATTCATTACAAGAATCACACTTTCTACCAAAATTTTGGCTGGCAAAAGAAATAAACTCTTTAATTCTGACTTGATACATTCCCTGAAGGATTCATGGTTGTTATTTTTGTGTTCCAGTTGCTTCCTTGTTCAGCACAAATACAATGAATAGGCACCAGGCTGCCAAAAAACCTTCATCACCTTCAGTAACTGAGTACTATCTCTTAGGCACCTCAATACCAGTCACCTTCGGATTAACATTTAGCTCATCACAAAGTAGCTGAACTTTAATTCCCCTGCTCATGTGAATTAAGCCCCTGAGTCCATGATTAAATCAACCTGTTTTTCAAACACTCAGGAGCTGTGAAGCATGTTTTGTAAAGCAGCTAAGCAAATTATTGTGAAGGTTTAATTTTCAGTTAAAGCCTCTGCAGTGTGGTGTTTCTTTTTCATGGGTGACAGTGAATTGCTAGCTATCCCATCTTTATTTCCTAGTCTCCACATTTTCTTTGGTTTAGAAACAACTGTAGCTCTAACAAATCCAGCAAATCTGATGAACATCCCATGTGTGCCTCCTAGACTAGAGCTAATTAAACATTTCCTTCTTCACTAATGAAATGCATTTATTAAAACAGGTTATTTTGATGTTTCAAATCACTGAGAGGTTTTTCTTTCTTTGGGTAGATTCATGATCAGACATATTCTTGCAAAATACTACTACTTCACCAGGTGTGTCTTTGTACTTCCTAAGGGTCTGTACAAGCTGTAATTACTGATAAGCCAGAAAGACAAAACTGGAACTTGAAATGTATGGACTTATTTGTCTGTGGTTGTAAACATCTTCCACAGCAAATATGTTTCTGCTTAAGATGACCCAAAAGTCCATTTGTCAATGAAAACCACATCTTTCCATCTTTAAATGTCATTCTTTTAACCACAGTATTAGGTGATGACACCTACTCTTAGATAGTCTTGTAAAATGAGGTGTTCAGAAACTGCTACACTCACAATAAAAAATTAAAGGATTTTTCCAGATATTAAACTATACTCTTGGGTTTTGGCCTTTGCATTAATATCTCAAAGCAATAATTCAGGTGTCAATAAAGCCAAACATGATCACTGGATATGACATAGACACATTCCTAAACTGCTTGTGCTTGGAGAACTTTGTGTTTTCCCTGGACACACAACCCTCACATTTCTGAACTTTCTGTTTGTCTTCAGAGAACAAAGACTTGGGGGTGTTGGTCAATGAAAAAATGAACATGAGCCGGCTTCAGTGTGCGCTCGCAGCCCAGAAAGCCAACTGTATCCTGGGCTGCATCAAAAGGAGCGTGACCAGCAGGTCAAAGGAGGTGATCCTGCCACTCTACTCTGCTCTCGGGAGACCTCACTTGCAGTATTGTGTGCAGTTCTGGTGTTCTCAACATAAAAAGGACATGGAACTGTTGGAACAAGTCCAGAGGAGGGCCACGAGGATGATCAGGGGACTGGAGCACCTCCCGTATGAAGATAGGCTGAGAGGGTTGGGGCTGTTCAGCCTGGAGAAGAGAAGGCTGCGTGGAGACCTCATAGCAGCCTTCCAGTATCTGAAGGGGGCCTACAAGGATGCTGGGGATGGACTCTTCATCAGGGACTGTAGTGACAGGACAAGAGGTAATGGGTTCAAATTTAAGCAGGGGAAGTTTAGATTGAATATAAGGAAGAAATTCTTTACTGAGAGGGTGGTGAGGCACTGGAATGGGTTGCCCAGGGAGGTTGTGAATGCTCCATCCTTGGCGGTGTTGAAGGCCAGGTTGGATGAGGCCTTGGGTGACATGGTTTAGTGTGGGGTGTCTCTGCCCATGGCAGGGAGGTTGGAACTAGATGATCTTAAGGTCCTTTCCAACCCTAACTATTCTATGATTCTATGATTCTATGACTTAATGTTCTTGGAGATCCTGCAGCATGTTTAATGGCGAAATACATATTTATATTATCTTCTTGCGAAGACCCAACTTTGCCCCTTTTTGCTTATTTTCAGTAAGCTAAAATGAGTAAATGCTACTCCTTGTCTGCAGTACACCATATGCAGCACAGCCAGAAAACAAACAACAGAGAGCAACAATAGGAATTTCTTTTCTGTATCAGCACAGCTGTAAGTAAGTGAATTTTATGGATAATCTTGAACTACACCACCGTCTTTGGGTCTTCATTTTTCATCCATGTTCCGAAACTGTTCTTTGCAAAATCCTAATGTCAGATGAATAGTTTTTTTGCTTCATGGAGACAATGCTCTGTATTTATTTATTTAAATACACTGTAGATTTCTACTGTAGATAAATCTTTCCAGGGGGACAAACAAAAAGCAACAAGAGACTTCAGCCAATTAATTGGCTTTATCAGCCTGGACATCATTCAGCACCTTGTAGTTTCTTATTTTTGTTTACAGGGAACACACAAAGTATATTTCTGTGTACCTGCTTCTCCATGGTCCCAAACTAATTGGACCACTGTCTCACAAATTGCCTAATTGGCTGAACATTCCTAGCCTTCTGATTTTAATCAGGGACACATGGTGCATATCAATAGCCCGCTTCATTACGCCTGAAGAAGATCCAGGCTACCGTCCATTTTCAATTAAATTGTATTTAAAAAGAACAGCAACTTGACCTTTTGGAATACTGTGTAATAGGATTAAAAACTTAAGCAGCTCCTCCCCCCCCCGCCCTGAATAACTAGCTAACAAATAGAAATAAGCACTCCTTATTGTAGTATATCACCAAGGAGCAGCTTTGACACAGTGTTGTATCCATTAGCTACATCTTGTGATGATAATGACACCTGAAAAAAAAAAATCAATTGCAAAAGAGTACAGAGTTGAGCACCTCTACAGCCCTGGAGCTTCCTGTTAGAATTTTTTTTGTAGAAGGACCTAGAAGCCACAAATAAAGAGTGGGCCTGACCAAACTGCATAACATGAGAGGGCTCCAGTCACAAAAGGCTCATTCTTTAAACTGACAACTGTAGGCAAGAGCGAAATATCAGCAGTTCTGGAAAGGCTAAGAGAAAAAGAAAATCATGCCCCTCTAGTACTTGCCAGACGTTGCTGAAAGTCAGTCTTGTCTCTTAAGTTGACGCACTGTGTTGAACAGCTGATTGACTAAAGCACACTCTTCTTTGTATCAATAAAAATCTGTAATTCATATGCCCCAATGTTCACAAACAATACTTTCCTCCAGATTGAATGTCATTGTGGCTTGTGTATGTGAAAAGTGACAAAGCGCTATCACGTTTTTAGAACTGAGGAACAGTCCCACACACAATGTGCTTTTTCATCACCAAAGGAGATGAAAGCATAAAACAAAAACAAACATGACAATAAAACTCTGAAAATAAAAGTATTCAGTAAGAACAATAGCCTTAACAAAGAATACACACCACCTCTCCAGACTGAGGTCAGAGGTGATTTTAGTTTACGTAATTTTATTGTTAGAGACTCTAAAGGTCATTGACCTATAGCAATACAACTATTCTTTCACCTACAAGAGTAAACAATCACCTAACACTCTCCAGCTAGTAGTTCATCTAGCAGAGGCAAGAAAACTACCTTAATTCAGGTTTAAATGGTTTTGTGTTTATTGACAGATTCTCCAAGAAAAGCCAAGCCTTTCTTTCTTGAAGTATATTTCCTTCAGTCCCCCACATGCCACTAAAGAAAAAGGGAACATAATGAAACCTCTCAGAAAATAAGTGTACAATGTGGATCCTAACAGATATTTATAGAGGGACCTTCAGGGCCCAGGGTAATCAGAAGCCTAACTTTGAATATTCAAACTTGGGTGTCTGCAAGCACCATTTTCTCTTTTCATTGTTGACAGAGGGATACTTGAACTCTTTGGGCTAAAGTTAGCCTTTGTGAATGCTAATTCTTCTGTCCCAAATACCTGTGGTTTTTTCAAGCTTAGACCAAAAATATCTGTCAAAAGTTTAGGCAGACTGCTAAAGGCATCAGGTACAAGAGAAGCAAGAAAGATTTTCTTTGCTGCTGCTCTAAGATACTCTTTCATGAGCAACTACGCAGACATACCCAGCCAGTTGATGCTAATTACATCCAGGCTAGACAGAAGATGCAATTTTTAAGTGAAGGCAATTAGACTTACCAGATAATATAGTGAGTTTGTTGTCACTGGAAGTCTTGAAACAAAATGTAGTGTCTTTCTAAAAGCCATGTTTCCTGTCTCAAGAAGAAATTATGATGGGATTATGGAGTTGGGTTCTCTGGTCTGGCTTGCACAAGAGGTCAGATGAGCCAACCCTGATGGTCTGTCCTAGCCCCTAAGCCAGTGAATAAAGAAACGGCAAATATTTCCATGATAAACCAGAAAAAGAGGTTGATTATATTAAAGAGAAAGAAGAAATGCTCCAAACCCAGCAGAGTTCAAGTCTATGTTGGCCAGGTTCTTCGGCAATCTGGCCTACTGGGAGATGTCTCTGACCATGGCAGGGAGGTTGGAACTGAATGACCTTTAAAGGTCTTTCCAACCCAAACATATTATTTGATTCTATGACTCTAAAAAGAATGAAAAAAGTTGGGCTTGCCTACTAACATTCAGAAGTGGGATAGAAATAAGCATCTGAAGTAATAATCACTGTGATTTACTTAAAATGCAGAAGAAAATTATAAACATCAGCAGAAAAGTTCTATCAATGCTAGGCCACCTTCTTCACTCCCATGAAGGGCATTATTTTCTGTATTTTATTGGTTTGGCTGATTTGTCCTAAAGGTCACAAAGTAAGTTTATCTTGCCTGCTTCATAAGGCTACTGTACAGATTTATATAGCATGAGGCTATTAACAGATTTCATTATAAGGGCCATTTCTCTTACATCAGTTGACATTTGAGTACTCATGACTTCTGCTGAGTGACTTATTGTCACAGAAAATATGTGTAAGAATACACCACGTGTGGCAGAGTGTAGGAAAATATCTCAGGAAGTACCATCAGAATCATCTTTAACCATTTTCACATATTTTAAGTGTTAGAAAACTGACACTCAAAGACTGAAAGCAGTATTAATCTAATTCTTCTTCAATATTTAAGGATAAGACATCAAAGCCAAGTATGTGATTTGGAATGTAGTACGTCAGTTAGAAAAAGTGACTATGGTGTAAAGTGAGAAAGGGATTTACCTGAGTACATACAAAAGTGCCCCAGACTTGGGTGACTGTCTCCACGTTTTACCTATACATACACATTAAATGATGTGTAAGATTAAATAGAGTCTTACCTAAGCTCCTAATTGCAAAATTTACGTTTCCCTCTCCCCCCCAAAAAATAACCTTTACTCAGCTGGGAAAACTTCATCACATCTTAGTTTGTATCATCACTGCCTGCCCTTTGTCAGAGGCATTGGCTGCAGATTATCACAAGGAATTTCTCTTCTCCTCTCAGTACTTGAGGATACAAGCTCTCAGAATTACTCCAGTAGTTTGGAAGGTGATAATTGTAAATTTGGTTTACAAGACTGCAAAGGACTTGCTACTTTCCTTGGCTTCCTTACCTCTTTGCCAATGCAAGAACCTTGCAACTGTCAGATTTGCCTCAGTTCCCCTTAGACAAGTTTAAAAATAAAAGCAATAAAACTTACTCTTGCAAAACAAAAGACTATGTTCCAGATTATGAAGCTGAAAACACACTTTAAAAAGTAAAGCATAAAATAAATGAACTGACATTTAAGACATACCTGACATGAATGTTCTTTCTTTCCCTAAATACATTCAGTAGAAGTATAGCAACTTCTAAAGAAAAGGTAAAGACAAGGGTCTCAGCATTTGCAGGCCCATATCAAGCATTTGCAGGCCCATCAGAAATAGTGTCTGATCTACAGACTTAAAGCACCACTCGGAAGAATTGTCTTTCAAAAGGGGACCTCTTTGAGCCTTTATTTGGAAATAGAAGCTAAAAGCGCAGCAGCTCAGTAGTATTCGTTCTCTGAAACATTTTCATTTCCAGTTGACCTCAAAGGTTAGTTGGAAGTTAGCAATCTATCCTTCATAAATATGCCTTTCTAACTTTAAACATTATTTCGATTTTCCTTGGAGACCATTCCCAGCATACTAATAATACAGATGAGAGAGCTGGTCCTTAGAAAGCTTCCTTTTCTATTTTTTGGGGGAGTTCACCTGTCTCCAAATTCAGGAGACGCTCAGACTCCACAAATTACTTACATATTAATGCACATATACTTGAAGTATGCTAAGTAACGTATAAAGTACTCAAACATACTACATTTGCACTGGTGCCCATCACCATTCTCACGCTTAAACTCTCAGTCTGTGTAAACCAAGTATTCCTCTCCCTTTAAAGGTTAAATCCACTAGTCTCAAAGCACTCCTAGCAGGTTAATCTTCACTGAGAACACAGTGAAGTTTCCATTTTCTTTCGTAAGACCCAACAGCTCTTATTCAGCTAAGAGCCACAGAAAGCACACTCAACAGTCTCATCTGCTTTGGGGATTCAAAACCCAAATACTTCTCTGGAGAATCTTCTAACTCACCACCCTACAGGGCTTTACACAAAAGATTTATCTGACCAGCTACGAATGAGAGCATGAATCAATACCCTATTGAGTTAAGAGTCCTGCTCCTATGTCTGGGTCCTTGTAAAGAAGAACATGCCCTCGGCCACAGGGGAAATATACAGAAACTTTCTTAAGGAAGAAAAATATAATAAGATCCACCCTTCCCAGCTAGATACTCCAACCAGTATTAGTGAGTCACACACTCTCAGACTCTCACCATTTTCAGTTTAAGCTCTCCTTCCTTCAGTTTGAAATGGCAGGACAATCTCATCACACCTCTGAGTTTCTGTGCTGCAATTTGCTTTTCTGAAAAGCAGAATGATATTCACAGCAGTGCTGGGAGGACGCATTGGTCAACACCTGCAAGCATAGCTAAAGGCGTAAATCCACTTTCTAATGAATAGGACTTTGATGACTGTTAAACATGATCAACCCTGTTCCCCCCTCAGGTGTGTTTGCAAACCAGATTTTCAGCAAATAAAGCATGTCAAATTTATTATAGAACAGCATTGCCCTCCTGTGGCCAAAGACTATTCTGAAGAAACAACTTAGGAGGGTTCCCCTTTCTTTGTTTCTCATGCACAACCTCAGATATTCTAGGCAATCTTTTGGAAAGGAACCCCTCCAAAACCTATATCCAAAGCTGGGTTTATGGCATAGTAGCTGAACAGAAAGAGTAAGAAGTAGATGTGATGCTAGTCCCTGTGGCTCCTTAAATTTCTCCTGATGATGTTACAGCAGAAATCATGATTATCTACACTCATCTTCACTGGTCATGTTTAACAGTGACAGCATTTCTTTCTGTGCACTTTCAATTAATCAGTCCTCTTCTACTTTAGATTTACTTTTTCTTTATTAATTCAACAGTAGAACCATATCCTGTCTGCTTGCAGACTAAAAGACAACTTCACTGGGAGCAGGCCTGCTCCTTTCAGACCTTAACCAAAATCTGTGTAAGTAAACAGATTCTCTCTGACTTGAATGTCTTTTGGATCAAGTCCTTAGTCATTTAGTCAGGCATAATGCAAGTCCGCAGAGACACACAGAATCATAAACAGTTGGTGGTGAAGGTCGGGGACTGACATGAAGCCCTCCATGGCAAAACCTTAAGTCCCCAGCACACAGAATTGATGTGCAAAGCAGAAGAGAATGTCCCACCCCTGAATGTATAAAGTACCCTCTGAAATCCCCATAACTTAGCCAAACAGTACAGCTTAACCAATACAATTACAACTTCTTCATGGGTTAAAAACTTAGAGATAATAAAAACATCTTAAATATTGGATCAGAGACAAGCCTGAGAGAAAACTGTTGCAATAAAGGATTTATATATATAAATGACAGGATGAACGTAGCTTAAAGCAGTCTAAATTCTTCACCATTATGTCAAAAAGTGCAGTTGAAAATCTGGTTACAGTTTCTGTGAAGATTAATTGCACTTGACATATTCCATGGAATGTGCTTGACTCAATCTATTCTACCTGCCAACAGTCAGTTAATATGACTCAGCTTTTCTGTCCAGCTGTCAAGGCTGAAGAAATAAGGGTGAACATCTCTATCATTCTTTTATTATTGCCAGCTATGCAGTGCGAGAATGACTTACCTCTTCCTTCCTACAGATGGTCTTTTTCTGATAGACACTTCCAGAGCTGCCACAAATTTAAACAGATTATTAAAAGTTATTATGGTGATGGAATTTTAAACTTTTAACCAGGACTATGCAAGTCTAACCCTCATGGCTCTTCTGAGGCATGGAACAGAAATAATTCCATGTGACCAATATCCCTGATACAGTAAAAGAAGAATCTTATCACTAACTCTAATTAAAAAAAAAAAAACAAAAAAAAACAAAAAAAAACAACAAAAACATGGCAAAGACCCATTTTCTAGAGCTGATTTATATCATTTTTAGGATGCAACGATTGGTAGAAAGTCCCCTGTGAACTTTAATAGGTCTAAATCAAATCAAAGATAACATGTAGCTTTAATAGAGTCTGACTTCAATTAATGCACATTTCAGTATTTCCTACACCAGGATTTCTATATTACCCATTCAAGTTGGAGAAACCACTTGCAAATAATCCATATAGACAGAGAACATTAAGGAATGCATCTCCTCAAAAGCATTTTAAGTTGTTTCTGGAAAACATACAGCCCAAAACAGAGGATGAATAGGAATCCTGGGCCACAGCTAAATTACTCAGCCATAGACATATTTTTTCAATGCACTGGGATGCATTAAATGCACACTCCATAATATGTTTTTTTTCTGATTAAAATAAAATCAACTTTACTTTCAGATAAGTATTGACAACAAATTTTCTTTGCTGCACAATATTTCCTTCTGATCAATGAACTTTAATGATCATCCCAAGAGAAACAGAACCCGCTTAGCACTAGGTTCCAGAAGAGTCTATAGAATGTGATGCAAAGTGAGGGCTACATACCCTGGGTACATATAGAGGGCAGTCAGGATAAGGCGTAATTCTCATTCTCCTGAAAATATCTGAAAAGGATTTTTCCTAAGCTTCCCTTCCAAGAACATTTTGTGCAGACCAAGCATACAGATCTGCAGCCTGGAAGGAAGGAGAATATTTGAAAAGGTTTTATCAACAAGATGACAAACAATACTGCTCACTTGTTCATTAATTGTGTGTAATGAATGTTTACAGATACCTGCCAGTTAGGACAACACTGAAGAAATTAGGCTTGCTATAATTTGATTTAATTGAGCAGATCACCAGTGTCTTTTAAATGGAAGTATAAAAACAACAGCCTTTTTCCAGCTCAAGCTCCATTGCTGTCTTCAGCAAGAATGTTCACTGGCTACATCTTTCAGCAACATGTCCTTTAGCACAAGTAAAGACAGACAGACAGATAGATAGATAGATAGATAGATAAATTTTGATTTCTTCTGAGAGCCCTGAAGACATTCTCCATTTCCTCTTGTGTACCTTCTTCCTAATCCTGTGTCAGCAAACAGGCACATATGGATCTTGCTACTCACTCTCAAGTGCAGCAGATTTTTGATTGTTCACTTTATTTTTACATCTTTTCTGATCAAGGTTGTTTGGGGTTTTTTTGATGCTATATAGGAAAAACAAATAGAAATGATTAAGTGGCTTGCATTTAAGATTCCATTTATTTATATTTTTGGCTGGTAGATTTGTCATCTCTAATGCTCAGTATTAGTTATGTTAAATTTAACATTATACAGAACCAATATTTTCATTTAACCACTATTCCCCAGAAAAAAAATTTCTTGAAAATTACACTGATTTCTTTTCATGTTGGTAGTCAACCTTGCAGAAGCAACAGAATCCAACTGAAACAACCAGCTACGACAGCAGGATGCCACATCTAGTGCAGATGTGTTCTCGCTTTTTCACCCAGACTATAGCAAAGAAAGTAACTTCATCATCCTACCCATAGCTCACACTCACCATTTATCTTATAAGCTCAGTACTTCTTTCTCTGTTGTATAACTCTTCTTCACAGCACGTCTCTACTTGGATAGTGTGCATATCTGGCAAGAAGCAAGTCTTCTGACTAAAAAGTTATTTTTCAGGCTGCCATATAACTGAAAGCTAAGAAAATGATGAGAATTGTTTTCATTCTTGAGATTGGTGTGGCCTTATCTCCCACTACAATTACTGTCTTTTTGAGTTCATTCCCCCTGAGCAGATGTTCAGCCACTGCTCCTTAACTTTTTATATTTGAATGCCTCATAGTCAATAAGGATAACAAAATACCCTGAAATCAGTGTTTGGCTGGTGAAGTCCTAACTCAACTGCAGACTCTCCCTTCTTGAGGAATTTCTCTGTAGATTTTTTTCTAGCTCTGAAATCCTTTATTTGAACCTGGCACAGAAGAGTAGTTCTTCCAGCTGGACTAGAAGATCCCATCTGTTTATTTGGCTCAGTTTTCCACAACTTCTATGACCGTTTTTCTGCCTAAACAGCTGAAATTTCAGGAACAGCACTGAGAATGAGAACTACTCATTTTATATTCTCAAGTGTTCAGGCCTGAGCTTGTAATATTCTAAACCACCAAGCCATCTCTGAGGGATGCTAACCAAACATTCAATCTCCCATATAACAGTAACTTGAAAAATATTGCTGCTTCTTTTCAAGAGTTCTGATAACAAATAAACCAGAAGATAAAATGTTTTCTCTATGTCTCAACAGATATAAAAAAGAAACTGCCACACTGGAATAATGCAGAACTGCGACATACAACTCTTCTTGCACATCTAGGAAAAGAGTGACAGAAGTTTCAATAAATTTTGAAAGGTATAGCTATTGCTTGGTAGCTTGAAAGTTATATACACAGTGGAGGAGGAATGGAAGGAAAACAAAGGGGTGTAAGCATGTATTATGCAGGTACACTTAGAAAGTTGTGATGTGAACACTAAAAATGAAGGAAGATCATGAAGGTATGCAAATAAAGAATGACAGACAAAGCTAGATGGGAAGAGGATAACGAAGTACAAGAGGCAGAGAAGCAAGAGGCAGAAATGATTCAAGGTGGCTGCACAGCCAAATATAAACACACTTACACACTTGCTCAATACTGAAGACCTCCTGTTGTCATATCTCACAGTGAAAATCAGCAGCCTAGAAGCAATCAGGATTGCTGCACTATATTTTTGTGGGAGAAACAGGGATCAAGTTACATTGCAACAATACTTTTAGGGAGTTCTTAACTAAATCCCTGACAAAAAAAAGGACACACTGACAGAAAACTGATGTAAAGGAGCATATCTGTCAGGTTTGTTTCCACACTGCATTGATGAATTTGAAAAGATCATTCAGGATGAACACAGTTACAATTAATTATTTGTAATAGTTTTATGAGAGAAAAAAATCAGCACTTAAATATTGTATTCAAGGACATGGCACTTGGCATTTTTTCAGAATCCTTCTTGTTATTTCATATTCTGTTTCATTAAACTGCTCCTGCATTTTTTATTGAACTATATTCAACCATGAGTTGCATGGATGGGCCTCATCTCAGAGAGGAGCTGCATTTCACTGGCAGGTAAGATACCTGTTAGCAACTTGATTGTTTATTTTACTTTAATTGTATATTTTATACTAATAATTTAAAGCCCAAATTCTATTAACATACATATATACCTAATATTAAAAATGCAAGTACTCTTACAACAATAAAGTCCATGATGGTACCAGGATTATAAAACAAAGACATGGTTTCTGGATTCTGAGTGCTTGAGGAATCACCTCTCATTTCAAATCTTGAGTTTATTCAGTTTGTAAACTCTCTCTCATTGAAACCATTCAAGATTCCATCTAGAAAATCTTTATTATCCCCACTGCATTTATGAAGAAAAAGTGAGCCTATAAAAACCTTGGATAAAAAGAAAGATGGAATTACCACTGCAGGCAGAAGTCATCTAGAGCTATAGTCAGGAGCACTGACTACACAGCTAAGAATGCCAGTGAGTATTTTGTTTCTTCCCCAAACAAGTCAAAAGTTTCCACTTTATGAAAATACATATTTAAAAATAAATTTCAGTCTGGTTAGTTCTCTTTGACATTCCAGTAATTCCTATTAAAGAGAAGTTAATGTAGTAACAAACATTTCACCAGTTCATCTTTTTGGCACATTATGCAATTCATGTTCTTCACTTTGGCATTGTTTAACTTTCTGCTTGAAAGCACAGAATTATATGCAAGGAATTCAGGAAAAGAAAACAGTTACACAGCTTAATGTAATTTAAATGGTCAAAATTACTGCAAAAAAATCTCAAACCAAACCAAAACAAAAAACCACCAAACCAACACAGAGTATTTTTCCTATGATTCAGACTTAGAACAAAACAGAACCAAAAACTTCAGATGCTGGAAAAGGACACATTATCTAGGCTTGCTTGAACAGGGAACTTAAAAGTCACCCATGCAGAGAATCCTGGAGACAGATGCTGTGAGAAAGACTGCTTTTCTGAGCTGAAAATGGAGTTTGCACAGAGCAGGAAGGCTTACAATGATGTCTCAGGTAGAGCTGTAAGACACTGGGCTGCTTGAGGAATCCATACGTATGTAAAGTGCTTTCAAGACAACTGTGACTTTCCATCACGGTGAGCTCTCACAGACTCCTTAAGGGAATATCAGAGGAATCCAAGTCCTGTTAGCCCTACTGAAGTAGTCAAAACTGATGTCTAAAAGCTGACTCTGACCTTGGTCTGAGATTTACAGAACAGCACACAGTGAAGGAATAGGCTTAATCCCCTGAGAAACAGAATTGTGTATTGGATTTGAGATCTCATACACATCTCTGACTGATACATATCTCTGACTGTGCTGTCCTGGAAAACCTAAAGCACACCTGAATAAATACTCTTTAAATTAAAGTGAATTAGAGATTAGAGTAGAAGGAATGTATAAGATGCAGAGTGATGCTGTCTCTTCTGCTAGCAAAAGAAGGAAAAAGAAGAAATAAGATCCCTCTATGTTTGCAAAACCATACTGAGAGGCAGACACTAGACACAGAGAATGCTTTGTGTCACCAACCAAGACCATCAGGCACTTCCAAAGCCATCTTGATTTGGAAGGTTCCTGTGCTATCAATTCCTGACATTAACCCAAGAGTGTTTTACCAGCATGGTCCTGTATAGGGCCAAAAAGATTTTAAACTATTAAGACCTAATCAAAAATATAAATGAAATCATGCAGGTGCAAGTAGAGATAGTAGGATTATACACAGGTATATATATACAGGTACCTTTGTGGCTCTTCACAAGATCAGGCTGTAGCTAACTGCTGTGATGGGTATCACAGGAAGCTTTGGTCTTCCGTCACCATTAAAACAGGATAGAGACTCTTACACGCCAGTTTTGCCTTGCTGACACATTTCTTACACTTCCTTGGGACTGAATCTTTCATTTAGGGGGCATGTGTGCTCTCTTGCAGATCAAGACAGCTGATTTTAACCCATGGATGGAGAATCTCCAGTCAACTTAGATCAACCTTGATTAAACTCTATTATTGACAACACCAAATCAAGGGAAAAAGTCAAGATGTTCAGGAGGGTGAAATCTAGAGTGGTTACCACCAAAACAGTATTATTTACCTGCTGTCAAAAATAGGCAACGTACCAGGACTGATGTTGGTATGCAAAAGTACTGGGGTATCACAGAAGATACTGGCAAACCTTGACTATCTGGAGACATGTTTATCTATTCTTCTATTTTTATTCTGTAATATCTAATAATCATATAGTTGTGAGGTTGTTATAGATATAAGGATGATTGCTAAAAAGCCCTCCCCAAAATCCAGAAGTAGAAAATGCTAGACTTCATACACAAGAGCAGAACTGTACAGAAATCTATCACTGGGGGAACTTCCGAATTATATAGTACCTGAGATTATTTTTCTTGTTTGGTGCTACATTCTTTAGACGTTATACTACTGCTTTTCTTCCAAATGGAGAGAAGATAAAGTTAGTCTTTGACTATCCTGTTCAAGATATCTGCTATGATGTGGTTAATTTACTAAAGCACTAAATAATGCTGGATCTTGATTAATCTTCTTCTAAATAAGGAAAAGCATAGTTATAGCACAGATATAATAGGTGCCTGACAGCTAATCTTAATCAAAAAATTTAGGATTCATAATCAGTTGTCATTCTCAAAACTCCTGAGTTATGTAGAGTTTCTTTCTAAGTAAGACTATAAATACACATCTATATTATAGCCAAGAACCAATTTTTATTGCTTTTATAGTCTGGACACACTTGTTCAATTTAGATAAGCTCAAATGATCTATTTATTATATTATCTCACTGAAGATAAAAGGTCGGTCAGAGGCTGGTAGGCTCAGCCTGCCAACCACATTCCTGGGTTAGAAGATGGAGATGAGAAAGCCACAACCGCTTTCATTTCCAGAGCCCTGAAACCCAGTATTTGAAATGCTGGCCAGTTTCTATCACTTGAAAAAAAATTGTAGATGTATATTTAGTACGTGAAGGTGCAAATTCGATGGTGAACTAATTCTGGTAGAACGGAAGCCAGAAGCAGCTGGTCCAGCTCTTACATTGTCTCTTAAAGGAAAAGATCTCCTGACACCGTGCTCAGAAAGGAGTTTAAATCACATTCAAGCCTCTGAACATTAGCTTCAGTCTTTTATTCTACCATTGTATTCTACCATGCACTGTTCCATAAATGCCATTAGACTTCCATCTTTCTTCTAAGATTTTCTCTGATCTTTTTGCTGCTTTGCAATGTCATCCTCATTCCAAATTTCTCTAATTTTTTTTCAAGTGAGCAAAGCGCAGAAAGAGACTTCTGAATGTGCTCTACATCATGTTTTCTTAATGCTTCTTTTTTAATAAGGATAATGAATACACAAAAAGCAATTGTCCCTCAACTCAGCTACAGCTGTCCAGATCAGTGCAAACAAGAGTCCAAAACAGCTTAACACTTCCATTGTTTGTATCACTTTTGGCACAGTCTTCAAGATCCAGCTGAGCTGCTTTTCAACCATGCTAAGGAAAAATGAACGGAGAATTTAATAGAATCATGGAACAGTTTGGGTTGGAAGGGACCTTAAAGGCCACCTAGTTCCAATCCCCCTGCCAAGGGCAGGGACACCTTCCACTACCCCATGTCACTCAAGACCCCATCCAACCTGGCCTTGAACACCGCCAGGGATGGAGCATTCACAACTTCCTTGGGCAACCCATTCCAGTGCCTCACTACTCTCACAGTAAATATAGTTGCATATAACCTCAATTTGCCCTGTTTAAATTTGAACCCATTACCCCTTCTCCAATCGCACAGTCCCTAATGAAGAGTCGCTCTCCAGCAGCCTTGTAGGCCCTCTTCAGACACTGGAAGGCTGCTATGAGGTCTCCATGCAGCTTCTCTTCTCCAGGCTGAAAAGCCAACATTTTCCTAGCTTGTCATTTGACAAAAAAAAAATTGTAGATGTATATATAGTACGTGCACTATGTGACAAAAATGTGCACAGGAAAGGGAAACAATGGAGTTGATTTCCCATTACCTCCCACTGCATTTTTCTTATTTACATTAAGGCACACTCTTATGAGTTTGGCCTCATCAATACCAACGTAAATCCAAAGTCTCTACACAGAACTCCATACAGTTATTTTGGCTTTTTACATCTGGGAGTGAAGCACCTGGGCCACGACATACAGAACAATACCAAGCAGTGGTCACTTGACACAGATGTAAACAGCCCTGAAGAATGAGATCCAACAAGCCACCATAAGCAAACTAATGGTGCTGCATCCCTTATCAACTTCTAAACTTTTTTCCCAACGTAGCTCAAAAATGCAAGCAAACAAATGCAAAAAGCTATGCACAACTACATTTAATACAAGAAAAAGAGTGGGAACTGTAAGAATTTATATAGCAGGTTGAATTTATTGGCAGAGAGCCTGAAAATTCAATCAATACTTCAAATGACAGACAACACAAAACCGTCTGTTCCAAAATTACTCTACAATACATATATATATACTGTAATGACACCAAAATGAGATCTAAATCCTAAAATTATGTGGAGACCCCTGCAAGATTTGGGTAAGGCTGATGGGCCTTCTTTTCCCATCATCAATTCACTATACTTCAATGTATAATTCAATGCTCACTTTAATTGCTCTTCAATGCAATGTACCCTGCAATACTTTTGCTCACTTCTGCAATTTAGTCTTATGGTAACAGCTTCTAGGTTCATATGATTGAGCATCTCTGCACTGATTTAGGAAAATATGGAAGAGAAAAAAATGAGCTGTTTATAGAGCTTACAAGGCAAAATGAGAGTCCAGTAAAAATCCTCCTTTGGGCATTGTTTTCAGAAATCTCATTATAGTTTAGGCAACCTATTTGTTTTCTTAGGACTGATTTATAATGCATGAAGGCTTGGTGCTGACAGTACTACAGAGTTATGCTGGAATTTGCTCAAGGTCACACATGAGATCTGAGGGGAATTTATGAAGTGAACTTTTGTGTCTACCACCAGCTCGGCTCAGGAAAGTAACCCCACCACTACCTTGCTAAACAAACTCAATACAGAAATGCCCTACTATGCCAAAGACCCCATACAACACAAGCTTCGCAGTATACAGAAGAGGATTCATCAAGGATGCTAGAAAGGGACTCTTCATCACGGACTGCAGCGATAGGGGTAACGGGTTCAAACTTAAACAGGGGAAGTTTAGATTGGATATAAGGAAGGAATTCTTTACTGAGAGGGTGGTGAGGCACTGGAATGGGTTGCCCAAGGAAGTTGTGAATGCTCCATCCTTGGCAGTGCTCAAGGCCAGGCTGGACAGAGCCTTGGATGACATGGCTTAGTGCAAGGTGCTCCTGCCGAAGGCAGGGGGGTTGGAACTGGATGATCTTAAGGTCCTTTCCCACCCAAACTATTTTGTGATTTTATGATAAGAAAACAGGAGAAGGAACAGCTTTCTCCACTGCCTTCCCTTCAGAAACACTCAGAGGGAATGTTCTCTGCCTCTCCTGAACTTCTTTCATAGACGAATTCAATTTTAGCAGATTTTTTTAAAAACTGGGGCAGATATATACCAACCCTGCACTAAATATTGGTCATTTTCACAGCATTATGGGTATTCCCTTAATGCAGCTTGACTTCTTCCAAAGATTTCCTGTTGTCTACTGCACTTTTTCATCTGCCTACTTGAAGAGGAAGCACTGCAAAGGGAGGTTGTCTCTTGCCCAAGAGCTGCACTCACCACACACCACCAACCTCAGCGGCATTCCCATAGATCACCTCTCAATAACAACCCAATCTACTTGTTATTACATTTCTCAAAGTCCTCTTTCTCCCCACACCACCAAGCCTATGTGTTATCCTTGGCTGAGGTGCCCTTCACTACCACCTCCAAGAGAAGACAAAGACATTCTTCCCCTCATAGGGAGTACTGGGGAGCTGGTGCCCATTCTTGCCTTTCCTGCTTCCTGAGCTGGCTTTTATTTTCCTGTATACTCCTGAACATTGTGCTAATATCTGACAACTTCATTTGATCACAGGGGTGGTGTTTAAACCCATCGCGTCCTCCTTTCCTCACACAGCTGAGGGACACGCAGGCTGCAGGAAAGTGTTCGCTGTAGTTATCAGAAAAAAACCCAACCAAACCACTCACAAAGTGCCACATTCAGCATATTTCCACACTTTCTGAAGCAAACATTCAAGCGAATGACACGAAGCCTTTTGAAAAGAAACAGCTCAAACCTAATTCTTCCCACGCTACCCGGACCCCAAACTGGACACTAAATTTCCGACCTAAACTGGATTTTCGGCCTTTTTCCCTATACAAACAGCTCTTTCCCCGCCAACGAGGGCGCTGAGCCTGCACCCCAGCAGTCGCAGCTCGGTGTTTTGAGGCGGGGAAGCCGCACGGCTGCTCGGGAGTTGTAGTTCCCCGCCCAGCGCGACATGGCGGCACCGAGGGCTCTGGCGGTTCTCGCTGCCGCGCTCCTTCTGGCCGCTGCCTCCCAGGCCGGCAAGTACTCCCGGGAGGCCAACGAGGGGTTGGCGGCCGCCGGCGCCAAGCGGCGGGAGACCGGGGAGTTCCGTGTGGTGAGGCTGAACCAGGTCTGGGAAAAGGCGCAGCGGGTGAGTGAGGCGGAGCGGGGACGATAGCGGCGCGGGGAGGATGGCGGCGCTCCGAGAGGCTGCTCTGGCAGAGCTCCGAGGGGGAGCTAGGGTCGGGTTTGGCTGGTGCGGACACTCATTCCCTGTTAGCCGCCTCGGGAGATGGGGTACGGCAGGAGAAGCGGCGCAGACGGCGGTTGGAGCTCGGGACTTGTGTGTCAGGAGAAACCGAGGCTGTCCGGCCAGGCATCGCCTCCACAGGCCCCAGCTTGGTGATGGGCCTCCGGGCTATGGTGGCTTTGGTTTGGTTTTGGTTTTGAGGTCTGGCTGCTCCTGACGGGCAGCTCAGATCCCACACAGCCCAGCTCCCGGGCGGCTGGGAACTTCGGTGTTGGATAAGGTCTTCTCTCAGGGGGTATCCCTTTCCGCTCTCCTGCTATATATGTGTGTGTCATGGGAAGTGTTTATCTTCCTATGTTTAAATCTAGCAGTGATACCACATGCCCAGGAAGTGGAAAAGAGTGAAACCCCTCTGGTACCATGGAGGATCTAGCTTCTGCACCTGCTGGTTTAATGCTTTAGCCCTTTTGTTGAGGGGCATGATGGTCTCGTATCTCCTAAGGCCTTAGCTCCTGCTTTGCACAGGTCAGGAGCTCACTTCACAGGAGAGTAAAAACCCCTCTAGTTTGGTGGTTATGTCACCTTCCTTTATACCAAGTGATGTAGTCACACGTCCAGGAGAACCAGCAAATGGGTATCACCATTCCCAAATGAGAGCCTTACTTCTGGCAGTGCCCCTTGAATTTCTCTCTCTCTGAGCTAAAGAAATACTTAATTAACATGAAAATACAGTAAAAGTATTCAATTACAGTGGAAATACTTAATTACAGCTAAGCAGAACAGCGCCTACAGGAGGGGAGGAGCGCACTGCACACCCATATTCATCCCATGAATATTGTGGAGCATGGAAGTTAAGAGTCATGGCTGGTAAAGGTTCAGTTCTTTCAGGCAAAGGAATATAGTTAATATTTTGGATTTCCTTTATCCTAGATGGACATTCCCCAGCCTGAGCTATTGACTTAGAGGCAGGACATGTCTGGGTTTAGTATAAAAATAGAACTCCTGTGATAGTGTTGCCTCCCAACTTGCCAAAAGGTATCAAAAATACTTGTTCCCTCGAAGGGAGAAGGATGAGGTAAGAGATCATAGGGCAGTGTGTGATAATGAAACTCCAGCTGTGACCTGACAGCTGAAGAAGAAACAACATGGGTACTGGAAGTAAACTACAGTTGTAGCATTGTTAGTTTCCTGAATTAGTCTTTTTTTATTTTTATACCTGGATCTTCTGAAATTCACATCACTTATGTTAAGATGTTTAATGTAAATTGAAGTTAACTGCCGAGTAAAGAACTAAACTTTAATAAATTCTATAGGTGTGGGCCAGGTTTTATAAAGGCAACAACTACTTGAACTAAATTTGTGACCACCTAAATTTCACTTTTGAATACAGTTGACACCCAGTCTGTGTTTTAGAAAGTGATTTTTCAGTAAGTCTGGACAAGGTCTGAAATAAGAGGGAAGCTATACCTGTGTGTTAGATCTCTTTTGAAATATTTGTGAGTACCAATGCTGAACTCTTTTCTTCATTTTGTTAATGATGGAGAATAGTACTGAAAATGAGGAACTTCTTTGTTTTGACATAAAAGATAGATATTGCAGTTCAGCGTTGCAACACACAACTGGATGAGCAGTCCTTCAGAAAAGCCCCAAAACCTTACTTAGTGGGAACCAGGAGCTGGCAAGCTGGAATTCCTTCCCGTTTCCTTGAGGGAGGGAGGGTTTGCTCTTCCTCCAGGGTCTCTTCAGAGGTATTTTATATAGACTCTTTAAAAAGTTCTTTTAATACAAGAGTTCTTAGTCAGACCCTAATTCTAGTTATTTGAACCAATGCCAAATATTATGTAGGTTTCACAAGATACATGGTTTGGCCCACTGGTTTCTAGCAATCCACTGTGCTGATTGTTGCCACTGATGTAGTTCTAGCATCATTTGTTATCAGGGCTTCTGGCTTCCTGGGCATCCCATGCTCCAGAATTTAGGACATGTTACTCCTAAAAAAACTAAAGAACTGTTTCCTCTCAGAGGGCATAGGTAATCATAATTCACGTAATGTTTGTAGCCAGGTGAACAGCGAACAACTTGATTTCCAGTGCTCATTCCCAGAATTGCCAGGTACCTATCTTTGATGTTAATATCCAGGCAGCATAAGGAATAAGGAATGAGTGTAAAGAACTTGATGCTTTGTTATTTAATGATTAAACTTAGCTTTTCATCTCTGCTTCTAGTTATTCGACGTATGACTGATGTTAGTAATGTGGAGGCTTACCTGTTGACGTTTTTTATATGATGTCATTCAGGTTCTTACATGAGATGATCTTGAAGGAAGCGGTGCTTGAGCTATATGCTTTAAATTAGCATATGTATTCACTTCTGTGTTACATAAATGGGACAAGCAAAAGGCTTCCAACTGGTTTGAAAGGATTTATAATTTTTAAAAGGACAGTTAGTTGAGTTTCACAGTAAATTATAATGGAAATCAGAAAAATATTATTGGAATTGGGAGAAATTTGAATATACTTTCTTTTTTCTCTTAAGGACCAATGGACTTAATGTATTTACTTAGTTTTTATTAAGATTTTAAAATGTTTGATTGATGATGTCTCCAAACTTTATGTTTAGAATTTCTTATATTCTTTTCTGGAACTTTTATAAAACAGAAAACTGTATTTATTTTGAGATTGCAGTGACTGTGGAAAGTCAAACTGCATTGTGTAATCTTTTATACAATAGTGTGTCTTTGGTGTGAAGTCATACGTTTAAAATAGTATTTTCCTACTTTTGAAGTACTTAGGAGCTGAATTAATTGTTATACAAGTTATTGATGGTGGTTTTTATACTGGATCTGCTCAGCCTAACTGCATATTAAATCCATGCCAGTTGGATGCTGACATGAGAGCACAGAACTGGTGAAATAGTTGGTCATTTCCTTCACAACTTATAGCGAACTTTTCACCCAGTGCTTCTCCTGATGGATCAGGGCGCAATGTTTTGCTGAGCAAAATATTGTTACTTGATGCCACTGCAGCAGTGACACTCTGGCTGTCCTGTTCCAGAAAAGCAAATAAATGCACGATTAAGTTTGGTTTTTTTTTTTACTTTAGCACATACTAAAAATCATGAATAAAGTGGTTCCTTCTAAGTGCTTAGTTTCTGTCAAGCAGTTCCCCAAAAGCAGACGGCAAAGAAGACAATAGAAATACTTCTTTGCTTTAGTATTAGAGGAATCAGAAGTTTTAATGTGTTCTGTAAATTTCATATTTGCCTGTGATTCTTACTACTCTAGATTTTAGAAAATTATTTCCATAAGCCAAGTGCAAGATACAGGAAAATAAAGCAACTTAGTGAAATAATTATAGTCAGTAGCACAAGACTAATTAATTGGACAGCTTAAGCTGAAATCAGTGCATAGGCTCCTGAATTCCTGTCAGTAGGAGTTTAGTGCATTAGCTGAAAATAATCAAGTAACCTGCTGAAACTCAAGTGGATGGCTAAATCTTTTCAGTATCAGCCTAATGTTTACAAATAATACTGAGTTAGTTCGGAGTCTGTGTTTATTAAACATACTGCTTCCTCACTGAAAATGAGAATTTTCATAATCTGTAATCTGATTTTAATGGCAACCCCCATAAGGTTGTCCTAGGACTGATAAGCCCAGGTGGTTCAAAGCTGGATCTGAGCTCCTAGGAGCTGGCTGCTCTGGGATCGGAGGTTGAAGGACTCAGATAGCTCAAACAGAACTGTGTTGGAAGTCACACTGCTCATGGTTTTGGATCTCTGTTCTCTGGGCTTTTCCTTACCTCACCTTCTTGTAATTAACATGCACACACAAAAAAGAAGTTCTGAAGTATTAATATGATTTGTTATATTTCTTTGTTTTAAACTGAAGAGCTAAACTGTGTAAAATACAGAAGTTCAGATGTCTGTCTCAACTTAAAGCAGTGCTGCTTAGCCAACATTATATTAGTCATTATCTCTATTCCTGTTTTCTCTGTATTTCACAAAATTTCATGCTGGCCTACCATTCATTGAAATCTAAATTTATTTTTTTTTATAGCTTCAGCCTCAATGTCTTATCTTTTTGTTCTTTTATGTGGGACAGGAATGCCTGTAGGTTTTGTATGTTTTTAATGCACGTGAACCGTGTTAAGAAGTGATCTTAGCAATTTTTTGCACTTGGATCATAGTAAAAATTGCTGGTGAAGTGGCTCCTTGACCTGCAGGGCCATCCTCAGAGTCCTGCAAAACCATAGTCACATATAAAGTTTACCAGCTCACTGTATCTATAGGTTTAGGAAGTGGTCCACAAGTATCCTGGTTGCACACATGGCAGCAATGGTATCTTGTTGGAGAAATTGGGTCAATTCTGCCTTCTGTGAATTAGTGAAACTGAATTGATTTAATCAATATTTTGGGGTGTTTTTTTCTATTCTTTGTTATTGCTACTGGACATTTTTAAGGTAGAATCATTTTTAGAAGGCAGTCCTGTTAAAAGTGGAAAGAAAATCCTATTTAAATTACTTGAAGGAATACCAAAGAAAGACACAAATTTTTAAGCCTTACGTAATTCCACTGTCATCCAAGTAGCTGAAGAGATGATGGCTCTGTTAACAGCAAGAGGTGTTATCTATGTATGTTATGTATTTGTAGCATTAACAGCATTATTTGTAGCAGTATTTGTAGCATTAACAGCAAGAGGTGTTATGTATGTTATGTATTTGTAAGCAAGAGGTGTTATGTATGCACGGACTCATACTTTAAGGCCCTTAAATTCAGATGGATACATAGCATTAAAGAAAAAATGCTGTGCTATACTGGCTATGCATCTATACTGGCTTCTGAGGTAATACTGCAGCAAGAGATGACTCCATATAACTGAATACAAACCTTTCTCTGTTCTTGTTAGCTTCAGCTGTCTGCTGTGAAACTGGCAGAGCTGCACAGTGATCTAAAAATACAAGAAAAGGATGAGCTAAGCTGGAAAAAACTGAAGGCTGAAGGGCTAGATGAAGATGGAGAGAAAGAAGCCAAACTTAGACGCAACTTAAATGGTAAGGCATATCTTTGCAGAAGAAGTTTAAACTTTGCATCAGACACATGCATGATTAGACACCTGTGTTTATGTTTGAACCATGAAATAACAGGTTGTCTTTCCAGACACTGAGCACACGAGTTTGTTGGAGGTCAGTAAGGAGCTGCAGGAGGCTAACAGATTCCTTTGCTACTGATGTTTTCAGAAGAGGTCATTAAATGGGGACCACTGTGTCTTCTGTTAGCTTTTTCAGTGTGAGCTGCAAACTCCAGCTTTGCAAGTCAGGATGTAGGCAATCTCTCGTCTTCCATACATCCATAGCTGCTTTTAATATTTCTGTATCTTCTGTTACCTTGCAGTCATTATGACTAAATATGGAATGAATGGAAAGAAGGACTCTCAACTAGTTGATACCAACTACATTAAAGACGGTACAGAAAGTGGTACACTAGATGATCCCAGACTGGAAAAATTATGGAGTAAGGTGAGTAAGGTTTCCAGGAACTGAAGAGTGTTTCTTCTTTCAATTACTATGTGTGTGTTCTGGGAGCTACCTGACTTGAATATCTTTAGTACTCTGCTTTTAAGTACTGGCCAAGCTGTTGTGCTCTGTAGCTTACATCTGTGCTCTCAGGGCATGCCATCTGCATCCAGGTCACCAGGTATGGCAGGTTCTCTTTAGCAAAGAAAACTCCTGCATCAGTCTGCATGGAGGATAAAATCTTGGATCCATTGGAGACAAACAGAGTTTTTCCTTAAATTTCATTGAACTCACAATTTCCCTTTGTGGGACTGTTACACTGTGTGGTAGTATACTTCATGCTGGTTTTCCTGTTTTTCTTGTTTCTGGGCTTTTTTTTAAAGGTGTATTTAAAATTCAACCATTTCATAGACTGATTAAAAGGGAAATGTATAGTGGGGGTGTTACATAAGAACTTTCCCAACCTGGTATTCAAGTGAAAATTTCTAGAATTTGCATTAATGCATACAAAAAATAAACTGTCAGTCTAGGCAATTAAAACTGACAAGAGTCATACTCTTTGAGAATTAAATAGTTTAAGTTTTAAGAAATAGGAAGTCAGGTAAAGCAAACAATTCTTACACCAATTTACTGCAGTGGTAGCAAAGCAGAGAAAAATAATTGCTGGGTTTTACAGCGTTGCTGTAGATATAGTAGATATAGCTCTGGCAAAGGACATGATGTCATGTGGTTTGGGGAATGGTAAAGTGCACTAGATAGAAATATTCTCTAAGCAAAAAAAAAGGGCTGGGACTGAACAAGTATCAATAACATTCACTTTCTATCACTTATTGAAGCAAATAAGTCACAAGATTTGTGGGTAGTGCTCCTGCTGTCTGACTAGTGCTTCCCTAATTGCCAAAAGTAGTCTAGTGAGGAACAAATCACTGCAGAGCAAATGCACAGCAGTGATAAAATCTTCACTTACCAATAGAGTAAGATTAAAGACTGCACTTAATATCAAGCTGCATCCATCATGCAAACAGTCCCCTTACAGTTGCATGTGAAGCTCAATGGCCCTTATTTCTGTATTAAATTGTTTCCTGTGGCATAGAAATGACAGACACTTTTCACTGGTAGCCCATAGCAAGTCTAGCTTTATAAGTCTCAAGGAAACTTCCTCTTGACATGATTAAAGCCACCGTATCCATTGATGTCCAAATCCTGACCTCATACTAATATAAAGGGATTTAAAACAAAAGATCTTAAGGAAAAGCTGGATTTAATATTTTTCTAAGTGTGTTGGGAAAAAGTTTTGGCTGAGTGTACTTAAAAGCACATGGCCTGGAAGGCATAATGAGCTTATGTTTCTTTCAGGCCAAGTCCTCTGGGAAGTTCTCTGATGAAGAGCTAGATAAACTTTGGCGAGAATTTAAGCATCACAAAGAAAAAATCCATGAATACAATATTCTGCTGGAGACCGTGAGCAGAACAGAAGGTGCCTTAACTTTATTTAGATGGCTAGAAATCTGTGCAACTGTTTTCTGTGCCCATCGCCTCCATTGTTTCCAAGTTCCTTTGAAACTCCCAAAGTTTGACATTTCTGTCAGAACTGTGTGCAGATGCTAACATTTCCAGATACTTCCTGGGTTTAGTTCTGCATTAGCTGCCTAAAATCTTGCCTACTAATGAAAATTATTCCAGTTCTCTGATTCTGCTTGCGTTTCAAGTAGGGACGATACCGTCAGATCAGCAATGATGGAATAGTAGTTTACTGGAATTCATGCAGCAAGCATAGATAGCACTGCTACAAAATGTTGTCCTGAAGTCTGCAGAACATGCATGTTTTATCTCACCAGCTGGGAGCCCAAGAGGATATACCTGAATATTTTATGCACCTCATGGTATATTAAAGCATTAAGGATCTGAATCCAGCTTGCTCTACTAATGCCAGATAAAATTGTTAGAGCCAGAGTATTCTAAAGCTTATATGCAGTTTGATGTTTGCATTGTAGAGTCCAAGTTGGAAGCTGCTGGAAGGCATTTCAACATCAGATGGCCTACTGGTTCATGAAATGGCCACAGAAGAAGGCTGAGGACTCATAAACCATCCCTATCCTATTTCCTTGGGATATTTCTAACCTAGGAAATAAGAACATTTCTGTACTAAAATCTTAGCTGATGGTCATTAGGAATTAAAAGGCATTTCTATAATATTACCCTCTGCAGCACTGAGGGGTAATGATCTTAATATTGACCTGTAAAAGGAATTACTGCTTCTTAAAGTGTGGTGTTGATGCTTTATTTACACTCAGCCCAAATGCTTAGAACTTACAGTCTTTTATTCACCTCAGATTTGGGGATGTTTCTGGAGCTTTTGACCTGTGAGGATTTGGTTCACAGTCACACTTCTTCTTCAACAGATATCCACAAAAATGTTATTAACCCTGAAGAGAACCTGGTGAAAGAGGAAATCTTGCACAACAAACACAGGGAACTCAAAGACAAGCTAAGAAGCATCAATCAGGGGTTTGAGCGTTTGCGTAAAGTCAGTCACCACGGATATGACGCAACCAGTGGTATGATACAGTGGGGTTTCTGCTTGTTTGGGATCAATTTGAATTTTAAAAACTTTAAAATCAGTGGGCAAGCAATAAGATGTAATCGCAGTACATGGTCTGACCACAGTAGGCGGAAGAGATACAGCCACCCTGTTCTATTCAAAAGCCAACACTAAAAGCCTACTGAAGGACAGTAGGACAACCTGTAAAGAGGATAGTTGCGTCTTCCATGCCCACATGAGAAGGGATATTTTGCCCTCAACCCCAGAAGGGTAGGTGAGACAAATGCAGGGCAAGCAGTGGTGTTAGTCAGTTCCTGAGGGTTTCTTTGCTTTTTTAAAAATGCCTGCTACAGCAATACTGTGGTTTTAAGTACTTGGATTTTCTCCCATTTCATCTAAATAGACATACAAGTAATGCAGTGCTTAATATATTTATGTGTGTGTATGTATGTCAGAAGGCATGCTCATCTTTCATAGAAGTTGGGCATGAAAACATTGTGTCCAAATTTTCATTTAGTCATGTTTGTTTAGAATTTGAAGAGCCAAGAGTGATTGATTTGTGGGACATGGCCAAATCGGCCAATTTTACGGAGAAAGAGCTTGAATCTTTTCGGGTAAGTAGAATTGCAGTTAGATCTCTCACAGAAATATATTTTTCCACATAAAGATGTTAACTCAGTGTTAACTCTGAGTACAGAGTTTAAGTCTGAACAGAAAACAGCAGATTTAAGATCAGATTTTGAAAAGAGGCTTCTTTAAAAAATTGTCTGCCTTCCTCCCTCCAGTCCACTATTCTTATATATAAACTTTTATTTGGCATTCAGTGCTATCATCTCCTACCATCTCAGCAGTCTGTTTGAGGACTCTGCAGTAGGAGGTTTTCAGCACCTGCTTTCAAAATCAGGTGTCTGGGTGGTGATGATAATATGTTGTCCACATCTTCTTAAGAAGCAGGGAACTAAAAAAGCTTTCTGTGATTGACTTAGTAAAATAGTCTTGGCAAGAAAAGAGAAAGGAAAGAAAATCCTGTGAAATGTATGTATTTGTTTTAGGAGGAGCTGAAACACTTCGAAGCAAAAATTGAAAAACACCATCATTATCAGAAACAGTTAGAGATTTCACACCAGAAACTGAAGCACATAGAGGGAACTGGAGATAAGGATCATCTGAACAGAAACAAAGAGAAATACGCCATGCTGGAAGAAAAGACAAAAGAACTAGGATATAAGGTCTGTGTAAATCCAGTGTACATACATGTTGAAAGTTTAACTTGGCAGTAGAGGGTATGTGGATTATCCAGTGCTGATTTTTCATGCAAGTTGAATGACTTCCATAGGAGTTGTTCAAGACATATTTGTGCTCCATGTTTATACAGGATATGCATGATTGTCTTTCATAGACCTCATTCTAAAGTGCCTGAAATCTCCCTGGTCTCTGCTCTTTGCTGTTCTCACATGTACTGACAGGAAAATATGAATGTATGATACCGATAATTCCTGGTCTTACTAAAACTTGTGTGATGTGTTTTGTTTTTCTGCTAGGTAAAGAAGCACTTGCAAGACTTATCCAGCAGAATCTCTCAAGGTCTTCAACACAATGAATTATAAAAACTGGTTCTCCTTCATGGGATCAATCACATGCATAAGAAATAACACAAAACAAATAATGTGTTTTTTCAACAGAATTTACCAAGGAGTCCCTCTGAAATAGTGAGGATTGAACAGAGTTGTCCTGGAAGAAATTTTTTTTTGTCCACTTAGTTGCTAGTTTTCCATTTGCACTATCAAATTATTAGATTATAAATGTAAGTTGCACATCTTGGATCATATATGTCTTGGGTCTGAATCAAATAACAGCCTTTGAAATAAGCTATTGTGTCAAAAGGAAAAATATCTGAACACTAATCTGATAGTTAGGAAAGGTGTTCTGATCAATGAAGCAAACACTGAGGTACAGAAAATTAAAAGAGAGACTGAAAAAGTCTTTTCTTTCAGTGTCTGTCCTGTTGCATTTCCTACTGAAAGTAACAAAAATATTCCTACTGACTTTGAGCAGGAACTCAGAGCTGCACTGATTATCACTCCGTCATGTGAGAGGAGGAGGAGAAGTAAGGAGGGAACAAGTATTGAGGTCAAATCACACAATTTAGTTACAGGCTAACGTATCTGAAGTTACTGAATGTATGTGTACAATTATCTTGTTCATGGTTGCTTGGTTTTGTAACATTTAATCATTAAAAAAAATCAAAACAAGATACTGGTGAGGCTTTTAATTTTCCTTCCCTCCCCATTAGTGAGAAGTAACCATACCTGTTTTTTTGAGCATGTTAATCTAAAGTCACTCACACATTAGTTTCTAAGACAGGAAGGGTAGCTTTACATCACAAAAATGTGTTTCTGTATTCTGAATAGGCAGAGGTTCTCTAAACCAGTGTCCTGGGTTCAGGAGTAGCAGTCATTTTTAATTCCTCTTAGTAGCTGCTGCAGCACTGTGTTTTGACTTTCGGCCTGGGAACAGAGCTGATAACACAGATGTTTAGACTGACCAAGGACTTTGAGAGTCTAATGCTCTGCCAGGGAGGAGGAGAAGGCGGGAGGAAGCAGGGACAGGACACCTGACCCAAACTAGCCAAAGAGGTATTCCATACCATAGCACGTCATGCCCAGGATGTAGAATTGAGTGTGCCCGGAAGGGCTGGATCACTGCGGGGTGGGGGTGAGGTACCGGTCGGTGAGCGGTTGTATTCTTTTCCTTGTTATTTCCTTTATCATTATTATTATTGGTGGTAGCAGTAGTGGTTTGTGTTATACCTTAGTTATTAAACTGTTCTTATCTCAACCCATGGGAGTTGCATTCTTTCGATTCTCCTCCCCATCCCTCCAGAAGCGGAGGGAAGAAAGGTGGGGGGGGGAAGTAGACTGCGTGGTTCTGATTTACGGCCTGGGCTTAAACCACAACAACCAGCTTCTCTTCGATCACATATTCCAGTACCAGTAAAGATCATTATAACTTTCAGGACCAGATTTTTCTGTTGTATGTCAAAATTTTGGCAAATGTTAGCCATCTAGGTTGAAATTTTCTGTAGTTGTAATGCTGACCCTTTTATTCCTCAGGCATTTCATGTGAAATTGTTCCAGGAACAAGGTCAAGGCAAAGGTCCAATGTAGGTGAATCATTACAGCTGCTTGGTTAAGGAGCTATCACTCACAGACTATAGTGCTGTAGTGTGCTGTATGAGGAAGCTGTTCTTGAGCCTTGCTTGCCATGCCTATTCCATAAGAAATAGTGAGGAGATACAGTCAGTCAAAATCAGCCACACTGTATACTGTGCAGTACCTGGGTCCATGGTCTGTTAAAAGTTGTATGGTTCTGTCCATAAAGACTATTTCATAACATGCAAGTGATCTGAACCAAAACAAACTGCGGTAGCAATCTTACCTTGAGATTCTGACTCATAACTTTGATCAGCTTTTCTTTTCTTTCTTTTTTTTTCTCCTTTTTTTTTTTTTTTTATTTTAATATAAGCCAACCATTATTTGTATTCCAGAGAATCATTATCCACTGAGGGAAACACAGGCTACTGTTAGTATTAGGAGTCACCTTAGAGATAGTTCAGTTCATGCAGTTTATGGGGTATGTTCCCTTTGGTTGGTAAGCTAAAAAAAGCAAACCCAGCAATAACTAAAACCCATTTAGGAGAAAACTGGTTTGGTTTTTTTTCTTAGATGCTACACACTATTTCTTCCCCAGACTATTGCATTAGTGCTCTTCCGCCTTCTATAGCACATCAATAGCTGCATTGTCTTACAGGTTTATCTATCTTCATTGTTATTTTTTTCCATTTTTGGAGGTGAATGCAGAACAGAAATGTATTCTGTACTCTGTGTGGAAGGTGCAGACGTCACTATGTCCTTTGGTAGAGTAGGAAGTAAGTCCGTGTATCGCAGGTCAGTTTGGTGGCTGTGGCTTGTATGTGGAGAGGCCTGCACTGCTGGCTCCTGAGTGAAGAGTTTGAGCACACTGAACACATGCACTCAATACATCAGAGGAAAGGAACTAGGCAAAGCACCAGCAGCTGCTGCTCAGCAATCCTAGGTGAGTTATACAAGAATGGAAAATCTTTTACTGAGAATGTTCAGATACTTCTGCTGGACAAATCTGTTGCAAGAGAAAGCAATGTATCTCAGCCTCCAATAAAGGTGAGCAGAGTATGCTTTGCTCGAGGGCATAGCAAAAAGCTGGGTTTTGTCTTTAGTGTGTACCTGAAATAAATATGCTTACTGAAGAATTTTTGGAGAATTTTGGAATATCACATGGTGTGGGATTCGTGAAAGACATAACCAAGGTCAGATCAGCAGTGATGATGGTTGTCTCCAAGTGCAGAGCAACTTCAGCACAGGCTGCGAACAGAGATGGTGGCTGTACTGTGTCTACCCACATGGCCTGACAGTAGTGGGGTTCAGAGGCCAGGTAGGCTCCATCAGAAATAACGCTTGGCAAGCACTTCAAAGTACAAGAGGCTGACAAAATACTTACATGTCACAGTAATTTAAAATTAGGAATGAGTCACAGATCATCAGTGGCAAAAGTTGGAGGCTGGGGCCAGCACTGTAGTTATTTGAAACAGCTGTTAATGAATCATTAACAAGATTGTTCACACAAACCTAGAGGAGAAAATACTAAACAGCAGTGTTTGCTGCCCCTCAATCCAGCTTTCCCCTGAAGTAGTCCGTAGCTTAGAGTCTGCAACAGCATAGAGAAGATATTAGGAATAATCTCCATTCCCATTCCAAAAGCTTTATAGGGATTTCCCTACTTCTTGAAGTCTGAGTACAGTGCACAGGCTAGTGAGTTATAAACTCTGATTTCACTTTTGTTCCTGTAGTCAGCACCTCACACATCAATATATGTACAGGTCAGTTAATTACGGATTTAAGTCTTGGATTATATGGCCAAAATTACAAGAGTGAGTAGCCTTGGAGACATTGAAGATTGAAAAATACCTTGAGTCAGTGCTCTTGTGTTTCTGTAAATAGCAATAAAAATTCAAAGCCAAGATAAAAGATATAAATGAAATATGCCTACAGCTCTGTATGTAGTGAAAGGTGAGTAACGGAATTCATGGATGAGACTGCATGGAAGAGACAGCTGAATAGGAAAGAACTAACAGCTTTTAAACAGGGTTTGAACCTTCACCTTTTACTTAATAGGTATTTGATCCTTTCGTAATTATTCCGAGTACCAAGTTTTTCAAACCACTCTAAGAAACAATTTGAAATATAAAAACAGGAGCAGAAGGAAGAGGAGAGAACTGCATTTCTTAGGGGGGAAAAAAGGAAAGATAGGGCCGTTCTATGTTATGTTTTATAAGGGCTGTCAAATTCTGACCTGAAAAAGAACCTCAATCTAAGTAAACATGTCAGTGATTTCACATAGAACAGATTCTATTTATTAAACAGGTTGGGGGTGGAAATGAGAGGGAAATAAATGCACAAGGCATTAAATACAACAAAAATAACACTATGTCCTACATGCTGGTGGAGGAGCTAAGATCACATCATTCTACCAAGTCAAGTAAGGAACAACCACTACAGTAGATGTATTGCTGCAACAATTTCCCCTCTCTCCTCCCAAGAGATTCTGATGCTCAACAGATCAGGTAATAGGCAGAGTATTTATATTCACCAGGTAGAGATCATTCATGTTTTGTATGCTGAGGTGCCATCTGACTTTTCAGCCCCACCTTGCAGTAGTGACCTGGGTCCTGCAGGTATGACTCTCGGTGCTGATGGAAGCAGGATTCATGGCAGGGCTCTCCTGCTTGCTGTGTGCTTCAGTCTCCACCTAGCCAGAGTAATGGAGCCTCTGCACAGAAGGTCCAGAAAAGAAGCATCCAGGATGAGGCTGTCTCAAAGGCTGACCTTAGCTGAGCATTCGAAAGGGCTTCAAGCCCTGAATGAAAGCTCCCAGGCTCCTAGCGGGAGAACATGAAGCATACCTGTGTGTATGCTGCCTAGATCCCAGTGCACAGGGTCAGCAACTGCTTCCGCAGGCATCTCGCTCTGCTGACCCCAAACGGCGCTGGTAAGATCCTAACTCACCAGTCTACAGTTCAGTATTCGATGAATTAGTGCAGTCAGTTACACTGTGAAAGATCAGAGGACCCCAGGGACAGTGGTTAAACACCCAAGTACAGTGTTCAGCTCAGGACTAACCCAGGCAGAGGTGACACACAGTTCACATGCTTGGGTCACCATCCCCAGACCTTCCCTGTCAACATTTGGCACTGCTTCAGAGAGGTATGCAGGTTTGGGGTTGGTTGGTTTGTTTAAAAGTGTGCCATTACACATACAAAAATCTCACTGTAATTAGTACACAGGCAGTTCTAAAATCATTTTTTTTAAATATATTTTTTCTTTCCATATCATTTAATGAGACTAAAAGAAATAAAGAACAAAAGTCATGAAATAAAATTCAATAAACAAATGTCAATAGATAGAATAAACTGTTGCTTTCAATACAAACACACCTATCCTTGTGACAGAGAACGGGGAGCTGTGAAAGACCAAGACCACATTTTCCATGTATATTGTGTTATCTAAAAGACAGCTTCTAAATAGCAGAATCAACATTCCCAAATATGACACACAGCTAACATGCATTTCAGGCCATTCACGTGACACCTATTGAGAAGTATGTTGTTAATCTGCAGAAAAAGACACTATGGATTTCTTGTACCGGTATCCACAGTCATAAAATGGAAGTGTTCATAAAATCTGTCCAGTTCAGCCAAAATAAATCTATAAACTTACATCCTCAGGAAATATTTCAAGTTGAATCATACCTGGTACAGCAGCAATTGTCACCCAAATGCTTTTATCGATAGTCCTTAATGCACTTTCATGTCCAAAACTTCATGTGTGTTATCACACCCTCAACAAAAGAGCAGTCTCCCAAATCAAAAAGAAAACAACACACAGCTATTAATGCTTAACATGTGAACATAAAAACAATGGATACATCAATGTAACATTTGTTCCTTCACTGATGTGTTTGTGTATCCATTTTAACAAAACTAGTTGTTTTCAGTCCTAAAGGTCACCTGTCAATAACCGTTCTACTGTATCTTAAACCTGGTGATTTCTATAGGGCAAAGTGAGTGCTGAACCACTTTGAAATAAGCCTCCTACTAAATGCTATCTAATGTTCTGCAGTTATAATTTTCCAGGGAACTTAATTTAAAAAGGGAAGGGAGTTACATTATTTTAGGAAGAAACACACAGAGAACTGGAAACCTGTGTATGAATCCCAGCAATTTGCAATGCTTGTCATTAGATCTGAGAGCCTAACCCCAAAATTCAAATCTCAGTTTCTAGTTCGAGAAGACAGCTGAACCAGAACCATTAACTAGATGGTCTTTCAATGGGGAAAGAGTCCATTCTCTGTCCTCAATTCTGATTTAAGTTCTAGGACTCTCATTTGCAATTTCAAATGTGCCCAGTCACAGTGTAAAGAGTCCTCATTCATACTTACCAGTGCCTGTGGCCACTGATAATGTAGTATTTGTTTCATTTTAAAGTTTAAGAAAACAAAAGGGGGCTGGGAAGAACTATGTGCAAAAAGTGACATCTCCAAAAGGAGAGACTTTCATGGCAAGAGCTTAGAAATGAGGGGTTATTGTACATTTCAGTTCAACAGCAGACCACAGCTGGGAAATGGAGTAACTTTCTCTCCATTTTTCTTAGAAATATTTCAGGTTACATTTTTCCTAATCTGCACCAAACTGATACAGATTCTCACACAAAACCCACATTCCAACAGTCTGGACACCTTCCACACAGGTAAATGCAACCTGGAGCACTCGACTTACCCTTCTCCAAGCCCTTCTTCAAGCAGCTAATAACCACAATATGTGTGGGATACGTATGTCTTAGACAATGCTTGCATCGGCCTCAGTTTGCTGGTCATGCTACACCCTTACCACTGATGGTTGCTGCAAGCCTTGTGCAACCTGACCCTCATTCTGCTGCAGAGAAATGAGCTCTGCAGAAGTGTAAAACACAGTTTTCACTAATTATTTGTTATTAATTCAGGATAAGAACATGATTTTCCAGAGATGTTCTTAGGAATTGTTTTCCTTCTCGTTTGATTGCCATCTGTATAAACAGCCATGCCAGAATTTTTCAAAGGAAAAAAGCAACCACTGTAACCAAATAGGAGAGTCAGAAGTCTGTGCTGTATCAGCAAGCAGTGGTCCTGGCACTGTCCAGACTGAAGATGTGGCCAACTGCAGGCTCTGACTTGCACCTTTACAGTTCCCCAGGCAGATGGACAGCAATGAGAGGGTCTAAACGTGTTCAGCGTTGTCCGTGTAAAGGAGGGCTTGGCACTGGAAAGGAGAGCTTGACACTGGAAAAAAGGAGGGTCAGCAAAGGTCCAACGCAGCTGACCTGGGACTTCTTCAAGTCCAGTCACTACAGGAAATGCATTTTCACAGCTGTCAGTTATGGCCGTCAGCATCACGCATTCAGTGTAAGAAGCAGAGAGACGGCAAAAAATCACCTAAGATAAGTTCCTGGGCTTTCAGTAGGCCTGATTCATCTCTATCAAATCTCTCAGCTATTGTATCTAACACTGTATAGATGAACACAGAATTGGGTACACCTTCATGCCAAGTTAGAGTGCTCTGTTCCGTAGAAGGACCCAGCTCCTACCATCCCTCACCCAACGTACGTACTAAACGGCATTTAACCATCCCACATTTTCCACCCCATTCCTGGTAGAGACAGTGCCAGCACATCTTTGTAACCAAGGACACAACTGCAACCTCAGCCTGTTCCAGGAAACTCCACTTCCTTGTTACAACCACACTTTGTACAAGAAGCAACACATTAGCCTGTAAGCCTCCAGCTCTGGCCCAAACCACATCTTACAAACTCATACACTCTTCTGTCACCCTGCTGCGATTCTTCTGTCAGTACAACAGCGAAGGACAAGTGTTGCTTTCCAGCTCTCTGCTGACACCTACCTACTTCTTCATCAAATTCCCAATATGAATTTTTCCTGTGCTTCCCGATGCGTCCAGTACTGCTGACTGTTGGTAGTAACAGGACTAACTGTTACAGCAACCAAAGGCTGCTTACAGTGTGCATCTTCCAAGTGTAGCAGAGACATGGATGTGTGACGAATCTGAGCGTAATATGTATAATAAATGATGTATATATTATAATTACATAATAAAACTCTGGTAATCGAAGGCCAGGTTCCTTCCTGAGCTTGCAATCTGCCCTATTTTCTGTATAGGAACTATCCATAAATTCCCAGCTCAGCCCACAGATGAGTAAAATTTAACTTATACAATAGCAGATGCTGGGGCTTTTTTTAATTATTTATTTTTAGGGATTTCACAACAGTATAATGTAATGTAGAGACAAATTACTGTCATGCTAAATCTGCTTTCTGATCCCACCCCCCCACTGCACACTCCTCAGATAAGTTGACACTTATTATTTCAGTGAAACGGTGATGTTACATACGCCTCTGTGTACACAGTGGGATAATAAATTTGAATTATTTCTAGATGCTCTGATACAGACAAATGTTTGAAAGCAAGTTTTAAAGTTAACTTTCATTCACCCTAAAGTTGTTACTAAGCTCAAAGTTTACTTGGCAACTGCACTTCCCTAAACCTGCCCAGTGTCTCATAAAGCTCTTTACTGTATCAAAATCTAGGACATGAACTTCCTGTATTTTTCTCTCTCTTACATTCCAGCCTTTCAAAGAAAAGTCTATAGGAGAGTTGTTTCTAATCTGTCACCAACTGATCATCGTTGTCCTGAGGCTACCCTGAAGCCTGTACTCTTTAGAATAGAGTAGAATAGAATATTTTCAGTTGAAAGGGCACTATAATAATTATCTGGTCCAACTGCCCGACCACGACAGGGCTGACCAAAGTTACAGCACGTTGTTAAGGGCATTGTTCAAATGCCTCTTAAACTCTGACAGGCTTGGAGCATCGACCACCTCTCTAAGAAGCCTCCTCCAAGGTTTGACCACCCTCTTGGTGAAGAAATGCTTCCGAAAGTCCATTCTAAACTTCCCTGACACAGCTTTGAGCCATTCCCAGGCATCCTGTGTCTGGATCAGAGGGAAAAGAGATCAGCACCTCTCTCTCCACCTCCCCTCCTCAGGAGGCTGTAGAGGGCAGCCTTCTTCTCTCTAAACCAGACAAATCCAGACAAACCCAGGCCCTCAGCTGCTCCTCACAGGACGTGTCTTTCAGCCCTCCTCTGGACATGTTCAAGGACCTCCACATCCTTATACAACTACAGGGCCCAGAGCTGCCCACAGTACTCAAGGTGAGGTCTCACCAGCACCAAATACAGCTACGCTGAAAGACACATTTGCAGAGCTACCCCTTACAAATTTTATTAACTTCTGATTCATCCATCCCTACTCCCCCCTTTGTTTGTCCTTATTGATGTATGATGTTAAATTAAGATTTCCTTTCAATCTAGATTGCAAAATAACTTCTATATGACTGGCTGAATGAGAGCCGAGGTTCTTCTCAGATAAAAGGTGACATAAAAACATAACGGCAATTTCATCGGACAAAAAATGCATGATTTTAACAGAAATGGGTGACTAGTAACTCATTGTGTCTTATTCCTGGGGTTGTTTTAGCAACAGTATGTGTGTAATCCCAGACAGACTAGAAAAGGTACTTACCAAAGGGTGCATGTTTCAGCATCTCATCAAAAATGTAATCCCTCATAATTCAAATTCGAATATAGTTTTCCAAGCTACACTAATTAACATCCCTTTTTTTTTTTTTTTTTTTTACAGCAGAGAGGAAAATGAGGAATATTTCCAAGTCATTTGCTAAAAACAGCTCCTGGGGCAGATTTTCACATACATCTAGATGCCTAAAGACACCTACTGGAATTTTCCACCATTACATGCCAGAGTGCTATTAAAACCCAGACAACTATTTGTATTGTTGGGCAATTAAATGCCTCCAAACTCCAGCCCTCCATCCTGCAGCACATGTTAACTTGGAGAAATTCCATCACCCAAACACTTGCATGTAAAAATGTCCCATAAGACCTTACGAGCAACACCATAAAACCCACTGAAGTAGCAGTAAAATTTGGCAGTAGCCTACTGTGTAGGACTATCAGAAAGAAAGAGGTATGTACACCACACGCTAGTGTTTATGCACTTGCTAACAGTGTGCTTTCTTATCCTTGAGACCACCATCCCCAAACTGGCACTTCTGCCATGTTAAAGTATTTCAAGAACATCTTACTGAAGTATCAGCCACATCACATTATTTTGTTCTTCTGGTAATTAGTTCCTCAAGGGCAGAAGGAGATCTGATCAGTAGAATGCTGTGTTAAAAATGGGCAAAGCCTCTTTTTTTACCAGCAGAAGTTACAAGACACATTTATCTCCAAAACTGGGAGAAATCTTTCTCTTTTGGGGGGAGGTTCAGATTTCTGAATTGGAATCATCCTATAGCAATCACAAACTGCATTTTAGACCATTTATGCACAAGCTTTATGCAAGGCTTGGGGATAAATCTGTAACTATTTGTACATTAACAGCAGTACTAGAGTTAACCCATGGAACCTACATGGTGAGCGCAAGCCTGCTCATAAGATTATGGTTTGAATTCGATTTTCTGCAGTTCGCTGCTGGAATTTGGAAGCACGTTATTTTGTTTGTTTAGGAAAGTTTTCCATTGCTGTGAGCGCCTGTTGTTCAAATGAGAAAACTTTGGTTTCTTCAACAGAAATGTCAAGCCTGTAATTTGACAGGGAGGCCTCTAAGGTACTACAAAACCAACAATCAGTCCATTTTTAACAGGTGCAACAGTAGGGTTTGCTCCATCTGCTTCAGCCTTCTAAATACAATGTGGTGCATGAGAATATGAAGTGAATTTGAAGAGTAAGTGAAAGTCATTTCACATATTTGTTCAAGTGAAGTAAAAAAGGAGAAACAATTATGTTGACATTATGATAATCATATTGACATTAAAGAGGCTATAAATACCAATTTATAGCTACATTATACAATTATAGCTACATTATCCATGTAGCTAATCCTAGCTGAAGCTACTATGACATACACAAATACACGTGCACAGACAGCCGTGTGCATGCACAGATTCACAGCCCAGTTCAACCTGAAAAAAACATATTTTTAAAACTGGGGCTCCTCATTCAAGGTCAGCAGCAATCTGATGACTTTTACTATTGTGTCAAATCTCTACCTGTGCTGCAAGTCCAGGATTCAGTGTAACTTTGATCAACGTACAAGAAGGCAGCCTTTGTAGAGAACCTGGGTTTTGCTGGTAAATAGATTTTTTACAATAGAAATATTGCAGCTTTATTATGAGGCTGCATGTATTATATGTAGCATACGTATCACAATGGAAAATGCTGCATTTCAGTGCATCAGGCAAGCTATGTTAGTTTTAAATATTAAATAGGCACAAAGCAAGAGATTTAACCTTGCAAGTCCTCTATTAAAGGATCCTTAATTGCGTAACAGGTCAGCTAGAGAAACCTGGTCCCAAAGAGCTATAAGTCCAGGGCATTCCAGTTACACTGAATATGTGTTTACAAAGCAGATCACCACTGTCCATTTGTCAAATCAGAAAACTCTTTTAAACTGGGAACCTCATAAGAAGTATTTATTTTCCCTTCAGAAATACACTAGGCTGATAAACAGAAAAGTACATCTTAGCACAGGACAGATGACAGTGGCAGTTGTCAACTCTGGAACACATTTTTATTTCTTTGAGAGATTTCTGGTATTTTACATTACTATTGAGGCTACAATCAAATAAATTTCTAGGTTAAATTCTGCCTCACTCTCATTCTAAGTCATTTAGTGAAACCCTCACTGGAACAAAACTTGCCCATATAAATTACAACACATATCTCAAAGCCAAACTCGGGCTGTGGTACTGTATCTTAAGAGGAGACAGTAAAAAATCATAATAGCCAAGATAGCCCATAACTTCTGGAAGCTAAAGCTGATATGTTATCGCAGGCCAAAATTTTGCTTTCTTCGTAAGTACACTGCCTTGTTAATCTAGTGTCTCTGCCATAGCATTTTATTTAAATAACATCTTGTATCAGGACAAATACATAGAACACAAGAACTACAGAGACAGTGCAACGCAAGAAACTAAGTCAAGTTTTTAATCATACAATTTCACTGCACAAAAGCAAGATGTCACAGACTTGTGGATAAATCTATATTACAACATAACATCCTGCTGTCCCTCAGTTCTGTAGCATCTCTGAAGACAACATCCTCTTGCACAGAACTGATTTTATGCTATTTAGGGACAGCAGAGAATTAGTTAGTGGAAGTTTTAGATTCAAGGTGAATTATTTGCTTTTGATGATGGTTTACATTGGGATAGTTTTAGAGATACAAATAAAGGACTCTGTTTTCCAAATGAATACCTTCATTTTGAGATATTCTGTGTGAGAAACATGAGACCTGATTTTGAAAATGATACACAACTTCAGCTCCAGGAAAATTGCCTAGAATTGTAGGTACTCAGCAACTATGAAGTCAAAGCCTATGTTCTGACACAGTATTTTAAGAACAGAAGCACACAAAATGTCCCTTCACATTGCTTTGGTTTATAAACATAATTAAATAACTTGTTTGTGTGTGCTTTTGTCTGTATGCATACACATATGCATCCCTGACACAGCAACTTTTAAACGTGAGCAACTTTAGTCAATGCTGCAGAACTCTTGGTGAGGTATAAAACTGAATTACCCATAGGTAAAGTTAAGCATGTCCATAAATAAGCATATAAATTGAACAAAACTGTGCCTGCAAAAAATCAGACACTGAGTTGTCTTGCTTCTGTAAGAGTCCATTAATATATTAATAGAGGTTTTACGTATTTTATACACTCAAATATATACACATATTTTATCAGTAATGTGCGCTTACATACATACATATGCACACATGAAAACATATGTGTACACTTACCACGCACATACTCGCATTTCCTTATCTGCACACATTCAAGTTCTTTAGTTTTAAAGAAAATGCCACCATTTAATGAACACTGGAATTGGTTCCAGATTCTCCAGGACTTTAGAACTATAGAAAAAGGTAATTTACATCTGTCACTGCATATGAAAAAAAAGTAAATCTGGACTTTGCAACCAAATTAAAACAAAAAGAAAGATCACACACCTGCTTCGTGCTACCAGCTTTCCAATTAGGAATCAAGATATCGGAATGAATCTGGTATAAATGCGATAAGCAATGGCAGCATTTTGTACAAGTATTTTTTACAATAAATGTGAATCTTTTGAAAGACAAATTAGTACCAATTTAGGGTGAGCAAAAAGTCCTTTTCTAGACAGATCACTGCTGAGCCCCTCTCTTCTTCTGCTCTAGCTCCTGCAAGCGTTCCTCCCGGCACTGAGCATGCTGTGTTCCCACCTTGTGGGCTGTCTCAGTGGCTGCAATGTCAATCTGTGCATATCGAGATGATCCACTTCCTGAAATACCAAATGAAAACCTGTAAAACACAGTACCCCTCACATATTCGTGAGTAGAACTGACCCAGAGCCTTCATCAGCCAGCTACTAGTCCATAAATGAGCTCCTAGTATTAGAAAAGAAAACACCTTTGGTAGGGCAGTTGGCAAGGATTCTTCTTCGTCTGGATTAGGCATGTGACTGTCTAGGATCAACCATCTGCAACTTCAGACAGAATGACAATTTAGTTCAATAATTGGCAATAAGGGAAATAAAAGCTGCTTAGTCTGTTCAGGAGTAAAACAGTTCTGCATAGGCACAGACACACAACTTCAGAGACTGGAAAAACTTTAGTATGAAAACATAAAGTATTTATGGTCATTAAAGGCACCTTTGAAGTGGTACAAACAGGAGAGTAGTTGTCATTTAGGAAAGTTTATGTCAATTTATGGAGTTCGTCTCTTCATTCTTAATGCCTTGGTTCTGTCTTTAAAATGAAGATAAAACATCACTTTTATATCTCAACAGGATATTGTACACAGAGAGCTACACTAAATTTGGGGAAAAGCTTAGAATTACTTAACTAAAACCATATAAACATAAAAAAAATGGGAAAAGTGCTGCATTTAAAAGTTAATAAAATTGCTGAAATTAAAAGTGTAGAAAAATCTCAATAGCTAAAAACTGTACATAGAAACTCATCAATATCAAAGGTGAGCAAGCAAATGTCAGATCCTTTTATGTACTGTAGAGAGGGATAAAGTTCCTGTGGTGCACATAAAGAATTTGCTGAGGAAGACAGTGTGGGTTATTCCTGCTTCAGGTAAAGGCAAACCTACTCGTGGGATTGCTTTTGCTCAGGGACCTGAATATACTTCATGGGTAATGCAGGAAGACAGAGAAGTCCAATGTGTACCTCAAGGGGATTTAATTTTGGGGGAAAACAGCCACTGAACTCAATTGCATGTTGTTGCCTGCTACGTAATACTTTTATAGCCCATCAACTAGATGTCTTCAGGTTACCAGCAACTGACCCTGACTTTCCTCCGATCATCACCCCAACAAAGAATGAACTTTGATGAAACCAGACAAGCTTTCTGGAAGGAGGAATGCATCTCTAAATGACAATACATGGTAGCTATATTGCTTATGTGCTAATTGTCCAAGTTAAGCATTAGAACTAAAATACCTAGATACAGACAAATTAATAGCTGCCTGCTTCTCTGTAGCACTTTCACACGTCCTCATGGAGAGCAGATAGAAGAACACTGTGTTCTTAAGCATTTGCTGCATGGCTCCAGAGGCAATATCTTCAGGAGCAAGCCCTGTGCGCCTACACCTACAGCCCTGTTTCTGAAGCCAATCAAGAAAAAAATTAAGTGTAGTTCTAATATGTGCAATGAAAATCTTGAGAACACGAAGCAAATTACTGTCTGTCAAACTGCACAGACACAGAAATGTTCACTTCAGAAGGAGTGCATATACAATGCATCTGTCAGAGGGATACATCGTCTTATAGAACCTCACAACTTAAAAAACTTTTCCAAAAGAGTTGGCAATTACAAGAACTGCCTCAGAATCATATCAGGGTTCAACTCCTCTGTTAGCAAGAGCCTATGGATAGATGAGAAATTCAGATTCCCCATACCCTATATATTCTGCATTATTGCATCCCTTGCTTTTTATATAATATTATAGACTTCCTTACCTCTTATGCTTGTGCTATGTTCTTGAAGTTCCAGTTCCATGTAATGAAGCTGTTTTTTGGAAGTAGGGCTGACAGGAATATTAACATAGGTGGCTGCCTCACTGTGGGGTCGATCTGACGTAGGGACATCAGCTGAATAACCTACTGCCCCTTCTAAAACAAGTAACGTTATTACAGACACTGTTTGCAACGACCAGTGATCCATTTCATAAGAACACACTGTTCTATCAAATGTTCTGAAAGCTATCATTCAGCAGCAACAACTCAGCTTGCCAAACAGTACATTTCTTTCATAAATGGGACGCATAGAAGACTAAGGTTTCTACCTAAAAAGATCCTGAGAGACTGATCAAGTCAGGATCTACACAGAAGACCACAGACCACAGCCACTGTTGTCATTATGTTGTGACAGAAAGCAAACTATACAGAAGCAATGTATGCAACTCTACTTCACAAGGCTTTCAACTTTAATTCAGGTTAGTAAAGCCTTATATGAAGCAATCTCTTCTGGAAAGATGTAACCTATTGTATCATCTGCAAGAGAGCAACCAAAACCAGAAGTTCGGAAGGTATGCTCTGAAAACAGGGACTGAAGAACTGTTGCAAGGAAGGGGAAGGCAAGCTTGAGGAGACAACATTGATCAATCCCCTGTACTGAGCTGGAAAAGGTAAGAGTGATGCCTGTGGAGACACACCAAGTAATAAAAGAGTTTAATTACAGGAATAAAGTAGATTAGACAGTGGTAAAACTTTCCTAGCAGTAAAGATCACAAGAACGCAAGAGGAAATCCCTCAGAGGCTGACGTATTTCCAGAAATTTCAAAACAGATATAGATTAACACCTACCAGGAAACAGGAAACAAGAAACAGGTCTCTATAAAGTGATTCTGACTTAAACACAACTTTTTTGTGTAGATGAATTCTCAAGACCTCTTCTAGCCCTTCTTTCAATTATTGTAATCTCATCAAACGTGAAACTAAGAGAGGAGGTAGAAGGTTAATGCTCCATTCACTGACCAAACAGGCATTCCAGCTTTCAATCCTTTCTGGGTATCAGGCACTTACATGCAGTTTCTCAGTCCATGAATACCGAGGGACTTCCCAGAATTATCTGGGCTACAGGAGACCCAAATACAAACCTGTATTCCTTCTGGGCTTGGACAAGGCTTTGAGTGACATTCTCATTGTCCTACTCAGCAGGCTCTTAATCACCTGCCTGTCCAGTCCAATGAAAGTTCTTAACCTGAAAACACTTTCTGCTGTTAAATTACTTTGGGACAGAAGAGTGAAGAGGAAAAAATGTAACAATTTATAAAAAACATAAAAAGGACATGGAACTGTTGGAACAAGTCCAGAGGAGGGCCACGAGGATGATCAGGGGACTGGAGCACCTCCCGTATGAAGACAGGCTGAGAAAGTTGGGGCTGTTCAGCCTGGAGAAGAGAAGGCTGCATGGAGACCTCAGAGCAGCCTTCCAGTATCTGAAGGGGACCTACAAGGATGCTGGGGATGGACTCTTCATCAGGGACTGTAGTGACAGGACAAGGGGTAACGGGTTCAAACTGAAACAGGGGAAGTTTAGATTGGATATAAGGAAGAAATTCTTTACTGAGAGGGTGGTGAGGCACTGGAATGGGTTGCCCAGGGAGGTTGTGAATGCTCCATCCTTGGCGGTGTTGAAGGCCAGGTTGGATGAGGCCTTGGGTGACATGGTTTAGTGTGGGGTGTCCCTGCCCATAGCAGGGGGGTTGGAACTGGATGATCTTCAGGTCCTTTCCAACCATAACTATTCTATGATTCTGTGATTTCAGCACGAGAAAGAATGTCTTCTTATATCCAACTAACAGCAGATGTGAATAACCATTAAAGGGAATTTTTTCTTCTTCTTGGACTGTATTATGTATAGCAGAGACAGATAGGTAACTCGTACAAGATTGGGCAACATGAAGAGTTGTCAGAGGCTACAGCAGTTTCCAGGATAATGGAATCTCTCCAGACTTAAGCTATTTAAATCAAAGGAGTCTATTATGCAGCCCAAAATTTTAAATGCATAGAAAGCTGGAAAATTTTCCGACAGATTTTCACAAAGAAAACATAGGAACATCCATGAAGCAACCAACCATTTTTCTGACAGTCACGCTTCAAGTTGTTGTTCCAAAGCCAGATGTTAAGAACTGAATGAAAAGGGGGGGAAAAAAGGGGGCCAAAAGACAACATAGAAGAAATGTCTGTATTGTCATCAAACATAATTCTCAGAAAATGTTCTCAATTATTCTGCCTAATGTATTTCAAAGGAATTTAGCCTAACCGTGCCAAAAGGGATTCAGCAGAACCACATCATTGAAAACTTGCATCCCAAATTAGAATCATAGAATAGTTAGGGTTGGAGAGGACCTTAAGATCATCCAGTTCCAACCGCCCTGCCATGGGCAGGGACACCTCACACTAAACCATGCCACCCAAGGCCTCATCCAACCTGGCCTTGAACACCGCCAGGGATGAAGCATTCACAATCTCCCTGGGCAACCCATTTCAGTGCCTCACCACCCTCACAGTAAAGAATTTCTTCTTTATATCCAATCTAAACTTCCCCTGTTTAAGTTTGAATCTGTTACCCCTTGTCCTATCACTACAGTCCCTAACAAATAGTCCCTCCCCAGCAATTGTTAAAGTTGTAGAGCAAATGACAATGAAAGCCAACCGTATCCTGGGCTGCATCAAGAGGAGCGTGACCAGCAGGTTGAAGGAGGTGATCATGCCCCTCTACTCTGCTCTCGGGAGACCTCACTTGCAGTATTGTGTGCAGTTCTGGTGTCCTCAACATAAAAAGGACATGGAACTGTTGGAAAAAGTCCAGAGGAGGCCACGAGGATGATCAGGGGACTGGAGCACCTCCCGTATGAAGACAGGCTGAGAAATTTGGGGCTGTTCAGCCTGGAGAAGAGAAGGCTGCGTGGAGACCTCAGAGCAGCCTTCCAGTATCTGAAGGGGGCCTACAAGGATGCTGGGGATGGACTCTTCACTAGGGACTGTAGTGACAGGACAAGGGGTAACGGGTTCAAACTGAAACAGGGGAAGTTTAGATTGGATCTAAGGAAGAAATTCTTTACTGAGAGGGTGGTGAGGCACTGGAATGGGTTGCCCAGGGAGGTTGTGAATGCTCCATCCTTGGTGGTGTTCAAGGCCAGGTTGGATGAGGCCTTGGGTGACATGGTTTAGTGTGGGGTGTCCCTGCCCATGGCAGGGAGGTTGGAACTGGATGATCTTAAGGTCCTTTCCAACCCTAACTATTCTATGATTCTATGATACAGAGTCATGAACAGTCATGAAGGAAAGGTAATTTTTGAAGTCTTTCTATACGCTGTTAAAGTAACACAGCAGGAGTTAAGTGAAGTGTTCTCAATGCTAGCTAGCATGAATGCTAGCAAACTTCTCTATAGAGCTAACTAGTCGAAAGGTTTTAGGAAGCTGGATGTCATACCTGATGCATAGGTATGTTGCATCATAGGTATGATGCAGATAGTATGATGCATAGCCGAGTGATGTTCCTAAGAACTGAATAAACGCATGTGGAGAGTAACATATTTATTAGCAGAGGTTTATGCAAGAAGAGCACAAGAAACACATGGAACAAAAATCCGTCAAAGGAAAACAAGCAAGCAAACTAAAAAAAACGAACCCCCAAAAACAACAAACCAAGAACAAAGTTGGGCAAGCTGGAATGGAAGGAAAGGAAAAGTCTTCTTTTGTGTAGTCAGTACTGTCCTAATAGAAAATGTGCTTTCTTTGTGAACATAGAAATACTTGAATTTTCATTTTTTCTTTCACCAAAAAAACACACACACACAAAAGAAAAAATCCACCAAAAGTCATTAGACACAAAAAAATTGGGTTATATTTTTTTGAAGATAAAGTTTTATTTGAAAAGCACAAGACAGTCAAAAGCTCCTACTAAGAAATCAAGTCACACTGAGAGCCATGGACAAAGTGCTTTCAGCAGTCTGTTCTGGGTGAACACAGGTAGAAGATGTTTACAAGAGGGATCAGAGGACTAGTATTTGAGATCATAACAGATGAAGAATTTGGGAGAAAAACAGACCAAGTGCATGTTTACAACATTCTGACAGAATTAGTAGAATATCAATTTGCTTAAAAGGAAAGAGATAAAAGATAGGAAGAAAAAAAGAAAGTTAAGCAAGTAACAGGAGAAGAGTAAAAAAGAAAATGCAGTGGCACTGAAATCAGAGGGAAAAGAAAGGAAAAGATAGTATAATATGGGAGGGAAGAAGTAAATTAATTTTGAAACTGGTGTTTCAGCCTTTCTTTCAGCAACTGTTAGTTATTCATAGTTTCTACCCTATGTAGACACCATCCTCAGAAATGTGCAATAAATAATGCAGGAAGAAAGCCAATGCCATAACACAGCCCCAAGATTAGTATGTGTGTGTGTGCCTGCGTGAGCATGCCTGTAAAGCTGACATATTCAAAGGGCAGCACTTCAAAAATAAACATTTAGAAGAGATCACAACAAAAAAGGGAAAGGGAAAAGCAAGTGTCCCCTGATGCAACTGGCTGCAAAGATCTGTACTCACCCGGTTCCTCAAGGCTAGTAGGAGTTCCAGGTTCTGAAGGAAGTGTTAGCATCTCATAGCCGCCTTTAGGACCTACAATGCAGGAACACTGTCAATGGTTTTGGACTTAGGAATTTGCAAGATGTAAACAAGCATATAATTTTCTAGTTTTGACTTGTAAACTTCTAATGTGAATAACCTTAGAAAGTATAAACTGTGGCTAGTGTTGACTTTTCTGTAGTGATGATGCCAGAATTTTCTAATGAGTGTAACATAAGGAAAGAAACATTAGGTCATTTTTACAGGTATTCACACTGAAGGCCACTGAAGTCAACAGTGTGTTTTGCTGTACATCAAATTGGGAGCAAAGCTGTCTTGAATGCATGAATCAGGGAGAAGTGAGTGGGTGATCTCAGGAGCATCTGGAAGACTCTTGTTAAAATTCCACCTCCAGCGTGATGGATAACTTCTTGATTTCTGACAAAGCTGTGTAGAAAATTATTAAACTAGCCCTTCCAAATATAACTTTGCTTTCCAAGTGCAACCTGGCACTTTGCAAGAGGCCAGGTTACACAACACCATCAGTCCTTCTAGAGCACTAAGCTGAAAAAAGATATCCATGGTCCTCTCAAGATCTCAGTCTCCACCTAAGTTCAAACAAGGCAAGCAAAAATGCTACATCCACGGAATGAAAATATTTGGATTTATTTTGAATTATAAGCACTCATAAATTTATCTGCTGGTGTTGGGGTTTTCTCCATTGTCATGAAGAAGTATCTTTAAATGTGGTGGGGTTTTTTTTCCCACCATGTCATTGCTAGGGTACAGGATTTCTCATGGCCTGAGGTGAGATTTTTCTGGTGGGTGTCCTTTGTTAAAGAGCTGGCAGCATTTAACTGCTGTGAATAAGATTACTGCCTATGCTCTGACACTTATCTCATCTGTCACTGCCTCTTCTAAACTTATCCCATCTGTCAATGCCTTTCTAACAAAAACCCTGCAAAGCAAAAAACCCAAAGAAATATGCAAGTCTTACAATAGGGAATCAAGTCACAGGTTACCTTTAACATTTTCTGAAGTTTAAAATAATTTAAGTTTAATTTAGCTTAAATTTACATGCACACACATACTTCATAACCACTCACGCTTACCAGCTTGGTGACTGTGCCCTCTATGCACTTTCAAAGACCCAGAAGCTGCCATGACAGAAGCACCACCTGTTTTCAGAGAGAAATATTCATATTAAATCTAAATACCTGATGCTATTGTTAGGTATCTGCTGCACATCATCATTTTTAGCAGGTGTTTCTGAAACATCAAGAAAAATTTCAATAAGAATTACAAGTCATTGGTCTTCCTTTCCAATCCTAGCTCTTCTGTGATTCTATGATTCACTTAAGCAATATTTTCCCCTAAATTCTTTATCCTGAGATTGTGATGTTATAATCTGATGTTGTTTTCTTTCGTTAGAAAGACAGGATACCATCTATAAAACTTCAAGATATTGGCTTCCCTGGTTTTGGTGGGTACTGCCTTACTCACAGAGGTAGTCGTCTTCAACTGAGATGTAAAATAGCAATGAAAACTGAGTGGGGATTTGTCTTTCCAATCCGTAACATAGCTTCAGCGGACACTGTTTAAAATGTTCACTAAAATCTCATCACACTGGATGCAAAACCTGATAAAGTTAATGAGAAGGACTATATCACACTTCAGTAGCCCACTGTCCAGTTTTAGACCTGCAGGGTGAAGGGTAGGCAAAGGATCTTGCTTCCATGGGATTTGACTCTAGGTAATAGCTGGTTCTTGTGAAATACTGCCGCAAGCGTTACAGCCAGGAAAGCTTTAGTGAGGGCATATCAGTCTCCTCTGAGGTGGCACAGTTGGTCTCCTTTCCCCAGCCCTATTCAGATGAGCGGGAAGCTGTCCCAGGTGTAGTAGGAAATACAGAAGTTTGAGGAAACAAGAGCTAGTGATTCAGAAGCCTACAGAGTGGTACACATCTAGTGTGGTTTGTCTACATATGCACATCCCTTCTTTATTTAACCAGAAAGTAATCAGCATTATACCTACCTGTTCGGTTAGCAATACCCCTATCCAGCCACGAATGTCTTCTCTCTACTGTGTTTATTGTGAGCACCTTAATCAAGGTGAGTGACATTCACTTCCTCACAGTAACAATTCTGAGGGAGCTTCTTGTGCAAGTAAGTGGTACTTAACAGAAATAAGGTAGGAGGCTGTAAGTATGAGTAACCCTGCCACTGGTGACAGGGCAGCTGTGCCGTATGCTGCTGAGCGTTGGGGATCAGGTATAAAATTAACACTCTCTCCTAAACTGATGAATAGTCTCTGAGCACGTGAGACACTTCTCTGCAAATTGTTTCTAAAATAGTGTCCAAAAATTGCCATAATTCTTATGCAATGTGAGGAAATTCTGTAAGAGAAATAGAAGTCTCAAATACCTAAGAAAACGGCATGGCCTAGGAAGCTAAAGAAAATGGCAATTTCTGACTTTTTTCCACTGTATAAAGTATTCATTCATACTTTTTTCCCCCTAAATCTAATAATTTAAAAGCTTATGAAACTATTCCTAAACTTTTATGAAATAAACCCCACAGATTATTTCACCAAGGACCATGAATTAAAGAAAAATAAAAAACACCTATTTCAAAGTACACAACTGAACTAAAACCTTTGGTTTGTAGTGTTTGAATACACACACACACACAAAAAAAAAGCATATATAGGGTAATCCAAGGCTACACAAACACTTTTCAAGCATACCATACGGAGAAACTGATTTTGTATTGTAACAAATGGGATCAGAGTGTATAACCTTCACATAGTATGGAGTAGTTCACCTCTAAAAACTGACTGCTGATGAAAATAAATGCAAAAACACCTCCCGTATGAAGAGAGGCTGAGAAAGTTGGGGCTGTTCAGCCTGGAGAAGAGAAGGCTGCGTGGAGACCTCAGAGCAGCCTTCCAGTATCTGAAGGGGGCCTACAAGGATGCTGGGGATGGACTCTTCATCAGGGACTGTAGTGACAGGACAAGGGGTAACGGGTTCAAACTGAAACAGGGGAAGTTTAGATTGGATATAAGGAAGAAATTCTTTACTGAGAGGGTGGTGAGGCACTGGAATGGGTTGCCCAGGGAGGTTGTGAATGCTCCATCCTTGGCGATGTTCAAGGCCAGGTTGGATGAGGCCTTGGGTGGCATGGTTTAGTGTGGGGTGTCCCTGCCCATGGCAGGGAGGTTGGAACTGGATGATCTTAAGGTCCTCTCCAACCCTAACTATTCTATGATTCTATGAAAAATAGGACCTGGACTGTCCGATTGACTTATATTCTCACTGTGACAGGTTTTCCTTTTTCTTACATGATAGCATCCTGTCTCTGCATCGTTAGGAATATCAGAATGCACTTTCTGCAGCTGAAAGCCTTACCTTACCTGAAGAAAGACTGCAGCTTTATACTAATTGGAGCTTCATCACAGAACTAGTGTGGGGTGTTTTGTGGGGTCTTTTGTGGGGTTTTTTCTTCCTCAAAAGCTTGATGTAATCCAGCACAAATCATTCCAGAGGAAATATGACTATTTAAGCAACATTTTTAGGATTCGTGTTAAGCACACAGGACAGGAAAGGAGTAAGATATTCCAATCCATTTATGGTCAAGCTGAAGTTTTCGCATTTGGAGCTCATTTGAAAGAACCATGTTAATGATTCAGGATTTGACCTGTTGTATTTTCCTCATTTTCAAATCTGGCAACTAAAAAATATTTATATAGTCAAATCTCTCATGAAAGTTTTTTGAAGCTTTGAATTGCGTTGTATAAACACATGCCAACAGAGATCAACCTAGATATTTTCTTCTTTCATCTTTACAGCTACCATATAAGCTGGTTCACTCCTCATTTATGAATCCTAGGATAAAACTTGCAGAAATGGAAAAAGCAAGTTAGCAAGATAGATTTTAGAACACATAAAGTATCCAGCAAGAGACAGATGCTCCTTTCCATCATTCTTTTCCTCTTACAAGGGATTGTTAAGAGTAATTTCTTTCAGTTTCCCCTGCCATCCAGCTCTGTGTGGCTGACTCGCTCAAGTCTTTGTTAAAACTGAGTAGCTCATCAAGAGAGTTATTTCTGTTCTTCTTTCCTCGATGTGTAAGAGGAAGAAGATATTCAAAATGTGACAAAGTGAAAATAAGCTGCAGAATGTTTTGCATTCCTACATATGATTAGACTCAAATGTCTGCTGTAGCTCAATGAAGACAAGCACTATTTGAAACATTTTTCTAACTCCTTAGTTATTTCTTTATGCCCACTCATCAAAAATAAGCACAGCTTACAGCAAATATGCTACAAGAAAAAGCCACCAGAAACCTAAAAAACTGAGGGGGAACCTGGAGTATTAAGAACTGATCCCAGACAGTTTACACTTTCAAATACAGTCACCTAGACACATGCAATGCTACATTGCCTTTACTTCTTCCTGCTCAGCTTCTACTTTGACTTCACAGAGTAGGTCACAAACTCTGTAGGTCTGGGCTATTAAATGTGCTGAAAAAACCACTACATTCTACAATAAAGTACTGTTGAATTAAAACTAACTTTATTATGAAGTACTTTGATCCACTCAGCCAAGCAACATTTCCATGTCCTCCTTTCAAAGCAGATACCTTGCTTAAAAGAGCACCCAAAGCCTAGAGCTACTGATTGATACGAGAAATACTGCAAGTACAGAGGTATTTTCATGTAAATGTAGTAAAAGACTTCCTGGTGCTGTATAATTGCCCTTCTTCTAAGTTTGTTATGTTTCAGTTTTCAAAGTGATTTCATATATTTTTCTTCTATACAAATGGCATTATCTGCAAGACATAAATGCTGATGGGCATGCTTAAAAATGCTTACTTGCTCTACAGATTTCACCATATTCAGAAACGCATCCTGTCTAACAGCCAGTTTCAGAAGTAGTAGAATCACTCAAAACTAGAAATAGGTGCAAAACCATTCACTGTTCAAATATTGCTGTACAAAGAGGCCTGTTTAGTGTGCCTGAAAGAATCACAGAGGATCTAACTACCTCTAGCTATTATTCATCTTCCCATGTGGTAGGGCCACTCCAACCCAGGCTTCCAACGTTAAAAATGTTGAAGTATTAAGCTAGAATCATTACCATTGTCCTGTACCAGGAAACTCAGTGTCTGTTATTTGAAAAATATACCTAAAGATGCTTTACATACATTCACTCCAAAAATCTTTATGCATCTGAAGATCAGGATCTGCACTGCCCAAGAACGAAGGTCACATAATGTGTTTCCTTAATAGAAAAAAAACCAAACCAAACCAAACCTGAAGTAATCACTATGTTTGCAAATAAGGTTCCTCACTTTTTGTTCTAGAAAGCAGTTCCTTATTTAGCCACGCAGGTCTCCTGGCCCTCTTCCTTGACTTCCTACGTGTCAGGATGCTCTGATCTTGAGCTCAGAATAAGCAATCCTTGAATGCCAACCAACTATCCTGGGCCCCTTTACCTTCAAGCAGCCTTGCCCATGGGATTTCCCCTAGCAATTGCTTGAAAAGGCCAAAGTTTGCCCTGCTAAAGTCCAGGGTTGCAATTCTACTTGCTATTGTACTGGTCCTACCACACAAGATCCTGAATTCCACCATCTCGTGGTCGCTGCAACCAAGGCAGCCCTCAACCTTTAATGCTTCAACCAGACCCTCCTTGTTAGTGAGGATGAGATCCAGCAGCGCTCCTCTCCTGGTTGGCTCATCCACCATTCGCATGAGGAAGTTATCATCCATACACTGGAGGAACCTCCTGGACTGTGGCTGGGTTGCTGAGTAGTCCTTCCAGCAAACATCAGGGAAGTTAAAATCCCCCACGACAACCACGGCCTGTGCCTGTGAGGCCGCTTTCAGCTGCCTGTAGAAGGCCTCGTCGACTTCCTCACCCTGATCTGGTGGCCTGTAACAGACACCCACAACAGTATCACCCCTGCCAGCCTGCCCCTTAATTCTCACCCACAGACTCTCAACTCGCTCATCCCCTGTCCCTGGACAGAACTCAGTACATTGCAGCTGCTCTCGCACATAAAGAGCAACCCCACCACCCCGCCTGGCTGGCCTGTCTTTCCTGAAAAGGACATAGCCCTCCATGAGTATATTCCAGTCATGTGAGCTGTCCCACCACATCTCTGTAATTGCCACCAGATCATAATCTCCTGACTTAACACAGGTCTCCAACTCCTCCTGCTTATTTCCCATGCTGCGCGCATTTGTGTACAGGCAGAACAGGAAACAGGAACCTGCTGGATCTACTCAGCCCAGAGGATGAGGCAGCAACATTTGGACCATTCACTAGCAAATGGTTTCACCACATTGACTTTATTTTTCCCCCTCCTGTTGGGCCCCTGGTAACTCAGATATCCACTAAGACCAAGGTTTACCTTATAAATGCAATAGGTATTTTCATCAGCTTCGCTTTTCTGAGCTCCTATTTTTCTTTCCTACAGTATTATTTTGAGTGTACTTATAAAATAAAACACAATCAAGAAAAAGCATGCCATATTATAGAAGGGTTTTAGTAATCAGTTTCTCATTATAAAAATGCTCTTCTATTACAGTGTTTAGCCCTGTGACGCATGACATATTTACGATGGACACTGTCCAGCACACAGTCCTTTCCTGGCTCAATCACAGTATACTTTGTATTCCTGCATCTGAAGAGTTGACAACACATTTGCTGAAAGAAGAATATGAATTATAAATTATTTCCAACCTAAGCAACAGCAACAAACACAGTATGGCCTAGATTCTTCTTTCTCACTGCTCTCAAGTAATTCCTTGAGAGCTTACTCCTAAGCATGTAATAGAGATATCAGGCTGCATAGGTTCAAAATAAATATTTTTAAAATGCATGAAAACCTATTTTTACATCACAAAAGCTAAGCTGTCAGGCAGCTGAGTTCATTTTCAGCACCCATCACCTGTTATATACTTAATTTCATACCTCCCTACTTTGACTCCCTATCTACCTAAGAAAAAACTAATAGAGATACTGTGTTCATAATCAGCATTCAGTTGACATTTCAGCAAGGGCATACAAGGGCATGTAGTGATAGGACAAGGGGTAATGGCTTTAAACTGAAAGAGGGTAGATTTAAATTAGATAATAGGGGCAAGTTCTTCACTGTGAGGGTGCTGAGGCACTGGCACAGGGTGCCCAGAGAAGCTGGGGCTACCCCATCCCTGGCAGTGTTCAAGGCCAGGTTGGACAGGGCTTGGAGCAGCCTAATCCTAGTGGAAGGAGTCCCTGCCCATGTCAGGGGTCTGAAACTGGATGAGCTTTAAGATCCCTTCCAACAGAAATCGTTGTAGGATTCTAAGATTGTGTAGGTTTGGTATTACAAGTAAAGGGGCTGTCAGATAGCAAGAGTGTCTGTTGCAATCCTAACGAATTTGCTCCTCTGGAATACAAAAAAATGGAACTGGACACACACATACAAAAAAAAAATAAAATAGAAGAAATAAGAATCTAAGAGTCACAAAAATTAACATAAGTTTAACATGTTTATTTAATATTAAAGTATGCTCCTTACATGAGAGGATATTTGTTGACTTTTTTTCCCATCCAGCCAGTGATTTTTGTAATGCTGGAGCCTGTGCTACAGAAGTACAAGATCAGACCTCCCACTACAGAAGTTTAATCTGAGTGTTGAAATGCCAGATTTGGGTCTGGATCCTGGGAACGCCTGGGCATTCAGCTTCCCTGTATCTAACAGGAAGGGACAAAAGTTTCTCACATATGGCACATAGAGGCTGCATGAAATGCCTTCTCCATGGATCGCAGTGTCCCTAAGCAATCCTAAGTGTCCATTCCAGCTCTCAACTTAGCTTCTCCAAATAGGAGTCTTGCGATTCATATAGTTCGGTTCACTTGGAAGGGTTGGCAACTAAGGACAGAAATAGTGGAATTTTTCCCCTTTCACAAAATAACCTCATGGCCTAAACATCATTCATAAACCAGGAGAGCTGTAACAGAGTTCTACTCAGTGGAGAAAATATAAATATTTTGAAAGACAGCATGAAGACATAATCATAGAATAGTTAGTGTTGGAAAGGACCTTCAGATCATCTAGTGCCAACCCCCCTACCATGATAAGGAAGAGCTGGAGGTTCCTATCTAAGCTGTTGTAATGAACTAAAAAGGAGCACAAGATTTATATAACAGACAAAAATCACAGTGAGAAACACCACAACTATTAGGAAATACATTCTAAATGTGAGAATAGCAAAGGACTTTGGATGATTCAAAGTTTTGATTAATGATTTTTATTGCAGAGCGTGCTAAACGATCACCCGTCAGACATACACACAAAATTTGTCCAAGCTCAGGTCAGAGGCTTGAGCTTGCCAGCTCCTTCAGCCTGTTTTTCCCTACAGTACTTTGATTTATAGTACCATAAAGATAATGACAAGCTCATGATTCTGTGAAGGAATGTGCTGGCTTTTGGCTGCACTTCTCAACACTGAATGTACATCTCATTCACAATCCCTTAATTCAAAACACATAAGCAACTTTTGAGAAAAGGACCTATGAAACTGCATCATGTAGATCATGCTATAGAATATCTTAAACATTCATGAGAAACTCTGTGTATGTCCCATGAGAACTTCTTAGACCAAATGTACTAAACCCAGGTGGCTCCAGAATCCATCAGTCTCAGAAATCAGGAAATGTGAATAGCAATTTTGAACCTCTATCTTGTCATGGTATTTTAAGGTCCATAATAACCATAAATGCCGTCTATTATACTTAAGAGCAGGCATTTCCACATCAAAAAACCCCAAAGAATCCATTACCTTGATCTGTAGTACAAAGCTATAACAGTGGGAATACTTTCCTCCTACAAGTGCAAGCAATCTAATTCAGTCTCTCTTTCTAATCAGTCTTTACAGAGTTATATATAACAAAGGCAACCAAATTATTTTAACCAGAATTAAATGATTCACCACAACTTGGGGTTTTTTCCATCTAGTAATACAATTCAGAATTGTTGCTGCATTTATGAACACATTTCAGCCTGCCATTAGAATTAGACACATTTCTCTGAAGTTGCTGAGTCTATTCCTCAGCATATATAACTAACAGTAGAAATAGAATATCATCACTCACATTCACTACCAACAAACTGAAAAATATTTAATCAATTGATCCTGACTCTATCTCAATTTCTTGCTACAGAACTGAGGCATTCAAGATCAAAAACACTGTACAGAACATGTAGGCACTTACAGCACTGAAGAAGTGAGCCTGCATTCATACAGTGTATTTGAATGAAAATACAATATTTTCTGTGACAAAAAAGAAACATGTTTATCACCAAGTGGACTGCTACACTAGAAAATATTATAACTGTGTATTGAGTCATTGTACAATTATTCAGGACTAGTGATATCCTGCCACGTACATGCTCAAGGCAGGTTCCAAATGCAGTTACTTCAAATTAGCATGCGCTTATGTTTCCTCAATAATGGATTAAAAGATCATAATAGAGAAACATAGGGAAGTTTTAATGCTGTTCCTTTAGTCCAACAGAGCTGCACCCAGTGACCTTCAGTTAGTGGCTTGGATTAAAGATGGTAGAAGCAAAATATTCAAAGTGTATAGTATTATTTTAAAAGCTTTGCAATGCCAAATTTAATTATACTTGAAACGGTCACATATAGAAAAGACAATACTTTAAAATGAAATATCTAAGGATAATAAAAATACAAGGAGGCAGAGAAAACATGGGTTTGTGTTCTGGAAAATATAGTGTTCTATTGAAGAATAAAGTTCTACAGGTATATGAGAACATCTGGGAGATGAAAACCCCACAAAGATAGCTCTGACTTAGTCACTCGCTTTGGATGCTGCATTTGCCTAAGGAAAGTATTCAATTGTTTTCTTAAACAGTATTTTCCCAGTGTACCAGATATGAAAACCCATCCACTTTAATTTCTTCAGTCTTGTGTCTTCCTTTTCCATTGATTTTAAAATCTTTCCTGAATTTCTACATTTTCAATTTGTTTACTGATAAGTTTTACCAAAACAGCTTTTTTTATCTGCATGGATAGCCTGAGATTAAGTTTTTGTCAGATATTGTTTGAATCCACAACTAATTTGCCACTGAATTTTAATGTAGAAATAATATTGTGCCCACCACTTGCAGCTATAGACCCAAGACCCCCTGTATTTACACACGCTTTAATCATAAGTACTCTGGTTGCCTTGGGTTGATTAGAGGAATAGAAATCTGAGTACCAGAAGGAAGGATAAAATTAGAGTTAATGATCCAATTTGTGCTTCCACTTACACCTCTATAAATCAAAAGTAATTCCACTGACTCAAATGGAATAACTACGAACAAGATCTGCTAAATGCGTCTGAGACAGACAAAGTAACAGAGTTACTTATAACCTTCTCCAGAGACACCTACTGATCCTAGGTATCTCACTGGATTTGTTCACACAAGTATCAATCGACCTTACTTCTTCACATATTTGCCCAGGTTTTTAAAAGTAATAAAGAAACCCAAGCACAAAGAGCTCTTTTCTGTCTATTTGGAGCAGGCAACTTGTGAAATTTAACGGACCTGATGAATTATCAAGTAAGCAGTTTAAGGAATATAAAAACATTTAAGATACTAAACTTCCTTGCTCGGATCTCTCCAAGGTCTAAGACAGAGACAGTAAACAAAATCAAATTATTATGAAATATTATCTTTAAAGTAAAATTATGATACAAAAGGTGCCAGACCAGTTTGGCAACATTAGACAGAGGACTCCAGATGACCAACACATTCTACTGATAGGCAAGTTACAATGCAAAGGTATTCAGCATGTTACCTTTTCCTAAATAATCTTTCCAGGCCAGATACTCAGCTTCCTCCCTTTACTGACTTTGTTAGTTAAACAGCAGTTCTACCGACATGAGAGAGGCATCTCCATGTTGCCCCTGGTAAGGATCTACTCCGATGGGTTTGTGTTATTTAGAAAACTGGGTATACACGCTGGACATTTAAATCAAGTTCCCCGTTGGTGCTAATATAGCCTAAAAAGAAAACTTTCTTGACATTTTTGGACTCTGTAAGTAGAAAAAGCACTAAACAACTTTGAACCTCTTTAGATTAAAAAAGCAAGTGAAAACCAAATACATTCATCTTTGAAACAAAAATTACTACAGATTACAATGAATTTCATACTTGTCAGTTGTGAATTGTGGGAGCAAAACCAACCAAAACCAGGATGCCTCTCAATATAATCTTTAGTTCAGCTTCCATAAATCTGTTTCTCTCATCACAATTAGAGTCTAAAACATTACTCTTTAACAAAACAAATAACTAAATGGCTCCTACCTGGTGTAGCTGGTAAGAATCCAGACTGCAATATTGCTGTTCCCTAAAGAAAACAGAAAATTTTAGAATGAAAAATATTCCCAAGAAATGGAAAAAAACTTCAAGAAATACAGGAAGAATGGCAGAGAAATCACTTCACCATCACTAAAGCTTAACAAGTTGGTCTAAAATCCAGAGCATACAAAAAGCTGCTCAGATCTGAAGGTGTTCAAGACATGGACAAGCTACCAAACCTTCATGTACCTTAACAAAGGCTAATTAACTTGGCTTTGGATGCATTGCAAAAACTGTAGCAGGCACAGTGAGGCTTAGCATTATTAGATCAGTTCTGAATTAAACAGAAAAAGTAAGAAAATTCGATATTCAGAGGGATTTGATATCAAGTTGGAGTAACAGGATTAACAGATGTATATTAAGGCCATGTCTATATTTGCCTAAAATGGTAGGTGCTGTAGGCAGACTGAATCCTGGTGTACTTCCGACTCAGCTCCATAAAACCAACATAAAGGTTAAATTGACTTCAGGCTGCCTACAGATCCCACCTGTGACATGAGAGTCTTTTTCTAGAAAAGCTTTTTGCTATCTCAGATGTTTCACATTGTTTGTACCATGGTTATACAACGGCAGCTGGGGTACATCAAAGCGGTCACTCACAGGGTACCAGTGTCCATTCATACTTAAGAGTAAGTTCCAAAACATTCTTGCAGGCCAGGATTCTCCCCAGCTATACTATCTATGTCATTCAAAGCTGATCTGGAGAATACTCTGGCACTTCCGTCTCCAGATGGTATCAAGGCTGCTCTTGCACTGCAACATTAAGGTGGGCTGTGAGGTCAGTGTGGTCTGCCAAAGGTATCTACCACTCTGCCAAAGAAATCTCTTTTATTTCTTCAATCTGAGTGAGAAGAGTTTGTCATCATGATTCATCCTCTGACAAATAAATGTGTCTTCTGGGCTTTGAAGTGGAAAATATTATATACCTGTTGGAGCAGAGCAATAACACTGCTCAATTCCAGAGCAACCAAAGTACATTTCCTACTGACACCTGACAGTAACTTTCTTCACCTAAATACACAGACTTGTGACCTGTGATAATTCTCAGTTTCCTTTGCTTTCTTACAAAGTGGTGTCTTTTCAGATACACATAAAACTTTACATATGCATTACACACGTCTTCCCCCATACAGGCACTGCATGACTTCCCAAAATTTCTCAATAGCAAACAAAATAGATCACTTATTTATTATGCATGCAGAATTTCAAGCTATACTAATTCCTGCACATTTTCTTAAGATGAATGTTTTAAGATGTAAAGCTCCTTATATGTGACTATCACAAAAAACTGTCAGGTAGCAACTAGATTCAACTTCAGGTAAAGTGGAAACGCTTTCTTTGGTTTTGATGGGCCTTGCAATATACCAGAATAAAATACTAGAAAAGATTACACTGATTCTGTTTCAGCCAATAGGATATTCATTGAAAAAGCTTACTTAGATCAGCTGAGGAGGGATAAGGTTGTTTCTTTTTGTAAATACAGTTTTGAAATCCACAACACAGAACATCTTTCAGCAACAGAATAACACACAATAGACAAGAAGTTTCCGCCTGATCCCATTGTAAACATGGAATCTATAGATTCAGTATTTACTTGAGCTTTTATGTTAGCTGTGACCTTAAAATATGAGACATTGAATCTGAGCAACTGTTTAAAGTCAAAGTTAAGAGAGGGGAAGGAAATCAGAATCATGGCCAAGATTTCATTTCTAAAAGAGAAAAAACATCCCACAGCATTTCGAAAATGAGGATTTTATTAATTTAACTATAGTGGATGATATTTGTTTCTATGGTTACTGTGTGCCACCACAAAAGTCACTGCTTTTATTGGGGAATATGCAGAAGTATCTGCCCAGACAGAGGACTTTTTTAGAGTCCACTACAAGCACAATTTTGCATATTTAGCTAAAAATATTTTTCCCTTACAATAGAATTATGACACTTTTTTGTTTTTTATAACAGACTTGAAAAATGCTTTTTTTTTTTTTTCCTGTCACCAGTAACATACCAGGAGTTTACTAATAGAACATACTAAAAAATTATTTCCCTGACTTTGGTTATGTCTTTGGATGTAAAGCAGATTATGAAGGTGACAGCTGCTAGCTTACTTAATGGAGTAGGAAGGGGCAGACTGCAGCGTTGAAATGCATGAAGAATCAAATCTTGCTAATAAGAAAGGATCTTACAGCTTTCCAGCATTTTTCTTTTTTTGCCTTTATACACAAAGCTTTTCTTTGGGGGAGTAACTCGTGGAGTTTGGGGGGAATTGTTTCTTACTTAGTTCAGAAAGTCAGTCAAAAATTGTTTTGCAAAGGGAAAATATTATCTTTATATTCCTCACCTTTGCCCCTAGATTCATTAGTCTGCACAGCCCTGCATGAAACTAGATAGCAAGTTGGAAAAATATTTTTAACTTTCTTTCTATAAATGCATTAACACATCAAAATATCCCAAATTATGGCAAAGACTTGGATAGAAATATAGGATAGAAAGCTGAAAACCTGAGAGGAGATTGAAAGTTTTCTGAAGAAAGAATAGCATTTTGGTTCTTTATTTATACATAATATCCCAGAGACAAGTCCTCTTTCATCATCACAGATGTTATGAACAACAACAGCACAAAGAAACAAAGAATAAACTGAATATTTTTATGATTAGTTTTCTTCTCACCATATAGCAAAGTTGCTATTTGCAAAATAGTTCCTACTTGCTAAACAGATCAGCTCCCCCTCTAAATTCAAGTTAACTATTCGATTTACTTGCAAATTGAGTTTTGCTGGTTTGCCCTTCCCTCAGTGTTGCACAAGTACAGCAGTTCTGCAAGAATGAGGATTAAAAAGTCAGCAATGCCAAACTGCTAGAAACATTTCGGTTGCAGAGATATTTTTTTAGTGATGTGCTACTTAATGCAAGTTAAATTGAATCAGTGGGACATTCTGTCCTGTGCATGAGAATTCAAGCCATCACTTGACTTTTTTTCTGCACGTAGTATATGACTTGGAAATAACTGGAAATTAAAGAGTGATGATTTTGTTAATGTAGGTACAGTTTGTTCAAAAATGGAGTCTTATTTCGTGCCTGGAACACGTCACTCCTACAAAATAAATTCTAACAAGTTTTTCATAAAAATGTGCAAAATAGATAAGATGAGAAAATTTATAAAGGTTAGAGATAACATAAAATAAATATACTTTAAAAATCATTATTGGAAGATTAGCTTATACTTGACAGAGATGCAAGAAGGCAAACAAGTTAGATATGTGAAATTACATCAGATGTGGGACTGATAAAATATCATTGAAATTATGGGGAATGGTGAAAGAAAACAGGTAACAAAAGAATCAGATGTGATTAAAAATCTGAGTCTCAGATAATAACAAAAATAAACTCAGTCTTTTATTATAACGTGGCTTTTCCAGCCTACAAAATTGTTGTCTTCATTTCCATTTCAATATATCATATTCGATTATTCCTGCAGGCCTCCTGCTGCAATCCTCTAAGGCAGAGACTTCACCAACTTACAGTAGCTACCACTAAGGCAACTCAGTAGAGAGAATGGTATCTTTTTTAATTCTACAAAACTCAGAAAAACATGCTTTTTTCTATAGGAGAAACTTCTAAAATTATTATAGCATCATGTACAAATGCAAATGCACTGTTTTCAAATTCTAAGTATAATACATATCTCAACCTACCATATGATTACACCAAAGAAGAAAAGGGGTAAGTGACCTCACTCAAATAATATGCTTTTGTTATGCCTGCTATGATATTCTGACAATAACTAACAGAGTATCTAAATCCTGCATATCTCATAATACTACTATTGTTAACATCTATTAAGTTAAATATCTTTTAATGTAGATTCTTTTATCTGTGATGCAAGAGCCAAGTGCTGAAGTATGTGATGCATGGCTGTTAGTTCAAACAACCTCATCACTACAACACCCACAGTAAAAGGATACGTACCTCTTGTGTATCACACATCATGAACTACATGTCCAGGGCTATTTTAACTCTGGTAATGATCAGGCTGCTGCCAGATGACATTCATTATGTTCTGCTTCCAAATATCTTAGGTATGGTCCAATGATAGATGTTAGGAGAACCCACTAGTTTGATATGCTGGATGATTATTCATAGTTTAGCTCTGTTGCCCTAAACAGATAAACAGAACCTAAGCCTTGGCATTTATTTCTGTGTGTGCAAACAACCATCACAGTACATAATCCTTTTCACAATCAAAATGGGATTTTCTATTTCTCTGTGTATATTTAGTATATCTTTTTCTTTCTGTCCAGTTTTTTTCTTTTAAAGTTTTATTTTATTTCAAAGTTACACTCATGTTATATTTCATGAAATACAGGATTTACCAGATCAGTTCTCTTTTTAGAACATTACCAGACACAAATGCTGTCCCATATAAAGGGATATTAAAAGCAGTATGCCTACCTTTCTCTATATACTCAAACCACTTTCCAAAGACTGCAAATGCAATCCTGTTCCACAGCTGCTAACAGGAGTTTAGGTCTTTGGACACAAGATTAGTCCCAAAGTCCCAGTATAAGCTCCGCAGCAAGGATCAAAGATACTGTACAGCACAATTTCCTATGTTTGCCAGATTCATAATGGGAAGAGGACTTTAAAACTGCTTTGTAAGCTTACTTCCATGGAGTAAGTAGGAGCCAGAAGCTTGTGAGTCAGATGGAAGAAAAGAAAGAAAATATTATCTTAAGTCTAATCCCTTCCATTACTGGCTCTAAGGGTATGAACTAGTAGATAATCATTCCAGATAAAGCATGTATTTTCAAAGAACAAAACCACTTTTGTTTCATATTTTTCCTCCTAAAAAGGAGGAAACCACACTTCCAAGAAAGAGTGGATCAGCTCCTGTAGATTGTAATGCTGAGCTGGGCTCCACCATCTCTGGCAAGAGGAATGAGATGCCATTTGCCTGATAACTGTCAACATTTCAGACACACCTCATCAGTCACAGCTGATGTAATTCTCTTTGTGTATCTTTAGAAATAAAGCTTTTCTTTCAGCTCATCTGAGTTTGGCAGCTTTTTATAGCTCCATTTTTCTGAACCTAGTAAGAACTGGAGTTCTCACTGCAGGAAAGACACGGACCTGCTGGAACAGGGCCAGAGGAGGGCCACAGAAGCGATCAGAGGGACGCAACACTTCTGAGCACAGGCTAAGAGAGCTGGGCTTGTTCAGCCTGGAGAAGAGAAGACTCCAGGGAGATCTTATTGCAGCCTTTCAGCACTTTAAAGGGGCCTATGAGAAAGATGGGGACAGACTTTTTTAGGAGAGCTTGTAGCAACAGTACAAGGGGTAATGATTTAAACTAAAAGAGGGGAGATTCAGACTCAATATAAGAGATTTACTTTTTTTTAACAATGAGGGTGGTGAGACACCGGCACAGGTTGCCCAGAGAGGTGGTAGGTGCTCCATCCCCGGCAGTGTTCAAGGCTATGTTGGACAGAGCCTTGAGCAATCTGATCTAGTTGAAGATATCCCTGCTCATGACAGAAGGGTTGGGCTAGATGACATTTAAAAGTCCCTTTCAACCCAAACATTTCTATCATTCTATGATTTTTAGACGCCATTTGCTTTAGCCTAAGCTCACGTATAAGATTTTGCCCGGATCTGCGTCCTCCGATTGGAACAAGAAAGGCCTAATATAAATAAGAGGCTTTTCTTGTTATGAAAGAGGAATTCATACTCAAAAATAGAAGCAACTATTTGCACAATGGGATTTTTATTCAGCACGTATAAAAATGAACTCATAAACAGGATGGATTGCAACGTTGGTCAGCTACTTAATTTGCATAGAGAATATGATCTAGATTTTTGCTCTCTCTTCCTTTACTTTAAAGCTATTGTTCAGTATCAGGGCCATGCAAAACATCCAGTTTTTCAAGAGAAAACCATCAAAATTATGACTCAAAATCCAGAGGATTGTCCCTGAAAAGCAGAAACTGTGAAGCAGACTTCAAAAACGAGCAAACACTTTCATGCCTGCCACATATAGATGCTGGCCCTTCCTGACAATTCCCTAGAATGCTTCGTGTAGTTTGTACACACAGGGAGGCAGCAGATTATTACATTATATGGTTTATGAAAATAGTATCTTGAACTGCTAGCGGCTTCACAAACGAGCAAACGACTCAATGAGCAAAGGATTCAATGAGAAATCCTGACTGAAGGTTTTGAAATCAGCATCACAAAAATTGAAGCATCAACTGCTTTTTGAAAATGGAAAAATCTTGAACATGTCTGAAGTTCTGCAAAGCTCAGGTATCTCAGCAAAAACAGTCCCTAATGAAACTGATAGGCAAGGTGCTTTCCTCACGAGGATTAAAGATTATGAGTTATTCTTCGAGCAAATAATCAGAAAAGTTTAAAGCTGGAATTCTCAAGCTGCCACAGGGAAATTAAGAAGTTCCCAGGAAAGACTGATAAATACAGGCACGCAGAGCAACCTCTAGAGGTCATCTGCTTTGACAGGCTGCTTCACAACACATAGCAGTCGATCAGGTTCAGAACGAAAGATATGAAATTATTAAACTCTACAACCTTTCATAACAACTCCAAATGAAACAAACCCCTGTCCGTGGCAAGCCTCAGGTGCAGGGCTCCAGTTTCAGCCACAAACTTCTGATTACTCAGCTTCATGTGTCGCAAGCCAACTGTTGGCTTACAGAAAGATTGCTGAAGTCAGTTCAGAAACATCTCAGTTTGCTCAGCCAAGCCCCAACATTAGCTATTTTCTGAAGCATGAAGCTGGCAATTTCAGCGGCACTGGCAAGCCATGCTCAGTGTCACATTAAAATACACCTTCTAAGACCTGTGGGGTAATCACAGCTCATCTACAAGTTACAGGTGTTGTTTAAACAACAAGAGATGAGAAAGAACCAAAGAATTGTTTAGTTCTAGATTTGTGTACCCATCTTGTCTCTCTCCTGCTTTTACAGATGGACTCTTCAGTTGTGATTCTGATATGCGTCTTTTGAGAGGAACCTTCTGCTCCTTGCTATGGGCTTCCCAGTTGCCCACAGTCATGAGCCATTTGGCACCCACTCCAGAGTATGACCATTAGCTCCAAAAATGACATGCCTTGCCTTCAGATACTCTGAAACTGTCTGCTCGAGGGAGAGAAAGAAAAGCTGGGCTGAGTCCTCTGTCACAGGTAACACAAAAGCCAGTATGTGGACCCAGCTGCCCCGACTCCAGCCTGAGATAAAAGCAATCTCCAGCTGCCAGCCCTGAAATTCAGATGGTAGGAGCCTTGGTTGCAATGCTACAGGCTCAGATTTCAAGCTCTGCTACTGATAATATATGGGCATGGGGAAGCTGACACAGCAACAGGGCACATGATTTGCTCTTGTCTTTTGCTTTTCAAAAGCAGACATAGAATTACTGCATACCAGAGTCACACTGGGATTATGTTGAACAACTGGGCTGTAATGCAATTACATGGTCACATATCTCTTTTTTCCACAGGACATCTGCCTCATTCACTGCAGGAGAGGGACATATGTGTGGGTAAAATCAAGATGGCACGAGCAACTGTAAATCTGTCAATTCCTTAACAGCAAGGGGCTTAACTTTTCAACCTAAATAATATCCTTTTAACATCACATACGTATCTCCTTATGCACAAAAGTATTTAGATAGAATTCTAGAGGAAGCAGATATGCAATACGCCCCAATGCATATAAAATATCTGGTGTAAACACACCAGTGATGTTTGCATCTGTTTCCAGGCACTACTACGAGTCAAGCTTGCATACTTGTTAGACGAAAAACAAAGTCAAGACCATGTCCAGCTGGCCCAGAGCAACAACACTCACTGCAAGCAGATAGCAAACTCTGAATGCAGACACACCACCAAACCACCACGAATTGTCCTAACACCAATATCAGCTAGAGAGCTTGTGGTTACAAGGAAATGCCATAAACCATAACAACTTAAGCATAAATACAATAAAGACACACTGTCACCTCCATCAAACCCAGATTTGGAGGTTGTCTTACTTTTTTGTGTGAATTTAATGAATTTCATACTGTTTGTGTTTCTCATGATTCTTCAAAAAAATTGGTCTGATGGTTCCAGGTCAAACAAAATTACTAAATGCTTCTGTGAATTTGAGAGTCTGTCCTACTTAATCACAGGTAAAAATCAGAAGCGCTGGTTTCTATACAGGTAGCACTTCATCATTTCAAGGAGTTTTCGTAAGGATAGATGCAGTGACAAGCTGCAGAGAGAGATAATGCAGTAGCAAACCCTCTAAGTAGATCTGTATAAGCAACTCAAATGAAAAATGGGATACTAATGATAATATCATCTAAGCTTCCTGACAGACCTCACAGCACAGACACTGTAGCATGATCAGAACACATTTCACTCCCAGTTCATAATACAGGAGGGCTTTCATAGCAGAAGCTAGGACTAGGCTGAGGAATTCAGCCAGCCAGAAGAAATGGATATGCCAGACATAGCAACTTGCATCTGAGACCAATTTTAATTCAATTTATTAGATAAACATGGCCAGAATCATGCAAGAGTTAGAAGGCAGGAACTAAAAACAATTCTTCACGGAAAATAAAAACACCATATGCAAATGTCATAGGGTATATTCATCAAACTTGACAACTGGGGCACAGCATCTCCTGATTTCGGAACACAGAACGCTGAACAAATACAACTATGAATTGATGTTAGATACATAATAAAATAGACTAAGATCAGCCTTCACTGCCTCATCTTTCACCAGATCACAATCCAGTCATCTCATAACAATCATTCTGCCATTCAGGACATGGAAGACTCTTTACACAACTACCATTATACTAAACCATCAAAAACACTCTGCTCAGAAATGATAACTTCTTTTTCTCCATTGTGAGTTCTGAGATCCAAGGCAGATAACCCTGATACAATCTAAAGTTCAGCATATCATATATTCTTAGGGCCAAAATAAAGATGGCTAATTCTTCCAAGTAATAAGAATCAGGTACATTGTTCCCTCTTACTCCTCAGCTGAGCTGTCATAATTTACAGTAGTGGAAGATATATTCTGAAATTTTATTAAAAGGAACAATTTTTAATTTAAGCATGACACCTATCAAATTTTCTGATTCAAGATTGTATTGTCAACTTTTTCGAGATGTTTTCATAGCAACATTACATTCCCTCTCCTTTTAGTTAAACCCCTTCTCCTAAGGTATATATAGAAACTCCTGCTGTGATGCTTAAGCAAAAGAGTTCAAACACACATTTGTCCTGACTGTTGAAGGTTCAGCAGTGCACCCGCAGCATTGTTTAACCATCCTAGGATTCTGTGATTCACGTTTTCACAGGTGCACATGAGTGCTGTTTTTCAGAATGCAGCTGACTAATAGTATGTACAGTAGCTTTAGCCATGCAAAAAGATGGATGCGTTTCTCTTTACTAGATAGATGTTTATGAATAAAAATCAACATTAACTATAATAGGTTGCATATTTGTATTCTTACAGAAAAAATAGTAAAGCTGCAGGCATCTGTGCCAACAGCTGTATTTTAACATGAAGACTATTTTTAACTGAATTCAGTTCTGATAACTGGAACAAAAACATCTCTCCTATTTAAGCCAAAAAATCTTTTCCTTTCTTTCTTCTTTTTTTAATGGAGACTGGCACTTCTAACACCCTATTGAGCAATGGAAAAAAAAGCAATGTACACAAAGAGGCTTCAATTCCATGTATTCTGGTTTATATTTCATATATTCCAATTTCCAACAGAGGGTAGCATTACACTTCTACAAGAACATTTGATGTTTAAAATACACTCAGTTTCCCCACATTTGCTAGTCTGAGCTTCTTTGTACAATACATATGCTAATTTCCACTCATTCTGCACCAAGCAAAAACCACTCAAGGAAGAGATTCCAGCAAAACTACCACACCACTGAATATAAGGCTCAGAAGGGGCCCAAACAGGTATGAGCATCCCAGACTTGATTCTACTGTAGGGATAACAAGCACTGTGGTGTTTTCATCTCATTCTTCTTGCTCAGCATATAGAGGAAACAGGAGCGGCAAGGTACACGTAGACTGAATGAAACACCTCACATGATCCATTTCTTTTCTATTTTAAAGTTCACAAGACTAACTGTGCCATCACTGAGCATCTCAGTACTGCAGAAATACCTGTGAAATTAGGAGGGCTTCACACATGGGAAGTGTTTTTCTACATTCTCTTAGAACAGTGCATCCCAGTAGAAACGAGTTCTGCTGCAGCAGGAACATTAGCATATTTCAGGACATGAAGCTTGGAGAGGCTAAATATAAATTAAAAGGACAATCATTAACAGAGACACGTATGTACACATGTTCTCAAAGAGATTAGGATAGCCTTGCTCTCCTGATTAGCAAAGGGGCTATTTATGGCAAATTTACACCAGAAGAGACGTGTAAGACAAAAAGCCCAATAAACTTCAGTTCTTGACACTGAGACATTCCTTCTCTGATGAGGAAAGGGGATGTGCTTCGACCAACGTGCATAAAAGATATTTTACAACTTTTCTATGAAAAATAGTTCTTACCCCACTGTACTGACAAGTATACCAACATCATCACTGCTCTTGTCAAAAAGTTTCTGATTAACAGAAAATTAATTACACCAATTATACAAAAGTGCGTAAGGTATCCCTTTTACTCAAGTTTTCTGCCTGCAACAAGATTTAAAGTCCGAGTCATCTATTCAGGAAGAGAAGGGATTCTTTTCTTCAAATAGCTTAACTACGGCTACAGTGACAAGCAATAAATAGAGAATGGCTCAAATGTGAAAATATTTCAGAAGTTGGTAAAGTGAAATCTCAGCTGTTAGAGACAAATTAAACCTACCTCTACAGATTCTTAGAGATGGAGAAAGTTTATGTTAAGCTGTAATTGCCATTTTGAAACATTCACTTAGGGTCTGCCCTAAGAAAAGTCTTTCCCTTCTTCTACTTCCCCCAAGGAACATTGCTCCACAGTGTGAGCTGAACTTCTGCTTGCACTAAAAATACACTTGGGCCTGTTTTGTAGCCAATGGAGCTATGCCAATTTACATTAGACTAGTTATTTGATTCCTTCCTTCCAGCCCATTCCACATAAAGACATGAAGAAAAGGATCCTTGTTTTAACCTGCGCATCCTGCTCCACACAGAGAGAACTAGAGTGGACTAAATTATGAGCCTATGATGAATAAAAATCAAAGCCTTGCCATATGATCTTCTCATTCATTTTCCATCTTTTTCAACTTCACATTTATGGCTAAGGCTAGTCAACTTTTCCCAGAAAAAAAAATTATTAACGAGATAATCAATGAGCATAAGTAGAAAGAAATGGGTGGAAGGAGAAGGACAAATAAGGGGGAGAAAGCTCAAAATAGCAAAATTAAGACAAGTGTTTTGCTTTATCCCCAGCCCATCACTGAAATTATGGTTTGTCAAAGGTAATGAAACTATAATTAAGCCGCACAGCTTAAAGGATACAGATACTTAACTATGCATGAGGGCTGCTCACAGGCTTCTCCTGTATCAGAAAGCACTGCTATATATTATTAGATATAATTATTTCTGTAGTTTTCCAAAGCTTTCTATACTCGTTATCTCCATAGCACATTTGTTCTGCTTGACTTTATGTCTTAAGGAATGAGATGAAGTGGCAAAGTTCAACTAGAAACATCTTCCTCATGCTAGAGAGGATACAAGTATACAGTTGCTAGCCTCGATATAGCCCACTTAGCACTTCTCTGTCCTTGTAATAAACCAGATCTGGAAAAGGTTTATATTTCCTTAATATTTTCCAAGCTCAAATTTCTTGTACATTCAAAATTGCTTCCAATCAGCATTGAATTAGCAGAGGATTCCACAGAATCCAGACTACTGCAGAGGATGTGGTTAGGGGACAGGGAACACAGCCAGAGTTCATGCCCCGCTGATTCCCAGCTGTTGAAGCAGTCATTTCAGTTGATTGGCAGCTGGCTGCTGCAGTTTATACTGCGAATAGCCCAGTATCCTCATGTGACAAGACTCAGGAGCAGAAAGTCAATTTTAAAGCCCCTTTTCCATCTACCCTTTGGACCTGTGTGGGATTGAGCTGCTCCAGAGAAAGTCTTGAGGACTGCTTTCTTTCATCTACACTGCTTTAGGAAAGAGAACATGGAAATACAGAAAAGATAACACCAAGGAAGAAATACAAGCAGAGCTTGTAGGCAGTGAAGGTGCTTTACTGAAGCCTAGAATCTGTATGTAAGACTCTGGTATTCACTTGCTTCATCCTGGCTGTCGTTTATCACATGGATCATGTTAACAGTTGCTTGCTTTAATCTTAACATTCCCATCCCACCCGAGGAAGCTCAGTCTTTTGCACACACAGAAATTACGAGTTGTTACAGATACACTGATGCATCAAACTTCATCAAAAACAGCTTTTGACCTACAAAAGAAAATTAAAAACTATTGCATCAAAATGATTTGCAAAACTGGATTTGATGCAGCATACCTGTTCATGAGGATTCAGGGAAAGAATACATGAAGAAAAAGTAATACAATTAAGTTTTTCATTCTTCCTCTGCTGTTGTTACAACTTGGCTTGAATTTCAGTCATACCCTCAAGCATGTTCTTGATATCTTTCTCCTTTCTAAATGCTGAAGAATTGCTTAACCCTAAGGCTAATCCCTGTGCTTAGAAAGAACAGATTTTCAACTGCCATGTTGTCAGTTATAGACTTTCTGAATCCACTGAGTGTACAGGGTTTTGCATTAACAGCTTCTTTCCAGTAACTGCAGTTCTTGAAAGGCACCATTCTTTGAGTTCAGCTTCATGCAAGAGAATTCTGTTGAAAGAACGTATTCAGTGCCATTGCTCTGTGATCTCTCATTAAATGGAAAATGGCTTTGAACTGATTGTTAGCTTATAAAAATTAGTGATAAAATTCCAAGCATTCAAGAAAAAAAAAAAAGAAATAGTAGAGCAGCTGCTCCATTCTGGCAGGTTGATTTTCTTCCTTAGTTGTCTTACTAATGTGTTCATTTTCTGTCCACAGTCCATGCAAAAGCCAAACAACATATTGTCTCTCACTGCAGTTTGGAAAACATCATGTTTACTATAATCTTCAGCACTTGGATAGAATTGTCCACATCCAAAATACTGCAGAAACACCATCCCATCAATCCTGACAACAGCCTTAGGAAGTGAGCATTGTACAGACACAGACATTATACAACTGGGTAGACTGAGGTAAGCTGGTCAGAGCCACAATAATCACGCCATAACTCAAAATTGCTAGATCAGTCCAAATTTCAAGCTTCTTACCTCTCTTGCACACCCTGGGATTCCCTCCCTATTTGAAGTGAGACAGTGCCCAAAACACCATCATCAGCACTTTGTAGATTCCCACCAGAAGTGGACAACTAGCTTTATAACACAGCACACAGGTTTGTAAAATGTATCCAACGTTAAGCCAGGCAGGGCAAGAACAGCAAAGTTTAGTACAGATTCTTTCTCTATTTCCTGAGGTCCAGAGCAATCAACCCTACTCCTACTATGGGACAGGGATTGAAATCTGTCTCTCAGATATCAGAGATTCATCTTATGTCTTTTAACTGACATGCAGTCTAATTCTCTTATGAATCAAACATTTCAATTATGCTGATTTCAGTGGCTTTTAAGAGCGCCAGAAAGCCTGCTAAGTCTGCAACAAGTCTTTTGCTGATCTCAGTGGGACATTTTGGTGAGGGGAGGTGAGAAGTAAATTTGGTGGTCCTGTCTACTATGTGGACTTTTAAAGAATTCCCTTTCTTTTATTTCTAGACAAGTCCCTAGCATTTCAGCAGAAACTTCATAACTATGCATAGTAGAGCAATACATAAAATTGCACAGCATCTTTAAAACAGTTCATCCTGAAAACTGTTTGGCAGGCAGTTCTATACCAGAACAGAATATCCACATTTTCTAACTCTACAGCCCATGGGAAGTATTCATTCTGTTCTGAGCATTTAGATATTTTTAAGTGATTCATTCCTCAAATTGGTCTCAATGTATATTTTTTGCTATTCAGTGGATTTGTTGCCACACTTGCAGTTTTCTCGCTAACAAATGCCAAAACCGCATTACCCACATGACAATGTTGTCATATTATTAAACTTCACTAAGCCAATATTTGGAAAAACTATTTGCTCTTTATGAACAAAGTAATACAGCTTGGTATAGGGTTGCACAGTTATATTAGAAACAGCAAGAATTTGCCTACATCACAACCTCTACACAATCAATTCCTTAAGGATCTAATCTTAGTACAAGTCCACATGGGATATTATCAGCCAGACAGTAAGTATTTCCATAGGTATCTTGGAGTAATAAATATATTGGGCATCTTGAATTGCCAAAACTAATTCCACTCATATGTCTTACCATGGGTTGTGGACAAGTTTAAGCATTGTTTGTGTGGTTGTGTTGGAACACATTTCATCCTTCTAATTTGCATACTTCCAGTTTTAAGTGGCTCTGTCAAAAAGAGCTGGTGGGAAAGGCTGCATCCCTACTGAGCACCCATTTTCAATCCTCTCATCTACTCACAGTGAGCTGCTGTCAACCCTCCAGACATCCCATCCACATGATTGCTATCCTACTGACACTCGCCAATTCCTTCCAAGCCGCGCAATTACTCTGATATCAGTGATTGTTAATCAAAACAGAATATTTTCCACATAGCCTTTAGTCCATCATCTTAAAACTATAGTGTTGGTAGACACAACAAACATTTTGCAGAAATGCAAGTCAAGGAATTGAGGATTTTTAAAATAGCTTTGCTTATGATCTTGCAGAAGGAGATCAGCCACAGGGGAATCAAACCTAGGAATCTTAATCCAGGGCTGGTATTGGAGTTATTTACTTCCTGCCGAGTCCTGCTCAATGTAATTCCTGCTTTCCTAATGTCTTTTTGTGGTTTCTTTTACTCCAGGTGAATTTTACTTTCTCCCTTCTAGAAAATGAAAGTAGAATGTGTCTGCTAACATTTTATTGGATTCTGTAGAATTTTTCCAGGACATGGATTTTTATATAGGAAAAAGAACACAAAGGCAGAAAAAAAAAAAAAAAGCCTTCCATTTTCCCATCTTGGCCACATTTCAAGCAATCTGATGAGGCTTTTTACAACAGGATCAAAAATAAAAGCTCCACAAACCCTTCATTCCAAAGGGAGTAATTTTTTCCAGCTTTTATTGTCAGATTTCTCTTCCTTCAAAACATTTCTTTATCTCTCTTCTAAAAAGCTATTGCTTCCAAAGAAGAAGAAGTAGCCATCATTTGCAGTAATAATAAAAGCTATTATCTGGTTTGACTATATTTAGGAGAGGAAGTAGATCTTCTTATTTGTTCATTCTGATGGGTATAGAAGGTCAGTACCACGGTTTATCAATATCTTCACCGACTCTCTGGCAGAAAAGCAATCCAGCAACACTTCTGTTTAGTACAGAAGAATGAATCCTACTGAGCTACGTTGTATACATTCCCTCCTGCAGGAAAGCTGCTCTCTTCTCTTGACATTATTATCACTTCACTTACCAGAGCTTCAGTGGTAGGCACATCTTTTCCCACTACAGATCATAGGCTGTTCCATTTAGTGCCTGATCCCAAGAAGTGCTGAGCGCTTAATTCCTGTTATTCTGAATTCAGATTGGAATCATTTATTCATAGCAGAAATGCTGTGTGGATTCTTCCACAGAGTGTATCATCAGTATTATTTTTTAAGGTAAGAGGAAAGGCAGCCTCCTACAAGGCCAAAAAGCAAGTCAGATCTGCACAGTTCTGGTAGGGTTGGCATGTCTTGTCTTTTACTGTGATATCTCAAATCCAAAGTCATAGCCATTAAAAGTGACCTCCTCCATGCAAAACATTGGAAGAGCCCGGGTCAGTTATATGAGCCCTTACCAGCAACACCAAAGTAAAAGGAAGCTGGGTCTCACTCGCTTGCTTGGGAGTGAAGCCTGTTGCCAAGCATTATAATATTGTACAAAATAAGAGTGGCAAGCTGAGAAGAAAACAAGATCTTTCTTCCCCTGTGAACTTCCAATAAGCAACATCTCAACACAGTGCATGAGCAGACCCAACAGCACCTTAGTAAGAGGATGGGAGCTAATTCTGTGATAGCCTTGGGTTCATGGCCAAAACTACAAAAAGGAAAACAAAACAAATCAAGGTCTAAGCCTGACACTACACCCACCTGATTTATGCCCTTTTCCTCAGCCAGTTTCAACTGGAGAGCATGGTGTTCCAGTTTTTCATTTGCACAGTGCTGTGCACTTTTGTCAGCACAACCAGCTCCAGAAATTACTTCATTTCATTGTCAAGGACAGCAGTGATCATGGATTTTTTCTATTTCAGAAAAATATTGTGGGGAAATTGGTGTTCCTTAAGATGCCTTTGAGGCTGTGAAAAGCCAAAAGAAGAACATTACTTTATCATAAAAAATTTCAGAGTCTTTTACAATAACTGTAACTATAGAAAAATGCCAGGTTGCCAAATCATTTTCCAGTGCTGTCACCTCATTTAGTGGTGATACTGCTATGGAAGACGCACCTCACTGCAGGTTAATGTATCACAGTCAGGACTTAAAGAAAAACAATTGGAATTCAATAAAAGAAGAAAGCACAAATTCAAGTATTCCAATTCATGCCTAAAGCCAGTAATATCCAGAATCAATGATCAAAACATATGAGAGCCTCACAAACTCAGTCATTCAGGTCAGTAATACTGACAACTGACTTTTAGATTCCTCTGAAGCACAAATTGTTCCTGTTACAGTTTTAACACCGTGTGTGTTACCTAACTGCCCAGAGCTCTGAGGTTAGAGCAGAAAAACAAGTAGAAACAATTCTGCAGAAGACAACAAATGCATCCTCTCAACTAAGGATTTAGATAACCTGTAGCTTTTTTGAAGGTGGGAGGAAGCATAAAATGTTACAGCATCACACATCAATACTGTAAAAAAAAAAAAAAAATCTTTGAAAAGAGATTTAAAAGGTGTGCAATTATGATAATCGTGTTCCTATACTTTCAGAGAAAGCAGGGAAATAAACACACTGTGAGATAAACACACAAAGCTTTCAGTCTCCTGAGGAAAGAAGTAATGGCTCAACAGAAAAAAGATAGCTACATTAAAGTTGTATGTAGCAATATATTGTGGTTTCTTTGGGTTCTATTTCAATACTATATTAGAAAAGTATCTGATTAAAAGCTAAAGAAACCCAAACATTCCCAGTTACATGGATGTAACAATGTAGTTTGCAGCCTCTATTTCTTGAATCTTACTACACAAGCTTACACCTTATAGGCTTTCTCCTTTACCACTTTCAAAAGCATCATCTACAATGAAAGGAGACACATCATCTAAAGCCAGAGTTAAGGGTTTTGTACAGGATTTGGAAGACCAAGGCTGTATTCCCAACCAAGTTACAAGCTGTTCGTGACCCTGGTTAAATCAGTCAGGCAAGACCACAAAACAGACCTCAGTGCAAGATGTTCTTTAGAGTTAAAACCTCTTCTCTGCCTGAGGACACACCAGCCTTGCTCTCTAAGGCTCAGTCTCTATCTGGTCTACAGTGCACAATGGAAACACAGATATTCATAGTAGCTCCAGATCTACCCCGAGACACTGCAATCACAAAAGGCTGCATGTGATTACTAAGCACTGCAGTGACATGGTGCAGCCTTATTAAATAAAATGAGTAAAGTTCCTGCTCAAGGATCATGGTACACACGTGCCTTCCTTTAAAGCTGTGATGCAAAATAAAGCAGTTTCTACAAAACAGACTAAAAGAGGTAAATTCTCTATCAGCTGAAGAAAGCAACTGCCCATTAAACAGAGACCTACATTCCCCCAAGGCAGGTTCCAGATTTCCCTGTACTGTATAGAGAACAACTCTTAGCCACCCACCACTGTGGATTCTGCTACCTGTCAAAACCCTAACCTCTTTTGGGCATCCTGAGCGTAGCATTCCTGTATTTCTGCTTATACAGATACACTGGGAGATTCAAAATCTGAGGCATACAGTTACTGTGGTAGCAGGAACTATACAAATACCTCAAGGGGGATTTGTGTCCGTTGTCTCCAAGGAGGTTTTGGTATTTTTAAATCACCAACTAAGGTAGGTGGCTGAATACAAACACAAGATTGATGATAACAGCCTCACACAAACTGACTTTCTTTTCTCCTTTATCATGGCAAATTAACTACCAAAGCAATAATCAAGACTGTATTTCTACATACATAAGAACTCCCACTGACATAAATATGAGTTTAGGGTGAGCTAGACATACATAAAAGTCATTCCTACTAATAGGCACATTTTGAGCTGTCAAAAGTGATTTGAGTATAACACTAAGCAGCGTGAAAAGACAGCCATAATAATCCCATATTAATTCTAATTGCAAGAAGATGAAGGTCAGGGGGCAAAAAGCAAAGCAAAATTAAGGCAGTATTCGTGAGATGGAAAAGGACAAAACCAGTTGGAAAATAATTTTATTTTTCAGACTTCTAAGAAAATTTACAAACAATGGTGGTGTAAAAAAAGCACCCTATAAAAAAGGTTGACAGAATTTCTCAAACTATAGCATCAAATGAAGTTACAGAGCAACAAACGTACAGTGAATTTCTATTCATCAAAATAGTATTAGATAAGTAGTTGAAAATGTGATAAGTCTAATAATAAATCTCTACAGCTTACTCAGAATTCCCATAACAATTCAACATTCTGAGTTTGAAATATACTTACAAATCACAATGAATTCATCTCTCCAATCATCTATAGCACTGAAATTGCCTAGGCAAAAATTACATAGGGAAGGCACACCTTGTTTAGTTAGTAGAGAAGGACATCTTGAGCACACTACAATAACATATAACAGAAAGCAAAACACCCTGCATGCCCAGTGCCTAATGTGAAATACAATATAGAAAAATATAAACAATATTTAGTGACTTTCTTCATGCTGGTTCTATTCTTTATCCAGAGTGAAACAGAAAGGCTTCCTTGCCCTATTTTCTGTTTGAACCTTGGCACTTTTTCAGGGTATGCTCTCCCTATGTTCATCCTCATTCTTGTTATAAGTGGAGCAGGTGGTTCTTAACCAAGTCAATCCCAATCACAAACGCCACCATGCCTCCCACATATGCAAGTCTTCATCCTGCAACCTGCCTCCAACTCTTCACATGCTGAACTCCAATACACAGGCAACGTGCCCAAATCTAACCCTAATTTGCCAAAGTTTACATATAGGGCAAAAAACAAACCAATGTTTATATCTTTCACTACTGCCGCAGACTTTCCTCAACTCAGGTAACTCACTTGAAATAGCAGGCCTTTAAAAACCATCAACACAATTTAATTAACGGCTTAGCTTGAAATTGCAAAGGAACTCCAAACACTAAAGCCTTCGGAACATGAATTTGAATAAATGTAAAAAACTGGAGCCTTCATTAATCCATAAATCAACTCCTCCTGGCCCTAACTACGTCTTAAATACATTATGCTCAGAGCACAAGGAATAAGAATTGTTTTTTAGTCACAGCATATGGATTTGTGCTTTCACTGTATTCATCATGAGAAGAGCCAAAGACCGTTTCTGTTAAATACCACCAAAATAACTCTTCTTGAAAATTAAGAATCCAGGACAATGTATCAAAAGGCTATTTTTTCCTTTCACAAGTAAAACCAAACCCCTGAATCAGTCTGTTTAATCAGACTTCTTTTCCAACTGCTTACAAATGGGTAGGGGAAAAAAAAAGAAGAAGCAGATGTGCATATCTCATGCTAAAACAAGAGTTAGTAAGAGGGTTACATGAAATTTATTTAAATATTGGCAATTCCTGAAATTCTTGCCAAATGGTACTATTAGGGCAACTAGAAACACCATGAAACATGACAGCACCGTGCAATGAAAGATCTGGGTGTGTACGTTGTTAGGGTCAACAGTCAGTTAAAGAAGTGACATAATTTAGCCTTCAATGGCTTTGAAGATAGACAATGGAATACTCACTTTCAGCTTCCTGTCTGCCACAGGTATCAGAGTAAACTTTGATAAGGTCATTTCTAAACTGACAATTCAGATCACTCAGAAACATTTAGACTATGTGAGCTAACCTCTACTAATTCTTTCCTGGCTGCCTATAACAAAGCCATCTTGGAGCTTCCTGATCCCAGAGCAGAGCCCTTCCAGGAGTCAGTCTTGCACATTTTTCCCAACTTCTCTCTAATTACAGGCAGCAGAGACAGGAAGCCATCAGTAGATACACTGCTGTGCATCCCGCTGCTTGCACTGCACAGAGAGCAGAAATAGGAAGCTGAATTAGGCTAGAGGGCTAGTGAGGGCCTTTGGTGCAGATGGCTGGCAAGGCCGACCTTAGAAAGCAACTGATCATCCTAATGATCAGTGGAGCAAAACCTTATAAGGCCTCTCACACAGGTATGTGAAGGCAGTCAATACAAATGCATGAAACACCACATTAAAAGAAAATAATCCCTCAAGTTTACAAGCTTTTTTTTTTTTATATAACTTACTATACACTCAAGCCTTTGTCATCGATTTATGTAATCTCACATGCTCAACTAAGATGTATGCACTTCAATAGCAGTATTTAATTCCTCAACCAAAAGCCTCTCTTACTGAATCCCTGTTTCACCCATTGTCTAATTTGAGCACTCCCTCTAACCTTCCCAGCCTTTCAACAGCTCACCAACACAAGCAGCTTTGCTGCCTTCTGGTTTAGCAAATACATTCAGAAAAAGTGTCTCCAGAATGGGTAAAAACAGATACTTTTTTTTCCATGCAATGCATAATTAATGTATGAAAATTACTGCCATAAAAAGCCAAGAATTTAGCAAGGTTCAAGAAGAATTTATGAGAATATCAAAGTCATAGTAACAGATATCAGCAAATGTGTTTAGAAAGGCGTATGAATCTCAGTACTTTAGTGTTTAAGTCTTTATGTGACTGGTGATCAGAAATAGTATTTTCTGCAAATACACTACACTAGTGGTAGGCCACTAATGAGTTTTTGTATCCTTCTCTAAAGTATCTGTCACTGTCCAGTTATAATACTGGATTAGTTGATCTGCTATGGATTGCCATGCTGACTTGACTATCTTTTCTTTCCCCAGAGAGAAGCTTTGCTAATCTGGCTTTTCATGCAAGACATGCTTAAAGTACAATGATAAAGAAAACAAAACCACCAATAATATAAAAATATGCACTGTGGTCACCTTAAAAGCAGCACATAGAATCTACAGAATAGTTAGGGTTGGAAAGGACCTTAAGATCATCTAGTTCCAATCCCCTATTTGACTTCACTTCTTCTTTCTTTTGAAATACCAGCAGCAAGGCAGATCAATGTCCTTCATGCTATATTACTATTATATGACAAATTCAACCCTCCCACTGCCTGTAAAGCTTCTGTCCCTGTCACTATAAGCCACTCTCATAAACCCAAAGCCAAAACTGGCCAATTTAAAAGCAATGATTGATGGCCTATATGGATCAGTGTTTTCTTAATCAGGCACAGATTTTGAGGAAACCATGTGCTAAGCCTCTCAACTTGAGCGTAAACAACACAGAAGTTATTAACTGTTCAAATTATAAAAGAAACAATAGCACTTATGACCTATAACTTAAGTCACTTTAAATTAATCATGTTATATTAAGTAAGGCTCATTCACATCTGCTCAGTTTTAGGTATTTACCTTTAGTCCACCACAGATTGGACAAGCTGAAAAAAGAGCTCTTGTCATCCCGAGGTGGGGGCTACATGTGTCACAGGGGTCAGCTGAGGGCCCACCAGGAGGTGACAGCTCACTACTTTTGGAGTCTGACACCTGGCCTTGCGGTTTTGTGTCTGACCACCTCGAGACAAAATCCACATAGGTCTCATCACTCAAGTCCTTGCTGCTTTCTGCCAGTAAGGATGGAGGTCTCCTTCTATCCTGGCTGTGCTCAGGTATCCTCCATGCTTCCAAGTGTGGTAACAGCAGTTTTGGGTCACTAGCACCTTGAGGCAACAGAGCCTGGTCCTTGGATAGCGTGGAATCCGCACTTCTCGGTTGCACATCTTTGGAAGCTGCCTGTAACAAACTCCTGGGTATATCATAAATGTGTCTGAGAGAGCTGGGAACCTGATACTCTGACCCTGCACCTCTCTGGGGCTCACTGTGAGGACAAGTACATAAACTCTGATCCGAAGGAAAGTTCAAAGGCAAGCTTAGCAATGATCCAAACTCATCACCATGGCAAATGTCCAAGCTCCCAGCATAGGAGGAGAAGCTTCCAGAATAAGAAGAGTGACTACCAGTAGCTATCCCACTGTCAGAAGAGCTCTGGCGACCTATTTCCTGTAGCTGTCTGGATCGGAGGGGCTTTGGAGGTGGTTTAGTAGTGCCACGTGCCCCTTCTGGGAGGGTCTTTTCTTCCCCAAGATGAATGCCCTTTGCAGCTGCCAATCCGTGACTCTCTTGAGAAGTGCTGGCTGAAGACTGCTCAGGCCAAATAGTCAACCTACTCCCAACACTGACATCCGAGTGGCTGGTATCTGAAGATGAGCTTGAAAGACTTCTCTCATCTCCTGGAAAAGCAGAACACATCAATCTCGTGTTAAAACACAATCAACAGATTGAAGCATTGCAAGCATTAACAAACAGCAAAGGACCCTGAGATTCCATCTGCTTTTTGTAAGGGGAGCTTCTGTCAGAAAGCCACAATTCCTGCAATAATTTCTATCCACAAAGGAAAAATAAAAAGCAATAGTACGTAATCTTGCCATAACCCTACCACATTGTGGAACATGATGCATTCAGGGTTAAATTTTTAGAGTTTAAGCACCAGGTTCTCCTCTTTTCAACCGTATTTCTTTTTTGGATAGTTAATCGGTTTTATTTTACATACTCTAATCTTAAATCACAGGGAATAGTCACAAAGTCCCATGCTCAGAATAGCTGAGGATGCTCTGAAGAAATCCTTGTTACTGTAATGCAAATCCATATGAGACATTTCCATGTTTATATTTGAGCTATACCAACCAATCTATTGTCTCATTTGTACGTTATTTTCTCTATTTAAATCTTATCTGAATGACAAAGTGAATGTTAGAGACCCAAAAATAAAATCAAACGTAAGACTGTCCTGTTCTCTCCTCTGAGCTCTCCTACACTGTACTTCTCCATAATATCCATACCAAAACCTAAGTACACATCACTGTAATGAACAAAAATGAAAATACTACTATTATATTTTTTGTTACATACAAAAGGATGGCCCATGAGGCATTTGTGCATACATTGCAAGGGTTTGGGTTTGTTTTTTTTCTCGCTGATATTTGCAAGGAGGGCACTTCTACAGGTAACTCTTGCTATCCAAGACAGACTATGAAAGAAAAGAGTTAAATATTGGCATGAAAGGGCATAAGGACAAAAGCCAAACATGACACAAACATGCAGAGACAAAACAAAACCCCACCTTCTATTAACAACAGACACAGTCAAAAATTCTTTTCTGAGAAAGTTGGGGCTGTTCAGCCTGGAGAAGAGAAGGCTGCGTGGAGACCTCAGAGCAGCCTTCCAATATCTGAAGGGGGCCTACAAGGATGCTGGGGATGGACTCTTCATCAGGGACTGTAGTGACAGGACAAGGGGTAACGGGTTCAAACTGAAACAGGGGAAGTTTAGATTGGATCTAAGGAAGAAATTCTTTACTGAGAGGGTGGTGAGGCACTGGAATGGGTTGCCCAGGGAGGCTGTGAATGCTCCATCCTTGGCGGTGTTCAAGACCATGTTGGATGAGGCCTTGGGTGACATGGTTTAGCGTGGGGTGTCCCTGCCCATGGCAGGTGGGTTGGAACTGCATGATCTTAAGGTCCTTTCCAACCCTAACTATTCTATGATTCCTTCTTAAACCTTTCTTCTTTGTGTTAACAAAGGCTGACAGAAGGATCATTTTGTAGGTATTAATTCTAATTCATATTGTTAAATTTGAACCTTGGGCAGTAAGTTGCCAGATGGAGTAGAAAGGAAAAATTTCCACTACAAACTGTGACCTGAGCTCCTGCAGTTACTAAGCTATTTCTGCTCTCAGTTGTTGAAGGAAAAGTTTAGAACTGTTCTGTGTTCAGCAGTAGCAGTCAGTTTTTCTTCTTCTTAGTAGCTGGTGCAGCGCTGTGGTTTTGACTTTCGGCCTGGGAATAATACTGATAAAGCTGATGTTTTCAGTTGCTGGTCAGAATGTTTACCCTGACCAAAGACTTTGTGAGTCTCATGCTCTGCCAGGGAGGAGGGGAAGCTGGGAGGAAGCAGGGACAGGACACCTGACCCAAACTAGCCAAAGAGGTATTCCATACCATAGCACGCCATGCCTGAGGATGTAACGGAGAGTTAGCCGGAAGGGCTGGAACGCTGGAGGGTGGGGGTGAGGTACTGGTCGGTGAGCGGTTGTATTCTCTTCCCTTGTTATTTCCTTTATCATTATTATTATTGGTGGTAGCAGTAGTGATTTGTGTTATACCTTAGTTATTAAACTGTTCTTATCTCAACCCGTGGGAGTTGCATTCTTTCGATTCTCCTCCCCGTCCCTCCAGGAGCGGAGGGAAGAAAGGTGGCGGGGGGAAGTAGACTGCGTGGTTCTGATTTATGGCCTGGGCTTAAACCATGACAAGAACAATTCTCCTGCTCTTCACAGAGTAATTCTTGATATACACTGTTACACAATAGCAATGTTTATACCATGAAATCTAATTCTTTCTTTTCCCCCAGTGCCCATTGCATGACGCTGGTTTGTGATCCCTGTGTGAAAGTAACTCCTGAGATTAAATCATACAGCTCTCTAAAGAGAAGGTACAAGTTACAAAAGTATTAGTGTAGGTCTCAGCAACATGCCCAGAAGAAGAAATATAATTGTTAAATTAAAGTTATTTTGCTTACAAAACCATCTCTTTTCATTTAAAAAATAAAATTGTTGAATTTATTTGATCTCACTTGTCTTAGAAAAATATTTTAGGCACTTTATAGCTCTGGAAGGGATACTCTCCCACAGTCTTGAAGAAAATGCTTTAATTCTGTAGAGCTAGATGTTCTCCAAGGCAGTGGCAGAACCTTTGTCTTCAGATTCAGGCAAATGTTTTCCTACCAAACCTACAGGGACAGTCTTGGTGTCATGATATATCCCGCAAACACAACTATTTAATTTTCTTATGACAAACTCAAAGACTAGAATATGAAAAACTTAGGATCCTCATTCTCGGAGGATTAAAACATTCTTAGGAGAATGTATTTGAAGTTGGGCTGTGTTTTCTAACCAGAGTGACTGAATTAAAAAAAAAAAAAAAACAAAAAACAAAAAAAAAAAACCAAAAAGCCACCAAACAAAACAAAATCCAAAGAAACAAAAAGACCCAGCCAAATGAACAGAACCAACCAGCCAAACAAACATGCTTTTCTATCAAGTCTCATTTGTTTTCCATTAATCTAGTCAGGTCTAGTAGTTATGTGCTAACCAAAAAAAACCTCAGAAGTCTCAGTGTAATTTAGTCACAAACCACATTATACAGCAGGGTCAAGACTAAAGTAGCCATGGACGTGTATAGAGGCACATAAGTAAGTGCCTGAGGACCTTCGCAGGGCTGTTTTCATGTTCATAGGCTTTACAGTCAAGAGCAAGGCAGATGCTTTGAGGATCTAACTTCTGCTTTAAACAATTTGAATAGCAGTTCAGGGCATAGGCCCTTTTACAAATCCAGTGCTAGACACCAATTCTACTTTGATATATAAACAACTTGGAAGGAACATGCACAGATAGCACCACAAAGAGCAAGAATAGTAGCACTTAGAACCAAAGCATGGGAGTCCTAAGTTTCACAACAAAATCTGCTGTAAGCCTGATGTTGGAACTACACAAGTCAGTCCATCTCACAAGGTGGAGTGAGTCCAGTACTTAAGCTGGTATCAAACTTGACACAGACAGTTGTTTGAAAGCTACACATGCACAAATCCAATAAGATTCAGCAAACTAATGGATTTTCCTGTTTTAATAACATTTGATCCAAAACAGCCTGCTCAGTTGAAAAACTCCAATCTACATCAATGGACTTCAAACAATTCTGTTAAAGAACCACCCCACGAGCAACAGCAGCCAAATCAAACATCTTGACCATTTTCTATTATTTTTCTTTTAAGCTCAGCTTTTTATAATTATATACATATGGTCATTTCTAAAACCTAAGGAGGAAGGAACACCATTTATTTTTATCCAATTAAAGATATTGCTTACCTCCGCTGCCCTGGCGACTTGTATGGGACAGCAAGCTCAAGCGCTTTTCTAATTGTAAAGCTTCATGAGCCAATCTTTCTTCTGAATAGGCTGGATTTGAACTTGGATCTTTAAAAAGAAATAGAAAACAAATAAAGAAAAGAGAAGAAACATAGAAAACATATAAAAAGAAGGAAAGAAAAAAAGAAGACTTATGTTGGATAAGAATGTTAGCTATTCTTATGTTCTCATGTTTGATCTTCTACCAGAGGAAGGGAACATGCCAATTGGAAAATATATGGGACAATCAGCTTTCAAGCACATTCTGGAGAAAGGCTACATAATAAGTTATAATTTCAAGTATCAAAGACACTTTCAGAGGTTATGCCCAATGTCTGTAAGAGTTACCCCCAGAAACAGAACCCTGAAGAGCACAGCAACAAAGGCAATAGCTACAGAGAAAATTAGCATCAAGCAGGTCTAAAGGAGTTGAAAACTAGTATGCGACCTGTAAAATGTGTCCTGACTTCATTGAACTCCTTGGGAATTTTATCATCAAGAAAGACCAAATTTTTCAACCCGCAAATTTACAAATCTACATCATAAACTCAAGAGTCATAGCAATTAAACCATCTGATAGCTTCCAATCCAGATCACTTATTTAACAATGACATTGCTTTCAAGTTTGATGTTCAGGTCATTAAGTTCAGAAGTCAGAGCTGAAATAAGTAACCTGGTCGTTCTCTGTCTTCATGTTGAATACAAAAAAGCACTCCTAAAATGTACTATCAGGGATTTTCCCATACATTTCAGTGAGTTTGCCATTCCAGCTGAAACTACTTCACTGAAGAAGGCTCATTCTATTCTAGTAGAAAGACCAAAAGTTAAACAGAATGTGGAAGAACTTCCACCAGTGAAACAGGCCAGTTTTCTCTAAACCATTTGGTTCTAGCCAGACACAACAATAAAACCAGATGTTGGAAATAATAATAACCATTATCACAAGAGATTACAGATTTCTTCAAACAGCACTAGGAAGTGTGTCATGTAGATCAGTAGCAAAGGATATGGTCTGCTAACTTGTTCAGCATCAGGAGTTTCAGTAGCTCTTTTAATTACATAGAGAAAGTAATTAATGACATAAAACAGGTTAGCTTCCTCACAGCTGCTGCTCTCCTATATCTGATCAATTGAGTAGTAGTGGCATACCACAAAAACATTTAATTATTGAATCATTTAATAAGAGGGAAAATAAAAAGGATTAAAAAGGCTATACATTGCTGTGGTTGAGTTAGTAAGACAAGAAACAGTTGAAATCATGAAAGAAAAAAAATCATTCCAGGTCTTTCAGTTTTAAAATACTTGAGTTTGATGTTGTCTACACAGCAGTCAAATCAACCTCACAATCAGGGGAAGGAGCACTGCCAGGTGAGCTGAATCTCCATGGGAGCCCCTAAATTATTAACTACCTGAGAAACAAACTGGCACAACTCTGCTCCCTAACTGTATTTCATTTTCTGATCTGCCCTGGATAGATCCAAGTGTGTCACAGGAACAGAAGTGACAATGCCGAACTTTCTTTCCCATGTAAAGGGGGTTTACATCTTAGCAGTCAGCAATGTGGATAAGATGAGTAGGATGAGCCATACACACACAGAGTCCTCCTATGACAGCATATATTGGAAATCAAAGATGGTCTAACAGGGACAAGGCAACAATGCATGTGACAGTTTGTGATCTCTGTGTGTCCCAGCTCAAACACTGCTTGATTTCAAGTCTGACACCTTCTAAAATTAAAGAACAGAAAAGAGGACTGTTTGATATGGCTTAAGTTGTGAGGTCTTCATTCTTATCTCCGCTGCAATACAATACATAATAAACATTGACTGGTTCAAACCTGTGTAACTTACTTAACTTACTTAACAAAACTATGTAAGCTTATTCAAACAAAACACCCAATGTTTCCATATGGATCTTTGCCAAAGAAAAATACATGACTTGGCCACCAGCACCTATGATCAACCTAGACAGGTCCATGCAAGGATCAGCTCAGTAGCATGCAGCAATACAGGCTGCTGCTTGAATCTATTTTTTAATGTCCTCTGTTCCAGCCACTCTGCTGTATCAAGTTAAATGCCTTTATGTCCAAAAGGGTTCAACGAAGATGTTCTATGAGCACTTTGAATAGAAAGTTGGCATAACAAATCAGCAAATTAGTCTAACCAACATGCAACAGACACTAACCCTTCCCACAGCAAAACCTATCAGTAGGAAAGATCATTCCACCTTCCTCAGAATATGATTACTTGATAAATATAGATTCTAAGAACATTACTGGGGCACATACACAACTATTGGCGTTTTAGTAACTGATACCCATCTTACAGACAGCAAAACATATATCTAAAAAGACCTTGTCAAACAACTGATCTTGCAAAAATAGCCTATAATAAATACAAGATGGGAAGGTAGGAGGGAAGTTGAAGCAAATCAGTAAGTTCATATTTCACATATTTAATTGCTTCTAGAAGCCACATTCCCTATTAGCTACACAGCTACAGAACACAACACATTTCATCCAACAACGTGTAATCTCTAGGCATACTGCCTGTCCAACAGGGCTGATGATTTTTTTAGTCAAACTTCCCCTTAAAAACTGTCTATGTATAAAAGGTGGCTATAAAATTAGGTCCTTAGTTGTGCGCTGTGACGTCTCATTTCCCAGTTTTGTGCAATATCAATTAGAAAAACCCTTTCTCAACAAATACGAGGAAATACCTAGAGAAACAGTTTCAAACTCTGCCAAACACACATAGACTTTAAGTCTTAGGCAGATATTAAAAATAATTGTCTATCAGTCTTTCCGATACCTTTGGTTTGCTCTGAACCTTCTCTGCTAATAAACAAGGCCCCTATTATGGAGAACACACACAGTACTATTTCCCAGAAGCATCAGATTCTTATACAAGTGGTTTTGGTTACAGACTATCAAGCACTAATCAGAAGGCTCTGACACAAGATCAGACTAAGAACTGAAGTCATGGGCAGCCACACCTAATCCCTCCTGTCACATGAGGGTAGAAATATGGCCTAAAAAATTATAAAAGCGAGGAGGCTTTCAATGGTAAAGTTGGATTTGTTGGCATCATCCTATAACTTCTGCATGCACAATACAAAGCCTCTAAATAACTGCATAGTAATTTACCATATTACTAACTCAGGAAGATAGAAGCAGCATGACTGGCACCAAGACAGCTGTCCAAGGAAGTTCAGGCAGCTTCTTCCTACACAACATCCTGCAGTAGCTCCAACTCCAAGAGCAATTAGTACCTTCATTTCCCAAACTCTTAACAAATGTATCCTAGAACATGATTTACTCCCATGGAATTTAGGCAGTAAGATTCAGGTCTTTCAATTAAGAAAGTGTGGTATCATTTTCCAAACAAAAATGGATCCCTTGCAATGAAAAACCATCTTTCATGTGAGGCATTCGTTGAAGTCTTCTTAAGGATTTGCTGCTTTAGGGACAAAGGGGAATGATTACATCAAATGTGGCTGGACTCAAAATGCCTTTGATGGTGATTTTATTTTTATATTACGTTGGTGGATATTCATTATAGCCACATCAGCTGCTCATCGTGGGAGATTTTGGATACTTTGGTAACATACAAATAAAGTGTCACAGTAATTCAAAGCGCCAGGGTTGTTTAGTAAGCACCTGTCAGGAAAAAATATGTTGTATCAAGTTAAGTCAGCAACTACCCAAGATATGCTTGATTATATGCATCTTTAAAATGCAACATTGGTTAATTACTTCATTAAACAAAGTTAGATAAGTTAGGCTGAACATCTGTCCTTTCTATCTTTGTACCTGTAGGCACATTTGCAAATTAGGCCTGGACCCTCACCTTCATGCTAACATCTCCACACCTTGTAAGATGAGGAATGAAAAGATGTCCTAAAAGTTTGAGGAGGATTCACTTGGTACAGATACTGCAGAAGGCAGCCACAGAACTGTCTTGCAATGGCCAAAGGTATATCAAGCTTCAACAAAAAGAAAGAGCATCAGGTAGATCCTCAGCAAGCAGCACTGCACACTCCAGTCAGTCACAAAGCAGCCTGAAAAAGCTTCCAGAATTAAGAGAGAGCATACAGACTACCATGATTACACTTGGGGTCTTTCCAGCCTGCAGGACTAGACTGTCCCATAGCCTTAGATTTAGAGAACACCGCTCTAACCATTAATCAAAAATATCACTGATTGCCTTTTGGGTCTTTGCTGTGTTCATGTTTGGTGTTCAAGATGAATTTTGCTAGTGAAAAGGAGGAGTTCAACACACATCTGATACACAAACATTTGTCAGATAATACGCATGCAAATTCATACAGGTTACAAACTATGCAATCAGTGTTCATGACTATATCAATACCTAGACTTCTGTCAAGACAAGAACATGAAATTCTCAGGTCTGGTTTCTAAATATCTTCTCAAAAGAAAAAGAGACTATGCAAGTAGGCAATATCTTCCAACTAGTACCTGAGGAAAACAAGCCATCCAAACACATGCTGCCACTCATTGGAGTCCATTATTTAAAATGCTACACTGCCTAAAAACGTCTACAGATACCTACACTACGTTTGCATTCCCACACAATGCCATATGTCTTAAATTTGAGACCTGTTCATGCAGCCTTTAACAGCCAAACACCTCCAGTCTGCTAATGGTGCTCCCAATAGGAGCATTTTGGTACAATTTGGCAGAATTAATGAACTCCAAGAATAAGTACCACACAGTAGTAAACTGTAAAACATCTAATGTTCTTTTCCTTCTTCATTTTATTTTAGATGTACACATAATAGAAATCTTTTTATCATGAGAATATTCATAATCATTTTATACCATTCCCAAAAAGTCAGAGAATAATTCAGGTTGGAAGAGATCTCAGGAGTTCTCTAGTCTAAACTGTTGCTTAAAGCAGGTCAGTTATGAGAGATTAGACCAGGTTTTGATAGTTTTCAATAATCAGTCAAGTTTGAGTTCCACTGCACAGTATTTTCATTACATATTTGATACATAACATAACAAAATACATGTAGGGTTCATATATCTATGTTACACCAAGTTTTAAGGGAGTAAGTATATTTTTCAAAACTACAATCCAGAAAAGATATGAATATTTTACTCGAGTAAACTTCCCTTGCACTTGCAGTTTACAAACTCCTTTTGGATATTGTGTATTTTGCATTTGTTTGAAGAATCACTTTGGCAAGTAAAAGTAAGAAAACCAGTCATTTTTCAGTCTTCTTCAAACCTGTCTTGACAATTTGCTATTAATTTCATGCTAACACTTAAATATTTCAGCACTGCATTTAGCCATATGGTTGAGCTGTTTGTATGTGAAGCCACTGGGTTCATTAATTACCCTTCTTCGAAAGACAGAGCAAGCAGATGTTGACTGCATAACCTCACTAAATTATAATTGTGTTGTGTACATTGGTGTCCAAGAACACCATCAGTATGACATTTTGCACCACATTACATTCTTGTCTCTGTACAGCTGCCCTTTGTGGTTTTTTTCCTTTCTTGAAAATACCTAAGAGTTACTTAAGCATATTTCTTGTTTAAGTTGGAAAGATACAGGCAAGAGCAAGAAGCCAAATTCAAATAGAAAACTGTGGAGAGAAGGGCACTTCCTACAAGAGCTTTGAATTACACAAAAGCAGAACACTGCATGTATAAAGCCCAGTTGAGGCTGTGTAGCATTCTGCTCTGCAGTAAGTATGAATAACACTGAGTTTTGATCTAGTTACCAGAGGTGTGCAGATGATTAATCTATTTAATAACTAAACTTTTCAAAAGGTTAGGCAAATTTCAATACTCTTGCCAGATACAGTATGTAGCTGGTAGAGACCTGACCTTTTCAAGCAATACACTACATTCTGGGTAATGGCATACTTGGTACGGAAAATTACTTTATGGATGATTCACTATTATTGTACACTTTCATATGCCTTAAACAGCTCTGTGCAAGTTTCTGCATGGGATTAATAAATGGAGCAGAACTTAAAAAATACAAATTTTCTGTGAAGGGACATGTACATGGGGGTAACAACAAACTAGGGGAGACAAGGTAAAGATAGAAGGAAATGTAAGCTAGAGAGGTCAAAGTAGCTTGGAAAAAAGAGTCTGCAAGAATGTGAGCACAGTTCCCTACAGAATATTGCTCCTGCCAGTAAAACAAAGTGTTTCCTGTCAGGGAAACAAAGTGAAATCCAGTGGCTGAGTCTATCTTCACCTCATTTTAGCAGCAAGTCCATCAAGCACAGAAGACAAAAGAAAAAGACCTCGGAAAAGAGGTTTTCCCTTACAGAAACCACCAAATCACCCCAAGGATATTCCACATCCACTTTATGCACTTCAGTGAGGTCAGAGTTCATAAAGAGGAAAGGGAATGTAGTATGCGGCTATGTGTAACAACCCACAAATGCCAGAGTTGGTAACTAACATGTGAAAGCACATTTATTTCTACATGCCTCTTAAAAAAGATTTTTCAAAGAACACGCCATCTAAAATTAACATTTTAAAACTAATAATAAAAGACAGCAGAATAGTTACTTGCAGGCTTAATTTTTCTAGACAAATTGTTGTTAAATGGCAAATTTAGGAGTTGTATATGTGTAATACACTTTCAGATATGCAGAAAAACGTATTTGATATCAGAGCTTTAAGTACCTGTGCTGCTTTTTTGGATTTCTGTCATTGAGGTTTTGTTGTTTGGTTTTTTAACAACTCCACTTACTTGAACACAAACGCAGATCATCATATAAGAGTGAGGTTTTATTGCCTACTATTATGCTTACTTTAATTACTTTGGTGTTAAAACTATGGGAAAGAAGAGATGAACTGAGCCTTGCATTTAGCTTAACTAACTTTTCATAATTATTTTCACAAGCTTTGTATCCAGATCTAATATTTCCCATCACATTTCCTTCCTGCAATGATCTTAATCTTATAACATTATTAAAGCCCTGACAAACTCCTATTAATTGTCTAACATTTAAACAAAAAATAAGTATTTCCCACAAATCCCACCTCATCCTTCACCATTCTTGCTGCCTGTTCCCACTATATCCCACTGACAATTCACAGATATTTTTCTGTACTCATTTTGACATTCTTGCCCTGTTTCACACAGTCATTCTGACTCAGTATTATATTTCTTCATCTTCTAAAGTCAAAAGGCAACAGAGCTTACTGTGATGCCATCAAATTCCCCCTCTAGACATTACAGCACATGCAGCATTTACCATGAAATAGGAAAAGGAATTTAGTCCTTGCACATTAGAAAAGAAACTCAAGCAGCAAAACTGAAATGTGATGTGGAAGCCTGAATGGTTTCTGAGGTTGGCAAGACTTCATTCTAAATGTTTCAGATTAATTCAAAATGCCCTAGAAATTAGTTTTCCATTAAACTATCAAAACCGTAATGCAGACATGGATCCAAGTTGAACTATGTAAGTTTAAAACTAGAGGTTAGGATTCCTTTCAATCCAAAGTGCTGTATTTTAGTACTGTTAAACAACAGAAGGCTAGAGTTAACAATATCACCAGGAATATGAATGAGCCAGAGCACCATGGGGGAACTGGGTACATTCAACTGATAGATCTGTACTGTGACATTTCAGAATGAAAACCACTTTGCACTTTCTACACCCTTAGTGTCTGCAAGCTGTTCTTACAATCACAGCAATAAAGTGCTAGACACGGCAAGTTCCTACTTTTCTCAGTTACTCTATACTTCCTATATTAACCTGGTAGGACTGGACGCAAACCAAAAGGGCCCTTCGTCGGGGAGATGCCACGGACGATACAGTCGAACAGAAAGCTGATCTGCTCTCCTTCAGCACAAGAAAGGAAGAAAACACCAGCCCCTGCAAGAAAGCACAACATAAATATGTGTTTTTCACTTTGATACATTAGAAATATATTTAGATGATGCTATTTATAATATAGCACAGTATTAAGTGCAAACCATGAAAAGACATCAACAAGACGTTATCCAAAGAAAAGATATAAAAAGAAAAAAACCTCAGGTCAGCACACATGTACTATATCACAAACATACACACATAAATTCAATAGCTACCTAATCTTTTACACTAATTTTCTGAGTTTCAGACACTTAGAGCAATGCCGAAATACAAGCCATATTCTCAACACCCATCTGAGTCTTTTATTCTTCTATACCCTTAAAATTTTATAGAACAAATCTTAGCTATGCAATAGTCAGGGACACTTAAAGTGTCTTTATCAAAATGAACCAAGGTATTTTTACTTTTACCCAGTTTTAACAGAGAGCAGCTTTTTATAACTCAATGAATTAGGATTTGGTTATATTGCTGGATTACAGTATAAATTTTCCTAGACTAAGTCCTATGTGTCTATTATTAACAGAATGTAACACAACTCCACAGGTTGTCATCAGATCTTTACCCTTTGCTCTATTCTGATATTTTGCTTTCCATTCATTAAGAATAGCCCCAAGCAAAATTAGAATGAGAATCACTAAGTAAACAAACAAGTTCTGAGCTGCATGATATATGGCTACATGGACAACAGACAAGACTAGAAGTGCTCCACAGAACACTTTGAGAATTGCCAGTCCAAATATTACTCATATGAGGAAATGAAAAAAATAAATCTTAAAACATCAGGCAAAAGACCACCCATGCACACCAGAAAACCACAATAGCAAATCTCAGACTTGCACAAGGCTTTTGCTTATTATTTTTTTTAGGGATCTGGGCCCGTAATCTGGACATAAATTTCCCTTCTGCATGTCTCTATCCGATTCTGATTTGTTTATGCTTTTTTGCCAATTTTAGTCCAAGGAGCAGAGCTGGTCTTGACCAGAATGCCAGTATCCCTGTCATTTTCCACACATATGCTCTGTTGCATCCAACAGGATATTCACATTTTACTTAAGCAATGGATATTCTTTTGACTACTTGATGAAGTGTTATGGATTCAAACAAAGGGGAGAGTAAAGAGTGGACCACAAACCAAAATAATTATTTTAGTAAATTAGATATAACCAGCAAGCTGTAAACTGACCACTCTAGGAAAAGCATATTCTGGCCAACAATCTTTTTGTCATTCTTAATTTATGTCCCGTCTAGATCTTGTCTGCTCTGCTTAAATCTGTTCAAGACAACATTGTTAGCAGCATCTTAGTAACTTGATTTGTCACTCCACCACATCGGATTCCTCTTCAGATCTTACTGATCAAAACTTCTTCAGCTGAAGAAATGGAAATCCTGTTCTTGAAACAGTTTATTTCATTTGACGAACTGCTGGAAATTTAGCAGTCTGGTAGAAGTTAAATTTATGCTGAAGGGCTGGCTTGCCAATCATTTCTAGAGAACAAGGTCTCAAATGTATTACTTGAGACTCAGAATAGACAAATATTAAAACACTGAGGTATGTTTAGGAAGTTGAAAAGATGAGCACACACAGGATCATGAAATGTAAACCAGAGTAAAGCCTAGGTAACTCTGCACTTCTCTGGCATTGTTTCTTAGTATTGTTTTTAAAAACAAGTTTGTCTCACTTTTCCTCATGGCGCATATACATGTACTGACTTCAGGATCAAAGACCTAGGAGATTACAACAATAATTGAGCAGTCTGACAGGTATGAATGTTTCTGGTGGTGACTTACTCTTAGTCTTGCCCCATTTCACCTGCCCAAGAGATGCCAAAGAGCCAGAGAACACTGAATTACAAAAAAGCGAAGTGCAAAGTATGTATTCAGGAATGATTTGAAATTCAGTTCTTCCTTTGAGCTGCCTTCTCCTCCCTTCACAGAGTAGATGGAGTCTAATGAAACCAGTTCGCCTAATCCTAGATGGTATGACTCCTCCCACATGAATCATGCTGATGCCAGAAGCCATGCCTTCCTTGATGCAGTAGGATAGCACAAGGCTTTGATGGACTCTGAACATGACTTTCCCATTCCATGCACAATAAGTAAGCAAGATATAGAGACAACATAACAGAAGACATTCATATCTCAAGTGCAATGATATATTACGTGGCTTGATAATTCAGCAGAATCCTACGTATGCATTTTAACATTCAGGAAAAGAGCATTCCTTAGATATTTCTGTCATAAAGAGTACACCTGGACCACTTTGTTCTTTTATCACTATTGTCAAGAGTCTTACTTAAGCTCCTAAGAGGCTATACAAGCTTTTGACTTTAATGGAAACAAAAAAGTAAACGTGTGCGTACAAGCTGGCTGGTTAACTCAAGGGATGATTTCTGCAAAGAGCTATCATATATTTGGAAATCCCAAGAAGAAATGTGATGGGTTTATAAACTAGTGCAAACAGTGAATGCACATGTGCACATGGATACAAATCCAATATACACATATGCATAAAGTATTTATTTGTAGATACTATTATTCACATGATCACCACAGTTGCTGATCAACTCACAGGAAACATCCTCATTCTTGTTTTGATAGGTAGAACTAGATTGCAAAAGAAAGAAGCTTGGGGGTCCTTGTAAAACACATATGGATATGTAAAGCTTAACTATGTTTTAAAAGCATATCTAGAATCCATCAGTTACATTTCTGCTTTTTTACTAGAAATTAGACATATCAATCATGTGCTGGAACAGATTTGGTACAGAAGCATTTGGGAGCCAAGGAATATGTGGTATGCATCACTGTAATACCATGCAGCTGTTTACTAGACCAAAGAGCTCACTCACTCTCATCACAGGATAAGAGACTTGGTGAAAAGCAGCCTGCAACCACTTGCATAAGGCTGAAACACTAAGCCTCTGTGGCAGTCAGCAGTAAAGCATTGTACAGTCTCCCGAACATTGAAGAGAAGTTGCCAATTTCATAAAACTTTCAAGTATTATTAAAACTTGTTAATGTCTTAATTCATCATATTAAAAAAGCAAACCTATGGACAAACACATCGTCAAAAGGCACAATAACCAAAAATTCCTTCAAATTCTGTACTGTGTGTGAAAGCAGGGAGAAAGAGTCAGTGCATTCCCATGAATTACTCCTCCTAACAGGTGCCAGGCAATGCTAGAGCTTGAAGTCTTTTAGCTACAGGACAAGTTCAAACCATGGCAGTTCAGTTCATGGTGATCATCATGTTGTCAAACCAGAATCTCTTAATTCTGGCCTCGTGCAACCCCCCTGTAAAAAGTATCTCAGGCTGCTCTTCTCTCTGGTTAAAATTACAGCCGGTGTTCCTATTAGTGGCCATGACTACTAAAAAGAAGATAAGAATGTCTGTTGACTGCAGTAGGCCTAAGTAACATAAAGAAAAATAGCTGCACATAAATAGAAATTTTAATCTATGCAGCCCAGAATCTTTCAAGAAATTCAGACATTGCCCCAGTTCAACCACCTTGACTGCTTCTTATTTTCAAATAAATTCCCACTCATTTTAGGTTTCCTCATCTCCTTCTTTGGCCCTTTCAGATATGCTGGTAGCCACTTCCACTATTTCAGAATTACTTTTAAGAGCCACTTGCAGAAATCTTAGAAAGCAGAAAGCACCTAATTCCATCCAAAAAAAATCACAGAAATAATCCTGCTTATCCTGCAAATAGCAGCAGCACCATTTGCTCTTTCAAAGGGCACCACAGGTCCTCCAAGTTCCTCTCTTCTAGGAGATGCTGTTAGAAAACATGAGGCAGCTTCAAACTGCTAATGGAAGCTAATACTGAAGTACTTGAACATTAGAGAGCCTGAATTCTCACAGTGTCAACATGCTCTTTTATTACCCTACTTGAATTTTTTTCACACTAACCTCCAAGTCAAGATTCTCCAGGCAACTGGTCTCTCTAATTGAGAGTAGTGCACTCTGAGCTAGCAACTTAGGAAAGTGAAAGGCTCCTTTTTTTCCAGCTCATTCCTCTAAGTAAACCTTGCAATTAACTCCTAGGCTCAGATGCCTGGCTTTTTTGCAAATGGTATGTGTGACTGAGCTGCAGCTAGAGAAGCTGGGGGCAGGGAGAGCCAAATTTGCAGCTGTCAGGAGCAGAAGAAAGTATTTTCTGATCTCTAACAGTACAATTCTGATGTTAAGACAAGTTCAAAATGTAAATGCTCTTTTTCTTATTTAAGAGTAAACTAGTGTTAAATGTCTTGAAAATGCACCTAGTTTAATGTTTGAAATCTCAGCATAATCTCAGATGGTTTCCTTCTGCCTGGATTGAGTACCAAACCCTCTGGAGCTGTACAAAACCTATACTGAGCAATTAATTGTAAATAAAATTAAGCATTTTATATTTACGAAAAATCTAGTGAAGAAGCAAGGAATAAAAAGCTAAAACAGATTTCATATCCTTTAAGACATGACTTCTACCACAGAAATATCCAAAAGTAAGCTGTGCTTCTGTTTGGGGCTTCAGGGTTTTTTGATGGAGAGGAAAGGCAATCCAACCACAAGATTGTCAGTTCCTTTTAGTATGGTATTTATTACAGTGGTATTTAAAACTCCACTTCACTAATCCTCCGCTTTCAGAGTTTCACAGGAAGAATGTGGGCAAAAATATAGTTTCTCCATAGAAAGTAACAGAAATAAGAGTCCATTTCCAAGGTACTGAATGGGACTGGCCAGTATAGCTTTACAAAAGGGAGATAATGCCTAACCAGTCAGACAGTGTTTGATAAAACAACTGGCTTGGTGGATGAAGATTGTTCGCTGACTTTACCAAGGAATTCAGCACCATCTCCTATAATATATGCATTGACAGACAGATCAAGTACAGACCAGATAAGTGAACAATGGAATGGACTGAAGACTGGCTGAAGTGTCAGGCTGAAAGGATTATGATAAGCAATGCAAAAGCCAAGCTGGAGACCCGTTTTTTAAAGAAAACCGGTTTGTTTTCTCACAAGCTATAACCCATTCCTTCAAAGAGTGGAAAACCTTCTTTAACCGTAACCTCTGAATTAGGTGGGAAAGATTTGAACTAGAATCTTCCACACTGAAAACAAGTGTCTTAAATCAGGAATCAGGATATAACAGTTGAGTCTATACTTACAATCTTTGTAACTCAGGTCTGTAATTTTCAACCAACAAAATAAAACCCCCTAGAGTAAAACAGTCAAAATGATTTCTTTACCATCTTCGCTAAATTTGGCCACAAGTCCCACGGCAGAATATCTTTGGATTCTTAAACCTTTTACTTTTTCAGTTTGGCAACTGAAGAAATCCATTATTTCCACATTTCAGTATGCAAGTCAAACAATTTCACATCTACACTGGCAGTCTGCATATCCATTCGCACTCAGAGCTCATCAATTTAGCATGGCTTCAAACTTTTGAAGTTAAAACCTTGTTTTCTAATGATTTATACAATATTATACCAAGGCACTAATTATCTTTCCTTTTCAACTCTTGCATAATTCTTTGTGTTTTATCTGAAGTGAGAGCGTGAGCTAAACCGGACATTGGAACAAGAAATTATTCCTCTTCTAAATATATATCTTAAGTATTAGGGTACATAAATTAGCTTCAGCTTGCTTGCTTGCTTTCATTTAGACCCCATAAATCTCATGGTCCCATAAAGTGACAAACCTACTAACAGGGAAAGGAACAGACAGAAGTTCCTAACTTTTAAGAGCTAGAAGTCCTCTGGGATTTAGACATTTGCTTTTACACAATGAGAGCCTTGATGCCACCTGTAACCTCAAAGCTCTGTATCATTTTCCCTCTGCAAACAACAAAATAATTGATCACAATTTAAGAATATGAACATTAAACCATTTTTCTTTATGCTTTGCATGACGCAAGCAATAAAATTTCATTCCCTTATTTTTGCTCTGTGTCCAAGAGCAACAGGTGACTGAACACCTGAAGAGTCACAAGGCAGTGTTCAGTCAGGATTCCACATAGTCACATTTTTACTGAACATCAGGGCTGAAGTCTGCAGAAATTTGCTCAGTAGAACAGATCCTCTGGAAAGAGGCTGCCTGTATGGCAAAGCAGCATGGCTGGTTCTGCAATCTCTGCTTGGAATGAGACTAGCATTTACATTTCTACATGAGGTTTCAAACATCTTTTAGAAGACAAGTTCCACTTGTACTTACAGAAGCCGCACCTGGTACCCCCTTCAAAGATGAATCCATTTGGGACAGCTCCATACCGACGCAGATCTGAAAGCTTCCATTGCCCCATGACACTAGGAGGAACGTCTTTTACAAGGACGAGAATGTCATTGCAGAAATGCAGGGTAGCAGGCCCACTCTCTAGTTTAGTGCCAGGTGCTACAAAAACTTGAAATCTATGAACTATCAGATAAGGAAGAAAAATAATATTACAATGGAAAACAGAAGGAAGGCACCATGACTGATGTGATATAAGTCATTCTATTCATTTGTGGTATGTGGACCAACCCCTGCCCACACCAGGAGGCTCTAGCATAAGATTCTAAGCAGAGCCCAAACAGCCCCATCTGAGTAGCTATAAACTCATTACTCTGTATTATGCCAGTTTGGGACAGGAAAAGAACAAATTAAATATATATATACATATAAAATTATCAATTTATCCTAACTCAGGCTATTCCCCACCTCAAATTAGTCAGTTATCCAGCCGACACTTCAGTTACCTCTTCCATCACCACATGGGTTTCTGTCTCCTCCTCTAAACAGCCCATGCCCCTCCTTTCCTATGTGCATGCACACACACATGTAACACAGTGCCCAAGGAGCCCAAAAGGCAAGGCTCAAAGTAGTAGGCAAGTTCTAACCAGAGCTCTGTCACTGACTCATTTGCAGCCTTTAATAAACAGCTTCATTCCTTCCCTAGCAGTAAAATGGGGAAAAATTACATTTTCCCACCTTTGTGAATCTTTTGGGAGTTGGTAATGGTAGATGCCCAGACATTTAAAATTACTAGGAAAATAAGTGATTCATAGGTAATAAGCACTGTTAGATGTCAGTTAATTCTTCATATTTCGCAGCCTAAACTTCAGAAGACTGGAGAAGAAAAGGAAATACCCGTCTCATCCAAGTTTACAAAATTCAGGTTCAAATCCCAACTCCAATATCCCCTATATTGCAAGAGTCCTTGCCTGAAGTAACAACTGCTCTAGGCTGGTCTCCCACCTTCTCCTCCAGAGCTGCTGCATTCTGAATTATCAGCTATTTGGTACACTTCAAGGGCTCAAATCTCACAGTGTTTCAAAAGTTTCATTTAAGTGAGCAGGCACTTAATTCTCAAACAACTGTTTTGGCCTCCACTACTCCTCTAGTTTCTTTTCTCTTATAATTAGACAATAAAAAGAAAATAAAAAATATGCCTTGGCACAAAGAACATCAGGACCGTTACATTTTCAGTCAGAGGCTTTTGGTGGAGCATTTATCAAGAAGCACAAAGATTTAGCTTTTGGTTATCCTTCAGAGATCATACAAACAGCTACCTGCCTGTGAAAGCTACAGAGTAAACTTCCAGGTAGTCTCACTTCTTACAACCACTCTTCTCTGCTTCTTGCCTATACTTCTTCAAGCATCATGAATTTCAGCTAGGACCAAGTCTTGCTTCTCATCTAAATACTTGCTACATTCTTAGTTACCATCTTAGCTGTAAGTCAACTCCTCATCTATGACGTGCATTAGATAAGTTCCCTAAGGCTCCAGCAGAATTAGCCGCAAAGTCATTCAAGTGAAATGTGCAAGGAGACAGAGATAGATCTAACTAACCACAGCTCTACTTACAGCTTTGCCAGTAGTATTGCTAGGGAGCAAATCAGTAGTCACACGATGTCCCCTTTTGGGCACACAGTTGTTACACAACCTGCTTAAACATAAACTATAAAAAAGATATCAAGACCATCATTATGAATAACATTCAGTAAGGAATGTGATATCATTTCCAGCCCCTCTGCTCAGCGCTTCACTGGCAATTAAACCACAGGAGCAGAAGCATCAGTATTCTTTCTGCCTCATAAATGAGGAATGAAGTACACTCTTCACACAATCAGTTGCAAGTTACAACAGCTGCTAAAAACAAAAAGCTGCAGTTCAGATTCTAGACCTCTGTTAAAAAAACAGCATATCCAAATCTAAAGCCAAAATAGAGAAAAAAAAAAAAAGATCAGGTTTGGACATGAAGCTTTTGCCATATGCTGCTTTCTTAGCAAAAAGGATTTTTTTTTTTTAGTTCATCCCAACCATCTACTTCTCCTTCTTTGAAAAAATAATGAATAAGATAAAAAGCTGAATATGTCCATGAATAAAAGGTACCATTTAAGCTCCTAATTTCCTTTAGCTCATCACAGCTAATCACTGACCTGCAGTATGCTAACTTCCTCAGAATGAGTTTGGGCTCAAGCACTCTTCTCATACCTGACCTATATCTCAACTTGCTTAATCCCAGTGTCTTTTCTAATCCTGGTTCTTTTATTCCAGGAATAACATCCACCTCATCTGCTAAAAACAGATGGAAAACACAAGGAACTCTGGTGTAAATGCTTCCACTCTGTGGTCTTCATTCAAGAACAGGAACAACTCCTTTACTCCTTTCTCTCTCTCTTTTTTTTTTTTTTTTTTTTTTTTGCTTCCCAGACTCTGAGGTCATCTGTCCATGGTCTATTTTTATCCTCCAGCAACCTTACTTCCAAGGCACGCAAAGGCAACCTTACTACGCTTCAAGAAAAAACACTAGTCACCATTCTCTCTTCATCTAAGATTCCATTCTTTTCCATTTCTTCCTACTCTAACTAGTCTCACTTTAAGTTGGCTTCTTTCTCCTAACTGAACCTGCCCTCAGAGATGAAATCCTGAAACAAATTTCTGTACTCTGGTCCATTCTTCTTCCCCTCAGCTTTTTGGAAATTGATATTCTACAAATTATTGCCAATTCAACCAATTATACTTGGTTTCTTTCTTCTTCATTTCTTCACCTCCACACATGTTCTCTCCCACTACATCTTTACTTCATGGCTACACATATCATCATCTGATAGACTGTATTGCTACCTCACTTTCCTTTAAAAACAAAAAGCAAGCATCTTTGCTGCTGCTACACTTCCTCCTATATCAACCAGACTGAGATTAAATACTCTCTCTATCCCACCATTGCACATGGAAGATCATGAAAGCCAGACCTACACTTTCAAATTCAAATTCTCCTTCAGGTTTTAGGACAAGTGTATGCTGTAAATAGATCCTAAATCCAGTAAAGAAACAGAACCAGAACACAACACAGCTTGATCAAATTGCATCAACTCTTCCAGTTACTCACGCCTGTATTGTTCAGAAACTATCTCTAACCTTTCCCCTTATGCAAGGCTTCATATTTGACAGCTCCAAGTGGTTCATCCGTACATATCTCTTGCAATACTTCTATATTTCATTACTGTAAAATTCCCACCATCTTTCTATGTATGTACTGCAAAGGAATGAGTCCAGCAATGCAACAGATGGCAAAGCATATGTAACAAATGATTAAGATGGCTAATGTGCGTCTTCCCTACACCTACCCTCCTTCCCTAGTTATGACTAAACAAACATAAGACAGATACTGCAGATTACCAATATTATCAGTCTTTGTTCACCATTGTACATTTTAGAGCTGCTAACCAAGAAAATAAGATAAAGGATGCATAAGATTGAAGCTAGCTGGAAAGATTGTGTCTGATGACAGTCCTTATTGCAAGATGCCTCTTCCTGAAAGGGGACACCAGCAGTAATAAGCATTATAAATACAACACCTAGTAGGCAGCTCAGAAAACTAGGATTAAACTAGTCAAGTGCAACTCAGGACTCTCCTCCTCTTAATTCAGGCTCCCTCTGAAACCTGTTGTCAAAATCCCTAAGTAAATTGCAGGACCAGAAATAGAAGTCTGATCACTTTGCTTCAAAGCTACACACGTTCAGTGCCAAAATCAAAACCTAAATGCTCTCACAATTAGCTGCCAGTACTGGGCAATACCATGACCAAAACCTACAATAAGAGAGACCTGCTTTAAGATGTAAAGGGAAGACCAGTCTCTTCACTCTCAAATGAGTGACAGTCTTTTCCTTAACTATACTTCATTGTTTGCATTTTAGCTATGTTTTTGTTTTCCTTTTTTTCCCCCAGAAGATAAAAACAAAGCGTGATAAGACAAAGGTTACCTTCCCCCAAACTGTAGCGGATTCGTACATCCCATGCATACATTGTTTCCTTGTTCTCAAATCCCAGCATCACAACTTGAGAGAGACAGATGATTGCAAGCGTGTGATTCAAGCCCTCATAGGGTAGCCCAGGATCCAAGCCACAGATGTCTTCTAAGGTCATGCTGCTTCTCTCCTTGTGCCCTTTCGCTCGTTCAGATTTATCCTTGTACACAAGCATGAGCAAACAGTCTAAAAGAAGCAAAACTGTCAGAGATGATGAGGCAGAACATAGAACATAACACATTTCTCAGTGCTCCTCTTCAATACAAAGGTGGTTTACAAACTCAGGGTCAGTCTAATCAAGTCAATGCAAGAATTTCCTTTTCCCACCCCATCTCCAGGTAGTTTGCAGTCCCTGCTTTTAGGGAGCAAACATTCAAGGCATGTTTCAAGGGTAATCTGCAGGCTCAGAAATAAGCAGGCAAGTAAAATATCTTCCCTGTTTTACTTTCCAACAATCCAGTGGTTTCTCAGACAGTCTCTGGAGTGTGGGACTCATTCAGTTCTGAGCATCAGAAGTTACACTACGATAGCTGTTCATGTTACCAACACTAAAGACCGAGAGGCTGGTGTCATCCGTATTTCCATCAGAACAGGCTGAACCACAAATGAAATTCTTACAGTAGTTCACAGATTACTCAACTACTAAATGGTGAGCAGAGCGCGCTGCCAGATTGTTGGTGTCAGCTCAAGTTTCCTACTTCAATGCTACACAGTAGCCATTGCTAAATAACCATTATGTGCCACACCTTTTTGAAAGTAAAATATTTTCCTGTGTCACCGTTTGGTTTTGACCCCTTCCTAGAGGTGTTTATTACACTGTAACTATGCAGCAATTCAAGTGCCATGATCCCATGGGAAACGCACATTTCAGAAGCAACCCCAAAAGACAAGAGAAAGAGGAGAGGCCTCCCCTAACTTTTGCACTTCTAACAAGAGCTCTCCTCTTCCCCCTTCCTATCACATAGCACTTGGTTGTGCAATTAATGATCAGTATCAAAGCTGCTCCATCCACAGCTTAAGCTCCCCTACATACCATAAGGAAAAAGCCCCTTGTGCACCATCTGATGAATGCTGGGTTGTGGGCCCTGGCGAGGTGCCCTGCACCTTCAGCCCAGAAAAGGATGCACGTATCTCCAAAGAGGTGAAAAAAGACCAAAAGACTGAACCCTCTGCTAGCTAAAGCAGAGCTCTGCATTGCCTCACAATTGTTTTCATCCACCCGTTAGCAAAAACAGCTGCAACAATGAGATTCAAGCATTCTGCAATACAGTTGTGTGTTTGAAGCAAGAACAGCTACAGTTTACAGACCAAGAGAAACAAATCACTGGGGGCTTTTTCTGGTAAACCTGGCTAATTTAGCTAGAATAAAATACTATTTCTGAGGAATAAGCCACAGGATCAACCAGTAAGTTTTCAAAGCAAATTCCCTCATTTTCCCCCTTCAAACTTGTCTTACGTTAGAAATCCAGGCCCATGTTCGCATGTCTAGATACTAGCTCTAGGATCTACAGATGTGGGGAAGTTTAACAAAGCCAGTTAAGACACAGGCATTTAAGACACTAACACACAACTGTAACAACTCAAGTACAGCGAGCTGGGTCTGAAGACCTTCAATTACTAAGAAATCTTTAGCCCACCAGCAACAACCTAGAAAAGATGCCTTAATCCATTCTGCAGCAATGCAGATTAACATTTTCTATGTGGAAAATATATACTTTCAGGCCCAAATGTTTTCCCTGTTAGGAACAGATAGGGAAACCTGAAACCTACTTTTGCTTCTCCAGCAGTAAAACGCCGGCTTTGAATAACATTTTCAATTTCCCCTTCAGAAGCAGGAAAGTGATTTTTTTTTTCTTTTCTTTTTCTTTTTCTTTTTTTTTTAATTCAAAATGTCATTTTATTTTTAAATCGAAGTGATATTTTATGTCAAAACACTGATCAAAAATACCTACCGAGCTTACAATGCCAGCTTTTTTTACAGCCACCAATCACCCTGAAGAATAAACGGGATCCAAAACCAAAGAGCTGTGCCTTGAGAAGTCACCTTTCCCTCTGGTTTTAGTCAGCGCCTGGTATTAAACTACTCCAACCCGACACCCGGGCACCACTGGCAGCCCGAGGGACAACGTTACACCAGGCACTGGCCGCGGTGGCTCCGGGGGGCTCCGGCGGTAGCTGCCTCCTATTTTTGTCCGCCTGGTTCGTTGCCAGATAATTTACTGCCCGTTCCCCCGCTTAAATAAGACAGAAAACAAGAGGAAAGAGCAACGACGGCTTGAGGGGAGCCCCGTCGAGGGTGATCTCTGGCGGCTGCGAACCTCGAAGGGAGATCTGTGAATTCCCTGCCCTCGGGGCCCCCAACCGCGGGCAGCGGAGGGAGGGACACCCCGGCACCTGCTTTCCCTCCCCCGGGACGGGCCCCCTCTTACCTGCCACCGGAGACGGCTTGCGCAGCACCAGCCACCTACTCTTCCACTGTAACGAGAGGCAAAAGGAGAGGGTTAGCCAGGGCCGGAGGAGGGAAGAGCGGGCTGTCTCCCTTCCTGGGGAGGGGGTTGCCGATGGGGGACCCCTGGCCCCAACCCTTCGCGGAGCCGGGCCGAAGGGGCGCTGCGAGCAGAGACCTTTTTTCCATCTCTCAACTTGACGTGACCCTCCACCAGCACGGAATCCGTCATCTTCAGTCATGATTCCGGACAGCTGCGCCCGGCTCGCTGCTCCCTCCCCGCGCTCTGGACCAGGGGTCACTTTCAAAATAGCTTTATTAGGTCCCCGCACAGGCACAGGGAGCGACGCGGGCGAGCGGCCAGCGCGGCCCTGCCCTCCTCTGCGCCCCCGGCCCCACCGGGCAGTGGAGGGGGCAGGGGACGGGGCAGCTTCTGGCTGAAGGGAGAGGGGGTCCCGGGAAGTTTTTCCCTCGTCGTTTTTTCGTGTATTGTATTGCGATATTGGGGTTTAATTAATTATGTCTGGTTTTCCTGCAGGGTGTCGGTAGAGGGAAGTACAAGGGGCGCACCCGGAGCTCCACAGCCCCTCGACGGCAGCCCCGTCGACCTCCTCGGGTGCGACCCTGACTGGGCAGGCGGCGACCCCGCTCCGCCGCTGTACCCCCGCTCCGGGCTTTGCTGCTGACCGCCGAGGCAGGCCGGCGGCTGGGGGCGGCGGGAAAGCCCGGACCGGATCTATGCGCCCTCTGCCTCCGCGGAGCGGGGCCTGGCGCCGGGGGCCGAAACACCCCTTTTCCCTCAGCCCTCTTACAATGCCCAAATTCCTCTTTCAAAACCCGTAATTACTGCTCCCGTCGCCTCCCAGAAGACATGCAGCCAGCTACCCCGAATAAAAATACTCCCTTTTTTTTCCCCCTTTTCTTTGCAATGCAACTGTCACAAGATAACAACCCACTTACACCAAACCCAGAGCAGCTACAATTAATAGAATAAGATGTGTTAATGATGTCCTCGGATTTATTTCAACGAGCAATGGACTAATTAGAGTCCATTATTCTAAAAATACTCCTACTGCATCTTATTTGATGGTAATTATTTTTTCAGCTTTTTTTTTATACAGCACATTTTTCTTTCAATAACATAATAGAAGGGGGTTTTAGATGTTTGCATTTATTTCTTCCCTTTGAGTCGGTCAGTTTGCAGGGAATAACATATAATTTAATAAAACCATTTTTAAGTGTGTTTCATAATGAATTAGGGAGGGGTTTGTTCAACTGGCTTTGCATTCAAATTCAATTTCAGTGTAAGCATTAGGAAAAATACCAGATAAAATTTCAGTAGGAAATTTAGGTTGGGTTTTCATTTTAACCAAAGCCATAAGCACTTAAAGGGAAGAAAAAAATACAGAGGTCAAGTTTCCATGGAGTAATGCTCCACAGAAAGCCAGGAGGCAGAAGATGCTAGAGTGCCCCATAGGAATGTGGTCAATGTCAGGGGTGTGAGAGGTCAGGTAAGGACCTCTTGCTTAACCTAGATGTTTACTTGCCACCCCTAGGCTGGCTTTATGGATTTAATCCAGTGTTAGTCTCTGTACAGCAGATACTTAAACAACGAACTTTGGTTCCACCAAATCAATGCCACAAATTAATTTTAATGCATTAAAGTATGACAGTATTGACTGCAGATTTATCATTTAGACCTTTGAGGGCAGAAAATAGACTGTTTCACTTATGAACGTCCAATATGTTTTTAAAAATAAGTATTATTGATTGTATTGATGTTGCTGTATGCTGATATGAGCAGCATAGATTTTGAAAATGAGACAGCTAAAAAGCTCTACACAATGTATCAGAAACACCAGTCTAACACCTTTCCTATCAAACAGCTGCCTTCTTTACAGCAAAAGAAGACTGAGAGAATACATATAACACACCAGATTAAAAGCATATACAGGGGATGGATATTAATTTCAAAGTGAAGCTGAAGTCACAGAACAGATACGGATGTCCAGAATGGCATAAGCTTTCTGTGGCAATCTGTTCCAAATGAATCCTTTCCAAAGAAGAGTAAATAGTTCCTTCATGGTGATTTGATACTTGTCTTTCAGCAGCAGGTACTGTTAGTCTTGTTGCACAGTTGCATTCATTTTATGGAGTTAAGCAAGCCAGGCTCATACTGCAAACGGCCAGGAAGGCAAAGCCAGACAACAAGAGTCTTCAGCTTGTTTTGGAGTCAAAACCCCAGAGGTGGATCTCATTTTCTCAAGCTAGTGTTTAGTGCTTCAGAAAAATGAACTGAAGACTTTGATCTGAGCATTTGCGGTATTCACAGCTGAAAATCACATCCAAGCACTTACTGCCTGCTGGAAACTTGTGCAATGCTTGCATAAAACTGGGAGCACCACCAGATGAAATAGATCCTTTATGCAGAGCTTTTCCGATGCCTTCCAGCACAGAAAAGTGTCCTTTTTCTACCAGCTTGCAACCTGTTGAACAACCTACAGAGAGATTCAAAGATCTAATTGTAACTTTATACGTAACAGATTAAGTCCAAGAAACAGAGGGTAAAACCTTTTATTCAACAGTTTACATCATTTATCTAGATAACTTTGTTATACATTTGTACTTAAACAAATTCAGGTTTTGGTTATTTTTCCTTACAAAGCTTCTTTTAACTGCAGAAATCATTTATCACAACTAAGGAACCCACGAAGATGCTGCCAGTACTACAAAATAAAACATATCTCTGAGTAACTAGGCACCAAAATTATCTATCTTAAAACGCAGCTTTGCTTGAAACAACAGGAGAATTCAAAATGTTCATTATCAGAAGAAATACATTTCACATCGACACTTCCAAATGTACACATCTGACCTGGCTAGAGGTTCCCTATATTAATAATAATAATAATAATAAAAAATAAAAGTTGTAATTTTCCATTCTTTATACAATGAGATTTTTTTTTATTGAATCATTTTCTACCTTTTTTTGTTAACAAAGCTGAATCCACAGCCTCTCAGTGGCTATATACTGTAATAGTTTCTTTGATTGTTCCCATAACAATTCCATTGACCATGACAGCAAATTCTGAGGTTTATGAGATCACCAAATCTTCAACGAAAATGCTGAGCTGCTCCCCCAGCCATTCAGGTTAAAAATCTTTTAAGAAAAACCTCCTTTCTGAATTACCTAAACAGTTGAACAGCCTGTTAATACAAAACCTAAGACATCTTCAAAACACTGTCAAAGTGAAGAAACATTTAGGCATTTATCATTAAGGTGAAGTGTTTCCACTGCTGTCCTCAGGGCAAGAAGCAGCTCACAGTCTGCAGAAGGTCCTGACTTTATCGGCCTGAAATCAGGTGCTCTGACTCCCAACATTATTCAGCAAGCTTTCTGTTCTCAGAAACCATTGCATTAACCTTGCTGGAAGATTGCACACCAGATTCAGCAGAGCTCTGAAGCATGGTTCTGATTTTATGTTCGTGGAACATAAAAATATGCTTACATGTTTGGTTGAATCAAAACCTGAACCCCCTGTTTTTTTCCCCAGAACTGGTTTGTTGCAGCTAGCTGAAGAGCACCTTCACCTTGATCTACTGGCGCCTCTCAACCTGAAATTCAAGAGATCATTTCTGAGGGGAGGGAATTTCATTTCTAGCACTGGTTTGGAATTGCTAAGAATTACCATGACAGTTACCATACTGCAGCTTATAGTACAATATTTATGCCACTTTAATGAAACCAAAAGACCCCCGAACCCTGCTTCAAAGGTTAACATATTCAAGTGTTCAACTAGCTTTTCGAGGGGCTATTTTCTCATTAATCCACTTTACATAGTTTGTCACTCGTGTATAAACTCCAGGCTTGTTGACTCTGCCACAGCCATCTCCCCAGCTGATAATCCCATAGAGGTAAGAGATTTCATTTTCCTCACAGGCCAGAGGTCCACCAGAATCTCCCTGTGTTAAAAGTGAAAAAAAATTGTATAATTTGATAAAAAACAGTAGGAAAAGATCAGTTTGGGAAAGTCCTAAATTAAGAATGTTTGAATATGAGATATTAACTAAAAAGGAGATATGGAAGTAGTGGTCTATTGAAGTTTCATTATAAAAAGGGGTTTTTTTAGGTGTACCTCTAATATAATGGGGGGGGGGTTAATTCTGCATAGAAAGAAAGTGTCAAAATATCAGATTTTGTTTAAAAACCTGAAATGTTTTTTGATTCAGACACCTAGTGAATCGTATGATTGATTTAGGTCACTTTCAATGGCAGTAATGAGGTCTTTGAGGCTTAGGCTATGTTGTAATATGGGTCCTGCATATTATGCAAGGCAGAGAATATTTGGCAAGTTTCTCAATGCAGTTTATTGCAACTGTCAGAGATCATGGAACTTTTCATGATTTCATCATTCAAAGAAAGGTGTCATGTACATACACACTTCTCCATGTGACTGTGGGATGCTATAACTTTATGTGGCATATGGGGTTTCTTACATCTGTTGAATTTGATGCTACCAAGCATTTACTTAGTCAGTAAAACCATAAACTGAAAATAAGACCAAACCAATGTTTGATGACACACTGCTCTGAGGTTGACTTCTACAGAAATGAAGGTCTTGGAAATGAGAAGAAAAATGTGACCTAGTAAACAGTACTGGTGAAAGGAACCAGCACTCTATTTGTTGGAGACTAAGGAGACACACATTGTTTTTCCTATTTAAAAAGAAAACACCTTGGGAGCAAAGTAGGTAAGGAAATTATGTTGCCTTTATACTAGGACATTTCTGTGGTAAATGAGGGACATCAAATGAAATCTTACATCTGAGATCAATTTACTTCTCAGAACTAGCTTATTTCTCCACAGATCGTCTTATTGATGGCAATTTTGGTATCTGGTGCACTGATTAAACAAAAATGTTTCCAATGAAATCTTTAAAAGTAATCAAGCAGAACACATTATCTGCTTGCTCTTGCTTGGTCTTGAAGTATTTTAATACACAACAGATGGTTTATAATTTAATTTCCTAAGCATACATTAAGAAAACTCAAAGGTCAGCTATATTTGTTGTGACATTAGAGGTCTATGCTATTTGTCCTTAGACCACACTAAAAGTCTGCCAACAGACTTGTCATCAAAAAAAGTGAATTATTTATTCACTAATCATGATTTCATGTCATGAGCACTGCTCTTCAGCAACATCAGTGACTCTTCATCACTGTTTCTCAGACTTCACAACTCTCTCCAGACTATTTGTCTTGTGCAGCTCCCTCTCCTTCCCTCTTCTTTCTTCTTTCTGCCTCTCATTCCTGATTCAACTGTGTTTTTTCAGGGCAGGGAGTGAGAATCAGGTACAGTGCTGTATCTTGTATTTGTACTTCCTGGATAAGGCAAGGAAAACTGGCCAAGGAAGGTAGCTTCTAGTTCTCTGGTGAGCATGAACACTTGCAGCCAATAACTAGAATTAATTCCCAGCCTTGGCTTGGAAGCCTTGAGCCACCACTGGCTGCTGCTATTTCACTCTTGACGCCTTTCTTTGGACACATTTATGACCTCTATAGGGATTCCAGCACACAGTATACATTATATTCTTTGCTTTACATAATCTCACTGCCATCTATTAGCTATGTGTTGCCTGTTCCCACATTTATTTTAATAGAGCATAACCTTCAGAATGAACTCTAGGTAGAACCTGAAGGTTTATGTAAGGACTAATCTGATCCTTCATTTAAAAATAGTTTCATCTATCACCACAACAATTCTGCACTCTTATTCAGAGCCAAGGTGTGACATAATTCAAAAAGACATGCAAATCAGTAAGAGCATGAGGTCATTCCATGAAGGACTGAAGTCATGAAACACCATTTCCAATTGACTGATACTCTATACCGTTAAATCTCACCCACTATACTAACCTCAGCTCCTTCCTCCTCCAAACCCCACCACTGCTCTCCACCTCCTATACAGGTATCCTTATTTCTATTCAGGTAAGAGGCAAAAGCAGCTCAGGGATTTGGCTCCACACAGGTTCATGCTGGTTGGCCTCCCACAACTTCTCTGGAGCTGGCCAGCAAGCCATTGCCATCACACTGCAAGCTCAGCCAGGGGCTAAAGCAACTCACCCTCCAGTGTGCAGCCATGACCTTTTATGAAGGTAGGAGGAATATAACACCCTGAAGGTCTTGCCCTTCTGTAGAACTTAATTGACAACAGATTACAAACCAAAGATGGAAACAAGGTGGTGCAGTCACATAAGTTGTCTTTTCTTTAGGAACCTTTCTTTTCTTTGGGAGCACTTTAATGTCAAAAGTGAGCACTGTATCACTGCAACATTTCTGGCAATAATATACATTCCCATTATCAGCAGAGAAAACTCACAGCGTTACCTGACAAGCATCAGATTTGCTATCAAAGTAGCCGGCACAGAACATATTTTCAGTGATTTCTGTTCCATAAATTTCAGGACTTCTACACTTTTCCTCAGGAATGATTGGAATCAGTGTTTCTTGCAGGATATCTGAATAACCAGATACATCTTGAAAAAAATAACCCAGAGAGGAAAAGAAAGTCGGGTTTTATTGAATGTGAAGAGCATGACATGGAAACACACTGCACAATAGAACATATAAACACACTTAGCACATCCCAGTTATATTGTGTGGTGGATCTCTTTAAAACATAATTATTTTTCTAATGATCAGATCACTTTCTACTCCTTCAGTCAGACTCCATGCTGTTTAAAATTACAGTATTCTACATCAAGTCATTAATCCACTTCATGTTCTCTCATTTTCTAGAGACTCTCAGAACTCCTGTCTTCTCCTCTTTCCAGATATGATATTAAATCACCAATTTATTAAAAGTTCCATTACCTCTTTTTGCCTTTACAGTACACATTTAGATCAAGACATTTGCTCATACTAAATCTCTAACTGAAATTAGGCAGCCAACTCCCCCATCTTTCTCATCTGTCTACGTCAGTCTCTGCCATCTGCACATCAAAGCAACACAGCAAAGCAGGAGGTTCAAAATCCTGAAATTCCTCATCTGGATGGATAGGATGTATATTTCCACCTTTCTCAAGCTGAATGTAAGCACTTCTTAGTCCAAAGTCTATCTGACCCTCTCCTGTAGATGTTTCCAAAGTTTATTACTTGTGAAGATAAAGATCTGCTCCATTATAGACCTAGTAAGCTGATTGTGTTTGGTTTGCGGTTTTTGGTATCTACCTTGAGAAACCAGAGGTAGGCTCATTCGACTAACATGTCAAGTCTTTGAACCTATAACTAAGCCACTTGCTCCCCTCCCAGTCCATGGAGATCTAGCTAGCTCATAGCTCATCTCATCCTAAAATAAACACAAACATTTGGTCAAAGGAACAACACTCCAAATTCCAAGAACTACAAAGGAAGCTCAGGATGACTATTTCAAATGCAAACATTGTAAACATCTGAAGGTGCATGCAAAGATTCCCACCAGAAGTCTCTTGGAAAATATTTCACTAAACTATCAGTTATATAACACATACTTGAGCATTATTTTTTAGTTATCATAATTTTTTTACACAGACACCAACTCTCGTTTTACTCACTCTCATGCCTGTGTCCCCATCCAGAAATCTGACATTTGAACTGATCAGGGAAAACAGTGCTACCTTCCGGCAAGCAGATGGGCTGAACAAACTGGGACTTGACGGCGCAACGTTGGCCATTCTTCTTAAGCTTAATCAAAGCTGCAGAACAGAAAATATAGGAGGAATAAACTGATTGTTCCCTTTCTTTAATGGGGTTGGCAGCAATGGTTCTCAGATACAACTTTAATTATACCTCAAGCCTCTCTTAATTAAGATATTTCAATCAAAGTCAGACAGGCTCATCTCAACAGCACCTCATTTCACCACAAATTGAAGGCTGAAAGATTCAGCTACTCCCCTTGTGGGAATATTTATTTTATGCTGTGCTCACTGAGCAGATTTTGCTTCACTGCCTTTGTAGAGAAGATAGAAAATACATATGTCTCCTCCCACCTTAAAGTTAAATAACAGTGACATATCCACAACTTTCAGCTGAAATAAGTGGGATGTGAAAGTGCTCACTGCTTCTAAAAGTCTGGCCACCTGCCTAATTCCAACTCTATTTGAAAAATAATTACTGCAAGAGCTGGTGTATTTAATGCTCTGTTATCAAGAAGTTCAGCAAAATTCAACATCTTGAAAATTAAGGAATAGAAAAATCAGGATATTTCAAAACCAAGCTTCTGAAAGCTACAAAGGGTTACACAACCTACACAATCTCTAACTTTTACTATCACTCCATGGGGCTGAAAACTGTAAATGCAGAGCTGTGCAGCATCATGAGCCTGGTACTGAAAGATGTCAAAAATAGGAGAAATGTTGGTTCCCCTGCATCAAATCCCCTGTGCTTGGCTGTAGAGCAACAGAAGGGTCATTGTATTTGGTGTAACAAGAGCAGCATGTTGGGTTTAGGCACATTAGGCAAAGAGGACAGAGCTATGAGATGGATACACCTATTAGTCTTATTTCTCTACTGACTACAATTTTTGGCCATTGTGGAACACGTAAAGAGCATTTCACAAGCTGAGAAGCCCACACAAACCATGCTCGAATACTCAGCAGCTTGCTCTTCCCCACTTACTTCTTCTTCCCCACCAAGTCTGCTTGCTCCCGAATCCCCTGAAATTCCCAGCAAACACTCACGTGGTAGTTGTTTCCTTTAGAAAAGCATTTTCAGCAGGGAATAACTCTTCTGCTGCATTAGTAGAGATCACTGACAGGGAAAAACATGCCCCCACATCTTCTCCCCATACTCCCCCAGTTTCTACCTGCCTGTTTTTTGCAATTGGGCTCATCTTAGGCACTCCATGTTCAGCTGACCCTAGATTTGGATACTGCACATTTGTGAGGCTTTCCAAATTTCAATGTACTTTAAAAAGTTAGGAGATCTCAAAGTGTCAACAATGGCTTGCACCAGGATATGTCAGAGCAGAGTAATGCCCCGCATCCAGTTCATCTCGTGGTACGTTGTGACAGAGCTCCCACCAACACGGAATCTGAATGCTTTTTGCTACAGAGTAAAAAATATTCACCACCCAGGAGCAAAAAAGCCAGTACATGCTTCACCTAAAACATCCCCAATACCATAGTCTCATAGACAAAGTGCTCATGCAGCTTGACACCCTGGGGTGATGTACCACCGTCCACAAGAGCAGAGCAGAAAATAAGAAGCAAGTTGCTGTTCTATTGTCATTCTGACTAATATTATAAGGTCAATCAGAAGGGCATTTAACTTTTGACTGATAAGACAGCTGATTTTTAAATCTCTCTCAGTGTAAAAAATGACTCTTAGTAACACAGATTTTCAGAGCAGATGGGGTTATTATATTCATCTAGTCAGATCCTCTATACAATACAGACAATAGAATTTTACCAAGTAATTCCTGCATCAAGCCCACAGTTTCTGGTTCAGCTGAAAAAATGCCTAATCGCACAAAGACTTGAAGTGATGATGAATCTGCCATGCATCTAGGTAAATTGCTCCAAAAGCTAATTATCATAATTAGTTAAAAATTGCAATTTATTTCTCATCTGAATTTGTCTTGCTTTCAGATGCTGTTATAACTCTGGTAGAACTAAGAATCCCCTGCCCTTGAAAGCCTCTCCTAATAGCTATGATTTGTCCCTGCCCATAGCCAGGGGGTGCGGGGGGAGAGTGTGAAACTAAATGATCTTTAAGGTCCCTTCCAACCCAAACTACTCTACGATTCTCTGATTTTTCTGCTATGAAGGCAGTTTTTTGACAAATCAACTAAACTTTAGACAAAGTCGAGTAAATAATAAAACTGTGGGATGGAAATACTCACCGATATCATGTTCAATAGGATTGAACACAGAATACTGAGGATGCAAGATGTATTTCTCTATTTCAAACGTTTGTGTTACATCGGTTGTTTTATTAAATATATGCTGACCCAGAACTACTGTAATAGTGGATTTTAGTGGACTGTAAAAGAAAAGAGAACAAGCAGTTCTGTGATTAGCAGGACAAATGAAAACTATTTTCCTATGGCTGCATATCCCTTGAAGTGTTATAACCTCAGCCCCCCACCACATCCATTATTTGCCCTCTCATAATGCCTTGACCTGTTTACCAGGCTTCCTACCTACTGGGGCTAGGAAAAAGATGACTAATGTTACAGTGAGTCCCAGGCTCCGTGGGTCCTGATTAACCTAATTAAAGGCTGTTGCTCCTCCACAGAAAGAAAAGGCAATCACAGGTTCTGTCAGCTGCTGTCTGGCTAACAAGCACCTTTGAGGGCTATAAACACTTCTTCTTCTAGAAACCTAATGGAGACAACTTTGGACAGATATTGCCAATGTGTACAAGAATTACTGGGGAAGGAATGGGGACCAAAAGATGAGTCAGAGTGGATACCTCATTTCTCTGGGAAACCAAGCCCTTAAAAATATCACAGGCGTGTGTCAAGATTTTAAAAGTGCTGGCAAACTGACAGCTCAGGAACATCTGGGCAGCCTCCACCTAAAAGCTATCACCACTTCTGCTCTGAGATTAGATTGATCTGTGTTAAATCTCCTGTCTAGAACAAAAATCATCTTGGTGGATGAAGGTTCCAACAGTACACTGATCTGATGAGGAAAACCACACTTAGAGATGAATACAGTTTTTGCAGTTCACACCATCTTTTTTAGCCGTTGATTGTTTACCTTAAAAAGATCACAGTTCTTTCATATCCAGTGTCATAGGACAGCAAACTAGTAAGAACCAGTACAACAGTTCGGAAGAAAGGAACATTTGGGAATAATCAGGGTGAAAACAGTGCTGTTCAGGATGAAAACAGTGCTGTTCAGGAAAAGGAGTAAATTCTCTAGCTTTGAAAGCAACAGAATTAAATTTTCACTCTTGTTTTAGAACTAATTTAATTTACGTGTGCATAAGTCTGAAATGAATTTAGTTAGCAAGTGTCTTGAACACTGGAGCACTCATATGTTTTGTTCTCCAGTGCAGAAGTAGAAAATACCTGCTGTCACACATCATACACAAACGTAGAGTGGTTAACATCACTGCAGCTGCCCTCTTTGTATTCCTGTGCATCAGCAGTGTCCATCAGAATCAAAAGTACAAAAGAACTGTGGACTTTCCTCCAGTGCTGAGCACGAAGCAATGATCAACAATAATGTACTCAGAAGAAAGAGATTCTGTCTAATTGCAGCACACTGAGCCGCCAGCTACCCTGCAACAGTCACTATGCTTATAATTCCTTAAAAAAAGGAAAATACAAAGTTTATTTTTTTACAACTGGAAAACAAGAGGACAATAAAACTTTCTTCAATCTATATGAAAGGCTAGCGTTTTCTCAGTGTTCTTGCAGTGGCAAACCAACCCCTTCAGAAATCAGACTTTGGGGCCTGTAAAACAGAGTAGAAGTGCTTCCCGGAACAGTATTTAGAAGAGATTTTAAAGGCACTGAATAGTTCTACTATGACTTACAGATGGCTCATTCAGGGAAAAAAAATTAAACAGGAGGGGTTACAGAGAAGGAAATAAAACAAAACAAAACAAAACAAAAAAGAAGTTATCTGCACAGGTATCTATTGTCGCCTAGCGGAAACCAGTAGAAACTGTGGCTAACAGAGGTACTAAACGTAAGAAAGAGTGCAAATTACAATGCAGCAATTATGGAAAATCTGTATGTACCAAACCACCAGCTGGAAGTGGGTGGAAATGTCCTGAATAGCTGCCAAAGTTAGTAGCTATTTCACAACATTTGAAAAACAAATGCGTTGTGGCTCGAGATCCAAATGCTTCAGTACAGCATTCACAATGGTATTATTAGCTCTACAAGCTATCAGTGTATGCATTCTGGCACAAGATTTTCTGTTTCTCTTGGCTTCTTTACTATGCAAAGGAACAACGGGTATGAAATGATGTAATGTTTTTTTCCCATCTATGTGATTAAATGGAAATCAGGAAAACTGTTCAGCAATTGTATGAAGTGCAATATTTAGAATAAAGTGAGAGCATCCTGTGGTCAATACTCTCTCCGGTGTCTCACATGAGACCAAAAAAAAAAAAAATAAATGAAAAAAACCCACAAAACACCCCTCAAGGAAATCAGCCTCAAAGATTTAACAGTTTAGTTCTTCCCTGTGGCTTTTTGTAAAGCTCAACCCACTATATTTGTGTCAACCAACAGTAATTTATTGTCTCTAATAAATCAGTGCTTGGCCATCACAGCCACAGCAGTGAGCAGTCATCACTGTTATATCTCAGAGCAGGTATAAACACTCAAAAAAGTAACTGAGAAGAGAATTAGATATATCCCCCTGCAGATTCCTGCTCTTGCAAGCTTCCATTCTATGTCCTGCTCTGCATTACCTTATTCCTTCAATCAGGTCATTTAGCTACTTTGAGACTCCTTAAGCAACAAGATATGGGCTTATGAGATAATGGGACTCCAAGCTATTTGTTAGATCATAAATGGCTACCAAATGGCCAGAAACTCCTTTTGAAACATTGGTCTTTTATAATCTCATCTTCTTTCTTACTTGTTTCTGTTTGGGTTTGTTGTGACTCACAAGCAATGACTCTGAGGAGGAGAGGACCTACTGTCATGCTGATGGATGAGTTTACCTGTTAGCAAAGCAGTGTGCTGCTGACACAACCCAGCAAGTCTGAATAAGGCTTCCACCGCAGAAACTCTCTCCAATATATATAGCTGCTGCCCAGGGATGAGATCCAGGCAGGGACGAAGATCCCCCAACAATCCTAGGTCTCACAAAACTTCTTTTTTTGTGTCTTCTCCCGCATGATCTTCTGGTAACTGCAAAACTATCTACATTGTCTGGAACTAGTGGCTTCCTTTCTCTGCTTGCTGAGATATAAAGGGATATGGCATCAGACTATAAATCCTTGTGATTTCTAAGGACTGGAAATTTTATAAGCATTTTAAAATGGGAGGTTTGTTAAATTATCATTAAACATTCACGTACAACTGAATCTCATTCATGCGACTTGCAAGACTGAAAACTATGTCTATTCCCAACACTGGCTATGCGTGCACCAGAGTAAATCAAATGCTGTGAACGTTCCCAGACACTGTTTCATTTACCAGTAGATATACAACCTTCACTACCCGAGGAGGCACAACAGAATGCATGGTACATCACATCTCCATTTGTTGAATCTCCACTGAGCTTTGCCATTGCAATAGCAAAGACTAGGACCCTTGTGTTAGCGTTGTCTACTGAATACTTTAGAACCAAAGAAGGAAAATAAAAGGATGTACTTTATAAGCTACTGTTTTAGATTACAACTATGTTCTGAAAGTCAGCTACAACATTAACAACAGCTAAATATTAATTTAGGGAAGAGCAGAATCCTCAGGTTTTGGAATTAAACGCTATGTCTCATTATGGCTTCAGGCTCCAGTCCTTCAATTTGCTTACAGAGGCCCATTCACTTCTTTGGGCCTGTAATTCCCTGAGTGATGACAGTTTGTACCAAAGCATCAATCATTTCTGTGGTCTTGCATGTTCTAGCAGAAAAGTTGGTGATATTGGGACGATTGTGACTGAAAGCAATAGTGTGACACCATTATTATTTCAGAACAAAAATCACAGCTCAAAAAAATGCAAAAGAAACCTGCTGTTGCCCTTTGATTTAATCCAATCAAATATTCAACACTCCTGGAAATAGTAGAACATTCAAAATTATACAGTGGAAGCTTGTTCTAGTATCAATTAACCTTTCTTCATGCATTCATAGCATGGGTTTTAAGAGAGCCTCTACATACCGCAAGATGGAATATCACAATACTCCCAAGACAAACTGTTGTCCTTCATGATGTAGCACCATGGCTTCTCATCGTCATCTGGATTTCTAATTAATTCAGGGAGAAAGTAAATTACAAGCATTAAACACAGCATTGTTCCAAGCTTCCCAGAGGCTTTCTGCTTTTTCCTCTTGCACCATGCAGAGGACTGACAGGACTTTCAGGTTTTGAGCCACTTGACGAAGTGTTGAAACACCTGCTAACCCCTAAACGCAGCCTTTCAGTAGAGTTCATCATGCTTACAGGCAACCCAGCCTACGGTTCTCTAGGACCTGAAGTACAGACACATGACTAAACACCTGTAAAATTTGCCTACAAGTATTTGGATGCATGAACATGTTCACATGGTTTAAATACAGCCCACACTGAAGTGCTTTAACAGATAGCAGCTCAGCTATTTTCAGGACTAAATCCCATGGGAGAGGTTCCTTTTTTAGGTGATTTTATTAAGCAAGGAAATTCCAACACAGGTAGATTCATAGAAAATCCATCACAAGAATAGCTAGCACAAACGAATTTGGGAAGCTCAGGTTCACATTCCCTGGAGAGTCTGAGGAAACAAAAATATTGTGTTCCTCAAAAAGAAAAAGAAATAAAAGGAATATCAGTTTAGCCCTTTGTTACCTTGGTATTAAACTGGTTTTGGGTTAATTCCGCTATGGTTTCTCCCTGGTACAGCCTAATTGTCTCTATCAATGCCTTATAAGTAACCAGAAATTTGCCCAGTTTACTTCTCCAAGAATATAGGTAAACTTTGAAGATGCAGAAAGATGTTCAAGACAGCAAGAAAAACAGACAAGGCACTTCAGGGCTGCAGATAAACAGTACTTCTAATTTCAGCTGGATTTATCAGAAGCACTGTCTATTATTGTAAGGTTCTTCAATATATTTTTTTTTAATATAACTGCTTTTCAGAAAAAGATTAAAGCCCTTTCAAATTCTCAGAACTGAAGCAGCAACACAGGCTGACTCATCTTCCACCAACAATGTTTCTAAATTAGACTGTTTGAAGAAGAAGATATCTGCAGGATTATATAGTGCAGCAGAGATATCCCCAGAAATTATAACAAGCTGACAAAAAAAGTGAAAAGCTTTTTTCTCAGCTCTGCAGAACATGAACACATCAGCTCCTACACCATTTTGTTCACTGCATTTCAAATCTGCAAGTGAATATTGTGCTTAAATGATGCAAATCAAAGGGATCAAGTTTTATCAAAGCATAAAATACGTGCCTGGTAAATTGCCGCATGGTGCTGGGACACTATGAATCTCATACCTAAGTGCTTGGATCAGAACCAAGCCTTGGAAAAGAAGTCGACCTGGGTTAAGGGAGGGTGTAGGAACTGCTTATTTTCAGTTTGTGTTAGGAGTAGAAGAGCTACTTTCAGCATGCATATATGCTTTTTATCATCAAACAAACTAGGAAGTGCAGTACAGATTTTCCTGAAATATTGGTTTAACTTCCATATGAGGGGAAAAAGTAAAATAAATAAATAAAAAAAATCCCATCCCACAACACTAAAATCTAGACATGAACCAGTAATTTAAGGAGAATCATCTAAAGTTTGCTGTTCCCAGCATTTGCTCATCTCCACGATTCTATCTAAGCTGGAGCATTTCCTTTATTTGTGGATATACAGTGAAGACCTCAGAGACAGGGGAAACATAAAGTCACTGAGCAGAAAGCACAAACCTACCTACTACAAGCTCTTTTCATTACAGCTGAAGAGAAAACTTCATCAGAAATGCAGTTTATTGATACGTGGTGCAATCAAAATTGAAACACTGTCAAATCTTATTTGGCAATAGTTTTGCTTTGGAAGAAAACCAGGAAAGAAATTTGGCATCCCATTTCAAAATTGCGGAAATACAGTGCTTTGATTTTTCATTTTCAAATAACTTTTAACTTTTGAAAATGTTTTCCTTTATGTTACGTATTTCACAATATCAGAATTAGAAATAAAAGGTTAACCGTTTCAATTTGGCTACTGCATTTCTTTTCCCTTTTGCATAGTCACTTATGAACAATTTGAAGGTTTTGCACTATGGTCTCACTTGAGAAAAATAAAATAAAAATCCCAGGGAAAAAGAAAAAGAAAGACCTGGAATTTCGAACATTATTTTGTATCTGAGTTCTCTTGAAAGACTCTTGATTTAGCCTATCTACTAGATCTTGTATTCTGTACACTTGCATCCCTTGCGTCAGGCTGTTAAGTCAGTCTAGCTTTTCCAAGGCAGGGATAACACCTGCCTTGAGATTCCTGCCCTTCTCGCTTCCACAATACATCCATCTCTTGATTTACAAACAGAGGGCAAATGAGAAGTTTTCTCACCTGCAGTAAGAGAATGGCCCCAAGCCAAGCTGCACTGCTTTCTCAACGCTGTCAACATGAAGCTCTTGGTAAAGCAAGTCTGAATTCCAAGGCAAGCAGCTGTGTCCAGAAATGGTTGTCTTTGCTGTACCTCTGTACTCTGTGCCATTGCCAACATAGCACCGATGATTGGGTACTGGCAAAATACAAGACACTGGTCAGGAATCAATGCAAATTACATGTTAAATACTTATTTCACAGATGAGGTCCCATATGAGAGACAGTGGGCCCAATTCTTTGTAGTGCCTTTCACCTTTCACAAGAATTGAATGCAACAAATGAGCATTTTTTTTAATTGAAAAAGAACCCTGTTTAAAATTAGTAGTGAGTTAGCTTGTTTAACACATGCACGAACAGCTATTCAACAGGCAGAAAATTAAACCTAAAATTTGTACTGCGTATGGGAGATTTTAGTCAGCAATCTGCAGCACAGTCAGCAATATGGCTGGGATTCCTCCTGTCTAATTTTAGACACAACTGAGCTCATCACTGAAAACTCCTTCTTTAGTCAATTAGGAGGAACAAGCATTTCTAACACCAAGCTGATCCAGCCTGCTTTAAGTGACATTTTTAAGGTGAGATGAATGGTGCCATGCAGTCTCGACCACATTGACTGAAATCTCCATTGACAATAAAGGGAGCTTAAGTCAACCAGCTCAGAGACATCTGCGTTGTAAAGTAATGAAAACCATCCTGCCCTTCCAGCAAGTGCTTAAAAGGTGTGATTTTGAAAAATACTTCTTTTTATGGCCTCATACATACCCATATATATATACACTGTGCCCATGTATGTTACATACATGTGACTACATATTGCACGTACATCAATTTTGTAAAAAACCTTGAATAGTAGATTGAATTTTCTTATTTAAAACACATTTATTTTTCACCTGCAGATGGGTTACTTCTTCAAATAGGTCTGACACATACATATTCTATGACCTGTATACCCAGCTGCCAAGATCTATCAATGGCACATACCAGCATTATGGCTGAAAAACATATGGGGATGCATTTGTATACCAATAGCTACACTAAGCAGAAAGTCTACACCTCAAAACACCGCTCTAAGTATCCCAAAGGAAACACAAAACCATCTAATGTACAAAGAGGATTAATTGTGACTTGAGCCTCAAGAGGGCTTCTTATCCCAGCCAGGGCAGTGTGAGTTATCCTCGACATCTGCAAGACTGGTGGAATCTTCTTCTAAACTTATAAACATGCTTAAATATATAACATCATGATATTGCCTGACTGTTGAAAAACACGCTATGAGGATGATCTATCATGCTACAGAGTGTGGACAGCTATTGCCAAAGATCTGTTTACTTTGACAGAACAAGGAGACACACGAACTTGGGCATAGAACTAGCATTAAAATAGTGAATCACAGCACTGAATTGCTGATGTCAATTATTTTTCGAAGTTACTAGTGTATCAACAGACCTCAAAATCACAAGAAAACATAGGAGGAGGTCCTATTTGAGACATAGATGTCAAGAAGTTTGGTGAAAGTCCTTCTGTGTGAGTTAGCATACAAATACGTAGCAAAATTTGCTTTCTTGCTTGGCCTGGCAGACACTTGTGAGATGATGAGGAAGCATTTTCTCCCACTTGCACCCTGAATCAAATTCTTTTTATTTCAGTAACTATGAGTATAACATTAAATCAAACTCATATTTTAGCAACCATAATCTAGGAGCTCCCAGAAAATAATTTGTTTATCATTTGTATCCCTAGCAATAGTAACTATTTCTTGGCAACCCTGCCATTTATTTTCTGGGCAAGTTGCAAGTTATGCTGCTTTGTTTGCCTGAAACAGTGTCACAAAAATACCATTATCATGCTGTATGCTAAATTCTTTCAATTATCCGTGGAAGTGCCAGGTGCTATTTTTATTTGTACTGTATTTATTACATTCAGAAATGATTTAGAGTTGACTATTTTTATGAGGATGAAACAAGAAATTCTGTTTCAGTGCAGAACTAGGGCCATATTCCACAATACCCATGGTTTGGACATCTTGCAGATGGTGTTTACAAGTGCTCATCCTTGTTAGGCTTAAAATCCAATACATTTCTGCTTTATCAGATCTGCCAGTCATTGCTAAAGCTGCCAGAAGATTTTAGCTGGAAGAATTTGGCCACTTTCTAAACCATCCCTCATGTTCTCCTTCTGTAACTAAGAAGTTTAGATTATATGTTGCACTTGTTGAGAGGAACAGTAATATCCCTCAGACAGTTCTTTTTTCTTTTCAGTTTTATAACAATATTTTAGGCACAGGAGTAAAGTGACTTAAACTCATATCTTGTGGAGAAGCATCTAGGTTAATACAGTTGTTTCATTAGTGGCTTTCCATTGGTCTATTCTCTACTCCAGGGAGCTGTATTTGACTGGTTTGCAGTATCAACACAGTACCCACATCACCACTCATTAAAAGGCATTGTATGCATCTAAGGCCATTGAGAAGTACATGCAAAGCTGAATAGATCACCTATAGTTCAGGAGAAACAATTTTCAAAAAAAATCTCTGCAACTAATTCAGCTGTACAGATCTTTTGCTTCTAATACTCTTTTTTTCTGCTGCAGCACTGAAAAAAATCTCTTTTTCCCTCTTTGTCAGAAATGATGTGTAGGTGGTTTACTTTCAGCAGTTCTTGAGGGATTGCTCTGACTGGGAATTGTTCTTTCCCAATTCTTTATAGCTTGTGCAACTTCTCCTAACTCTGAAACATATTTATTTTCCTAAGTGAAAGAAAGGAATGGACAGCATAATACACGCATTTTTCCTGTTCATTTGCTTCCCTCTGGTACTGCCAACCAGTATGCTGAGTAGAAATAACCTAAACTTTCAGATGATGAAAGTTTTGATGCAAATGCAGATTCAAGTTAATCTGCAGACGTATGTCACTATCACCACTGTTCATTTCTTAGGGAAAAAAAAAAAAAAAAAAAAAAAAGAAAAGAAAAATTTAAAACTAGAAATAATTTTTAAATCCAAAAGTTTTAAATAGTTCACATAAAACATGCTAGTTGTGTTGGGATGACATATTTTATCCGCATGTCACACCAATTCTTTGCCTTTTCATTTTTCGGTAAAAAGCAATATGAGGGCTTAAAATTAAAAGCAACCTGAAATAGCAGTTATCCAACTAATTCTAATTACTAACACTTCACAAGACTTTTTGTCAGCAGATCTTGCTTCAGAGTTCTGTAGTTATATACTTGAACATTTTTAGGAGTTTCTTTTGGAAGTCTGTCTGTAGGAAACGATGTCTCTTTTAGATTTTCTTTTCTCCAAAACATCTCATCAGCAATTTTGCTAATATTTTTGAGCTTTGACGGTATTTTCCTTCCAGATAGGCTGTTTCATTCTGTTAATAAAAATACATTTTTCCCCTTATGGTTCTGATCTTGGATGGAATAGTTGTAAGTAACTCTTTCATTCAGTAATGTTTTGTTTTATCCCTGACCATCTTGTTACATTGTTATTAAATACAATCTTAATTTTGTTTTTTGTATTGCTCTATATCAGCTGACGCAAGCTTCTGCTTAGAACTGGCTTTACAAAGATCTTCTCCAGTGTCTGAATTATCAATTATACAATGGAAGAATTCTTTAGAAAATCATAAACTAAAGCAAAACTCTGGTGGAATTAGAAGAACGTCCTTCATGCAGAGCTCTTCCTGGAGCACATGTCCACTCCTGTTGTAGTGCTACAGGAAGCTCCAGAGGCAAAGGCTTGAGTGCTTGCCCTGCATCCCTTACTCTGGTCAGAGAAAGCACTCACTAGATAGCAGCTGGTTTGCAAGACAGAGCATTTGTAAGTCTCTGAAGCCTTTCTAATACACCTATCAATGTATATTTCCACCTAATCCTGTTTCATTTATTAACAGTGAAAATGAATAGCAATAAGCAATGAAATTTTATGCCTTTGCATTGTTTACTGCTTACATTGCCTCAGCATTTCAGGATGTCTTGTTCTCCAAGGCATCATTTGCAAGGGTATGAGTTTCCTTCCTACATGAGCTGACCCATTGGATGCCTGTCTTTTGGATTTTTCAATCCACCTTTTTTTTGGTTCACCCAGAAGTTCCCTAATCTCCTTTCTTGGGTAGCCATGAGATCCCCTCACAGATGAAAGGAGTAAAAGTCTTCGATATCAGCAAGCTGCATTTTCTCCTGCTGCAAGTGCAGCTAACCATGAGTCTGAGCAGGCAATAAATGCTTGACAGAGGTAGTCTCCAGTATTCATAGAGACTGCTATTACAGGCATCTCACTCCATCAGATAAAACACTGAAAAAAAACCCCAGGTATTCCAAAAGCAATAAGGTAAATATTCTATGCACGATGAAACAAACCGCACAGAGAGCTTTAAGGGACAACCATATTAACCTAGCACTGCACCTCAAGGAAGATTTGGTTTATCTTTCATTGGTTCCCTTTCCCACTGAAAATCTCTGTAAAGATCTAGGAAGGTGGCCAGCTGGGCACTGACTGCACTGAAGAAAGCAGCTGCCATCTTTTTCACTCTTTGATGATGGAAATATGTAGTCTAAATGAGCAGGGGCAGGAGATTGCATGGCAGCAGCCCCAGGACTGGGTTGTTCCTGGCTTGAAACAAATTACTTCAAATTTTCATGCACTAGTACATGTCTGTGAAAGTGAAAATAGCAGCATGCACTGTAGCTTTCAGGGTCTGAGAATTAGTGAACATAAACCACAACTGAAGAATAAAGGAATCTATATATTTATTTAACTATGTTTCTATATAATTCAATAATACATCTATAATGTTTATCTAGATTTCAATATTCCTGGTGGGACTTATGATTCAAATAATAATGCATGTCACTAATTTAGAACAAATTATTCAAACAGTCATCCTGTCTCCTGGTTTTTTGAATAGCAATAAAACCTCTGGACTGACAGCACCTAACACTGAAACAAATCCCTGCTGACACAGTAGCCTGATTGTGAAACACATAAACAATCTGTCAGAGCCAGAAAATAGGCAGAAATGTGGAAAAATTGGCATCCATTTGTAATGAATTTAATTTAATAGAAATTAACCATATAAAATAAGAATGGATTTCAGACTGTGAAAATAAAGTGATTTATATAGCACAGAAGGTTTCCCTAAGCTGCATCGTAACATAAGGATAGCAGACTCCATTCACTGAATCTAGACTATTTTTAATATATTTCTTCTTCAAAGTAACTTTCTACATTTGTACTTGCAAGTAATTAAAACATCTGAGGTAAAAATTAAGAGATTTATGTTTCTTACAAAAGTTAAGCTACAAATCTACCTTCTGGATAAGTTAAATTCCTCCATCTAGAGTTTTAAACCTGGAACTCTATGAAATCTGCCAGTATTTTCTTATAGCTTTGAAAAGAAATATCTTAGATAAGAGGAACAACTGGCTCTTTTTCCATTTAATTTTTCTATTGATTATCTTCAATTCTTGCACACTAGTTACGATTACCGAGTCATATATGCAATCAAATAGGTATATAGAGCTGAAATGAGTAACGTATTTAGGAAATACGTCGTCAGTTTGTAGGGGAAAGAAATTCCAGCAGCACCAAGCAAATCTCAGTGCTATATTATTTTGACAGAAAAACAACCTGTTTCATGGTCTACCTTTCAGGAATTTCAAGAGTATCAGGGTAATTCATAGTGAAAGCTTTTATGATTTTGAATATACCTGTAGGTCCTTACGTGTTAAGAGTATGACCCACAATAAGTCTCCAGACAGGAAAACAAACAGGTTGTATAGCAATTAATTTTGGTGAAGGATGAGCAGTTGCTCTATAAAGAGCCAGTAATGAGAAGGGTCTCTGAAGCACCTGAAGCATCCAGCATGGACTGGTGGGAGAATAGCAGTGAGAGAGACAAACAATGTAATGGAGATTTTTGCTGAAAGCCTGTGAGCTGCTTAACAATTTCTACCACATTGTGCCTTCAGCCACCTTCCTAACTGACAATTATATAGCAGAATAGGGTTGTGTGGATTAAGAGATGTCAGTGCCCTCACATTTCAAGAGATGTACCCTCTATAATACATAATTAACTGACACCACTGTCATGCCTCAAACAAAAAAAAACCTTTATGGTTTTGAATTAACCAACATCCAATGACTATACACTGCTGCCAAGTCAGGCATTCTATCATAACAGTAAGTACTAAGCAGCTTCTTTATATTGATAGCTGCTAATATTAATTGTGTTAGTTTATAGTAGGATTAAAACAAAGACTTGTTATCTAAAAAACACACCACTAAAGAAACACAGGAGGCAACACAGAAAGCTTAGTGTCCACCACCATCTGGAAAAAGCATTTATTTGCAAAAATAAGGAAGTCCTTTGTTGGTCTTGAACCTGCTGCTATCTCTGTCCAAAGAAATTTTTGAAATTCCTTGGAATTTGCCTTGTCACTCAATCCTTACAGAATTAATCCTTGCTGTATGCCATACTGCTAGCAGTATAGCTCAGTGGCTTTCTCTTCTCTAGTCCACATTTGGCAAGATGTCAAGTGTACATGACTAATCCATATCCTCCACTCAAATGGTGCTTCTTACCTTTGTGCTTTTCTTTGTATCAGCCAAAGTCTTTATTACGATTCCTTACTCTAAAAAGAAACCAGGGAGATCAGAGTAACCTCTCCATTATTGCACACCTCCATAAATGACACCTGATAATTATCTTCTTGCAAAGCCACGTTTACTGCTAGTTTCCTGTTCACCATCAGCTATATTGGCACTTGGTGCAATGAATCAGAGGTGGGTTCTTAGTTGGTAATGCCATGCTCCCTCACTCCTTCATCTTCCAGTCCCTCCTACCATTTATCATTGTAGGTAATAGTTTACTAGACCTAGTTTTTCTCCATGTAACTTCAGCACTACTTGAATTATTATGAAATAATTCAAAATTTGATGAAAATCCAACCCACCACTACTATTTCTGCAACAGTGCCCAAGGCTTTCTCTAAATTATCTTTGCCTTATTAACCCTTGCCCTACCCTCATGCAACCTCCCAGAGGACCCGTGAAACTTTACCCCAGCAAAAAACATAATTGCCTCTCCAAGCCACGTCAAATCGTAATGATGCTTTTCTATCTGCTGACCTTGTTATTACACCTCACCCTATTTCTTCTTTATTTTTCCTCTGGGATCCTAGAAAATAAAGAATCAAACACTAACCCAAAAGCATTCTAGTAGATTATAGTTAACTTGGTAAACAAACCATACAGCAAAGACTCATTATCTTCTTTTGTCTCCTTCAGAAGAAAAAGACTTAAAACTTTCCCTCCAGCCTCCAGAGCTGAATTTCCTTTACTAAAGTACCTACATTAGTAGAAAACTGCAAACACCCTATTTCAGTAAAACAACCACTAAAAGAGTGGGTTTGCTGTCTTTTTCTCTTCTTTTATTACCTCAAACTCCCCCAGTTTAACCCCCAATGATTTGGCCTGGAGGGTTTTTTCCCTGTATGTAGTTATATATTCAGCTATTCTGTCATCTTCCTTTTCTAAAAATCTTCAACCTATTTCTGACATACAACACCGCATCTCCTTATGTAACCATAAGCCTTCCACAATTAGCATTCGAACTCATACTTTCTTTAAAGCTGTGGTACCCCTCTAATTCAAACACTAGGAAACATAAAGAGCTTTCAAAAATAACTTCAACAACTTCATACTTCATCATGACCAAAACACTAGCAAAAACATCCTTGTTACCTAAACTTTAATCCAAAGAAAAGTAGAAACATGTTATCCTCTGTGTAGTCCTCCCAATGCTCCCAAATCTATCATCTACTGGAATCCACAGCCACAGTGACACAAATCCAAACAGGCTTTCCATGCCTCGCTTTCTTTTCATTCTCAGTTTAATCATGAAAAGCATCAAAATTTGCCATAACTCATCTATTCCACTGATTTACTGTGTTACATGGCTACCTAAATATTTCATATAATAAATATCACATTAATATAATAAATATTACATGGCTATCTTATTTTCACAAATAGTACTACAAGAACACACCCTGAACTGTTGCTGAGTCCTAACACAACAAATGGGTCAGAAAGAAATCCCAGCTAGCCATAAAGGACAATGTAATACTCTAGAACCCAAAAATCCAGTTGAAAGGTGAAAAACCATTGAAATAAGTAACATTAAACCCCACTTCAGTTATCCACATGTGACTACCAACTATTCCTCTGATCAACAGTAACACAACCAAGCCACCTACAGAGACTAAATGTTTCAGGAAAAACTTTGCAACTAATTAAACAGAATGAAGATTCCCCAGTAACATACCCTTCAGTAAATCAGGAATAAACCTAAAAACATAAATGAGACCTCCAAATTTACTGACACCCCACACACAAAACCTGTAACAAAGCAATGGTAAGGAGAAGGAAGTGCTTTTACCCAGGAAATGGGGCAAAATATATATTTGTTTCCAACTGTATATCAGCTAAGGCCAGTAGTGTGGATGCAATGGTGGGGTTTCAACCACAGAAACCTAAAAGCACCAATCCCTTAATAAAAAATCTACATCTCCTTCCTTCACCCTCCAATTCCCTTTAACATCTCCATAAATCGTATTATAATGAATTATCTGTCCTCTGGCCAAATAGCTCCTCCTCTTCCTTTAGCTGTGTGTGCTCTACATTCACTCAGCATCTCTATCGTGGCTGCTATCTGTTCAACGAAACATAAAATGTCAAAGTGATTTTGCAATTACATGTTTATAACTGTTTTTCACAAGTTATCACCTGCAATGAAGCTAAATACTTCTGAAGTTAAACATCTCCCAAAAAATTCCCTCTCCACTCCATCTCGCCATTCCAGCTTGCACCAGAGATAAAATATCACACTCACATCCTTCTCAGGCTTCACTTCTTCTCCACATTTATCATTGACGAAGTGGCTGGGTCTGGGCCATTTTTGTAACATCTCTACAAGATCGCTATTGCTACTCATAGTTGGATTATTAATTATGAATCTTCACCTAAAGCCTGGATCCAGCTCTCTCTCAGCAATATCTCTGCCTCTGAAGTGAATGCAACTACTCTCTTAATACAAAATCCTTATTCCTGAAAATAAGTGCATATTTAAGGGCAATTTTTATGAATTAAACTTAATTTGCAATGGTTTTTTGAACAATTTTAAACAGCATTGTTTGGGGACAAATTTGTTGGTGGTGTGTCTGATTTTCTTTGAAACTGTACTTTAGTGAAATCTTATGCATATAAACTGTGTTAGAACTTCTTTTAAAATGGCAGTTCTTTCTTTAGTACTGAAGGTTGCTTCTTTAAGGGCTAGAAAATAATGTGTTACCACAAAGAATAGAAATCTATATTAGAAACTGTCTTTTGTATATCAATCTCCTTTTTTATAGATATCTCCTGTGTTACTTTTATCACCTCCCATATTTTTTTTAAGTCAGCTCATCATTTGCCAGTAGCTGCATGGCCATTATGATAATGGCTTGGCAATATATATACATATATATATAATGATTGTTTGCAAGAGAATTTTAAGATCACTGAAAAGATGATTTTGGAGTACTGACAGGGACCCTGTAGCCCAAAAAAAAGGAACAATGGACAGATAAATAGGTAGCTGCAAAATCACAAAAGTTATGATTATTCTCTGTTACTCACTGTTCAGAGGGGGGAAATGAAATTACCAGGCAGTAGGTTTTAAGCTAACAATAGAAAATACTGTTTCTCATCACATCTATTTAAATTCTGGAACTTCTTGACACGGCATGCTGTGAAAGGGAAAAGTATGAAGGAGTTCTAAAGAGTTTAGACAAATTCACTGAAAACAGGTAAAGGTCTATCAAATATGATGGTCCAGCCATCCGCAAAGAAAATCCTTAACCCAGAAGAGGAATTCCTAGTTATTTCCTGCTACTTATGTTACCCTACTGTAGACTCTACAAACTAGGAGTTGTTCTCTGCTTTGCCAGTGCCAGTCACAGTAATAGAAAGAACTGACCCAGGATGGCACTTCATTTATTAATATTGGAGGTGGGGTGAGGGGGTGACATCAAGATAAATTAGCTAGTTTTCCATTAGAAACATACAAATACTGGTTATTCTTTGTAGAAGTCAAGGGCAGGGGACATCAGGGAGACCTCAAACACATCACAGCCCAATAACATTTTAGGGTACTTACTGTTTATTGAATTTTTTTTCTTTTTTTTAACCAAAAGAAAACATTTGTTTGCATCCCACTTTGGGTTGCCTCTGTAAATGAACAATTCAAAATAAAGTAAATTTTGAGACGCTGTAACTTGCTTTGTTTCAAGCACTATAAGCATAAGCTATTCAGACTAAAAGGTAACCTCACAATTCAGCCTTGTTAGACAAGGGAAACTATACAAGGCTGCAAAAAAGGAAAACAAAGAAAAGAGCCAGCTGTGCTCACAGCATCAAATTGAAGGTTTGAAGAAAAAATTAATCCAAAATACATTTAAAAATCAGTTCTGCGTGCTCTCAGAGCACAAGCTCCAGGTGCTTGCACCAGAACACCATGGCCCTAGTGTGAAGATACCATCATGTCCTCAGACTCCAGCACCAATTTATTTGAGTTAATTTAGAATTACTCAATCCTGGCAAAGAGGCTTTTTTTCATTTTTAAACTCATTTGCAAGGCCCTGACACATACACACAATTCTCCAGTTCCCGTTTTGTGTGGGGGTGTTAGGCAGCTGAGTGCAGATGGATTGCAAGCATCTAGAGCCATTTGTTTAGCAAACCAAATGTGTGCTTGATTATTTTCAAGTAATCAAAGAGCACCTGCTTATTTCTTGTTCTCAGCTAGTCAGACAGAAACCAGTATTACAGCTATAACACTGCCATACAGATATTTGTAATCCAGGCCATGCTGGGTGGACGTTTCTGCACATTTTGGGCATGGGAAGCTGATAACAAAATAGGAATTGGAAAAACAGTTTCATGTGAAGATGAGCAGCGCACAGCTCTAACCCAGACACCAGGTCTTGCATCATGCATACACAGCCCCTCACCCACATCCATGCAGCAGCATTCACAAGTGTTCCTAGGACAACTAGAGCACAAAAATCCAGATATCACTACAATATTGCTCCTTATGAAGGACTTGAAAGAATCACAAGCCCATTTTGCATAATTCATCTGGTACCTGGTGAATGAAGGTTCAAGACCAGTTCGTATGTCATTTAATTTGCCAGTTCTGCTATTTGTTATTCCAGATGTACTGCTGGTCTCCCAAATCATTTCTTTCCCCAGCTTAAATAGCTGGCTACAGCATGTCAACTATCAGAATAAGAAAAAAAGAATACCAGATGCCAATTCCATTGTTCATTACCACGATTTTTCACCCCACCATCCACTCAGAACAACTAGGTGACCAGTAGTAGCTACTGGGAACCTTGTCTTCAATTTTGATGAGCCCTGGGATTTATATACTCAGAAAGACATTGCGAGTAAGTTGATGGGATCAAAGACTGATATGACTAAAAGTCTATTGTAATTTATGCCTAAATCCTGCTGTATTTGAAAAGTAGCCACTGACATAACTTGAGGATTTAGCATGCAATTAAGCTTTATAAGCAGATTTAAACGCTGCAATGAGAAATGTTAAGTCTTCTGGAGGAAACTATATCAAAAACTGTATCCCATCTAATAAGAAAGAACACAGAACTAACATGTGGGCATCAAAAAACAGGTTTCTCTGCCTTGATCCACCAGTTCCACTAAAGATCAGGTAAACTATACTGGGCTAAAGGTGCTGTTAAATTACAGCAGTAGATAACTCAAACAAAGGGTGTGCACTTTTAGTCTACTTCCCACAATAATCTAGTGCTACCAAATATAGTCAACTGCCAAATTTTGTCAGAGTATAAATCCCTACTTTATGAAGGGTTGCATAGATTGGGGAAGTGTTTGCAGTAGAGTACGGCTCTGAGACTGACGCTGCAAAATGGAACTATGAGCTTATTTTATGGGCATGAGTAATTGGATTAAGAATTCTGTGTTTAATTTTCCATGGAGTCAGGGACATGAACAAATATTTTTAGAATTGGGGTGTTGGTGGTGAAGAGCGTGTTATGTTTTACGCTGGAGGACTGCATTAATCACTTGTTCTGTGTGACTCTTCTGTTACTATAAGAAATGTCTGCAAAGGCAGAATACAACACAGAGGCCAAACCCACCGAGATGAAAACTACAAATTCTCTGCCCAACAGTGGGTTGTTATACTTACCAATATTGCAGTACTTTCCTGCAAAATTTCCTTTGCAATCACATACTATTTTCCCACTGAGGGTTACCATTTTACATTCTCCACCATTCAGGCAAGGATCGTGAATGCAACCTACAAGCAGAAACCAAAGGTCAAACCAAAAGTAGAAGCTATTCAGGAAAATCAGTTCATTTTAACTCACTTTTGTACACCTTCTCTGTGCATGTGCATTTTGGGGAAGTTTTCCCTTTTTTACTCATCTCAAATGTACACTTGATGTAAAATAAAGGAAACTCTGCTGATTTCTTCCCACTGAGGTCTGTCTCATTGTTTTCACTCTTATTGGATAATGTCAGCCTAGCTATTGAAAAATATTATCAATGAACAATAGGTAAAATGGGGGTGGTGATTATTATTATTAGTGGTGATGGGGATGGCATTAGCACTTCTTTCTGTACAGAGGGTTCTGCCAATTCCAACTTTGCCATTGAGCTGCATTAAAATTTATAGTAACATATCTAGTAGAGAGCTTAGTTAAACATTTAGGATCTATGACTGGGGCGCATTAAGTCCTATCAGATTTCCTAAGTCTCCCATGGACTCCCTAGAAAAGCCAGCTACTCTCCTAAATAAAGCTTAGTAAAGACTTGTAGAAAGCCACCAACTCTCCGTGCTTTAATTTCCAGTTCTGTAAGGTGGGAATGAAAGCATCTACCTATTTCAAAGGACTTTTATGAAGCTTACTTAGTACTATAAGGTACTTGGGAGGTTAACAGTCAGCCAGACTGAACAGCACAATAGCCATACCAGAGCATATATATAGATGAGGCATATGGTTTACTTATCATAATCTCTCCTTCCAAAAGGGAGGTGTTGTGCTGGCTTCATCAGGAAAGTGACAACCCAAAGCACATGCCCTGCAGCTATCTGGCCAGCTGAGCTGGGCACCTCGCAGTCCCAAAACAAGGAGGAGGCTTCATAACATAAGCATCACCTCAGTCAGCGGTGGGGATGTTGGGCCAAAAATCATGGGGACTCTGGGGCTATTGCAAGGCATGTGTGATCCTGGAGGCCGGTAGAGTTTACATGTTGGCAACTCAAGAGTGGGATAGGCTTGGGAAGAAAACCCAGAGGTGAAACAGCAATATGAAGCAATTGTAGGTGTGCAAGGAAGAGTAGAGGAGGGTGTGCCTTTCAGGCATGTTACAGGTTTGGAGGAGAAATTTTACCACTTCGACTATGTAATCTGTTGCATAGTTTTACATAAGGCAGATCAGGATTGCATCCCTCTCAAAGAAAACACTGGTATATGTCCCTAAATATAATGCATTAATACATATAATTGCTTGCTCAAATAAAAATGGACACACTAAAGTGGTTTCCTGGGTCAGCATTTCTGCTCACACATGGAAAGCTGAAATGTTCTCTTTTGGCGAGAGTACATGAGCTGCAAAAGCAGTATTACTGTGTGTAACACTGCTCAGCTTTGAAATCCTCATTCTCCTTTATCCCCACTCCAAGCAGGCCAATAGCTGTAACAGATAATAGTGCCTTACTTTTGTGTTCAGCACTCCTACACTCAGTCTGGCCATCCACACACATGCACTGCTCCACAGCTCCTTGTTGGACTCTTGACCAGCTCATGCCCACATCAAAGTACTCATAGAGACTGTTGTCAAAACATTTCTCTGAAACACAGTTTAAAAACAACACAAGTTTCTGAGGTTATTTCTCACAAGTAATGGCACCACAATCTCCATCGTTCCCTGCTCATTCTTTTTACTTCTGTTGAGCAGATACATGTTTGTTGACAGTGCTTCTAAGCAAGCCGGCCTTCATAGAGTGAAGGTACTAAAACACTGTAGCAGCAGCTCCAGGACCTTAAGTCAGAGGTAGGTTTCTCCTAAAGCCCTATGAGCATGACATTATCACCATTACTAAGTCCTTCTAAAAGTTCATTCAGCAAACCCAAAAACTCAAATCAGTGGTATATACTTGTGTCTGTCCCACTTCACTGCACCATCTCAGATGATGGGCTGTTCTACAGACAGTGGATCACCAGGATTGAAAAGGGCTTCGTTGCTTATTGTTGGGAGACAAGTCTAGAGCTACAGGGAATGTGGTTTAGTAGTGAACTTGATTGTGTTAGATTAATAGTTCGACTCAATGACCTGAAGAATCTTTTCCAACCTAAATGATTTTATGAAAAGCATTCAATAAACAACAGCAAGCACAGCCAAAACCCCTCCGTTTAAAAGGCTAATTCCTTGCTTGACACACAGTAAATAGGGAATGACATCACCATAAAACTGGAAAAATAATCCAGACAAAGCCTTTTGGCCTAACTCTCATTGAAAATTACTACCCTGAAGCTGTCCAAGTGCAAAGGTGACACCACAAGAAAAGTCATTATAGACACATGTGTGTATATACATAAAGGATAAAAGCATCACCTGAACTTCTGCTGCTTTTTCATGTTTCTCTGCCCTACATACTAGATGATATTATTCGTAATTTCTAAGCATGTTAGGGATATTTAAATCTTAAAATGAGCAAAGGGCGGGGAAGAGGCTCTTTGTGTTTCCCACAGCTTAATGTCTCTCTTGATTGTATAATCAAGCTATTTTCAGCTGTCCTGTCAGTAATGGGTTGTCTGTCATAACCACTTGGAAATACACCTACACAAACATTTGTGCTGCAGTGGTCTCTCCCATCATAACAGCACTACCTTTTCATTAAGCAAACATTAACAAGCTGTAGTTACTGCTTGTATTTCATGTTGTAACACCCATGGAAGAAAATACTTACTCATCTGACAGTCCTCGCCAGTGAATTCCTCAGGACAGGTGCAGTGATACCTCTGATGGCCATGTGCAGGAGAGCAGGTCCCTCCGTTTTGGCAAGGGTTGTTTGCACACTGATCTAGACAGGTCACATAGGAAGTTGTTGTCAGTAGGCACCAGATAAGCCGTGCTTTGTTTAGCAGGTATCAGCTTGGTTCCATGAACCATTTTGTTTCAATGCACAGTGGGTTTAATACCATTAACTTAGAACAAAGCTTATCCAGCCAATTTACATTGGGCTCGTTTCCAGCTGTATAGCAGCTGTATTTATTCAGCTTTTAAAAACCAAGTAGTAAATCACTGAGTTGAACCTTCTCCTCAAAGTAACTTGTCCGAAGGTGGTAGGTTGAGACATGCACGAAGTTGCCAGAGCTGCCACTGTGGTGAGGAAGAAGATGGGACAAATGCCCACAAGATGGAGCTGTGCCTTTACACTGGGGAGTGAAGGCTGCAGCTCTGTCTCTGCCCGGATTACTGCCCTGCACGCTTCTTGCTTCAACATCAATGACCAGGGCCATGCAACTCCCTTTCAGACAACACAAAGGACAGCCCTCGACAAAAGAATTTGCTATGGATTTTTGGATTATGCCAAAACTAATGGACAGCTTGAACAAAGGGAAATAAAATAAAGCAAGACAAGGGCATGTCCAAGTAAATCAGGCCAAGCAAGATTAAACTGGATCAGCCTAGCATATCTCTGTTTTCTAAGGAATTTCTAACTCATGGGAAAATATAGTGGGAGAGGAAGGGATGTGCCAGGAAACTCTAACTACTGTGATAGAAGCTTTACTTGGCAAAATGCAATGCAAAAGTCGTAAAAGTCTTGCTGGCCAGGCAATGTTCCTGATTTCAGGCAGTGTTGAGGGATGGATCTGCCCTGAAGTTAACCAACATCATGTTTTACACCTGCAGCAGAGCTGGCCCAGCAGCTTGCCTGCATTCAAATGCTTTTTTAATGCCAGTCAAACTCTGCAAAGGCAACTCTAGAGTTACTCAATCCAGGTGATCCTTCAGTAGAGTGTGGGACTTAAGCATGGGATACAACATATAGAAACAGGCACACATATATGGGGTTGCAGCAAAGCACGAAAGGTACAGCCCAAAGTTTGCTGCAGTGGTGTAAACTTGAGGTTCCCCTCCGTGGATCAAAATATTTACTTCAGAACAGAGCGGTGTAATTGTTATCTCATAGCAGGTCTGGGTGTATTCACTGGTAGTTTCGCTGTGGGATAATATTAAGGGTAAACAAGTAAAGGCAGTGACATTCCTGCTGTTCCTGCTGTTGGATAGTTATGAAACTTTCAGTGATGTAATGTGTCCTCAAAGGAAAATCCTGTATTTCCTATTCCCATCACATGCAAACCATGACTTGGTCTCCAAAGCCGTATTCTGGTACAGTGGTGCTCTAGAACTTTTTTGTACCCCATTAAATCTGCAGAAAGCACTTCCAGTCCTCTATTTCTTTCCCAGTTGGAGTTCCTCACTACACCCGACCCATCTCTCTGGTCTGACATCACTGGGGTGCTCTGCATCTCTTCCCACCTTTCCTGTAGTCCAGGAACATCTACTCATAAGCACATGGACACATCACAGTTCCCTGCAGGGAATCCTGACCACTTGTAACTATTCATTAACCGGGGACTGCCAGGTCCCTGCCTGTTCTGCCAGTGCCTAAAGCCACCCAGCATTATCTTCCCATCCGCATGGGTGAAACACTCCATGCTTGCTAGCAATCACCTTGACTTCAGCTTCTCTCTGAGGCTCTGATGAATGAGCACTATTCTTATCTCCCCTTCCTACCCATATCTTCCCACAAAAACTTTCTGTTTCTGCCACTCTTCTCCCCAGAACCAGGACTGCTCTTCCCCAGAGCCTTTTCTGGGATGATACCTCTTCCTCTTGCCTATGCAGCCCACACAGCTCTACTTCTTCTTTCCATATGAGTCCAAAAGTCTCTTAAAATACCCACTGTCTGGCACTTTCCTGCCAACTCTGGGCCTCCCTGGGGTTTTGGCCATTTGTCCAAGATTTCCAAACGTTAGAGCAGTGGTCCTAACAAAGTGCCCAAAATCTGGAAGACCCACGCATAGGGGCATTGCACATTTAAGCATATACGTACGTACATGCACAGCCCAGTTGGCCCATGGGAATGCAAGGGCTCACATTGGGCAGCTACTACACGATCTCCACAGGCATCTCTTGGGCAGGAGTGGAGGATCAGCTGGAAACCTAAACAAATACCCCTTGAAGACAGTGACAAAGCTCCCACTGATTTTAGGGGTGGGTTGAACAAGGGCTTCAAGTGCCAATACAGCAAGCTCTGACTCCGCACAGTAAGATCTCCTTCCAGCAAAGCCTTCCTACCTGAGCTTTACTTCATCCTGAAGCTAAAGGCTTTTTGGTTAAACTTTCTCTTGAATTTGGCAGATGCATTTTCTGGATCAATGCCCCCAACACTTGCTTAACATTGATTTGTAAGCAGATCCAACGGTTTCAAGTCGACTCCCCACGTACACATGGTATGCTTGGCCTGGAGAGAATTTGTGCTTCAAGCTTTGCTTTCAATCAGCTCCTTCTCCACCCCAGTTCACATGCTCCTCACTAATCTCTCATGACCAGAGGATACTCTCTCCCCAAAATTTAATTTTTTTCTTGTTTTTTAAGCATCTCTAAAGTGGCTGAGATTGCCCAAAACATTTTCTATTTTACACAACAAAATCATATATTTTCCACATTTTAAAGATCAGCATTATTCAGTTTGACTGCTTCTTTCTTCCCAGCTATCTTCCCCAGCAGGCAAACTTTCCTCCCATTTGCTTGAAATCCCCTTCAGCTATTATGCCGGTCCTTCCTCTCAGCCGCACCGTAAATCTTTTCTCTTGGATGGTGATCTGTTAAACATTTTCCAAGACCAAATACCGTGCTTGCTTCTTAAAAATATAACCAGACTTATGTTTCTAAATAAATTAACAGCTAAAGAACTTTAATTTAATTTTAAAAAATTATTAATCCTTCCAGGAATAGTCTTGTCTTTGCATCAGCAAGCAGTGATCTCTTTCAGCTACCCCATCCTTTTTTCTCTTTACTTTCCTCTCTCACCCATATAACTCATAAAACCTTTTTTTCCTGGAGAAAAAACAGTAACACTCGCTGACATTAAAATATACTGACAGAGGGTATTGACCCTGTTTGCCTCAGCAAGGGGCAGGCAGACACAGCGCCTTTCTTGTCGCAAACCACCCTATCCAATGCTGTGATGAGTAATAGGCAAAAATAAGGCAGCAAGCTCAAAAAGGCTGGAGGTGGCTACATGTAGGGCTGGCAGTATGACGGTGATGGGCAGATTGAGGGACAGAGGTGACACAAGGCACCCCAGAAATGCAATGCTAGGCTTGGAGAGTTCATGGAAAAGCCAGCCACCACCACGACAGCATTGTACTGGAGGATTAAAGCAGTCATTAGTTAAAGCTTCCAACATTTTAAGCTCTGGGAGGGCATTCATGAGCCTGACTCTTGCAAGCATAACTGTCTATAAAGTCTAGGTTCATGTCTGACATACTTGCTTTACAAAGGCACATACATTGCTGCTTGTTTTGGGGTTAGGTCATTGGTCTCTGATCTACTGCTAATCTGTTTTAAAGCCAAGCTGGAAAATAATTTAAAGTTGTTAAGTTTAAAGTGATGATGCTGCGCACTGCTTAATTTTAGACTGTCAGCATGATTCAGCTAACGCTGGCTTTTCAAGCGCTCTAATAGATTACAGTCAGCTTGGCGGCAAGACTCCTGACAAGCAGCAAACTCACTGCAAAGGGATGGTGGAAAATGTCCTTCGCTTGAAAGTGGGAAATGAGCATCTAAGGACATCTGGTCATATTTCCCTGCCCATGGCAGGGGTGTTGGAACTAGACGATCATAGAATCATAGAAGAGTAAGGGTTGGAAAGGACCTTAAGATCATTCAGTTCCAACCCCCCTGCCATGGGCAGGGACACCCCACACTAAACCATGTCACCGAAGGCCTCGTCCAACCTGACCTTGAACACCGTCAAGGATGGAGCATTCACAACCTCCCTGGGCAACCCATTCCAGTGCCTCACCACCCTCACAGTAAAGAATTTCTTCCTTAGATCCAATCTAAACTTCCCCTGTTTCAGTTTGAACCCGTTACCCCTTGTCCTGTCACTACAGTCCCTGATGAAGAGTCCATTCCCAGCACCCTTGTAGGCCCCCTTCAGATACTGGAAGGCTGCTCTGAGGTCTCCACGCAGCCTTCTCTTCTCCAGGCTGAACAGCCCCAACTTTCTCTGCCTGTGTCCATACGGGAGGTGCTCCAGTCCCCTGATCATCCTCGTGGCCCTCCTCTGGACTTGTTCCAACAGTTCCATGTCCTTTTTATGTTGAGGACACCAGAACTGCACACAATACTCCAAGTGAGGTCTCACGAGAGCAGAGTAGAGGGGCAGCATCACCTCCTTCGACCTGCTGGTCACGCTCCTCTTGATGCAGCCCAGGATACAGTTGGCTTTCTGGGCTGCGAGCACACACTGAAGCCGGCTCATGTTCATTTTCTCATTGACCAACACCCCCAAGTCCTTCTCTGCAGGGCTGCTCTGAATCTCTTCTCTGCCCAACCTGTAGCTGTGTCTGGGATTGCTCCGACCCAGGTGTAGGACCTTGTAGGATGATCTTAAGGTCCTTTCCAACCCTAACTATTCTATGATTCTATATCCCACAGATGAGAGAAGATGAAAGTGGTTAGATGAATAAAAGAGCAGCAGGATCAGCATTTAGACAAAGATCCGAAAAAACCTCAGGGACATCAAATCTGATCAGTGCAACACCAGATTTTTCAATTCTGGTCTGTCACTGTATAAACTAGGAATTAGATACATATGTTCTTTATAAAATGAGATTCCCCAGCATCCAGCTCATGAAACATGGAGCTGGGGAGACAGAGACAAGCAAGGACCAGGCATCAAGGCACTCCTGAGGGCAGGGACGCATGATCCCCACTGAACTGCCTGGGACACGGTGCTTTCACCCAGCGTGTCAATGAAAGTGACTCACATAGAAAGAACAGTTTGCCACAGACCTTGGTTTCCTGTTTTAGACAGACTTTCACAGTGAGGTAATTGTCGCACTGGAGTGTGGTGACCACATGAAGTGGTAGCACTGTTCAGCAAAGTAACCCTTGCATGGTCCCTCAGTACTCCTGCAACGAATGTGTCTGTCCTCTTGTCTTCGCTGACCCAGCCCAAATCCCAAGGAAGTCTGGTTTTGAAGGTCTGCTTTTTACCATGAGATCTCAAAGAAGCAGAGCTGGAAGTGATGGCTGTGCATTGTACAAACTGAGAAATGTTCCTGTACCTTCTAAAAGACTAACTGGTCAGACAGAAAATATAGCTGATTAAATGAAGGCAAAACTAACAGGAACATCCAACCTGTGAAGGAGAAGATGATGACCTCTGTGCTCACCTCCAGCAAGAGTTCAGATTTCTATGTTGATGTTACCATAAGTTCTCTCCATGACTTCAAACTACTCAACAGAGAGTGAATTGAAGACTGCGCGGTATTCACAATCTCATGCTACAGTTATGCACTGTCATAGAGAGATCCTGGAAACATTTAATGTGAAGGCTTGCTCTGTGTACACCAAATAAGAGTAGCACTGAAGGCACCGTTCCTTCTTACTGCAGGTGGCAAAGTAGGAGCCAGGTATCTGGAGCAACTCAGCAATGGCTTTCCTTACCTCTATGGTCTTTGGGCAACAAAGCACAGTGTCCCCATTTCCTGTCCCGGTCATAGTTATGTGTTGTTGAACACCTGAAAAGAATAAAAGGTGCTATTTAGTGCAGCTTTCAACAACCTGGATGTTTGATCTGAAACTATACGGCCTTCAAACTTTGGCAACCTGGAAACTCATACTTTTTTTCTTATTAGCATCTGTTTCATTAAAACTCTTTTAACATCAGAGGGAAAATAAGCTTTCTTTTGTTAAAGATGCTCTGCCCTATTTCTCTCAAATTAAATACAGATTGAGATGTAGAAGCAGGATCTGAAATCTCCAGTGAACCCTCCAGAAAAACCCAACCTTCTTCCCATTTCTAAAATTAGAAAATGAAAGACAGAAATTAAAACCAAAACCAAAGTAAATAAATTATGTCTCCTTTATTCATTAGAAAACAAGCAAAACAGGACCAAACCCGTTTTTGATGCCAGTCAGTTACTTTCATAATCTGTGGAGGCAAGAGACTGTCCACAGAAGGACTTTTCTGTGGCTTTCAGCAACAAACATATTTTGCACTCAGTTCCTCTAAAGTATTCCTATTTTTTTAAGTTGCCAGATGAAATGAGGAAATAACTGACACTGTGGTGATTTCCAGACACACAGACAAGACCTCTCCTTTTTGCAGAGCAATGAGCTGGATCCTGCACACCACACTGCCCATGGGAATCCTACTGAAACAAACTTTGACAACTCTTTATCTGCACACATTCCTTGCCCTCATCTGTCTGTTATCTCCAAGGCTCAAAAGACTCCTAGGAGCATTAAGTTTAATTCTCCATTTGCACAAGCAGATTCATAGGCTTCCCTGAGGCCACACAGGGAGTGTGTGAGTGAACCGAGGCCAAACCTTGGAGATCCACATCCTGTCCTAATGCGTTATCCACCAAAACATCCTCCCTAACAAGTTCTAATGCAGCAAAATAATTCAGCCTGGAGAAGAGAAGGCTGTGTGAAGACCTCATAGCAGCCATCCAGTATCTGAAGAGGGGCTATAAGGACACTGGGGAGGGACTCTTCAATAGGACTGTAGTGACAGGACAAGGGGTAACAGGCTCAAACTTAAACAGGGGAAGTTTAGATTGGATATAAGGAGGAAGTTCTTTACTGTAAGGGTGGTGAGGCACTGGAATGGGTTGCCAAAGGAAGTTGTGAATGCTCCATCCCTGCTGGTGTTCAAGGCCAGGTTGGAGAGAGCCTTCGGTGACATGGTTTAGTGTGGGGTGTCCCTGCCCATGGCAGGGGGGTTGGAACTGGGTGATCTTAAGGTCCTTTCCAACCCTACTATTCTATGATTCTATAATAAGTATCAGCTACAAGGCGTCAAAGAAATGGGAGTTTGCTTTATTTAATGTGCCTGATAATCCATTTTCATTATGTGCGTTTTTATCTTATCTTGAACAGTTGTGTTATCAAATATTTTTTCCCTTAGGATGTCACAAGCTAGATTGAAATTTTATTGCAGAACATGTTTACCATTTTACATGCCCTACTTTGATTCTTAATTAGATGCTATGTGACATCAAAAATGCTTTCATTCCAATGGAACATCTGAATAGGCCACATGTATTAAGTTTGGTGACCTCAATTATAGACGGTGCAGAAAAAGAAAGGTGTTTGTTTGTCTAGTACAGATTCACTTGGCATGTACTTAAAGAGGCTGCTTTCTCACAGGCACTAATGCCTTCATGACTCTTGGGAGTTGATGGAAATTTCTCTGTGTTCCTTCATTGGGAAGTGGATTGTGCTTTTTTAAAGGACGGTCTATTATGCACAAGGATTAAGGTGAGGAGTACACTAAAAGTGATTCTCAGCATTGCTGTGTCATTGGTGGCAAAATGCTCTCTGACTGAACACTTCATCTGTGCCAGCAATGATGGGGAAGGAGAATCCAAAGTTTTCCAGCTTTTCTAGTTGACGTAATTATTGATCTGGAAGAGCAATGTTACACTGGGCAGCATGGAAGAGGCAAATGAAAAAGGTCTTGTATACACCTAAAGAATGCAAGTGAACTCTGATCATTAGGGATTAAAAAACTAACTATATGCAAATTAATACTCTCTGGAATCTTTCCAGCAACAGCCAAGCTCTAAGCAAATGGAGAACTCATTTTTTTCCCTTTTAGATATTTTCTGCTGTTAGAGATTCTGACTAAGGCTTCTTCCACTAGCTTTCCACAACCCACTGGGTCTCCTACGCCAATGTTCTTCACAACCAGTCCCCTTCTTCCCCTTGACTTGCAGTGACTATAAAGAATTGGTCCTCCCTTGTGATGCCAGGCTGCCTCCTCAGTGCCAGCCTTCTTGTATATTCACATAATCCTTTTGTATTTTCCAATACGTATTTCTCACTGCCTGGGAAAAGCTCAGCACATCCTCAAAGCTACTTCCCTGGTCTCCCTCCATTTCTTTTTAAAAGGTCTTCTTTGCTGGAAAGCTCATCAAAAATGTGATGACATTTCAGTTTCGTGGGATGCTAACCCCAGCAGCCAGATCAACCAAATGGGCTTAGTATTTCTTTGTTACTTGTAAATGGGCCCACTCTCTAAATCTATGAGATAACAAAAGTCTTTACATCAGCCCATTACACAAAATTGTTAATAAAGGAATGAAAACTTGAAATCATGGGTACTGAGTTAATGACACCAGAAAAGGCATAGAATCACAGACTGGTTCGGGTTGGAAAGGACCTTAAGAGCTCTTCCAGTTCCAAGGGACACCTTCCAACCTGGCCTTGAGCACTGCCAGGGATGGGGCATCCACAGCTTCTTTGGACAACCTCTTCCTGTGCCTCACCATCCTCACAGTGATGAACTTCTTCCTAATACAGAAGTCTACTACTAAGGATCAATTTAAACAACATTTTAAATCAATGTATGGCAAACAACATGGGAATGGAGAGACAAATGGTATATTAGATGAGACCTAACCGGTAGGCAGGATAAACAGAAAGCAGACTATTTTACCCATCAGGAACATTGGGAGCCTTAATAATAGGACATTTTGGAAAGCAAGCAAAGCCTCAGGCCAGAAGCAAATTGGTGGAAGGAAAGATGTCTGAAATCATACCTGGTGCTCTTGCAGTGTTCAAGGTCTGGAGGTTCCCTCAGACCCTTTTAAGGTGTTGTCCTCACCAGGACACTTTGCCTGAGAGTACCAGAACAATGACCATGAGCACCAGAAAAATCCAGAGCCTGATGCTTGGTATCTCCTGGCTCAATCCACATGTCCTTCTCCTTCCCAGGACTTGTATAAGCTCTCTATCTTGTAATCCAGCTGGCCACAAAGCTCTCCTTTTCACTCTTTTCAGTCTGTGCTAAAATAACTAATCTTCCTAATCCTAGAGAAGATGGTAAAATCACGCCATTCCTATACAGATCCAAGCCCACTCAAAACAGCCTGGCACAACGGGGACCTTCACATCCATCACTCGGGTGCAGGATAAGGCATCTCCAAGGTGTCAGTCAACATCTTCACAGCCAAAATCTGAGCCAAAGTCTGCTCCTGCTATTCCTCTTGTGCAGGATCTCAGGGAACACATCCCATCATGGGACACAGCGGCAGGGCACTGGCAGCATTCCTGCAGCCACTGCTTGGCTGCAATACAGACCACCCTCTTTGTTTGCTCTCATGGGTGCTAAATGCATTCCCATTTTGTCTGTCCCTAAGCTGCTTTGAGTTTCTGGAGATACCCTGAACTTCAGCGACTGTTACAGCCAATTTTTTCTCTTCAACACAACAGGCAAACTTACATGACATCTTTATTACCTGTTAAGAGGCCACTAAATAGGAATTTATCTGTGAAGACAGACTACAATTACAGGGAAATGCAATACAGGATGCTGTTAAAGGAAGTTTGCTATTTGAATACTGCAATTATTTACTCTTCTTTCCTATATTTTCAATAAATATTTATAAAGATACAACTTGTTTATTGCCCTCAGAGATAGTAGGGAGAGGTTTCTGCAGTCAGGACTGATTTATATTGAAATATTTAATGTTACAAATGGACAAGGTCACATCTGATTGCCTTTCACATTTAGCCCTTTGAATCAACAGAGAGGCTTTCATTTATAATATCTAGCTTTGTATTAAGACAGGCACTGCTCTTACATGCTTTCTGCTGAAGGACGATCTTTTTATTGAACTGCATATGATGGGCTAGCGCACACTATCTGTGTAATATGTAGCATGAGAAAATAGATAATAAAATTAAAACCTATTGATGCACACTTTGGCTTACAGTATAAAGTCCTGACTGTAGTCTTGTCTTAAAGTATGACCTGAGGACCAACGACACGGACCCATTAAGTGTATGTCTAATCTAGCACTCTCCTGCTCTGGTCTCCTTACATTTGCTCCCAAAGAGGAAGGTTACATCCAGCCTTCCATCATCTCCATCCCTACTAGCAGCTAGAAGCAGGCAGGAGCAGAAAGGACACAAGCCTTGCCTTGGCTGCTGCCTGCCAGGTGCACTGTCCTGGGTTCAGCAGCAGCAGTCAGTTTTTCTCCTTCTTAGTAGCTGTTGCAGCGTTGTGTTTTTGACTTTTGGCCTGGGAACGGAGCTGATAACACCAATGTTTAGACTGACCAAGGACTTTGTGAGTCTCATGCTCTGCCAGGGAGGAGGGGAAGCCGGGAGGAAGCGGGGACAGGACACCTGACCCAAACTAGCCAAAGAGGTATTCCATACCACAGCACGTCATGCCCGTGGATGTAACTGGGAGCTACCCGGAAGGGCACGTCCTCTTTTCTGTCGGGCTCTCTTTTCTGGCGAGCGGTATCGTATTCTCTTCCCTTGTTATTTCTCTTATCATTATTATTATTGGTGGCAGCAGTAGTGATTTGTGTTATACCTGAGTTACTGGACTGTTTTTATCTCAGCCCGTGGGAGTTACATTCTTTCGATTCTCCTCCCCATCCCTCTGGGGGGGTGGGGGGCAAGTAGACTGCGTGGTTCTAATTTACAGCCGGAGCTTAAACCACGACATGCACTGAGATCAGTTATTCAGCATCAGTCCAGCATGAGCTAGTGCCAAGTCACACAAAAATTCATGGAGCAGTTTCCTAACTGCTATTCAGGGCTCTTATCCCGGCATCTCTGTGCCTGAACTCACACATTAGGCTGCTTTTAGCTTATGAAAAAAGAGTAAACACTGGCCAGGTCAGCTATGGGGTGAAATGGCCTGTCAAAACCAAACAGCTCCAGCTGTTCTCCTCCTCACCTCCCCACTTGTAAATGGCTTTTAAAACACCGGAAACATGGGAGCAAGTTGTCCAAGATCAGTTCTAAAGTGTATGTACTCTAACCTTGGATCCAGCCAGTCACAGGTTTTCCTTTTTCTTTCAACATTTCTGTGGCCCAACTGGCTAAAAACAAATACGCAGCATCATGCATTAACAAGATCATCTTAAACATGGCATGAAATTAAGTGGGTCCAAAAGTCAAGCTCTTTGTGACTACAGTTTGTCTAAGACAGGATTCACACTGTAAAATTATTCTTGTTCTCTTCTCTTAGTTGAGACATTCTGAGGTTCTTTCCTGCAGGGTTTTCTTATCTAGATTGTGTCTATGGATGTTGCGGAAATTCAGAAGTGGTCTCCTAGACTATGTCTATTTGTGTAAGAAGGTATGTGCTGTGTTGTTTACATTACACTAGCACTTAAACTTGAAACAGATTTGCCATCAGAAAGATGACACAGATCATGAAAAAATTAGATATCCCAGCATAAAAAATGAGATTTCTGCCCTGCATGGGCAGGTAAAATTAATCCTATAAAATATTTCCACACTGGAAACATTCAATTATATGCCTTTCACATAGTTCAGCTGTGCATGTATTTCCACATTGCTGGTACCCATTTATTCCCTGCTTTGTTGCCTTTGATTTCTCTTAATATATGCCCATTAGATAGGTTCATCTGCAAAGTTAGGCTTGTTTATTCAGTGCTTGCTTCAGTAGGGTTTCCACTTGGTCACTCCTACCCCAAACTGAATAATGAATGCTTTTAACAACTTCTGAGTACATAAAAGAATAACCTTTGCCCAATATAATGAGGCCTGACCTTAAACACACTACTAGAATAAATCATTACCCAACAAACAGGAGTAATACCTCTACACTTAGTACTACACTGTCCAAAAGGGGCCTGGTCCCAATCTGGGTAGAAATTAGAGACGTGGAGGAAAAAGAAACCAAACTTTCCTCAAAAATCAGATGGTATCCACTGCAGTACAAGTATGACCCTCACAAATCAAACAATTCCTTAACCAAGTGTCATCTCTTACAGATGTCTGTATCTCTCCCTCAGCAGAGAGTTTCTATCAGGTCATTTCATCAGTCCTGCCCTTTCTGTACAAGCTCTTCCCACTCATGCAATTTGCAATCCCAGTATGAAGGTCAAGAAGGAAATCTTTCCAGGGTTCTTGAGCTTTCTGTGGCCCTGGAGACCCCATCACTGGGCTCCCTCCCCTCTGAGCATGAACTTGACCTGAAGGCCATGACTATAAGCAAGAGAACAGCATGGTTCTCCTTGGGCACAACATTTAGCTCAAGTTAATTATTCTAAAAGCAAGATTAACACACTAAAAGGATGACATTTTCCTTTGAATGCTGTCTTCATTTATCAGCAATGTTAACTCACCATTTCTTTCGGGAAAATAGATTTGATAAACACGAGTGATAAAACCTTCCACCGTACCGGAAAGGAAATTTGCATAAATTTCCATCCTCTGTAAACACTGAAATACAAGAATAAAAACTCATCATGCAGTCAGACACCAACCCACAGGTACATACATTACATGTTATTACTTCAAATTATGAAGATAGAAATCTTCACATTTTCCAGCTGTACTTTGGACTCTTGTCTCTGCAATTTCTAGCGCGTAAGAGGAGGCTTAAAATCCCACATAATGACCGAATCAAGAAAGATTAATGTGCTTTGCAGTAGAATAAAGATCTCAGATCGATTCAGCTCAAAATATATTGCAATTGCTGGTACAGAAAATGCCAATTATATTCATTAATTGCAATTATCATTTCTAATTATGTAGTATTGTAACAGCATATTAAATCGATTTCTGAAGTAGCATCCTTTCAGGCTCCATATCACATCATAACATCTGTTTAAGACAATTAAGGAACCAGACAGTACAGACTGAAATAGGAACAGTTGGGAGAAAGAAGGATTTAAAGGTTGGGTGAAGACAGAGAGTTTTGATGATACCACCCTCCCTTTGGGATAAGGAGTTCCCTCACAACTGAGGAGAAATCAATGGGACCAGTGTCTAAAAAGGACAAGTTTCTTGTTCACTACGTCAGTGATGGCAGTCTAAGGAAGGGTGGTGGGAGTCTAGCAGAAAAAAATCCCTCAACATGAGTCTGGAGAATGAGACAGACTGAAGATAAAAGAGACAATGAAAAACTGTCAGAGCTTATTTAACCATTAAACTAAAAGCAATCAGTTTTGAGAGCCAGGAGTGTGAATGGGAAGCCAACCACTGCCGCAGGAGAGAAATGGGGCATACAACTGAGCTGGCAGCACAGTGCATTTCCATTTCTCAGTGACAATGTATGACTGCTCCTTGTCCTGAGCTTACCCCTTCCATGATGGCTGGGTCTCCTGCACATCTTTGAGATATCTGTTAACCCTCATGAGACCAGACTCGTCATCTCAAAGAGCTGCTGAGGCCTGTTATTAGCATTATAGAAAAATTAACCTGTTCCTTTATCCAAGCTCTTCCTAATCAGTTGGAAATACGATCACTCCATCTGCCCTAACTGCCCCCTTAACTGTCAATGAGAAACAGCTACTGCCAGCCCCTCTGCTATCCCTTTGTCAAACCTGGTGTTTGTTGCCTGAACTAATTAAGCAAATATTCAGATCTACCTTCTCTGATACTGCTCATTATAATGAGTTCAGAGAATTGTGAAAATACATCATCATTCAGAAGACATATTGCATCCCAAAGGCTGTTAAAGATTGTTCTAAGCTATAAAGACACCACTAGCAGCCCAGTTCATGTAATCTTTAACAGCAAAATCTCAGGACAATAAAAGCTTTAAAAATGAAAGTCTGCAATGCCCACATACAGCCTAATCAGGCAGGATGCCTGATTGTTTGGTGCCATCGAAACAAATGCAACCCAGCAAATTGCACAGGGCTCAAAACCTTCTCTCACCAAAAGATCAAGAGCTGTTGTGGAAATTGAACCTATACGTACAAAGAGTTTATGTGTTTTGAAGTCACAGGGCAGAGGCAGCTCTGATTAAAATAAAGGGAGTTGCACATCTACAGCCACATCATGTTATGAGTGAATATAAACCATGCCAGCTCAGACAAACTTAAATCCCATCAGCACCTTCCTATTAATCTGCACCTGAAGGAAAATTACCTGAGATTCCTAAACTAATCCCAAATTCCCCTCTACACAGAAATTAATATGGACATAACCATTCCATAATCCTTATTCATGTTGAAACAAAGACAGGCTTACTACTGACTTGCACAGCATGGATACAGACAGGCAGATCATTCTTACTGTCATGAAACCTATTGGATTTGACTTTGTACCTTGTGGGTGAGTGAACTCATGTTTTGAGCCTCTTCCTGCCTCAGATTTGTAGTGCTACAAAGAGAAAAAGAGAATGTGGATTGTAGACACAAATTCAGTCTGGGAACCATCCTATAGAGACAAACGTGTTTTCCAGGGTGCCCTGAAATTGTGTTTCTCCCAATGCGTCTGCAAATCTCATTATTTGTGTGTGATTTTCACTGGGGCACAGTCTGGTGAAAGAGGGTAGACAAACACTGGCTCTTGAAACATCTCTGTTAAACCAGTAAAACCCAGCGCAGCACAAAAAAGGCCAAAGCTCTGCTTCTTTCTACTGCCAAGGGACACATCTCCTGTTTCTCTCGGCAGGAAGCATACATGCATTCTGGAGCCAGCTCACAGTTACAAATTACATCCCAGCATTTGACTTTTCCTGCCACTTAGCTGTAACCCCCAGGGCATTAGTTACAAAAGCAACCCCTGCTTTATTTGGGTTTGCTGATCATCAAGCAAGGAGCACTGGGCTGAGCTGATTTTAAACCACAGGAAATAATAAAAAATGGTAATATACATAAAATGCTGCTGCCAGCAAAGGTGCTGACAGCTGAGCTATACCGAAATAGAAATATCACAAAAAACAGTCAAAGAAGCAACACATCATGAACCTAGAACTGGATAGGGGACATAAGAAGTAAGGGGTAAGACAAACCTGTTGCTAATAAATATTGAGAGGGCTTGAACAGTTCTGAGGAAGAAACAGTTTTTGCAGTCTTTGCTGACTATGCCAGCACTGAGCAGACTGGAGCAGCTTTAGCCAGGACTGATCTCTTCCTAGGCACTGTGAATATTCCCCTCTTCTCCCACCTGCGATATCGAAGGAGATACTTTTGTACTTCACTGGGATATTTAGGATTATAACATCATTTAATTATATGTGAGCTAGTTTCAACCTAAAAAGTGAAATAAGGCTAATCATAAAGCCACACAACTGAGGGTCCAGACTACTACTGCGTTGAGAGTCCAAGGTGGATACCAGGCCATGGTGGCATTTAAGCAGGCTAGCAAAGCCAAACCACCACAGCCATGCTCAGCAGTGCTGCAGGTGCCTCACAGACATACCCAAAAAGAGACACAAAGCACACAATGGAAACACTGGAGGCCATGGCATGAAAACAGAGAGGTCTGGAAAGAAGGAGATGGCGACCTAAGCTGGCATGTTCAGTTACCAGGTAGCAGTAGAGTCTGGTGGGGTGGCACCTCTCCTTCCATGCTACTGCAGGTACGTGCTGGTGTCAGCACGCTTCTGAGATGCTTTTTCAAAGTATTTCAGTTTTTGTGGTCCTTCCTCCCGTCCTGTTTTTCCTCCCTAGCAGGGCATGGATGTAAGCTATCTCTTTCACTGCAGACAAGCATGGGACCAGCCCTCCTACAGGCCCCCCTCTTAGCACTGCTGCAAGCCTTCACCTAGCAAATCCCTAGTTTTCATTTGAAGCATTCTTCCTTTCAGTCTGGTCAGCAGCTTCACTCATCCAGCCCCAAGGCAACACTGCCTTGCCAGTCAGCACGTAGGTGATCCACAACTCCAAAACAGAAGAATCAGACTTACCATCCTTGCACAGTCACTGCTCAGAGTCAGAGCCAAGACAACAGTGAAAGGAGCAGAGATTTTCATCTTTGCTCTCCTCTCACAAAGGTTTTGTCTGGCAGAGGGAAACTTCCAAGGTTGGGCTGAGGCAGGAGGGTGAATCAGCAATGAGCTTTTGCAAGAGACTGTGATTTACTTGACTTTAGGGTATTTTAGTTTTCAAAGTAAGCAGAGCTGTTATCGTTGTTAATCATTAATGTCTTTGTGGGTCTTTGTGGGTAGATGGGAATGCCATGTAGTGAGATACTCTCCTAAACCACAGGGAGTGAAGAGTTTACAGAGTGCCTGACCCTTAGAAATGATCACCAATGTATTCAGTAAGCATTTAAGAGCACCTCCAGAGGAGCCGATCCAATGTTGCTCGTAATCAGAGACGATTTACCATCCAGACGTTTCTCATCTCTTTCCCTTCAGGAGCTAATTAAAAGCTCTGTATAGCAATAACAAGAAACTTCAAGCAAGCCCACTCAGGAGATGACATTACATTGCAAAACACGAACCAGATCAATGCCAATATCAGACACAAGAATTACTCATTAACAGATGGTTACCTGCCCAGCTGTGACTTACAGCAGCAGCCTCTCAGCAACAGACTGGGAAAACTAAAAGGAAAGAAAATAGACATTACTCTGACGAAATGTTTTGTGTACTTAAAAGCTCCCTTCTGCAGCTGCCTGAGCAGAGCCACCTCTGTCTTGCAAGTGCCTGGCTGAGATAGCTGCATGGCAGAAGCATTTCTAATGAGGATGCGGAGGGTATTGCTAGAACTGAGATTTCACCAGTGGAGTCTGTTTCAGCCCCACCTTTCCCCACAACCAAAATCTGCAGGTTTGGCTGGTACAACTGTGCCTGTGCTCGAGGCTTTTGCCAGCCATGTCCTGTCAATCAGGGACCGCACCTCTTCACACCCAAAATCCGCAGAGCCGCAACAACAGAAAGGGCACGATACTCTTTGCTTAAGCTGTGCTCTACCCTTTGAAGTTTACCCAACACAGCTATGGAACAGATGTAGTTGATTTCTGTTCTATTTCTTTTTAACCCAGCGTAACCATGGCAGTAAGGTCCAGCAGTGCAGTGGAGCTACCCCCGCACTGATTTTGCTACGATGTTTTATAATGTTGGAGGGGATTTCCACTGGCTGTGTTATCCCACTGCTGTGCCTGTTGTCACAGTAACAGCTCTTGTTAGTATAATTATGCATATATAGGTTTATGGACAAATCTTTCCTACTTCCAGCAAGGTTTGGAAGAGCGGGAACCAGGCAAGTGTGGAATTCTCTTCCCAAATTCAGGCAAAGAGAAACAAGCAGAAAGAAAATTCTTTGCCTCTATGCATTGTCTGTTGCCTGAAGATTTGAAGTAAATAAAGCTTCAGAATAGACTCTTTGAATAGATCTGCCTATTTTCATGTGTTTCAAACATAGAAATAGGATGTACACACATTCTGATCTGGCTGGAGACACCTGGCAAAGCTGGAACATAGATTTCTACTTCCTACCCTCATTATTGACTTTAACCATCAGGCTTCAAGCTAGCAATGCCTATATGATGGCTTGTATACATCTGCTTACCATCCAGGCTACTGAAATTGTGCAAAGAAAGCAAAAAAAATCCATCAGCTGCTATTCCATTCAGAGTTTCCAAAAGTTCTGCAGAATGAGAGGAGCAGGGGAGTGAGGACTTGACAGAGAGGAAAGGATGAAGATACTTCATTAGAGCTGCAGAAATTCCCTCTTCCACCCATTTCCAAAATGAAAACCATCCACTTCCATGACCAGAAACATTGTATTTCTGTGGTGACCAAGGCAGGTTGTAGGAGAGCATTTTCGCATGCCTAAAAGTAAGAAAGAGGAACAGCAAAAATTCATTCTTTGTTCATGTATCTGCTCCTGGTTGCTGTAGTTCGTAGTCATTGAACTACAAGCAGGAGTTGCAAAGTGTCTTTCTGAGGAGTCACAACTCTTAAGCATTTAGTTCAAACCAATTCCTCAATGTAAGAAAAAGGAAACACCAATACCAGGAGTCACTGCAGCAGAAAGGATAGCGCTGTCACAAAGCAAAAGGAAAACACATCAAAGCCAGGAGTTGCAACAGCTGCCAGAGATGCACCACCATGCAATGGGAATGAACCCTGAGTAAAATGTGAATAACAACCAGTGATTTCAGGGCTCAGACAGATATGAATCATTAAAAAACCCTAACCACTACGTGTAGGCTGCCTGCATTGGGTCAGAAGAGAGGTGTCTGAACAGGTCAGAGAAAGGAGACAGAATCTGAGGTGTGTTTTTTTGTAAACTATGTTAAGTGATCAGTGATTCTTTCAGCTATTTATAACCAGGAGAAAGTCTGCCTGCCTTCATCAGGCTTTTCTTAGAATCAGTAATTACAAAGTATGCCACATATTTTTTTGAGAAACATCACATCTCACTGGCAAGAAACTACTCAGAAAACTGAAGATTCAGTTTTGATACTAAGTTCTTATAAAATTCACAGAGTTCTGGGCACTTGGGAGTGCATAGATATGAAGAATAAGGTCTTGGCTACAGCTATTTGTGTGTCATTGTGAAGCTTTTGGCCATGAGCAGTGCAAGGAGTGTGCATGAGGAACAAACCTGGGCAAAGAGAGCTGAGATGCAAGAATTACGTGCACTGGTGCCACAATTACTGGTGCTCAGATGGCTAACAGAAATCACACCTGAATTCAGGAATGGACTAACCAGAGGCAAAGGCCACACCACTGCAGGCAGCCAGCCACCTCTACAGCACACAGAGCATCCATGGTCCATGCCTGCAGCAGCCCTCTGCCAAAGAGCCACCCTCACATTCAAGATATCACCGGATTACACGTTGTTAAGACCTCTGGGGGTGCCTACCATGAGAGAAATGCCTTCTGCTATAGAGAGATGCTGTTTGGTTTGAATTGCTTCAGCAAAGAAACCAACATTCTGGGAGACCCAGGACACTGTGCCAAAGCCATCATCCCATAGGTTGAGTCAATAAGGCCACAGAGCTGCTCTCCTTAACCTCCTCAAGTCAATTCACCTGTGACCCATTGTTTCCAGAGTACTAAAAAGAAACTTTCCACAGAGGAGGAAGAGAAACCTCATTAGCAGCCTTCCAGTATCTGAAGGGGGCCTACAAGGATGCTGGGGAGGGACTCTTCATCAGGGACTGTAGTGGCAGGACAAGGAGTAACGGGTTCAGACATAAACAGGGGAAGTTTAGATTGGATATAAGGAAGAAATTCTTTACTGAGAGGGTGGTGAGGCACTGGAATGGGTTGCCCAGGGAGGTTGTGAATGCTCCATTCCTGGCAGTGTTCAAGGCCAGGTTGGATGAGGCCTTGGGTGGCATGGTTTAGTGTGAGGTGTCCCTGCCCATGGCAGGGGGGTTGGAACTGGATGATCTTGGGGTCCTTTCCAACCGTAACTATTCTATGATTCTATAACAGAGCCAGAGGTATATGGAGCAAATATCATAACAACAACCAGAAAAATAATGAAGGTATGGAAACAATCCACATGGCATTCAAGATAAAGTCCCTAGCCTTAGATTTTAAACTTCATTTAGTGCCCATTTCAAATGAGGATGTGTAAAATATTAAATAAAAATTAAAAAATAAATGTGTGTGTGTATATATATGTGTGTGTGTGTACATATATATACGTGTGTGTATATATATATCTATATAAAAGAGAGGAAATCTGGAAATAGGAGCTAGAGGAAAGACCTGGCTTTGGGGTGATGAATATTTGGCAGCTCTAAGGCCTGGACCCTGTGCTACAATTCATCCCACCAGTGAAACTGCAGCTAGAGTCTGGTTCTTGTTTTCCAAGAAAATTCCCTTTTCCTTTCAAAGCAAGGCACATTTTGATTCGTAACTTTGCTGCATACAATATTAAACATTTCCTGTGGAGCACACATAATCCAAATGCAGTTGAAGCCAGATTCTGCTACTGCTGAAGTCAATGAAATGTTTCAAAATAAGACTAGGATGTCTTTAGTGTGTTTACAGGCTCTAATCCTTATGTATCAAAGATTAAAACCCCTCAATTTCAGCAATCATTCTTCCTTCTATATTGACATCAACATAGGAAAATGAAAAGGCAAATAAACACACAATAAGAGATGAGAAAGAGACAGGAATCTTGCTTCAGGGAATGCTGCCTTTTCCTCACTTCCCACATTTAATTTCTTTAAACTTAACAATAATTAATAAAGGCACAGACTGAGCCCAGACTCTGAGCTACTTAGTAATGAAACAATATTAACAACCAACCTGAACCATTAAATATCAACAAAAACTAAATTAACTGTCAGCCACAAATATGAAATAATAAAATTGCCTTCTTTTTCATCAATTAGTTTACTAGACAGAAGTGGAAAAGACAAGTTTAAACACACATATATCCATTTGCATTCAGTGCTATGTACCAGCTACCAAGCAGCCAGGGGGAAGATTGTCCCATGACTGCATGTTCATGTGTTCTCCATTTTTGCATTTCCTGACCATTGTAAATGTTCCTGAGAAATCTACCATTCAGATACCACAAAATAGAAGAAAACTTTAATAATGATTTATTCCCCCATGTATTTTTGCAAACTTTTAGGCTTTAAGATAGTAATAAGGTAATAAGGTTTACTTCTTTCAAAGCCAGGTTCTTCCCTTGTGAATGTAACGTATGACAGCCAACTCAAAGGGTGGTTTTGCCTCCTGAGATGATCAGATTTCCAGGCTTCAGTTGCCGTTATGGTTACAAAGCCCAAACCCAGCTTCCTGGATAAAAGAGAAATGCAGGCTACAAAATCATTGCCACAAGGAACTAACACTAGATCTGAAGGCTCTACAACTGTTCAGTGACCAAGACGCTTATACCACCTGATGAGTGCACCTGAATTAGAAGTAATTAGAAGTATTTCTAGCATGAAAAAGAAAACTATTTATTTATCTTTCAGGAAGGGGTTAGGACACAAGTGGTCATGTGTGGCAATTCTGCTCCTGGTGTACTAGCAGGACACTCAGTACCAACATGAGACTGACACACAGATCCTTCCTAATCTTTTGTTCTGGGGGACCTGGAAACGATGCTGAAGACCTTGTCTCTGTCAGGTGGGATTCTCTTCATCTCTGTTGCCTGAGATCATTCCCATTGCCTGGTCCTGGGAGCTGTTACCAAACCCCAGCTGTCTCCATTAGCTAATGACTATCGTAATCAGCAGAACTGAGGCTAATACTCATGGACTCCAAGTCTACTGCCAGGCATGGAGTGCATGAGGAACTTTTCCCCTTCTCTCTAACACCTACTGCTCAGGGCTGCCCTGACACTGGAGGACACAGCTTACATCTGTCTCTGGAAATGGTGCACACTCAATCTGGTCACTCACATCTGAAAACAGAATATTCACCACTGGCCAAGAAGTGAGCCTTCCACCTCCGTTTCTCTGTTCTGCAGTGGTACCTACAGAAAAGCCATTGCATTCCTATTGCTAAAGCTGTGTGCAAAGGAAAAATGTTGAGACAATTTCACTTGTTTGCTTATTTCAGCAAGATAGAAGAAGAGCTTTGGCTCATATCAAACTGAAAAGTTGAGTTACTTATATGGGCCTTAAACGCTGTAGCACACAGCTTTCCACATAGCCACACTGCAATCACAAACACCCCCTCCTCTCCATGGTAGCTTCAGAAATCCCAGGGGAAAAAATCATCATGGTTTTGGCTTCCCTGTCTGGATCGGAGTGCCGGTCCCTCCTCTTCTGCACCAGACTTTGCTGTTAATCTTGGCAGCCCCCAAGCTGAGCATAACCTCTGCCACACCATAGCAGAGCAAATAAATCCTTCTACAAACCATCCTCCCTTCTCCTAGAGGCAGTGAGGCTGGAGAAGTGCAGCTGCAGGAGGCTGGTTGCTGGGCAGCTGGGATCCAGCAAACATGGGTTTGGCACTGCTGTGCTTAGCAGATAATCCTGGGACAGAAAGATACGCCTTCACCCAAATGTTTACTCCTCCTCCTCACTCCTCTCACCTCCCACACTGCTCCAGCACCTCCAGCAGCAATCCTGGCTTCCCTCAGCTGCAAGCTCACAGCTCTGGGGGTTTCTGCACTGATTTCCTTTCTCTTGTCTCCAGGGACTGAAAGTGTTCTCAGATCTATAGTATTATTCTTTTCATTTCAATCCCTCATTGCCTCCATCCCTCCCTCCTCCTCCAATATGTTGGCTGTGAATGCCCCATCCCGGCTCCCAGCCTTGCTAGCAGCCTCCACTCCCTCACTACTGCGGAGCAGTGAAGTGAATGTCTTCCTTTTGAGCATGAGGCAGTGTGGCTTTATTGGGTCTTCCTCTTCCTTCTGCCTTCTGCAGAGCTCAAGACCCTCCTTGGCAGCTCTGAAAACTCCATGCTACCATCACAGCTCTCCGTGGAGATGGATCTGTCCCTGGACTCCTGGATATTCTCCTCCTTGGTGTTAAACGTCCTTCTTCACCAAACCCCACATTCTGGTGCTTATCTGCCACTTCTAATCTCTTATCTCACTGCTACCCCTCAAACATGACCTCTTTGATCTTGCATCTTCTCTTTCCACACCACCATGTCCACACTCAGACTAACCTGAAAGTATCAGACCTTGTCAGTCCTTCCCTGTTCAAAGGGTTGCTGTACTCATCTCCCTTCCCTGGCCTAGAGTTTTACAGCCTGTCCTCATGGCCAGTGTCCTGCAGGAGCAGGCACAGGACCCTCGATAGTGCAGCACCCAGAAGGTGCAGCCTTTCAAACAGGCTCTGCAAAAGCAGCAAAACCCTGAGGCATCCCCCCTTTGATATCAGCACTCCTAGGAGGACTTTCCCCCTTTTTTCTGCACTTTCCATGCAGATGTAGTTCCATTTCATCCATTCCTGCACCAGTCTTTCTTGCTAACATTCACGTTACATGCCAAAGAGGAATGTAACATACTGATTAGGCTGCAACTCTGTGAGCATGGCCTCTAGTATACTTTTTCCCATTGATATGGGTGGCTTTTCCCTGTCAGGATGCAGTATCAGACAACATCCTGCCTGCCATTTTACTCTTTTCAATCGACCACTATTGTGTGCACTGATTTTGTAATAGCTTCATGCTTTCTTCTCTGTGAAATCACATTTTTAGCCAGATTCAGCCACTGCAGTTGCAGGCATATACCTGCAGCTGTGCTTGCAAATATTTCTTTCATGCATCCAGAGAACTTCAGTTCTGGTCTGAAAAATCAAATCATATAAAAGTAGCAATGGAAGAGCTGGGCTTGAGCTACAGAAACAAAAACAGATTGTGATTTTATACCCCTAATCACACAAATCTGTGAGTGGTTTAAAGCTCTGCTACAAGCCACAATGTGCAGAACCTTCCTGTACACACCTCAGACATGGATCTAGTTGCGAAAGCTACCTGAGATTTTAGAAGTCCATTTCAAGATTGTACTTAGTTCATATGCCCAGATGTCATGACATATCTAGAATACTATGCCTGCAACCAGTCTAGGATGTGTTTGCATGAAGAGACTGTTCCTCCTACCGTATGAATAAGAGTGGGAAGTAGGTAACTGCATTTCTCAGGGGCTTGGGTATAAACCCTTGCTGATAACCCTGGCTGAAACAGTAGGCCCATACACAGAGGCGTATGACTTCTTTTTTAGCCGTGTACTCACTGAAAACTGACAAGAAGAGGTGTAGAGGCACCCACCTTCCACTGATGCCAACCCATTTAGGTAACTTCAGCACAGGCTGATTTGCAATTGTTAGGCATGTACATTTTTAGCTGTGCTCAAATTCCTGCTATTCCACCCACATTCTTCATTAGCATATTAGACGCCCCCATGGCTTACTTTAAAATGGTCTGTAAGTCAGGCAGGTGTGAGGGAAGGTGGCTCCACTGCTGCAGCTGAAGAAGTCTTCCTTTTTGAAGTGGGAAAAGCACTAACAGGGAAGAGACATCCCCACAGGAAGGACGACAGCCCCATGGCCTGCCTTGACTTCAGGGTTATTTCCAGGGTGGAAAGCAGAGTTTGCAAACAGTGCTGTAATTATTCTGACTGCAGCCCTAATAATATCCTGTTTTGAAACCTATATATATATATATACACACACACATATCTTTTTCTTTTTTTCATGTATATATACCTATGGGAACCAGATGTCTCATTAAACGTTCACTTTCCGCTTTGCAGGTAACTCATATGCCAAGGGTTGAAATGCCAAGTGGCACCCTTTGATCAGCCTTTTGACCATGGTGACCAGAAGAAGACACACAGTGAGGTGCCCTCTGCTAAACCTGCACCCTGCACAGGGAGCACTCCCATCACTTGGTGTCACTGCAGCAGCTGCCCAGGGTCGGCAGGGATGCTTGGACACTGAATGTTGCAATATCATCATCAGGATACTCACCTGAGATTTACCAGTCTATCTGTATTGTCAGCCTGTTAATCTACCACAGTGTTTGCCTAGGCCTTTCCTGGGGTTTTTGCATTACAAATCTGGTGGCAAACCTCTAAGGGACTCCTCAGGCTTCTCGTCTCCATCTCCCTGCTGAAGCAGAAGCAGAACCCTTGGAGCTCAGTCCCATGCCTTGGGGGTGTTTGGGAGAGCTGGTAAGGTAGCCAGTAGGCATAGAAATAAGTTTGCCTTCTGGATGTAGGAACATGGATGTCCTTTATCAGAGCTTCCCTCTCACTGCATACAAAAGCCCCACTGCTGATGGCCTCCTCTTCTCTATTACCTCCCTCTGCTCTCATCTGTCCATGGTCTCATCCTGTTGGACACTGCTGCACATTTTTTTCAGCAAAACAATAGGAATTCTGTCCCTGACAAAACCTAAAGGCCCTTTTCCCCACACTCCCAATAGTAAGGCAGGCAGAGATGTCCCAGGAAGAACCTGAGTCCATCCTGGTGAAAAGCCCTCTCCCCACTGCACAAATCCTGGCTTCAGAAGTGATTTAGGTACCACTCACTACCTCACGACTGGCCTCAAGAACAGGCTTAGGCTGAAGATTGCACAGTGTGGCCAATTGTATTTCCTTCTCTCTCTTCCCCCCCCCTTCCCTGTACCTCCTTGCAATCGCTGCAGAAATGTAATTGCTGCTCTGTGTAATTGCTGTAGAAACAATCTGAGCTGTCACTGACTTACATTGTTCACACCTCAGGAGAAACTGGCAGATCAGAGTCACCCCACCTAACTTCAGGGACCTCCTGCATATGTATTTATATCTGAGGTAGGTATCAAGGCTCTCAGTGTAATTAATGGAGACCTAGAAAACACTGAAGAGTGAAATCCAAGGTATGAGTTGCCTATGCAAAAGTATGTTTCAACTCAAGGATGAAGCAAATCATTCTTTATATGTACGGGCAGTATTAAACAATTAACTCTTTATATCCATAGACAGTATTAACTATATCTCTAACACATATATAAAGTAATACCTGTGTTTAGAACACAAAGGCAGCTTTGGAACAGACACCTAAAGTTAGGCAAGAAGATCCAAACTGGGTTCTCCTAAAAGAAAAATCATGATTTTCAGATCAGTTCTGTTAAATATATTTTGAATTAAAGCAGACTTTCTTTTGCTCACTTTAGGACCAATCCTGTTAATTTCACAGCGTCTAACAAAGAAAATTACATCTTATTGCACGGCAGAGTATGTCCTTTCATGGTATAAGCTGATGTCATTGCAATGAATAGCAGCAAAATCTCATCCCTCTGTATCTGCCCCTTTCCCACAGAAGCATAGAAAATATCCAGGCAAGATGCAATGGGACAACCAGCATTCTCCAGGAGACTGGAGCAGTGCATCCACCTGCTTGTGCCTTCCCCTCCTCACCATGGAGTGAAGCTGCAGCATGTGTTGTTCTGGATTTTCCAATGCACACACACATTTCACTCAACACTCAGATGAGCAAGCACAAGATCACAGATACGTGCCCACTATCACCAATTATCTCCCCGTTGCAAACAAGTTTCAACTAGCTTTTTTGCATACAGAGGGCTGATCTCAGCCAGGCATTGCCTCATCCTGGTCACAGAATTGGCTCTGGAAATTTTTAGAGCATGGAAGAGGTTGCAGTTACATAGATTTAATTGATACACAGCTACAGGTTGGGCAGAGAAGAGATTCAGAGCAGCCCTGCAGAGAAGGACTTGGGGGTGTTGGTCGATGAAAAAATGAACATGAGCCGGCTTCAGTGTGCGCTCGCAGCCCAGAAAGCCAACTGTATCCTGGGCTGCATCAAGAGCAGCGTGACCAACAGGTCGAAGGAGGTGATGCTGCCCCTCTACTCTGCTCTCATGAGACCTCACTTGCAGTATTGTGTGCAGTTCTGGTGTGCTCAACATAAAAAGGACATGGAACTGTTGGAACAAGTCCAGAGGAGGCCACGAGGATGATCAGGGGACTGGAGCACCTCCTGTGTGAAGACAGGCTGAGAAAGTTGGGGCTGTTCAGCCTGGAGAAGAGAAGGCTGCGTGGAGACCTCATAGCAGCCTTCCAGTATCTGAAGGGGGCCTACAAGGATGCTGGAGAGGGACTATTCATCAGGGACTGTAGTGACAGGACAAGGGGTAACGGGTTCAAACTTAAACAGGGGAAGTTTAGATTGGATCTAAGGAAGAAATTCTTTACTGAGAGGGTGGTGAGGCACTGGAATGGGTTGCCCAGGGAAGCTGTGAATGCTCCATCCCTGGCGGTGTTCAAGGCCAGGTTGGATGAGGCCTTGGGTGGCATGGTTTAGCGTGAGGTATCCCTGCCCATGGCAGGGGGGTTGGAACTGGATGATCTTAAGGTCCTTTCCAACCCTTACTATTCTATGATTCTATGATATTTGAGTTCATGCTGGTTTTGTACTGGTAAATACCAGCAAATAGTTACCAAAAAGGATGTTTGTGCATGTCTATAAATGAGGGACAATAATAATTAAAGGGTAGCTTCCACTCATCACGTGTTTTCGTCTTTCCAGGAAAGACTCAAATCATCAAGAAAGTCCCCAGTTACTTCTCCCAGGAATGGGGAGAGGCATTTAGTTTCATTTTTGTGCCCTGGCCTAAGACTATGCAACTCCAAGTCTTTAATTATATGAACTTCTAGTTGGCCTTTCCTTTCTTTATCAGCCTGATCTGGAATTGAGTCTTGAAGACCTACAGCGAGGAAGTCATCTACTGTTTTGAGATTGTGAGCAAATCTTTGCAGGCAGAAAATCAAACAAGGCACAGGTTGGTGCATCCTGCCAAAGCAGACACAAAGTATTCAAGAATCCATTTCCAAAATCAGGATTTCTTGGCCTTCTCCAGTGAGGTGGGTGAGTGGTCATTACAGTACTCAGAATCATAGAATAGTTAGGGTTGAAAAGGACCTGAAGATCAACCAGTTCCAACCCCCCTGCCATGGGCAGGGACACCCCACACTAAACCATGCCACCCAAGGCCTCATCCAACCTGGCTTTGGATACCACCAGGGATGGAGCACTCACAACCTCCCTGGGCAACCCATTCCAGTGCCTCACCACCCTCTCAGTAAAGAATTTCTTCCTTATATCCAATCTAAACTTCCCCTGTTTCAGTTTGAACCCGTTACCCCTTGTCCTGTCACTACAGTCCTTGATGAAGAGTCCATCCCCAGCATCCTTGTAGGCCCCCTACTTGCCCTGACACTTGCTGCAGACTATGCACACTTGGAAATGCTCTGGAGTACCTGCAGAAGTGGGATTCAGCATTATCACTGGGAACTGGTACAAGATTATCATGGGGAGCAACACAGTGTTGCGAGGGACTTAGAAAAGTTATGTTTCATCCCATTCCCATCAGCAGCTACTTTCTACTATTGGCACTTAAACTTCTGAATGCCCCTTTGTTCTGGCTCAGAGCGTTCAAGGAACAGACAAAGAGGATGGTGAATGCAAAGGGAACGGTTTCAGGACCATTGTGTTATTGTATTCTGGTTAGTGCCCACAGACACTGAACCACCGGGCCCCCCACGTTTTTCCACGCTCACTCTCTGTTAGACCGATCATTTGTATATTTTATCAGTGCCTGCTGCAAAGGCAGAGCGGTTCTGATGCATTTGTCCACTCAGAAACTGCAGAACTGGACAGGGGTGCCAGAGAGGATTATACTGTACCTGGAAAACATTCAGCTACTGCCTTACCTCAGGTTTGCAATCCCTTTGTGTTGCTACAATAGAGCAAAAGGAATTAATCAAAGGCTAAAAACCTAACCCACTATTATTAAATTCCAGAGGATAATCTATTTATGGATATATAAATATTTGGCAGAAATTCTTAACAATCTTCTTTTTAAAGGAATTTCTTTATGTAAGCTAGGTTTAAGGAGGCATCTTTGCAAAATCTAATAAAATGCAGGCAAGCTTCACACTGTCTCATACTTCCATTGAAGCTGTAATGTCCAAATGGCAGCAGGTGCATAGAATCGTAGAATCATAGAATAGTCAGGATTGGAAAACACCTTAAGATCATCTAGCCCCAACCCCCCTGCCATGGGCAGGGACGCCTCAATCTAGACCACATCTTTTCCCTACATTGAAATCAGATATCAGTGAAACTTCATCAGTTCCAATGGTATAAATTATTTAGTTACTACATACACAATTAACATTTTAAATGAGTTTAACACACTTAAGATTCTATAAACATTATTGTGCAGTACAGGGTTTCCCAATCAAGACAAGGCATGAGAAATAAACCCAATGTGCATTTTCATATTAGAAAGTCATTACATAGACATCTAAAGACAAAACCACAAATAAAACAAGAATACAAATCAAATTCTGTACAAGAATATTTTAGACTGTACAACAGAATGATCCCTTGAGATGAAAAAATATAAACTATTTTCTTTCCTTATCTTCCACACAAACAACTCAGAAAACATGTTGGGTCATGTGTAACAGATTGGATTTGCTAACATTTAGTGTAATGCAGGCAAGATGTGCAGACACCTGATCATCCAGCACTTTTCAGAAGATAAAGGTCTTCTGAAAGAAATCAAGAGTAACCTGGTTAAAAGTGACAGTTGGTCTACAGTAAAGGAAACATTTCAGTGAGATCAATGAAAGCTTTTCCTGTGTTTTAATTGGCATTGGATTAGGGTTCAGTACCCTATGATGCTAAGCTGGGATGTTGTTCCAAGAGCACAGGCAGAGAGAAATTGAATGTGCCACTTGTTTTTTGCTGCAGGGTGAACACCCACATTATCCACAGAGCAACACCGTTGTCACACGGGCTTGCTACAATCGCACAGAGCTTGGAAACCTGCCTGTTGATGCAGAACATACAGTTGTTTCTAAACCAAACACAATGAGCTGCGGTTGGGAGTTAGAAGTGCCTTGGATCGCAAACGGTTTTGGCTTCTCACACCACTTGATAAGGACCTGCCATTGGGCCCTGGCCTTTGCCTTTGTCTAATTAAGCCCTTGGAATCTTTTCAAAGCCTTTGAGAAGCTGTGAAAAGATGCCTCTGGGTGTTTGCGTCACAGATGCTACAGCACATTACTGCACATCACCAGGCTTCCCAGGCACCCAGTACCTCAGGAGAGACCAATTTAAATGACAACATTCACTGTGCTGGAGAGGTCTGGGATGAGCAGTAGCACCACTGCTGAGAAACAACTGCTGGTTGTGTGGTGAAAATCAGGCTACTTCCCCAAAATCAAAACAAGTAGGTCCTGATTATCTCTGCTACAATGAACAAGACTACCGGCTGAGCCACGTCTTTTAGCAGTTTTATGTTAGGAACAGTACATTCCAGCATCAGAGGAAAAGGAGCAATAAAGCAATGCACACTGCAGCAAAGGCAAGAGGCCAAAACTTTTAGGCAGAGAAGTAGTACATGAAGGACCCAGCATCCTTGAATGACGCTGAATATCCCCCAGAAGACTTCGGGGGCATGAGAAAGGACATGGTACAGCCAGGTATTGGCTGCTTCACACAGAGCAGTAAATCTCTTGCAAAGTCTCTTTGCAAAGCTTGTTTATGTGATTTCAAAAAACATCGGTTATCTGTTACGCAGTCCCCTAGAGCTAAATTGCACAGTGGTTTATTTTGCATGTGTGTAATAGCACAGATTTGTTGACAAGGCACACTGCTAGAGTAATACTAAGGGGGAAGTCCCATTGCAAGTTGGCCTATATGTGTATTTTCTATTCTTCACAGAGTCTTTAAAACAACAACAAAACTGCAACTTATGTTCTGTAGCCCATGATGCTGAAACCACTACCATTTGAAAATCAGATACCATGACAACAAGTGAAATATAAGACAACTGGTACATTCAATAAGATTTAGAATGCTGCAGGTTTTTCTAACTGTAGGGGTTGGGGTTTTTGTACAACTGGTTGTTACAGTTTCAGATTTGAGTACTGATATAGGTCAGGGAATCTCCCTCTTTCACATGAGAGGATGGGGAGACTGAATTCCCCTTCTATTTATTATCGTGGGATGAAGGAGGCATAACAGTAATTCTCTGTACAATCAGAGTTTCAACAGGGGAAAACTGGGAAAAGTAAAGGAGAAAGTCACATAAAAGCAAGATAAAGGATTAACCTATCAAGCAGCACTTCAATTGGGCTGCTTTTTTAATTGCAAGTAGATTTTATTAGTAGTGGAAACCACAGTATAATGAGGCAACTTAAAATCATATTATGATGGTGAAATCACACAGTGATTAAAACTCGACAACATCCTTAGTAAAATCTTGGAAAACATCAGCCAGGGACAGGCTGTCCACATTCATCTTTATTAACTCCACGATCTGTGACAACTGATTCCAGCAGGTTTAGATATTATATTCTGCCAGACACTGAATAGAAGAGCTGATATTATTAATTATTTCTAGGTCTAGGAAATGAATCTCAGTAAGTCCTAGTTAAGAAGTTATTCTTTTGAACAATATGCCAATAACTGCCATGGCAGTGCAGTAGGGAAGGGAATGGTTTTTCCCATGTCCCTTTGTTTACAGGATTTCCAGGCATTGTGCCAAGATTTTTCCCCATGTTAAAGAAAACTCCGTTCTTTCACATCCTTCATTTTCCTGCGCACAGCTTGACTCTCCCATGCTGTCAAATTCCCTTTGAATCCTTGAAACAGTCAAATCCAGTTTGCTGCACCCAAATCTAAAAACCAGCATTTTTGTATGTTTTTTTTCCCTGAGCACCACAGCTTTTGGAAAGAAAACAGAAGGTGAAGATCCAGCTCTTTGATTTGAACCTGACTTTTACTAGCTTCACCTGGTGGCCCCTAGCTCTTGTATTGGAAAACAATGTGACAGTCAGTCCCTATCCACCCTTCCCATGGCACTCAAGGTTGTCCAGCCTTTATGTTATCTCCCTTCAGCTGTCTCTTTTTCCAGCTGAAGAGCTCTGTATTGCTTACTGAAAGTCTTTTAGGCACACTTGCACAATGTAAGACAAGCAACCTCATTTCATCTCAAAGACTGACCAGAGATTGGTAGAGACTGTGATGGTTGTATTTGAATTTCAAGCTTTTATCTGTATGTTAGGATTTTATTTTCCGAGACACACAAAAAGTGCTAAGAGCATCTATCACAGGTCCAAAAGCCCACTCTTAGTTTGACTGGTGTAATGTTGGTCTTGATTAGGACAAAGCTATTAATTTTCGGGAAGATAGGAAAAGATTATGGCCATTTATCTGCTCAAAGAAATACCCTTTTATGGGCAATTATTAGCAAAATATAACACCAAAAAATAAAAAGTTGGGAAAAACATTTTAAAAATACACAGATAATTAAATATTTTCATATCGCTGGGCAATGACTGTTTTGCTACATTGTGTCCCACACAGATGATGTATAGGACAATACAAAACAACATATCCTATGGGTCAGTATAGAAGCTCTCCCCCTTTATCCTCACCACACGCAGAGTCAGAGTGCAGGGATATACTAGGGCTGTATTTTAACAGTACAGTCCCTTACGGCATGTTATGCAGCTACATCAGTCTGCATGCCTGTTTACTCATCCCTAGTTCAGCCTGCTGTGTTTCCCCTAGTCGCCAGTATCATTACACCACTTGATTCTAGCACGACTGTGTCCTGGTTTAGCAGTAACAGTCATTTTTTCTACTGGTGCAGTGCTGTGTTTTTGACTTTCCGCCTGGGAACAGGGCTGATAACAGCGATGTTTAGACTGACCAAGGACTTTGAGAGTCTCATGCTCTGCCAGGGAGGAGGAGAAGCTGGGAGGAAGCAGGGACAGGACACCTGACCCAAACTAGCCAAAGAGGTATTCCATACCATAGCACGTCATGCCCAGGAGGTAGAACTGAGAGTTCCCGGAAGGGCTGGATCATGGCAGGGTGGGGGTGAGGTACCGGTTGGTGAGCGGTTGTATTCTCTTCCTTTGTTATTTCCTTTATCATTATTATTATTGGTGGTAGCAGTAGTGATTTGTGTTATACCTTAGTTATTAAACTGTTCTTATCTCAACCCATGGGAGTTGCATTCTTTTGATTCTCCTCCCCGTCCCTCCAGGAGCGGAGGGAAGAAAGGTGGGGGGGGAAGTGGACTTCATGGTTCTGATTTACAGCCTGGGCTTAAACCGCGACAGTTCTTTTTGGCGCCCAACGTGGGGCTCGAACCCACGACCCTGGGATTAAGAGTCCCATGCTCTACCGACTGAGCTAGCCGGGCAAAATTAGTTTTAATCTTGCAAGTTTTAGGAAGAACAGCTATTTTCACAGCATACATCCTCATTCAGTCACACACTGAGTTGAGCCTAATGTTAACGCGGATTTTCCTTAATATTAAGAGCAAAATCACGTATCTGTAGGAAAGAATTAAAGTATTAAAACTAATAGGCCTTGGGTCCATTTACATCACTGGAGTATTGGATGTGTAATGCTTAAGCTTTAGGAATCTTACTTTAGTGTTACAAAATCATGTAACTTTCGTGTACTTTTCTCTCATCTTACAGATTTGAGTTTAAGAAACTGAGTGACCGCCTCCGCTATCTTCGGTTACTCAGGAAATTCATGATTCTTGGTGTGCTTGAGGAGCAAAAAAGAGAAGTTAATGAACAGTTACTGTGACGCTTTAAACTTACTGCCTGTGTGGATCTGCAGTCTAGGATCTAGGGTGTTTTAATAATTTCAAAGCAGTGAACCACAAGAAGGTCTCAATATATACACACAGTACTGTTTCACATTGATGAGCAGAGGTCCAGCACTCTCATTCCCTCATGTCTCCTTTTGCATGTCCAGACCCATAACCTCTTCTGAAGAAATGGAAAAGGAGGAAAAGAGGGGGTGGCAAAAGCAACATGTTCAGTAGTCTTAATGGTTTTTTTCTTTCTCAAAACTGCCCCAAGGCTAGAAGATTAACTGAAACTAGAATTGACAAGAAGAATGAGGTGTGTTTAACCACTTCTCAAAAGAGCAACGTCAAAATCCACCTTTCCCCAAAGCTCAAGGACACCAAGAGCAGTGATGAGGAGGGAACCGGTGACCCTCCCACCACTGTGTAATTAGTATATACGTTTCTGGTATGGGAACGTCACCAGTGTTGGCTACAAAAGCATCTATTATTTCCAGCAGAGGAAATTCACAGGGGGTTTTTTGCTGCTTAGTGCTTGTATAACAATGGTCTTATTGCACATATCCATCCAGGCAGTACATAAGACAAGACTGAATTCCACCTGGACCTCTTCCCAAATGTGATGAAACAGGAAGATAGTAAGAAAGTAACCCTAATCTTGTAAGACCAGTAACTGATTTTACTTCAAAAGCCTACGGACACACAGGGAATCCTGCAGACAAGGAAAAAGAGCATTAGAAGATTAAAGTGAAATTATCTTAAATAAAAGTTTTGAACAGGGGAATTTAAAGTTAGTTTCCCTTTATTAAAGACAAGAAGGGTAGAGGTGGAAATCATAATTTTAATTGCACTGTGCAGTGGAATCATCCCCAGGAAAATCATATAGAAACCATAAGAGAACAAAACCAAACAACTCAACACTTTTCTTGAAATACTATTTGCTCATTCTATCCATTCTGACTCGTATCAGAAGAGATGGTCTGGCAGGCTCGTTCAAGGCAATTGGGTACTGAAAACAACTTATAACTTGCAGAAACATGCCTCCGTTGCTGCCAATGCCAAGGAAAATACCAGAACTCTTAATTAAAACCAGAGATTTAAACAAAAGTAGCTTTATACTGATTCTCAGTGCCCTTATTCTTCTCACTCTTGACAGTAATCAGAGAGGGAAGGTCCGAGGTCCTATAAACTCCAGTTCTCATCCTCCCTTGGCAAGACCTCAGTTCAGAGATGTAACCTTCAAAGCTGAGGTTCCCTTCAGAATCATCACAAAAGCGTGTGCCAGTGTCTTCCAGTTTGACTCCATCCACATCTATTATCTTGTTCACAGGGAGCTCTGTTCCAGGGTTGTCTCTTGCAGCAGGAGGACTAAAGCTTCTGCTGGACTTTGCTTTGTGAGACGTCTGCTCACAAGAGTTTCCTGAAGTCTTTTGTGAATCTTTGTTCTTTCTGTGGTTTGCACCTAACAGAAGAATTAAGAACAAAAAACACAAAACAAAAGTGTTATGTACCTTCTGGTTTTAGCAGTTTTCAATATTGCAACCTCCAATGGTAGATAGTCAGCTGGGATATTCCTCCGCTCCATCAAGCAGTCTTACTGATGTACGAAGCAGGTAAATAATCAGTAGATCTCAAAGATAAATGTAAAACATTATTTTGTGTCTGTCTTAATTTAGCATTTTTCAGAAGTTTCTAAAAAACTGCATTGAAAATAGCAACTTAGTAAGAATTTGTACATCTCTAGAACAAAACCCCTCCCAACAGCAAACCCAAAGGTGAAAGAGGAAAATATAGGAATTCCACTGGGGCAAAACAAGACACGTTCCTTCACTTGAACTGTCCTTTGACCCCTGCTGAGATCTTATTTTTACTTGGCTAGAGATTAATTCTCTATGAGACTAAGAAAGGATAATTTGAAGTTGCAGTTCACTGTCCTGAACCTCAGTCAAGAAATTATGGCCCATGGCTTGCAAGACAAGAAGAAAAGAAAAAACTTAATCTACTGAAGGACTTTAAACATTAAAGAAACACCTAAGTTATGTACGATTTTTTTAACCTTAATTTTTTTTCTTGATACTGTGCCTCTAAAATCACAGTTGTTAGGATTTGGGCAGTCTATTCTCTAGAACTACTCACGCAAAGTCATTATGATCCCAAGTTAACCCTACATTAAAACCTTGAGCTCCACAAAAGCTAGTTTTGCATTAGGTGTGATGCTGCAAACTGCTAGGTAGTTGTTAAAGCAAATGCGGGTGAAGCTGGTTTGCCTGTTCCAACAGGAAGACAAGAAGACTGAAGCATGAGCCAATGCCATTATTCGCACCATGGTTATCAACAGGATTTCTGTAGCTGAGGTGCTCCCTCAACTATATACATTTATATAATGATATAAAAAGGGGCAACATTTTCAGAGAGGGAGAACTGCTTTTATTAAGCCAACTGATATCCAAGAAGAAAGAGACAATTTCAAGGCACAAAGGCAGACTTTAGTAAGGGCTTCCATTTAATCTCCTTTTTCGATGTATATCAGCTAGTCTTTTAAAGACACCATCTTATCCAACATGCCTGACTCTCACATTTAGCCACACAAATCCCATAGGATTCATGTGGTTAAATGCCATAGCTGGCTTTGAAATGTTTTATTTTCATTTGTTCCACAGAGTGATGTGTACAGATTTTTTTCAAGAAAAATAAATTTCAGTGTGCAATTATCATAATCAAGAACTTTTTGATACAGAGAAGGGGAAAAAATGCAAATGAAAGGACAAAAAAGCAATTTCAAACTGTTTCAATCAAATCACTCCAGGGTCTTCTCAAGGGTTAAAGCTTTCTATCTAATGAAAACAAGTTAAAATTTTAAGTAGCGCAATATTATTTTAGTGCTCTGGCTAGAGTGCAGCCCCACATTAATAATGTGGATGTTCCACATCAGTAATGCTTGCCTTTTTTCACATCCATGGGAATTAGATCAAACTCCAAACCAATCAGCTGAGCGATAGCAGAGAGAAGGCAGAAAGCCCTGCTAGCCCAGCACGACTCCAACCCACTAAATTACAGCTAACATTTAATGGAGCTATATTATGCTTCATGTTTACATCTTCCTCCTGCGGCTGAACATTGTATTAACTTTAGCTGCTGTTTGCATGGCTGAAGTGTAAAATGCTATTTTTCTATTCCAAATTGTTTATCTTAACATGACTGTACAGAATTATACTCTTGATCTCTTTAATCTACTATTCTGTGCCATTTGAAGACCAGTGAATCTCTCTTCAAGTTGCTTTAAAAGAGATACTAACTTCTAGAAAGACAAATAAATGATAAATTACAACAAATAGTTTGCATTGATAGAGTACGAGTCATCCAGTTCTGCTGGTATTGAGAATACGTCCTTCTACTTAATGCAATGTAAAGAAACAACTTTGCTGGTGGTGTCAGGTCTCCTAGCTCTGTTGACTTGAACTAAGCTGAAACACTTTCCACAGTCAAAAGATACAGCCTGCATTAACAGGCTATGACAGATGAAAGAGATGGAAACTCCTACTAAGGAACGCTATGGAAGGTGTAAGTATCGCTGGTTTTATTTGGTTGCTAAGTCTTTCTACAGCTAAATATTAGAAATGCCATTAAGTCTTGGAGTTATGGTGCCACTGAGTCACGCCATGAAGCATCTGGGCTTGCAAGTTTTCTAATAGGAACAAAGCAAAAATAAAGCCAATGTCAGCTCTAAGGCTTCAAAAGGCATAAGCCCATCTGAAGACGAATAAATCCATCTTATTTTCTATAAATGCTGTTTTCAGGAGCAATCCCTCTGAAGCACCTTAATAAATTACTACTAGGACAGCAGGACAGCAATAGAGAAGGTCTTATCTAAGATTCTGGTTCAAAAGACTATGGAATTAGTAAGTGATGATACCATGAAAATGATTTCTCTTTTCCTGGCAGAGTAGAAAAGATCTTGGCTCGTTTACACCAAACAGGAAGATGATTTAAGAGTAGCACTACATTGAAAAAATATTTTAATGTGCTTCTTTTTTGCTCATTTTTGAAAACAAAGCATTTATGAAGCAAGGCTGTTTAGCGCAAGTAATAGGAGAGATTCCCCCAAATAACGTGTGTATAAATGTGTCCCACAAGATTTAGAATAGACTCAAGGTTTGCATGTATCAGTGGAGCTTTATAATGAGGCTTAAATGATGCTTATACTTCTGCACTGGTTTCTTTCTCATATTCTCTTTTTGAGTAACACTTGAGCAAACTTAGCTGTGCAGGGCACCATCTAACATGCTGAGAGCTTTCACTGATAAAATTTCCCTTCACATATTTATGCACTGAAGTGATGAAAACCTCCACGGATATCTCTGTGGATTGCCTTGCCTTGCACAAATCATGTCAGGAACTACATTTTCCCAAATCTAATCTGTTAAATGTCCTATCTAACTCCAGAAGGGAAAGGAAACCAGTGCTGAGAGCAGTAGCTGCCAGATTAACTTTCAGACTGGAATAGCGTCATCGCACCTATTGGTAACCTTCACCTCCCCTGCTCAGCATTCCACAGAGCTCTAAGGGAATTTTCTTGTGCATCTGACTTCATTAATATGCCCCAGCTGGTTTAAAGATGGGGTGATGCATCTCATCTTCTCTCTTTAAACCAGAGCAGCTAAATGATTGCTTAGAAGGCTAAGTACACTGGTCTGCATTTTTCATAATGTTAATGATCAGGCACTGTTTTTGCTCATCTCCTGACTTGCTTTACCAATATTTCTCTTTTTCCAATATTTTGCTTTTGTGTATTATTCTAAAGGTCGCTGAATTTAACATTATAATTATGCAAAAGTGTCTTCACACAGGAAGACAAAGAGATTTTTTCTGCTTTTGTATAAAATATTCCTCAAGCTCTAAGTAAAATCTGAGCATGAGATTAGAAGACATTGCCTATTTAGGACCAAGGGAACATTTGGCCATATTCCAGGTAAAGATAAAGTCACCTGGAAATTTCACGAAGAGCAGTAACTGTCAAATTTAGATGACAGGATCAAATAAACATAACTCTAATGCAGATGTTTGGGATTTAAAGGTCCATCCACCATATCTTGCAATGTTAATGTTTCTGTAGCACAATAGATAATAGATCTAATAAATCCATTTATTTTCAATGTGCCAGATCTTAGTTATAAGTCACTTCTTAAAGCATAATCTAAATCTGAAGTTCAGCACCTACAGATCTAAATCATCAATACCCAATTGATCAATACCCATCAATCAATAGTTCCATTCACCATATTTACCATTTTTTTTTAATCAAAGCAAGTAGATGTTTACTAACTTTCCCTGTAAGAGGTGAACTCTATTTTTGAAAGTTCATGATCAGTGGATTTCATATATGACAAAATGTTAAATTCCATTCTATAATTTTCCAAACACAATTTCATATGGACAGATACTTCTTCCATACAGATTGAGTGCTTCACTGAGCATTCTACCTTTGCTAAAATCCTACTTGTCAAAACTATTTACTGTTTAGGTGGTGCTCAGTTCTACTGAAAGATAACAAGAATGCCCTGCTGACTTCTATACCACTGAACCCAGGCATTCAACTCCCGATGTCAGAAAGGTTCAGTTAAAAAGAATGAGCTCCAGATAAATCATTTTGTGCTGACTTACAGTAGGCAGGAATCGGAAGTATCCCTGGCAGTGTTCAAGGCCAGGTTGGATTAGACTTAGACAAGCCTTGTCTAGTGGAAGGTGTCCCTGCCTGTGGCAGTGGTGTTGGAACTACATGATCTTTAAGGTTCCTTCCAATCCAAACTATTCTATGATCCTATGATTTCATATTACTTAAAATTCTTGTGAAATCACCAAAGTTTTCATCAATTCCTGAAATTTGTTATTTACACCCCAAATATAACCAGTCATTTTTGGTCTCAAAATTAAGACTCCGGTGTGTGCGGTAATGCGGTATATTGGGCAGACACTGTTCTAATCTCTGATTCCATACATCAACATGTTCTAAGATGATAATATACTGCCTGAGAGACCATTTGTTCACATGAGACTTCAAAAAGAGCTTTGCTGTGGTCACTTCTGCAGTGGGTGTTCAATGTGCTGGAAATATTTCAGTACAAATAACTCTTTTTCCTTAAGATACATCTACTCTGGCAGTTTCGCTCTGGAAAAGACACTTTTCCCTTCCTGTTCTAAACTGTTGGGAAACAGTACTTCAAAATCTAAGCCTTTTCAGATTTGGATTCTTTAAAGTGGTGGATGAGTTCCACACCGGCTGATGTGCTGCTAATACTGTTAATCTTTGTGAGTTTGTAAACTGATTTATGCTTCCGAAGGGAAAAGGATTCTTTACATTTCAGATTTAGAATTCTGCAGGTTAAATTTCTTCTAATAGTTTCCTTCCTTTTATCTCTTAACTGATACAACACTGAGAAGAAACAGGATTGAATTAAAGATTCCTACCTACAGTTTATGCTAAATCTTTTCAAAGGAAATTTTACTTTATAAGCTGTATTTCACTTGCATGATGAAACATCAACTGCAGCATATGCTCGGTGCCTTGAAATCTGACTCAGTGACAGTGAAGGCATCAAGCTAGGACGTGGATTATTCTACAAAGCAGCAACACTCAGCATTACGGCCTATTTACTTTTGTCCTGGAAATTTCTGAAATACATTTGCAGCATTAAGTTTAGAAAGACAGGGCGGATAGAAATTCTCTCATTGCACTCATCTCAAACGCATTCACAAGAACAAAGCATAAAACATTATTCAGAAAGACAAATTCTGAATATTACATAGGAGAGGGAGCTGGTAGGACTACTGCTGCTCACCAGTGGCATGTATAGTCAAAACTGGAAATACTGCAAACTGTGTTTGCTGAGGGCAGTGATCTTTTATATAGACTGCAACAGCTGCTGAAGGGAGCTGCACACAACCTCATTGAGAACCAGGAACAGCCTGAGAATAGATAAAATGCAAAGTTCTGAATTCTGATCCAGACTGACACGCATGCCCTCAGTAACACCAGCCAATTTGCTTAAACTTTGTTTCTCCACTGCTAAAATTGAAACAATTTTCAGACTGCTTTCCAAGCATTGATGTGACATCTCTGCAAGTCTAGAAGTATTCAGCCCTCAGTGTGATCTTCCAGCACTTCTTGTTAACATTCATTTTGTTTTTCCATCAGCAGTTGGTAACAACAGGTTTAATTATTCCAGAGAGTAGTATGTTGGGAAATAGAAGATTGAATTACTCAAATCAGTTTTAATTTAATCTGCCTTTCGTTATGCTATTTTTCAATTGAGAAATTTGAAAATGTGGTTTAGCAGGGCTACCGGTTACATTTCAACTAATAATTTAACTAAGTTAATTTCATCATCATCCAAATGCAAGTCATGTGTTTGCATAGATCTGGTTTTAGCCCATATGCATTTGGTTCAAAGAGCAGTTGTAATTTTTCTAACATTTTATCTAGTTGGTGATAAAAGTTGTTATTCTTTCTACAACACATATCTGACTGTTTGATTGAAAGCAGCTTACACTTCAAATAATCATCCCTCAAGGCCTTCCTTGCTTCCCGGCTGTCTACTCTTCACATAATTCTCCTTCTCCTCTGTTTATTGTTGATCTCCGTCATGTCCTACATGTAATTCTCCCATTTAACCATGTTCTGATTAAAAGAGGATTAACAGATTCCGGCCTCAGTATTACTGAATCCCCACGAGGACTTCTCTATATTGATCTAGAATCCAATTATCTTCTATAAAATTACACAGCACCAGTAAGGATGTAATTAACTGCAGGACAACAGCCTTTGTTAAAAAACAATCATTTGCATTATTTTTATGTCTTTTAAGTCATAATCCTTTTTTTTCTTAACATTTTATTTCATTTGTGTTTTCCTTTCTGTTGTTATCTTGATTTACATTGGAAGCACCACTGGACTGTCTCTAAAATATGTTACATGTCTGTTTTTATTTTTTTTAATATCTACGCATGATTATTTTTAATCTCCTTAACTATAATATGGTTTATTGTGCTTGGAATTCATTACTCTGATATACGAAAAGTATGGTAGCCAAAAAGTGGAAGTCACAGAAATACAGCTGATATTATGTGCTCTCTATTCCTCGCCTCTAGCATACTGCATCGTCTCCCTCAATAATGAAAAAGAGCAGTTAGGAAATGATTTTTTTGTCTTTGGTAACAATAGCCAGCCCCAGGCTCTGGGAGTCCACTCTGTTATTTCTGCATAATTTATCTCTCAAAGCAAAACCACCCTAGCACTGGTACTATCCCATTTCTGAAAGGATTCTTTCCAAAAAGAAAGGAAGCAAGTTTATTTTGAGAATACAACTGTACTTCTATTTCAGAAACAAATTGGTGGCTTCAGAAAAAGTTACGTAACTTTAAGTAGTCTAAATTCACCCTTTATCTTCCACAGCCATGTTATTGAAGCATAATTCCAAAAGGTTCACCAGGCTTTTACTTTCCCTAGCAGGCTCTCTACTTAACCAATACCATTATATACCTATTAGAAAAGAGATTTGAATAAACTCTTTGACTGAATTGCTGTATCTGGTCTATACATCTACTCAAAAAAATACCTTCTTACTTGGCTCGCAATAACTCCATTGACTGTCATTGTACTTTTATTTTAAGAACATTTCTCATCCTAAATGCCAAAAAAAAAAAAGGGGGGGGGGGGAGGGGGAGAATATTTTTTTTAATAATGGAAGAACAGTTTAATGGAACCAAATCTGCTGTCTGTGCATTTCAGTCTCAATTGCTGCAATTGCCCTGTCTAAGGGTGAATTGGTACTCCAATTACTACCAAGCCTAAATGCCCACCTAGTTTGTAGTAGAGGTAACAATCACAGTGAACTCACAGGTCCCAGTGGAATATCACTGCGTTAATAACTTGGTGCAAAGCCCCTGGCTTGATATTCACAAGCTCTTGAGGGGAGTAAAGGTTTGAAAGACTGCCTCTCCCCCTGACAGCTATTTTTCACTTGGGTAATGAGCGTACCTAACCCCCTAAGAAAAACTGGACAACATTCAAATTACCTAGACTGTACCATGCAATTAAAAAAAAAAGCATAAACCCAGAGATTAAATCAGTATTTTAACACTTTCAAAAAGGAATGCATCACTTCAAGCAAATTACACCACAAAATAATTAGGTTATTTCCTTCACAGATGGGTACCAGCAGCATTATCTGTAGAGACATGAAGTAAGTGCGTTTCAGAATTAGTCTTTAGATTCCAGAAACCCCTGATTTTTAAAGTGGGAAGTTTGCCAGAACTAGCAGGCTTAAAATAAAGACATTTTCTGTTGATGAGAAACACAACCAGAATCAGTAATGATTCTTGTGTTGCAAGCTGATTTAATATTTAGTTCACGACCAACTATTACTACAGCATAAACACATTTGACTTAAGAAAGTTAAGATCCATGTTTGAAAAACTGTTCTCAATAGCTCTGAGCGATGCAAACCTCATTTTGCTGGTTTCCATTATTCGTATTTTGCTTTCTAGACCTTCAAATGAAAAAACAAAAAACCTCAAGAATCATCCATTACAAGGATGGATATTGGCCTGGCTTTGCTACACCAGGTTGTGGTTAGCAAATTGTTCCCTGCAGCTACATCACTCCCCCCGCATATCCTCTCAGCATACATAAACTTAGTGTATAAAAACCTAGTGCATAGTGAAAGCCTACATGTCATTTGCTTCTATTCCAGTTTGAAACCAAGACCATAGACCACTTAAAATTATGCAGTCATTAGTTTTTTTATCCTAACATTTCAATTCAATACACCATTGATAGGAGATTATGAATGGACAACCATTAAGCACTTAAAAAAGCAACCAGTATTAATGATTTAGTCCTTTGAAATATTGATTCTTGACTGGAGATTGCTTCCAGCAGTCTTTATTATAATTACTGCACATCTCTGAATAGCTTTTCCATGCAAACTCCATGAAATCATGGAAAAAGAAAAGTTTTGCTTCAGCCCCCACTTTTTCCATAAAATCACTGGTCTTTTGTAGAATACAGTCCCCATAAAATAGTGTATTGTGAGAGGAATGTAGAATAGTTACTGTATGCAAAAAGGTTGTAGCAAAACAGGAAGGTGATTTACATTGTTATTTCAGACTTTTGCTATTCCTCAAAAAAGAAAAAAAGATTTAAGGTTTTTAGTTCTGAAAAATCATTTTGTTTGATTACTTAAAGGTCTCTCATAGGTGATTACAACAGAGAAATAAAACACAATCACCAGTGAAAGCAGAGTAGACCAGTTGGAATACGTAAAAGTTAGTATCTGTAAAAAATATTAAAGTATGTAGGGTATTAGTTATCTGCTCTGGAAAAGCCTGAATAATTTGAAAGGGGAACTGCTACAGGTCTTTCAACTGCTTCATTTTCTTTCATGATGGTCCATGACCATGTGAGAACACAGTGACTTTTGGAAAAACTACAGTTTTAGCCCCCAGAGCACAATGAGACCTAGGTAACAGCACGACAAGCCTCTGCAATGCTTTCTTTTTGGTTGATATAGCTTCACAGTACTGTTATGTAGGACCCATTTCTAAGAATGGAAAGGGTAAGGCAGTCTCCAGCATCCATCCAACCCTTCATTTCTTACCCAAGATTACCAAACAGAGAGGCTGTTATATTGGTTACTTCACATCAAATGAACAGAGATCACCAGTTCATTTCTTAAAGACAAGGGAAGAATTGCTTTAGTTTAAAATAAGAAGGAAAGTAATGAATGTAAAGTTTAGCCCAAGAACCCAAAGACAGAAAAGATTCTCCTTTCAGGAGTTCCTGTTACGGTCCATTAGAAAGAAATCTCCTGTCTTATCTCCCTTGTCAATGCCATGGATTTCACATGTGACCCATCAGCATCTCAAGACAGCATTTGTCCTTTGATATCTAGATCATTAATGAACACAACATTTGTCAACTTTGTCTCACAGTAATTGCTAGTTCATATCTATTAATCTGTTTGTTATTAGAAGATAATTTCAATCAGAATTCTTAATCCAAGACTGAAAGGACTGTTTTTAAATAAGGAAGAAAATCAAAGCTTAAAACCAGTTTGTGTAACTAGGTCTAGAATTTATTACTCCTGAGAGAACAAAGATACAAAATACATGTGAAAGCTACACAAAGATTTCTACAAAGTAAAAAGTAGAAAGTGGGAAAAGTGAAAGCTACAGTTCAGTGGTTACACAGAAATGTATGGCATGCATTAAAATACTGCAAATTCATGAAGTTTTTTTTTAAGTGCAAATGGTTTTTTTAACAGTTCTCACTGAAAAATATGCAAATCGATACCTATGTTGTACACTTGTCATATTATTAGAAAGATACCAACACAAATCTATGCATTTACACATCAATATGTCTGAAATACATTTTGTGGTTTTGTTATTCATAGGCACTGGTTACAAGTCTGTTCAATACTCAGCCTCAGAAATTAAGTGGTAGCGCTTATAGAACATTTCTCAAATACTACTAATAATTTGCATTGCCATTTATAAGCATCCAACAACCAAAGAAGTATTTACATCATCAACCATACAGATAAAGAACAGTATCAAATACTCTGTGTAAAAAGATAAATAATTAAAATGTATATTCCCACATCACAAAGAAATGTGATCATACAAATTATGGCACCATATGTTTGTGAAACATCAAAAATAAATGTATAGCACATAGATACCTCTTCTTATATTTTACATTAAAATGTACAGTACAGTGACTGTAAAATGGCAATGTCATAACACCCATTGTCTTCAAACTCTTGTTTCTGGTAACAGCAATTATTATTAGAGTCCATGTTTATAAAGGAATTCCATACTTCAGCCTTGGGCTAATATTGCTCTGTGATATTGCTAGACCATGAAACTTACATCCTAAAAAAGGTTACATATTTTCTTTAAAATTATCTAATAGGAAGAGCTGTTTCACATGTGAATATTCCGGGAGAAAGTGTGATAGAAGCAATCTATTTCGCTGTGTAGAAAAGGATGGGTTAAAAAAAGCCTGCAACGTTTTTATTTTTAGTCACAAATACCTAATTTATTAGAGAGCTATTTTTTAAATTAAGGTTTATCCGTTTCCAATTTTAATCATAAACAGTACTGCAATTTTCAACACATAATTAGGGTTCCTGCTAAAGCACTTCAACTTCCAAACCCCAATCATGTATCTCATTATGACCAATGGATCAGAAAATTTGGAATGCAATAGTGCAATGGAGCTCAAAAAACACTGATCTCCTGTTTTGTGCTCCGAGGGTAAAGAAGGAGATAATTATAGCGTATGGATGTATTTGAAAGGTTTGCCTGCATGTGTCCATTTCTGGCCACATGCCAAATCCAAACAAATGTACTTAGTTAAAGGCAACCAGAAATGTTACAGTTAGCACAGACTAAGGCAATGAAAATATTTTTCTTTTTTTTTTCCTTTTTTTCTTTTTGTAAAAAAAATTAAGGTGCAGAGAGAATTTCCCTTCTTGTTTTAATGGGCGCCAAATGCTGATTAAGAGTGCCAAGGAAAAGTAGTTTTACAGAAAAGGAAAGACTATTAAAATCTAGAAATACCTGAATTGGATCTTTGATATCCAGATTTTTCCTGATTACCTGCAAAAGGAGTTGGGGGAGGGTAGTTGGCTTCTGTGAGTTTACTGATGTCTGACGGTGGTGTTGGTGGTGGCGGTGGTAGCAAAGTGCTGTTAGGGCTACTAATATCTCCTTCAGCCACAAGAGTCAAGTCTGCCACATTCTCATCATCTACCATCTGTATGCCTTCAGCTTGTAATTCTCTTGACTGCCTTTTCCATATTGCTGCATTGTTTTCCTGTGCATGCGGAATTGGAGACAATGCAGTATGAAAAGGAACACTGAAAGTCTTCTGACTGTGGAGTGCTGTCAGAGCAGATTTATGTTTATTTTCTGAGCAACCCTTTTTCTTAACTGAATTTTCATTAAAGTTTTGTACAGACTCCTGTTTTCCACTTGGTGATGTACACCCATCCTTGCCATCATTTTTTGAAACTCGCCTGTTGAGGCCTTTAGGGCCTATGGGAGTAGATGAGGATGGTTCTGGTCCAGTGGGTGGTAAACGAAGGAAGTCAGGAAGAATAAGATCTTCTTTCCTTAGCAGTCCACGTTGGTCATCTGCTCTGTTACTTTGAGCTTTGGATATGAGTTCAAAAAATTCTATTGGGGAAAAACCCAAAATTGACAAGTTTTTGTCAGAAAGTGCAATGTCATTAAAACACAAATTTTCAGCACATTTATTTTCCATGAAGATCTTCAATTCTTTCAATGCTGCCTTGAAATAAGATCCCATGTTAATTAGGAACTTTTTCAATTGCAGCAATGTTCGCTAGCATCACTATAATTAAGACCATCAGGATTGCTATTGTAAGAGGTTTGCAGTTTAAAACAGCTGCAATTCACTGAGCCTTGAACACATCTTCTGTTTTACTCAGTTAATAAATCTGAACACACACACACACACACACACGCACACAGGATTTTTTAATTCTTAATACAAAAGGCGGCTCTGGTCTCACTGACAATGGGTGCACATTTTTTATATTCTGGATGGTTTTTATCCATCTTAACTCAAAAATAGCCATGTCATTTGAAAGTTCAATGATTCAGAATGTTGTAAACTTCCTAGTTATATTGACTTTCTCTCAGTTTAATAGTATTTATCACAGTTTAAATTCAATTCACGGTGTAGATTTAATCCAGGATGTTATCATCACAGAACATGATCAGATGATGATTTAAGTACCCCCATTTTATTTTGTGCTGCAATGAATCAGTAGCATATAGGTAGTCAATAACCATTAAAGAAGCCATTACTAAAAGCGATGGGGCAGCTTTTTAATAGAATTTTTAACACAATTACAAGGAATTTTCTGATCATGTCCTTAATGATGTCCCATGGTTTAATGTTTCTATATATAAATAATACTCATAGTAAATCACCACTGTTCTAGAAAGTCTCAAAACTTGGCAACAAGAAACTTATCAATCATAAGCCAAGAAATTTACCACTCCTTAAAAAAGAAGCATCACAACAATTAACAAACTCTTTGTTGCAAAACATATAAATATAAAAATATGTAATTCTTAATACAGGGTCTCTGCATGTCCTAATTTTTCAAGAGAGCATTGAAACTACAGAATATTAAAGATGCTTAAAAGGCCATCTCCAACAGATGCATTAAAATCAATAGCTTCAACCTAGCTTATAAATACTGTTTGAAGCCGAGCCATTACAAAATAAAGCACAGACTGTTAGTTTTAACTTAGCACAATATGAAGTCATACACTTGCACTTGTATGACCTTATTCCTATCCTCTATTCATATTTGGCAGGCTTTGCAATGTATTCATAAAAACGACGTTTTAACATGCTTTGTCAAATGCCACAAAACCTGAACATAGCCAAGATGGAAGCTTCAAAATGCTTCTTATTGCCAAAGTTTTGCAAAAATGGCAGTATGCATATTAAAACATGCAACATTTCTAATATGCGTTGTACAGAAATGTTCCTTTCTGAAATAGCAAACTTCGTAGAACAGTTGTCTTTTTTTTTTGGTTTTGGGTTTTGTTTTTCTCTTTTTTTGTTAGTTTTCCATTAAAGTACACTCTACAACATTTGATACGCATTTTCCAAGCTTGGACAAATTGCACAAAAATCAAAATAAAATGTGAAAGCCTCGAATTCTGAAGTTTTCAAATTATGTTACTTTTACTCAGCCCTAGGAAGAAAAATGAAAATATTAAAATATTGAAAACAAGTTAACAAAATAATAAGCAACAGAAAATAAGTTAAAATGCACTAAGATTTTGTAATAACATTTATATTAACAAACATCTATCCTGCAATAAAAGTTTCACCCACAACTTTTTGTTTTAATTCTAGTCAGTGGACATTTATTCACAGATGAACATTCATTCACTATATAACTGTGCATAACCATGCTTTGGATAATGCATACTATGTAACTTCAGCAGTAAATTTTAATCTACGTGGCTTGCAAAGGGTATCAAATGGGATATTCAACTGCAATTGAGTAATTTCTCTGGATTTTACCTGAATTAGGTAACTTTCACTGTTGAAAATCCCACTAGGCACCTACATCTACCTTTAGGCATTCTTAAAATCTTACCTGCAGCTTCAAAAACTTCACACTTCAAACACAATATCAAACAAAAACGTAAGGATCACGACTATGATTTCCACGATACAGTATTAAACACATGATATGTTTTGCTACACATACACAAAATTCTAATTTTTCTAAGACTACTTATGTTAATACTATAAAGTTCACATACCCTCTGCTTCATCCAAATTTATTTTCTGACATTTTTTTTTCCCAATCTTTGCAATAGAGTCTTCTCTCTTTGACAGCCGGACTTCCCTAGCATTTTTTCCATTTTCGCCTTTCATTTTGATAGAATTAGACTTTCCTAGACTTCTTCCCTCTCCCTGCATTAGAAGGAAAGTTAAGGTACTACTTACATTTAGACTATATCATTGTATACATAATATGTTCTAAGTGAATAAAAAGATTAGTTTGAAAATACAATTCTCTTTCACCACAACAAATGTTTAAATTTAATCTCGATTATCGTAAAGAACTTTGCCATAGTAGTACCCAAAAATGTATAAATAAACATAATATGATTTACTCTGAAGAATTCACATAACAGGCAAGGCCTTTGAATTTCCAAGTAATTAATAATTTCAAATATAGATAAGCCAATGAAACACAAAACAACAAACACAACACAGTGAAAGAACTACTTGATTCATCATGAAGACAAAGTTCTCACAAATAAATGCTGTTGACAGTGGGGAAAATATCAAATGAATTACAGCTATACTCAAGCTAGTTACAGAATTTGGGTGATTCAAAATCATGGATGAATGCAGCTTTGAGTATAGAATTCCAGAAGTAAGTGAAAGATGATCTAAGGGACAAAAATCATTGCAGATGACTTACAGTAAATACTTGATTCCTTGAAGTAGTTACAGTTGCAGTCTGTTTTACTGATGCACCTTTTTGTTTATCTGTAAACACTGAACATAAACATACCTTCTGTAACTACAAATTTAAGTGAAATATTTAAGTGACAATGATGCACAAAACAGATTTTTTGGCATTAAAATTTCCCAAAGATGTACTCAGAAAATAAAAAGCGAGCAGAGTTGACATCCCTCATATTTTTCAGTCAAAACCTAACAGAATCTTCCTTTCACCTTCAAAGTTTCCTAACATTGGCAATACTTTTAAATTTGAAGATGCTGACATTTCATAGAATCATAGAATATTTCATTAAAGTTCTCCTAAATGTTCAGTTGATTTAGACCAAATAGCTTTTAAAATCTTAGCTAATAATTCAGTTTGCAATTCTCAAATTTAGCATTTAAACAAACAATCAGTAGCAAAGACCACATCTAAAGTTCATGTTGAATCTTTTCCAACTTGTTTCATGCATTGTTTTCCAGATGTTGCCATATCCTCCTCATCTACTTCTAAGTAATCAAATGGCTTCTTCAAATCACACCTGCCTACAACAAATATACTATTGCAGGCTGAGCTGCAAACACAGAACCACGGCCCTTTTTACTGGTATATGCCAAAGAATCAGCCTACTGCTGGAATGATCCTCTATGATTTAGGCTTTTCTAGAAGTTGACAGCACATAGGATGACAGTTTTACTTGTAATCCTTAAACTAAATATCTGCAAGAGTATTTAGATTGATATCTTTTATCAAAATGACAACCGGTTCTGTTTCCTAGAAAAATGACTGATCTGATTCTCTTCAATAAATACTTCCATCTTTATTCTCCTATTTATTTCTCAAAGAGAATTTCTGCTCTAAGTCGATTTAGTTTAACCACATCACATTTCATTTTTAAAACTAAGCATTCTATGTCTATAAAAAGTCTCCTAATGAAAGCAAACCATCACTCTCAAGGCTTCTTACATTAATCTAGCAAAAAGTTTGTTAGCTGTTATGTTGATCAAATACTGTTTTTCAAAGTATTTTCTATAGGGAAGTGACAAATTATATCCTTTTTAATATTATCTCCAGAAATTACTACTTAAAACTGGAGATGCAGACTCTGCTACTCTATCATGTTAAAGTTTTGCTTTAGCAGTACATGCAGCTGCTGCAAAACCTGCATCTGTTTTACTTACACAGAATGTTTCTTATGAATAAATTGCCAGATTCACAGAAGCTATTTGGCATTTTATTCTCATCATTATTACTAGGTTTTATGCCCCTAAATGTGTGTGTGTATCTGTAGCTGAGTACCAATAAAACATTCAAGTATTGCTAGTGCAAAATTTCATATAGCAAGTCAAGGACTTGCTATCAACAGATGAATTTAATCTTCCATCCTTAGAAACTGCACTCCATTTTAGTTAAAAAGAATATATGTTACATGTGACTTATCTAAATTTAATCACATTTAGCTCACCTGTGCATCAACAGAAGAAACTAACCAAAGTCAGGGTTTATGAAACTCAACTGACATGATAAATAAAAGCTTTTATGCCAACTTACCTCTACCCTTCGATGGCTCTTTTTCATCTAGAACAACCCGCTGACCATCCAGATTAGATATAGGAACACCAAGATCAAGTGGTTCCTGCTCACCATTCTAAAGTCGGATCACAGTTTGTATATAATAGAGAAAAAGCTGTTTTCAGAGCAAATTTATGCAGTCCAACATTTTTTGAAGGAAAATATCAAAGCATTTTTAGGTTTCAGTGTTACCTCAATAAATCTTTTTATTACCATTCTAAAAATGCTTATTCTGTTTGTGTAAAACTGACTGGATTACAATAAGTGTAACCCATTTATGTGAGGAGAGTGGTATTTGGGGAAGACATAAGTAGAAAAAAACAGTCAATTTGCAAGCTGGCACAAATACTCTGAGATCATCAGTATGCTCAGGAAAACATATTTTTCAGAGGAAGCTTGAGATTATTTTATATTCTAAATTATTTGTAATTTGTAATTTTGTAATTTTATTAAGCAAAGCTAACTTTATACCAACATGTTTTTCAGCTGTTTTAAAAACATGGACTGGTTCAGCCAAGACAGTATGCAGCCCAGAAATACCACAAAAGTAACTTTCCATTTCTTGAATTTCCAAAATAATAGAATAAAGAAAATGCTGGTCAGGTTTAGTAGTGGAGAAGTTGAATCAGTTGGCTTCTGCAAAAATTTTCAGCAAGGGAATTTGAGGCAACTTTCATGATTCCCAGGATAATGAAACAATAGCTTGCTAAAGCTATTAATCTCCATCAACTGACTTTCCTTGGCTAATAATGGGAAAAGTTGAGCTTTGGAATAAGCTAAATTCATGCTCTATTATTTAGGATGTTGGATTTATTCTGAAAGAGAATATGAAACAGATGCAGACTGAAGCTTTGAGGTAATTACTATTAAGCATAATGGTTATGACTACTACGCATTTTCATCTCAACATGTAGTTATAAATATGGATTTTAATACCTAATTATAAGGATAGGAATAATTTCAGGGACTACTTTATGATCTTCTCCAGACAAAAGATATTGCAGCTTGAATTACATCAAAAGATACTTACTAGTCTTGCCACAAGTTCATTAAGATTTAAACCATATTTTGCAACCACAGGCCTTAAGACTTCTGTCACTGGTTTAGTGGGTTTAGCCTTCAAACCAACCGATCGATTGATTGGAACAAGATCCAAGCTGAAACACATCAATTGTAATATGAAGTATGAAATATTCCAATAAACAAAATGTACAGGATATACAAAATTCAATGTACAGCAAAGTTGTACTAGTTTACAGCTAGTGACCCTGAACATTCATTAGCACAAATCTATCCTAACCACTTCTAATACGAATAAGACTTCCACCATTTCACTTGCCAGAGCTGAGTGAGGGCATAAGCCAACCTAATTGCAAGGTGATCCTCAGACCAACTAGATACATTCCATAGCACTTTCATCTTTACTGTGAGATTGCTCTGACCATTTTGGTCCAGAAGTGCTTCCAAAGTGACTCCATGACTGTACTATACCTTGGATGCAAGAAAGATATTTCTTTCTATTTCCAGAAGAGACTCACAATGTCCTATTTAATTTCTTGAGCCGACCTTGGACAGAAATTTTTGGGTTTACTTTAAGCATAGGAACAAATACAAAGGAATTCCACGTAGTGCTGATTTCTGGCTAGATGACACCATATCACAAAAACTATAAGAGAAGCTTTCATGCGAAAGCTGCAAAATCATTCAGTTGGAATTTGAAAGATAAAGACTCTTCAGACTCTATTCTGTAATTTCATATCATCAAAATAGAAAAAAAAAAATAAAATAAGATGAAAATCTTTAAGCCCAAACAACTACTACATTTATGTTTATTTCCCTGCACAGATCCATGGGTAGCTTTGGGCTTGGTTCTCTTTAAATACTCCTCATCTGTGCCCTGATTCCTCCATAACAGACACATTTGACTACAACAGCATTATAGCATGAAAACAAGCGAAGGCTTATTACTAACAAAAACCTATCAGAAAAAAAAATGTACATCATCAGGAGAAATTAAAATTATTAGTGATTTTGTCCAACACAATTCAGTGTAAACACCATCTTTTCTTTTACACAAATTACTTAAATAGGAGATGTTTAGTCTTATTGACTTTTCCCTTCAACAAGGGACCTGGATAACTGAAACTCTGTCTTTCATATTTTCTTTAAATACAACAGCTACTAAATAGAAATGATCAATTTTAATCATGAACTGGTATTGACACAGAAGTGGCAAACATTCAGGCAACCAAATATACCCACATAATAGTTCTCTTGTGTCTGAAAATATTCCAAATATTGGAGTATTTTTGTTTATATAGTGTCTACCCACAGAAGGAAACAATGTAGAACATTTCTACATTTTAATTAGCACACAAGTAACATATGGTGCTGCCTACTTACTGTTCCTTTTTAATTTGGAAACTCAACAAACTCACACCTAATAAAAGACTGCTCAATCTCCATTTCAAAATTGAATTTGCTATGCCATATTCATTAACCTGAAGTACCCATACATAGAAATAGCCCTGCTTCCTAAAGAAAAGTTATATAAAGGCAAAATGAAGAATGCCTGAAAAAATACGTCTTATTAACTTCAAAAGCACAACTCAATAATGTAACAAACATTCTAATTCATGACCTTTCCCTCAAATATTTAGTTCAGGTGTTTTCAAAGGACTAGTTTAGGTTTTTAGAATTTAGGAACATTAAAACATTTTCTGGCATTTTGCAAAAAATAGATTATTGGGAAAAACTGCGTACTATAAAATATTACATAATACTACTATATAATATACTGAATTATATTATACCCATATCAATAATAATATTATAACATTGACTTAAGATTCAGGGTTACTAAACTTTACTCAGATGAATTTTTATACAGTTAGTCTTACTGTAATCTGCCAGTTAGACACATCATTACAGATGTAACTGAATGGGAATATGTAATCAATCAATATATCCATTTAAGATCAAAGCCCTGTTCTTTTATTGTTGCATTTAGGATTAGACTAGGAGACTGGCAGTTCAATTTCCCTTTCATTCTTGTGCTGCTTCAAACTACTAAACATGTCTCTTCCTAATGTGGAAGGTCCCTCTGGGCCTCAGATCTGTCCTTCATGCTTCCTCACAACTGCTTCATCTTGAGACATCATAATAGAAATTTAAATATCCCTATAATGTAAGGCTGGCATCAAAATCCCACTTGTATCCAAGACAGCAATCCAGAAAGCTTCCATTTGCATCATTTTAAAACTCACCATATGCTTCTCAACTCAGTTTGAAACATTCCTATAGGACCACATTTCTCTCATTGATCCTTACCCCAGTTGCCTTCATCTGAACTACCTTTTAGAGGTTTCTTAATCTCACCATTACTGAGGAAGCATTTAGTAGCTGGCTCTAAAACTACAAAAATCTAAGGGATATCAGTGTCTAAATGTAGTCAAGATGCTTAATTTAGGCACTTGTGTAACTCAGAGAATCCCCATGCTAAATGCATCTCTCATATGTATGTTATTGCAATCTTAAGTAAAAATGGACTTTAACAGAAACTCAAACTGTGAGTTAACAGTGGAAGTCAATCATTTTCAGTAACAAACATTAGGTCACCTTCCTTTTTCACATAGGACTTTTTGCTTGATATTAAGACCTATTTCTTCTAATGTCCCTGTACAATGAATAAGAACCTTAGATCCCTTAATGCTGGATTACAATGTAAGATGCTGCATTACATGGCTAATTGGATTTTTTTACTGGATTCAGACAACTTCTTTTCTGCATTAACTACTGTTTTGTTGCACAGGTAACTGACAATATACTTCAGTGCACTTAAAAAGAGTAAAATGGAGTGGAAAATGACAGAGGAAGAGAGCAATTTTGACTTTTACCGAAATAAAGTGCGTTTTTCTAAACGTAGGTCCCGAGACTCCAGGATGCTACTGTCTTGGTGCAATACAAGTGGCTACAGAGCACATGTCAGGAACAAAATGAGAGAGAGCAAATTAATGTTAAAATATGTTAAAAAAGAACAGTTAAGGGGTTAAAAATTTATTTCAAATAACTCTGAAAATTATTAACATAGGCTGTATGCATTCTAGTGGATATGCATTTACAATATGCAACCTGATTAAAGTGTATTTTACTTTATATCATATAGTTGTGAGACAATGACCAAACTTCAATTTCTACTGTAGTCAGCAGGTATTCAGGAACTCAACGTTTTAAAAAGAAGCCTAGGTCCTTCAACTTAAATAAATTATTAAGTAGAACGATGCATTAGAAAATGTGGCAAGTTAACAATCTTTAAGATATTTAAAAGAACAGGCACATAACTATGCACACTCATTGATTTATGTGATTGCAATAATCTAGATTGACCATAAGCACAAATTTAAATTCATAAATGTTTCACATCCACAGCTTCTCTTTTAATTGGAGATACTTCTGTTGGAATAAGAGCTATCACACACCACCTTCCCCAACACAAACTGCAGTCTTGGAAAATTTCCACAATATTAAAAAACATATCTTACTTCTAGCATGAATTCCTCTCATTCAGCTTTGAACTACTCAATTTCATTATGTTTCTTTGCTTTTATACAGTTTCATTTACTATGACGCATTTGTTTTCTTCACGGATACTTTCAACTAAGTACAAGCTAACCATTCTGCTGGACAAACCACATGGGCTAGATACCTAAATTAACTTCTTATTATAAGGAAATCTTTGTCATCAGCTCCCTTCTGCTTTCTGTAATGTAGATACCACAACCAATCACAACAACCCACCAGTCCTAGTTTTACTAAAGTTCTTCTTCAGTTAACTAGGATCACCAATGTAATAGGAAGAACCATGAGACATGTATTACAATTGAGAGAACAGAATTCCTTATTAATAGAATAAGTATGGAAGCAATTTTAAAAAAGCACAGGAATATGTGATACCTTATCACCTCCAACTAAAAAAAGGTCCACTGCAGCTATGTTAATGCCATGTTTCTCGCAGACCCCAGAGAGCATCTCTTTGATAGAGAATCCAGATTTAACAGCCATTTTGCTAGATGAACCATCCGGAAGGTTTACACAGCAGTATTTGGGAGATTTCTCTTTATCTGGTACAAATGCAGGTACTCTTGAGGGTTCAGACTTGACAGGAAAAAGGAAAAAAATGTCAGTGCCCAATGGGAAATGTAGGTATATGCATAGACCTTAAGAGTCTGTACAAAGCAACCAAGCCAAGAAGCATACTTTCTACCATGTATATAGTTTAGAAATCCTTCTAAATATCTCAAATATCAGATAAATTTAAATTCTGGAGGAAAAAGTATTTAGGTAAAGGTAACAGCACTACACAAGTCTAAGTTTATTTTAAGAAGAGATGAAGTTTTAGACAAAGAGTGTATAAAACAGGTTACAAGACTCTCAAACTATAGAACAGAACTCTTAATCCAAAAGTGCAATAAGATCTTATTTAGATTCCAGTAGTGAAGTGTCTATACTTAATAATGACCTTCTGATGTAAAAACTACTATTGGCACATTGTGAATCAACATTTAAGGAGATGAGGAACACCTTTAAATAGCAGGCTCCCCAAACAAATTTCCTCTTCTTTTAACTTAATCTGAATGCTACACATACAAATACAACACAGAGAAATTAAAATATTAAAACAATTTACTTAATAACCATGCACCATTTTTATTAAAGGGAACAAGAAGCACAATGTTACGGGTTAAGGCTAAAGATCACAGCATTAACCTCTACTCTAGAGTAACACTAGAATAATAACACTACTACAAAATATCAAAAGTGTCTTTGAAGTGAATTTCTGTTCCATTTTTATAACTTAAAAGGACGCTACAGGTTAGATATAAGGAAGAAAATCTTTACTATAAGGGCAATGAGGAACTGGAACAGGCTGCCCAGAGAAGCCGTGGCTGCCCCATCCCTGGCAGTGTTCAAGGCCAGGCTGGACAGGGCTTGGAGCAACCTGGTCTAGTGAAAGGTGTCCCTGCCCATGGCAGGGGGGTTGGAACTGGCTGATCTTTAAGGTCACTTCTAACACAAACCATTCTATGATTCTATGATTGTTGCTTTACGGAGGCTTTCCATTTTCTGGTTTTTAGGATAAGACTTTTCTGCAACAGAAATAGACATCACTTTGCCATGCTTGCTTCCCTCATCAATATTTGTAACATAGGCAGAATTACATAGTTGCTAAAATCTAGTTTACTAGAGGGATATCAAGATTAAGAAAATACTTTTAAAAATTTCCATTTTATAGCCTTTCTCTATATCAACACAGATAAATTTTAAATATTGCACTTATGTTCTACTTTTAATACTGTTTTAATTTTGCATTTCATTAATTTTACACTGTAAAGTTAGAACTTGATAGTTAGAAATCATGTTATACTGGTTAGAAATGGTTAGTGTCTTCACCCATTATTTTCCTACCTACTATGACAAAATCAGTGTTTGCAATGAAACCCCCTACTTCTCTTTTCTCATATTTTAGGAGCAGATTTAAGTCATAACGACAAGAATTAAAATTCACAACTTTAAAAGAAACAGACAGCAAAGGAGCACAACATATGCTAGTACCACAGAAATGAGCCTAATACGACTTGCTTACAGGCAATGTAGAGGGAAAGCTTTAACATGTCGTTCAGAACAGAATCTCAAAGCTCTAGTAGGTGGAAGAAACTGTTTATAAAGAGCTACAGTAGCTCCCTTTGAAAAGCAAAGTTTTATTCTGGAATTCTACTGGTGCCCAAAGTTAGGACAAACAAGATGCAATGGATACCTTCTGTTATAAGCACACAATAAGAAGTGGTATATAAACACAACCTCTGTTACATTTCTAGTATCTTAAAATTGCTTAATATTAAACCTTTCCCTCCCCCTGTATCACTTAAAAATCCTTTCTCAAAGTATTACTTCAAAGAAATTACTTCACACTACTTTAAAAATAAGTAATTCACTGTTTTCACCACTTCCCTCCTTCTTATTAAGAGCCAGCCATTACCAAGTCAAGACTAGCAGTTGATGACATGGAGCCTTGTGATTCCCGTCTGTATGATAATCCATTGGACTGAAGAGAATCTGTGGAAAGAATCAGCAATCAGTAAAAAGGCTTGGCTTTATTGTTTATCATAATACAGAAAGCTATTTCAAATACGCTCCTCTGCTCAGAAAAATAATGTTTTTCATTAAAGGAAATATTACCCAATCTTCATACTGTGCAATAAAACAAATGCCTCTGATTTCTTTTCACATGTGAGTATAATGAGAACACTTAAACTATCCATACTATCAAAGGTATCTTGTGGTCTGGACCTGTACTAGAAAATAGAGAAGAAGAAACCACAGTAACAATATAGTCCAAATTTAGTGCTTCAGTGGAATTTCTCTATTATTTTTAACTCAATGGAAAGAGTTTATTCAAAAGTTTCATTTCTTCCTTTAGAGGCCACGTACAGGTGCTTTCATAGAGGAACTCTTCCTTAAACTCTCACAAACAGATAAGTAGCAAAACAGCAGATTACAAGGGTTTTCCCAACTCTGACTCTTTTATCATTTTAATCAGGAAAGGTGGAAACAGGTAGTGAGTGTGTTCAAGGTGGTACTAATAAAAGAAAGAAACAGAAGGTAATGAAGATGGAGGAATTTTCAAATAGCTGTAACTATGGCACTATTTACATATAAAGCTCCTCAACTTCTCTGTAAAGAGCTGAAATTATCTTACTATGAAAACAGTAGCTCTCTGCTTGAAAAAGCATTTTCCAGCACAGAGAAAAGCAGAGTCTACTGAAAAGCAGTGGAAAAAAAAAGACTCTTGAAAGTCAATAAAAATTAATTTTAATATTTTTATACTTTTATCTATTTACTTGTACAACTGCTTCCACAAAACTTCCAGTGATACTAGCCACACTACGGCCTTCTGACTTAACAGTTTCTTTTCCCTGTGTCACACCCAAGGATGCACTTAGACTGAAACTAAACATGACAAGATTAGTCACATCTACTGCTGAAACATCTCTGAAACAAAGTGGAACGTGCTTACTCACCATTTGGATAATCACCATTTTCTCTTCTCTTCTGTGATTTCCCCAAACTCTTACTTCTTGACCATGAGAAAAATGTTCCCCTTTTTTTCTTTTCAGTGTCCTCCTCTCCTGACTCTTCATTTAAAGATCTTCCTGACTTTGATTTACCACTTAACTATAACCAAAACAAAATTAAATCATTGGTTGGATCACAGTTGTAAGTATATTATCTAAAATAAACCTTCCCACGCTTCTTCCCAAAAGAAGAGTGTGATGGTCAGGTTAGCTGTCGTCTTTACCCCACTCACAAGCGTATGTGCCAGCAACCTCCTCAGTAGCAAAAAAACAAAGCTCAAAAAAACCCTCAGTGGAAATAAAAGGAAATACATAGATGGAAATGTGCTACTTGGTAGGGAGTAGAAAACAGTAGCTGGAAACAAGCCATGGAAAGATCCTGCACATATGAAAGAACTCTCCACAGCTCACCAGAATGCCTAAGTTAATGTGGAAAGACCATTTGCCTTGCTTTTAGAACAAAGAATTTCATTTCAGTATTTCAGATAGTTTTCTTAGGCTCGGCTTGAACATGAACTGCATTTAAAGGCAATGAAAAAGTTTTGTTTAACATTTATATGTATAATCAAAGTATTTATTAGTGCTGAAAAATACAGATGTCAGGAATGTTCGATATTAAACTTGCTTTTAACAAGCTATTCCTGTTAGATTATACAAGTATTCCTTAAAATACTACTTTTAAAAAGGTTCCTAGTCATAAAAATACATGATAGCAGATGGGCTAATGGGTAGTGATTGACATGAAAAATGCAAAGTTATAATTTACCCATGCAGTTATGTAATACTATGGTGGTATTATCTACATGAAGAAAAAAATAAACTCTAAATAACTTCAGGAGAGCAGTAATACTACTCGTCTAATTTTAAGCAACTGTATCTGGTTTACACAGAATTATCTTAGTGCAGTGGAGGCTAAGAAATTAAAAAACTATCCTTTGCAAAGGTGAGTTAGATTAGGTTAAGACTTTCGCCAATACCTTTTGATAAAGTATCTGCTCTTGGCAAAGGTTAAACTTGGCAAAGGTTAAAATATTACATCTTAAGCCCACTGTTCAATCAAAATTATCTTCTGAACTGATGTATTAAAATAATCCTCATTTTTTATTTTATTTAAATAATAACAAAGATCTAAAATTATGTTCAGGAAATCCATGGCTAGAAATCCAATTCAAAAGTGTGGATTAAAAGACCTAAATATTTTTCTACGTACATAAAGGGTTTGTAATTCTATTTGCCAGCACTGCTAAACTAAAATTCTTAATGGGTTTTATACATTATCTTTGATCTTCCAAAGAACTTTAAAAACATTACTTAAGAACATAGTTTTCAGATAAGAACCATAAAAAGGTAACCTTTTTTGGTGTTGTGACACTGGACTTCTCTGAACTGATGCTGTGTTTAGAGGTGGGGCTGCTGGGAATATGCTGCGGATCTGGAAGAGGACGACCTTCGACTTCAGCTAAGATGCATTCTTGGTAAAGTGGGGATTTGAGAAAGCGAGTATAGCTATCAAACTTCATCAGGTTAAATATCTGAAATGAAAATGCAGTGGATAATGGTTACATAAGCTAACCTAACATCAAGAAAACAAAGCCATTTCGCAACAGCAAACTCCCACAAAATGAGGACATAACCATAATGTTGTAAACAGCAGTAGGCATGACTTTGTTTAGACCTGGTTAAATACACCGCGCCAGTTTAAAGTGAAACATAATTTGATCTATTCCCTTAGCACAGGTTCAGAAAAATGTTATGTTTTGTGCAAAGTGCATGAGAAGCTGAGGGCTGTATTAATGTAAAGTTCATGTGCCCAATCATAAGGAAAACAAGATCAACACCTTTGGAAGATTCAATAATCAAGGTGCTATAAAATCAAGACCCTGCAAAAGAACAGTTTACATAAAATGGCTACTCTGGGCAAAACCAACATTTGTCTTTAACTACATAGGAAGGAAGCAGCACTACACCAGTCCTGGAGCAAATGTCTGAGGCTAATTCAACCAAAGCTAACTTCATGAAAGTAAAGGAAGAAAAGTTCTCTCTTAAATGCTAAACAGTGTTTAAATTTCTTGTTCCAGTTTTACAACCCTGTTATTTCCAGTGAATCCATAGTTCTACCTTTATATGCTCTCCAGTAATTCACTTGATCTGAAAAAATAGTATGAACGCCACCTTCTTTAGATATGACAAATTCCCTAAAATCAAATAAAGGTAAAGGCAACACAACTGTTTATGGCATTCCCAAGAGTCTGCAGGGAAGTCAGTAGCCCAGTTGCTGATGGAAATCATTCTTCAGATTGTGCAAAGACACCACTCTCAACAAGCATTAGCCCAAAGCTTTTCTGACAAACAGCAAGATAGCGCAGAGATAATTTGATCCTGCAGCATCACAGAAACCTAATTCAAACTGAATGCTGACTTCCACAATCTCGCCTTCCCCCCATATATTACTATTTCCTGTCATGTTTGTTGGGCTTTTTAATGCACTGTTTTCTGCATAGTAAGCTATGGAAAAAATACTTCTGTAGGGTTAGTTTTACCAGCATAACCTGCTGGAAGAGCTCAGCACAGTCTGATGTGTCCTCAATGAAGTGTCAAATTGATAATCCAGTGTCAAGGATGTCCCACTTGAAAAACTGCTCACAAATGGGAATTGCTCTCTCATGCTATGAAAAATAAAATCTTTCTCTGACTACGGTACACAGGCAGAACTGGAAAAGGCAGCCACGGAACACAAGTAGTCTTCGAGCCACAGCTCAACAGATTATTTAGTACACAACATATATAGATTTTAAAAATTTCCTGTGTTCTGCTGAGCTCAAAGAATAATACTGTGGTGTATTGCCAAAACAACGTTAAGTACAGAGAGGCAACTACAAGGCATCAAAATGCTTCAATCTCAAGGACCCACAGATGCACTGCTGATGCAAGGTTATTGGCGAAAAATGGCACGAAAAATGGAAACACTAAAACAGATGAAAAACCCAGGGTAACTGAAGAATACAAAAGACTTTACCTTTTTTGAGGTTTTAAGAAAATTAAACTTACAGAGGTTACACTTCTTGACAAATAATTGTATTTTAAGCTAAATGCAGTTTGTGACCCCAAAATATGACATGATTCCACAGCACAGCTGTGGAACAAATACCTTAAATTTAACGCAATTTCAAAACCAAATATTTTCAGAGTTGCTTCCTGTCACACAATCTAGCACTAGAAGACGATAAAATTATTATTTCATGTTAGGTCAGAAGAATAAAGGAAAACAATTGCAGAGAACCAAGAGACAGAGTTACCGCAGAGATGAAGTCTGCAGAGTAAGTATACGTAATACAGTAAAAACATTCCAACCTTTGAACTTTCCTGGATGGATTGATGACAGGTTAACTGCATTACCTTGAGCTGATCATCATCTGCCCTAGTACGTTGCTAGCCCACACTACATCCCCAATTTCCTATATTTAGCATTATTATTAGGATTACTTGGAAAAAAATCTAGCAGATGCTATTTCTTGTTCTTAGAAATGAGAAAAATAAATATAACTTTAAAAATCATTATTTGAACTTTACGCATAAGCAACAGCAGAAAAGCATACATATACACCTATGCAACTCTACATGAAGTAAATGATTTTTATTCTTATTTTTATTTTAGTATCTTCCAGTGACCTATACTGCCTTGCATCCGGAAACACTCAAAATGTTTGTTCTTGTCCTCAGAAACAGCGAAATCCTAACTAGGTGTTTTGGCTGCATCCACACGGTCATATTACAACACTGCTGACAGGCTCAAGGGCAAATTTGTCAGGCTATAGACAGAAAGCTGATTCTAGCAGCATTTCCAACAGGCAGAGGTTGAAAGATAACAGCCTCAGCAATGCAATCCAAAGCACTTTCCCACACACTTCTGTAAATCCACAACAGCCACCACAGATCACTCTATTCTCACTGCTGAAATCTAAAAGCTCTTGTCAAAGACCACAAATGCAGAGCTTTTGCATTATGAAGATGGTGTCACCACCATGATTTTTTTCCCTTAGTGAAACCAAGATATTAAGGGCCATCAAGATTGCTAATGACTCAGCACTGACTTCAGCCAGGCCACACACCACTAGTAGATCAGCTGGCACACATAGTTCCAAGTCCACTTTAGCAGAAATAACTCTCATTCTGCTTCACCTAATTTTACACTGTGAGGAACAGGTTTGACTGAGGGTTCTGATGGGAGAACTACAGAGGCACTGACAACTTGAGATAAGCAGGTCAGGTCCACACAAACCACGTGGCTGGGATTAGACCCATAGCATCAGTTCACATCAGCATTTTCACCAACCACATGAGCCCTCCAACCTAATGACAAGGCATTTCCAAAGAAGGAAGAAAACCTGCCTCAGCCCAGCCACCATGCTCATAAGAACGCTTTCTGCTCTGCCAAACAATTCAGGTACGGGCTCCACAAAGCCAAGGTGAAGAATGCACAAAAAAATGTCTGTGAAGATTGTGGATGGTAGTTCACACAGAAGCCTCAGGCCTTGGTAGGAGAACTGGGGGTAGCTGTAGAGCTAGAAGCTACTAAACCAGTAATTAGACCTACCTTTCTATCTCCACTTCACAGATGTAGAGATGTACCATACCCACCTGCTCAGAGTGCCTCAAAAGCATGTGATCTGATGCTGCACAAAGACTAAGATTGTGACCTGCTTCATTTATGCAGATTTATCTGCATAACTGAATTATAATTTATAGATTTATATAATCTATAATTATAAAATTATAGATTTATGCAGTTAAATCTATATTCTAGATGTCTAAATAACATGATCTCAAAATTATTTCTACTAATAAAATGTTAGGGTGGGAGAGTTACCAAAGAGATTACTTAGGAGAATAGAGAAGAAACTTAAATTCTACAGAAAATGTACAATTTATCCTGTTGTTACATAACTGTTCTCTTCTGAACATTAATATACATCCACTTCAGAGGTCTTTAGACACCAGAAGTTTTAACAAGCTCTTTGCCTAACAGTTCTATTAAAGCTTAAGGAAAGGACTCCCTTAACACAACAGACATATTTTACAAACCACTTTGACCAAAATTAGACATTATTTGTGTAAACAACTGTCCACTACAGAAAAGCATAAGCAACCATATGCAAACACCATATGCAATGGTGTTGCAACACATGGAATTATTTACTTGCATTAAACCTTAATTTCAATAATAGCATTTTTCATATTATTTTTTAGTTAACAGCAATTTTCTACACATATACAAAATCAAGTCAAGCAGCCTTCCATTATACACCCTTTTTCTATTCTGCTAACAGGACCTACATCGTCTTCACTACAATGTCTTTTTATACACAGTAAAACATACAGCATCTGAAACTACTTTTATTGATTTTAAAGTACTTCAAAGGAAAAGATAATTGACATAACTGTACAGCAGTCATGTTTTGTATGGTTACCTGAAGTTGCTGTTCCTTGAACATATCAGGATGTGGAGAATTGAGAATATCATCTGCCAACTGTGCCTGGCTATCGATATTAACGGGGGTTGTAGCTTTGCTACACAAGAACTTACTGAAGATCTCCCGAGCTCTGTAGGAAAGCTACAGAAAAGAAATGTTAAACGTATGCTTGCTTTAAAACCATATTTTAGACAGGCATTTCTTACACTGATATATTCCACCCCAAATATACACAGCCATTCCAGTTTCCTTCATATATAAGCATTTTTTACTTAACAGCTTTTGTTAGTTTAGGCATACAAATAGGGTTTTCCCTTTAAAATTACAAATATTCATTAAATATTTCTTAAGCAGTAAAAGTTGCCATCTAAATAAAAATTCAAATTATCAAGCTATGAAAATAATAAAAGTGAAGCACATTAAATGCTGTCTGAGCAAGGAGAACAGATTTTTTTTCAATTTTAGACCTTTTACATAACAGTTACTATTTAAATAAACCCTATGAGCTTCAAATTCTTGAAGTTAGAAATAAGTACGTATACAGAAGAATATTTACGGTAAAAAACATTCATGTTCTATCTTTACCTTGTTTACTTTGATACACCCACATTCTGGATATAGTGAGAAAAAAACCCCACCAAACCTAGCTCAAAGTCCTTAAGGGTGGTCAGAAAACACAGCTCAAAGACAGAAGAAAGCAGGGGAAAAGCCTCAGTGGACCACAGAAGAGCAAAGTGGGACATGGAAAATTTGAGTGTTTCCACAGTGTAAGCCTGACTAGATTTGGCTGTGGTGTAGACAGAAGCGTTGCCAACCTGCACACGATACAAACTTCACTAAAACTGCCTGACCAATGTAGGACTACCTTAAAAGGATAAGATGGAGATTCTCATAACTTGCGAACAAATATGATTACACTTACGACAGCAGATATAACTAAGTTAGTTATAAACACAGTATGCTGGCTACCAAATACAGTCTAGCTGAAAAAGCGCAAGAGGCTAATTTCCACCTCTGAGATGTTAAATTATCTTGCTTTGCAGTCTCTTGCACTGGGCAACTGCAGCTAGCCATTTTTCAACACCCAGTAAACCTTAGCTCATTTTTACAGAGCTAACTCCACACTGTGCTGCAGTCTAAACATATCAAACATCTTCAACTTGGGACAGTACTTCCAGGGGCCTGAGAAAAGGAGACTGAGGCTCCAACCCTATTTTAGTGAAGGCACAGTACAAAGACCAAGGAGAGCTCCAGTAATTTCAATAATCTCGAAGAAGTATCAGTTTCTGAAGAAGGAACACCAAGTACAGAGGTACACCACTGCCTTACCTCTTTTTTATCATGTGCAGGTACATGGTTAAAATATTCACAGGCCTGCCAAAATAAAATATTTTCTTCGCTAAATTCTTTCCGTAGAAATTCCTAGAGGAAAAAATGAACAAATAGATGTCTCAGAGGAAAGTTCCTTGCCTTTATAATGCTTGGTAAGTTTGCATAATAGTGACATTTCAGTCAGTATCACACTCCAGTTTTCTTCTAAAGTAAAAGTCGATGCCTATTCAATATAAGCCTAGTGCCTCTCCTCTTTCTCATTTCTTTTTAAATGTATATGATTGAGGAGAATCCATGAAGTAACAATCAAATCATTTGCACATATAAAGACAAAGTTTGAAACTTCATGTTAAGTAGTATATAAACTATCATAGAATCATAGCATCACAGAATAGTTAGGGTAGGAAAGGACCATAAGATCATCTAGTTCCAATCCCCAAACTAGTGAATGAACTTTTAATATAAATTTAAGTAATTTATAAAACATTTCAAAATTACACTATAAAACAGCTATCTTTAACAGCCGTTCTACTAGTAAAATAGAGTAGATGTTTATCAAGCAGTGCCCATAATCAATCCTGTATTTATAAGTGTCTTTCTGCTTCACATGGCAACTACAAAAAGTCTTGTATCACTCCTTGCTGATGTGGTTATATGGGTTCACTTTGGAAAATATACACTTAGAGGGGAAAAAAAATACCCAACGCCCAGGACAACACAATAATCAGGACATTTATATGGGACTCCATTCAGCTGGAAAATTGTATAACCACAAACTGCCCCTGATTCAGTTCTGTATAATATGATATTTTCTCATCATATGTTTCTTGAGAGTGTTTTAACCACTGGGGGCAAGAGGGGAAAGAAATAAAAAATACAACTTGGCTGTCTAAAAATATTATCTAGGCACTCATGCAATTGGAACAGAGCTTGTTTATCCTTCAGAGCTTTAGGTTATCGGTGCTTCATTGGAAATATTATTTTAAGTCAGCCTGCAAGGCACAACCTTCTTCCAGGTGTCACACCCGTATCACTCAAGCTTCCTTAACATCCAAGGAAGTCTCAGCATGCAGTGTAAGGGGAATCTTTGCAAAAATACTTAAAACTTATTTTCATTTATGCTTTTAAGATCTGCATGGAGTCCAACTGTTGGAAAGCACCAAAGGAACTACAACACAGGGTTTTAAATCTACTAGCAAGCTCTCAATTTAAACTAAAAACTCTTCATGTACCTAACCTGAGACAACAAATGTATTAGAGACAATCCAGAATAGTCAGGGGACATTTCTTCATTTTGCATAAAATTACAGATTAAAAGAGAATTAAATTAGTGAGCAGGAACTGGAACTCCACTGCCTACCTCCTCACTCAGCACCTTCACTATGAAGCTACAATCTCGTGCTTGCTTTCTTTAAGGCCACATGATTTGAGCACAGCTGGCTGTACAATTCAGCTTCATCAAGAAGACTGAGTGGTGCCCCTGTTGGAACATTATGTAGTAGCCTAGTCGTTGTCACACATGGCTGGGAAGCTGGAGATGTTCTAAACCACTTGAGGAGGGAACTTGCAATCAGGTCTCTCACTTCCCGGATGACTGCTCTAATCACCGAACTATTATGCAAAATGCGAGTATTTGCAAAACATGCAAAATCTCCTCTTCTTAGAGAGTATTTCCTGCTCTGTGACAAAGCTGTCCTCAGGAAAGGCCTATGCTGAATCCCAAATGCACCGAGATGCTTGCTATGCAATTGTGAATTAAATGCTTATGCTTCAATGTTCTTGAATATTGGCAGAAATCTGTAACTACGCAGTGTTATAACAGTCAGATTCCAAGCAAATCTAAGCAATGGCTCTGGATTTCCCCCCAGCCTTAAGAAAATGGTGGTGCACACAATAAATTTAATTTAATTGTTCTTTAAATTGGGTATTTAACACATGCACTTTTGCAATGTTTATAAAAATAATTTCTAATTAGAATAAAATAGGGTAAAAAAGTTAAACTTCCTGAATATATCTGAGGTTACCTTCTGCTGAAATGAAATGTAACTTTAACCTTTCAGTATGAAAATTTAATCAAATGACATTAGCTACTTTCTCATTTTTTAATACAAGTTTTGAACTTTCATAGGACTGAAAAATTACTGCAGCTATTTCTAAAGTGCACATAAGTAAGTTTACTAATGGCTTAAAAGTAATCAGAAAAGATAACTAAATTTTCAGTAGCGCTGCCACAAACCACATCATTTTTCAGGTGGACTCTAACATCAGATCAGAATTGGAATTTTTCTTTCAGTCTGATGAGAAGTCTCAGTATCTAAGCAAAAATACTAATAATTCTTGGGCTACTCTGCTAAGAAAAATGAAGAGGAAATATAAATATAATATCCAGGACATATTATTTGCTTTCATCCTCTCTGTTTTCTCAAACAGATGTTCACTGTTAATGTGTTCTTTGGGTCCCCACACCAGTAATGATGGAAGTCTGCTTATTAATCATTTTGATATTGTAATACTTTTATATCAAGTAAAGGAGTCTCTCTGCACTACTGCAAGTTCCAATAATCTACATCTCCTACACCACAGGTTTCTTTACATTCTGTCTGTGAAAACCATTTTGGCAGCACAAGCTGTCCTTGTACAACACATTTGGGACCCACAATATACTCTCAGCACAACAATGCAAAAATATATACACCTTAATTTACTTACATATAAAACAGATCATGGTATTTACAACTTCATAAATGTGCTGTAAAGAAGCTTAATTTATACTTTGCAAATACTCAGCACTATCCTGCAAGCTGCAGCTTTAACAATGCTTTTAGCTACCATGGCTGTTTCCAGAAAATATTTCTAAAAGCATGTTCCAGTAACACAAGCAACTGTATCACTGAAAAAAATCTATCTGGCTTCAGACATTTCAGTAGGTAAATTTGAATATATTACCAATTCTTGGGAAACTACTGAAACTGGCTGCCTTTGTTTTTTTTGTACAAAGACTATAGATACAAATACAGCAAAATGTAATTGCTTTACAAAACAGGGAAGCTTTCTAAAAGCTTAGGTACAAAGCAAAATATAGCTTCCATTTTCATCTGACTTTCACCATCCAGAAATGTATGGCAATATGTGTATTGCTATGAACTCTTATTTAACTGTGAACGAGTTCAAACTTCGAAACATGCTCAGATAACAACTATGTAAGAATGAACTCCTATCTCTTGTCCTATGTAAGGACGGTGCCAGGAAAAAAGAAAGAATACCGGAAGATTACTGCAGCAGTATCAGGTATTTTGAAAGGCATCTTACGGTCCCTTGAAACTTACCGAGAAATATTTAACACCAGTGGGATCCTGAAGAAGGCGCTCAAATGAAACAGCCCAGCTTGCAACTCTTCTTTCTTGAAGTCTTCGACAGCTCTGTACACTGGGAAGACTAGCATTGCTACTGAGGCTGTTTTCACTGATGCAGTCTTTTAGATCAGTACTATTCAGCTCTGTTAGAAATGAAGGAACAAATCTGTCAATAAAGGATTACTCACTTTTACTCTTCAGCACTGTTTACTGGATTTATTACGCCTTCTGCTCAAGCCCACAGTAGACTTCAAAATATCCCTCCCCTCTCTTATTAGGAGCATCAGCATATTAAAACCAACCCCAAACATCTCTCAATTTTTTCCTGTTCCACTGCAAAGAAAGTCAAATGAGTGTCTTCAAAGCAATCCCCTGCCAGAAGCAAAGGGGCAGGCACAAAAGGAAATCTTTTTTTCTTGCTTTGCAAAATAAAGTATTTTAGACAAAATTTTGTGCTTACATTCCTCACCCTGTGGACTGCACCAAGGAAGTCAGACCTCCCTTTAAACAGGAACTCTGAAGTTTTTCATGGAAATGAAAGACTTCTGTTAAATACTGAAAATTTAGGAAAAGAGTCAACTACAGAAAAGGACACTAAGGAAAATGAGGTAGTAATAGCTGCCTTCCTCATCCACAGCAAGTAGAGGTATCAATTTATTATGGTTTTTGATAAGAACAGGAATCTGTGACTCCCAGACTCAAGCCAACATAGTGCAATGATCTAAGGGTCAGAAGCTGAGAAATGACCAGATGCTTTAGATCTTGACAGAAACGAAGTGCTTTTTGTATTCTGAAAACAAATTAACAAGAACCCACACAGATTTCAGGAAAAGACAACCTTGTGCAGGAGCCTGACTAATAATTTCAAGTGTTAACCCCAGATCATCTTTATCACATACCAGTAGACAGAATATGCACAAACATATTCTTAAGTGACCACCTGCTTATGAAAGTGGAAAAGTGAAAGAAACAGCTCTAAGTGCAAGAAGGATCTGCAGACAACATGCTCCTATTCACAAATTTGCTACTTGTTTGTTGCATGACCTTCTACAAACCTCATTCTCCCCATCTCTCAGTAAACACAAGTGTAAAACTGGTATAGTTGTACTCACAGATACACACAGAGGTGATCTGAGGTTTAATTAATTGTGAAGACACAATTAAATAAAGCCCTGAGCTATCTACTGAGAGGGTGGTGAGGCACTGGAACAGGTTGCCCAGGGAAGTTGTGAATGCTCCATCCCTGGTGATGTTTGAGGCCAGGCTGGACAGAGCCATGGGTGACATGGTTTAGTGTGAGGTGGCCCTGCCCATGGCAGGGGGGTTGGAACTGGGTGATCTTAAGGTCCTTTCCAACCCTAACTATTCTATGATTCTATGTTTTGATCTCATAATGGACCCTGCTTTGAGCAGGAGAGGTTGCACTAGAGAGATGCCAAACTGGATGCGATTCTGTGATGATGGGATAAAAGAATGCAGATATTAAATTATTTGAAAAATTAGTAGTAATTGATGTGAAAAAATAATATGTTCAAGTAAGATAGGTGGCATCCTCAATTGTTCTATGCAAAATGGAAAATCAAATTTATAGCTCGCTATAAATGTAAACTGATTGAGAAAGCTGAATTCACAACCAGCAAGAAATGGCCTATTCTTCACAGGGACATTTTTTATTGGTATTTATCTCTCTCAGTTAATTACCTGCACTAACTAAAGCAAGGAGTAATTTCACCAATATCACTACTTTATAAGACCTCCTGAGATCTCATTTTCTTTTATATATATATAGTTACATACATATATTCAAAGCACTTCGTGTTTCCAACTTCTGTTACAAAGCATTACGGCATAGAACGTTTCATATGCCTCCCTAGAAGCATACATTTTGATGAAAGGCCCATTCAAAGATATAAGATTAGGAAAAAAGTTATAAAATAGTTGTAAAGATAAGATTTAAAAAAAAATAATTCAGAAACTTCATTTTAAATTTATCCCATAGCTCAGAAATATTTACTAAGATGTAAGAGTCAACTACTGAGAACTTCTATGAGCAAAGCTATTGTTTAAGACAAAAATAAGACAAAGATACAGAATTAGATTAGGGAAGAATGAAAACATAACTTTGCATTTTCAAAAGAATAACATTTAAGGACCATAATAACACACAAGGTATATAAATATTTTTCTTGGCCTAATCATCATATAAATTCAAACTAATTAAAAGCACTGAGCAAATAATGCCAGATTTTCTTATAACAAATACTTTTTCCTTTAACACATATGAAAGACTATAACCAAATCAACTCAGCTTCATTAGAGAATACCTGTCACCACAGTGAAACTATTGTGAAAGAAACTAATATGAATCTGAAGAGAATGATATCCAAATTTATTATCTGAAGTATTTTGCTTTAACTCTGCAGGGGGATACATTTTATTTTACAGTCCAGGATATAAATAGACACCAACTTCTTGATAGATCTGTAACAGTTTCAGATACTGCCTCACTCCTAGAGGGTTCAATCCCCAGTGTTCTTCAATGATGAATGATGAATGACGAACATTTCCTCATTCCTCTCAGGCAACATGAGAGGTAAACTCATCCCACAACCCAAACCATTTAAACCTACTTGGTTGACAGAGGGAAATTAGGGAGTAGCCACACAAAGTGGTCAATTGTAAATCCACAAGTGACAGCACCTTAGGACTCAAAAGGGATTTCACACAGTTGTAAGCCCAGCAGTCATTAACAGGTCAACTTTGCCTTCCTCCCTCCAAGTGGTGGCTGTTCTATTTCCCTATGGCACGCACAAAGGCCAAGCTGCAATTACAGTCTGAGTGTTGACACCAGTGGGTGACTGCTAACTACCTTTAACTGCTAGCAGCTGCTTGCTCTCCAGCTTGTCAGAGTTACACTTGCTCTTAACCACCTTGGGTTCTTATTCCTCTGTTACGCTGCCCACTCTGGAGATCCCATGAAAACAAATGAACCAAAATCAGGCTTCATTTTCAACAACTTTGAGAGCTACTGGCACAGGTCCTCCCAATGTGTTACAGCAGCATTAAAGGATTACTCATTCACAGTGAATTGTCTCTGCTCAGGTGAATTTTACTTTGCTAATTCAGATTTTTTCAGAAAGAACTGTTTGAGTTCATACTTAACCCTGACACTACACTGTTTCTCCTTTCAGCAAAAATGTGATCAGTTTGCGTTTAAAAACTGTGCAGATTTCTGCTGGGGTACCTGTCAACCTGAAAACAATGCACAAAAAGGTTGTTTCCCACGAAAGGCTTAGTTATTCTAGTTTCTTTTATTACATTGATAACTGTTGCAATTAAAACCTAGTGCAGGTACACCAGTTAGAATCTGAGAAAAAAAAAGGTCAGATAGCAAGAAAAGCTCACCAACTATAACACAGTTTATCTAAGTTATGCTTAAATGAAGACTATAAGCTGTAACTCCTGCTCCACTCCTCTTGCAGAGGAATGTTTACAGTGTAAGACTTCAGTATCAGGTTTCCTGACTCTCACAACTCCTGCATTCCTAGGTATATAGGAATATATATATATATATTCCAAGGTATACAGCCCACCTTGGAAAGCAGGAATGGAGAAGCTTTCCAACCGAGTCACATATTTTGTCTAATGAGCACTGTGATAATCAGAGGAAACTAAGAGCTCTGATTCCCACACGCAAACGTTCTAACTACAAGGCTGCTGTGCAAAGCGACCTCCTGCTTCTTGTAAAGCGTTTAAAAAGAGAAAACCAGCTATCAGGAACCCCAGGATGCCAGAGAAATTTACTGTAAAAACCCCAACTTAGGTGCATGGACAACTCAGCAGTGTTGTGAAGTTTCCTAATGCCTGCCTTCCTTTCTCCTTGCTGTGCAGAAGCACCAACTGATCTTACAACACGTGTAAAAGGAGGCTCCTTACTCAAGCATCCCAAATCCCAGGGACCTCAATTTATTTCTGTTCTGTTTGAGAACCACCATACCTAGCGAGGAAGTACTACTTTCTGTGCTAACTCACTTGATTTAATTCATTGCCTACTTCAAATACAGAACTGATGCAGAATGCTGTCTAAAAATCCTCAAAACCCCATTTTTTACACATTTTGTATTTACATATTCAGTGCATAAATTATTACATTTATTTTACAAAAATAGCACTAGGTAAGAAAATGTAGGCATTTAATCAACTAAATTCTTGAAAGTATTCATGATAAGACGTCTCTGAAGGTTTTTATTTAAATCATATAAAGAAGTAAGTCCAAATATTAGATTAAGGATATTAGGATTAAGGATATTTTTGTATGGATTTGTTTATAACATCCATATATATTTTTCAACCCTCTAAGACCTTTTATTATTGTGAGAAGCTATACGTATAGCTTGTAATCATCAGAATGTGTACATTCATATAATTAAGATAATCCAGTTAATCACTCAATACGTTACCTGGATAAAGCTGATAAGAACCACTGTGGTGCCACTTAATCAAATACTTCAAGGCATTCACTGAAAGCCATCCTTCTGAATCCATACCAAGTTTAGCTGTAACGTCCCGGAACCCATTGGGTGCAGATTAGCCTTATTGTACGGCACATTGCTCCTCTGCAGCTTTGGGATAAGGGAAGCTAATGCATTTCCCACCAGCAATTCCTGGTAGCCTCTAACACCATTCTAAACAAATTGATTCTTTACCCTCATGGCTTCAAGCAGAAGAAAGCAATAGTATACTTAACACAAAGCATTATAAAATGCTACATAAATAATTTAAAGAAAAGACCTTTTGCCACTGCTGCTAAAGGAACTTGAATTATTTATGTTACGGTGGAACACAGCTACACAAGCATGCGCTGACAACGTAATTGACAAATAAGTCATATACCTGTTGGAGGAGACAATCCTTCTGTATTTGTAGCGTAAAAAAGTATAAACAGTGCTTTGTTTTATTTTGGGCTTCATTGTGGATATTTTGCTCTACCTTCTGGAGTTACTCTTCAGAATAGAGTTTTACATTATTTATTATTGTAAACATCGGATTCCTTTCAAAAAAATCTTTAAGAATGCTTTTCCTTATGAAAGTTCCTTCCAGGTGATGAACATTAAAAACAAAAAGCAGCAGAAACTACAGCAAAGTAGTATCTTCAGAAAAAGACACGTTTTGTAACGTGTCTGTTAAGCATTTGGAAATAACAGATCAGCTTTGTGGAACTGATCTCTGTAGGGAATAGCACGTAAGAACTGACTTAGAAATTCTCAGTAGCTCAAATACCTCACCACGTGTCTATCTGGGAGATGAATGATCATGTAGTTCTATAATATGTCCTTTGACCTTAAGATTTTCCCTAAAGGTCAATGTAAAGGTGCCGTCTAGTTAAGGTAAAGTGCTATCTAGGTGTCAATAGCCAAAGTCAGACATTAACTGGGGACTACTGACCATCCCTGTGATGATTTAGATGGCACAGTGCTCAAAAAATCAGCCACACAGCCACAGCCTGCATGCTGTGTATGCACTCACTATTACTACAGGCAGCAGGAATGGACAGCTTCCAAAATGGGAAGTAGGAGAAATCAACTAACTAGAGGTTGTTGTAGTAACATAAAATGGTTTCTGTGATTCTAGAGCACAGGTGCTGCAGATTAATTGATCCATAGCAGTTATCCTCCACTTAAACAGTATCACAGCTTGCATTCTGACTTTCTGCAATTCATTAAGCAAATCAATTACAGTTAAGAGTTGCTACTGGTCAGCATCTCTGGAAACAACACTAATTCAAGAACCTGTATCTTTTACATGTTACCTATCTTGCAAAGCCCAAGCACACAGTTTTGGCATTCCAGGATTGCGCAAGCTGAATTACCATGTAAAGTAAATGCATCAAGAGGTAGATGGTTCCCAGTGCCTGGCTCTAATGAAATAAAAGCCATACAACATGAGGCTTTATTGACCTTCAAAAGAAAATGTACAGGGAGCTGTCGTGTCTCCTATTATACTGAAGGGATGTATATAAACACACAATAATTACTTTTTACACATAAATTTCCCTTCCCAGACTAAAGCTTAACGACAGTATTTATAGTACCTAGTTACGTTATCAGCCTTTCAGTACCTGAAGGGGGCCTACAAGGATGCTGGAGAGGGAGACTCATCAGGGACTGTAGTGATAGGACAAGGGGTGATGGGTTTAAACAGGGGAAGTTTAGGTTAGAGGTAAGGAAGAAATTCTTTACTGTGACAGTGGTGAGGCACTGGAACAGGTTGCTCAGGAAGTTGTGGCTGCCGCATCCCTGGCAGTGTTCAAGGCCAGGTTGGACAGGGCCTTGAGCAACTTCGTCAATGGGAAGGTGTCCCTGCCAATGGCAGGAGGTTGGAACAAGAGGACCTTAAGGTCCTTTCTAACCCAAACCATTCTATATGTACAAATACTAACATTAGAATTCAGTCTAGGAAGGGAATTATGGACTACTCTACTAATGGCTGCACTAGTGAAAATTTCTCTAATCTAGACATGCCCTAATGTGTAAATCTGTGGATCTACTAATGAATTAGTGAGATTAGAGAAGATTGAAAAAAATTCAGTGCTGTGACATATTCAATAAAAGTGAAAGCCTGAAAATGTAATTCAGAAATTAATCAGAGCTTTTCACTCAATCCAGTTTTAAATGAAACTAGTAAGGATTTTATTTCATTTCACTTTTCCAGGTTGCAGTCTCTCTGGTTCTTATTTTGCAAATCCACTTTCTAGGTACTTAAGCATTGATTTAATATTACTCAGTATAGTTCAACTACCACTTTTTATACAAATTACATCCCTCCTCTTTTATAGCATTTAACAATGAAGAGAGAGTCCATGTTAAATCTTCAACACTAGCCGACAAAATAGGTCATACAACTCAGCAGAAAAACGCATATAACTTATTGCCTGTTCTTTCACCTCTGCAACCTACATGGCCTTCAGATTCATTACTTCACAAAACTGTATAAAATTTATTGTGCAAACATGGAAATGGAATTGGAATGACACAAAAAACTCGTATTAGAAGAACTGAAAATAACTCAGTAAAAACTACAGGGTTTGTAGTTTAAGTTTTGCAAGGAATCAGAAATTAGGGCACAATGGAGTTTTGTGAATAGTATTTCTAATTATGCATTTACATAGAAAAAAAATTATCTTTACCTTTCAAAATATTTTATCAATTTCATTGCACTGGGGCAACACAGATTGTCCCCTTTTTATACCATAAAAGTGTCTTGTACTGTTGTGAAAGAATAGCAAACATAAAAATATGTATGTGAGTTTCTCTGCAGGATCTAGTAAACCAACTCTTGCCAAGCAAGAAAAGTGAGAAAAGCCATCTCCTGTATACCCTAAACTAAGCAGATTCCTTTATTCCATTAAGGAAGCATACTTAACTGTTTCAATTAACTTCAAAGGTTCAGAGAAATCATCTTCTAATGTTTAACAAAGAGTGGATATCCCTTAAAACATTAAAGCCATGTGAAAATCAAAACAAACAAGGGTAGGTGACATAAAGAGGAGTTTATTTAGAAGTACTCCAGAACTGCAAAACCTCCATACTGGGATTTTCCAAGTGTCAAATTACTTACCCCCTTCTCAAAATGCATCACTCCACAAAGAAACTTCAGCCTCAACACATGCACCAATACAGCTTATAACTTAGGAGCTAGAGCATTATCTCTTCAAAAGCAAACAGTATATGTAAAGGATAATAAAATAGAGACCAAGATTTTATCTACCCATCCTATTATACAAAAGTCTACCAGCTCTGCCTCTTTATTAGTATGAATGAAGAAGCCTAGTTACAATAAAAACATGCATATAGAGATGTGCCACCAAAAAATTATGCAAATACATCAGCGAAAGGATGTGAACACAATCCCGCAGTATTTTCATTAGCACAGTTCCCAAAGAAGGCACAAGAGTTCCGCACCACTTTGGACAACCATCTTGTAATATGTCACCTTATTTACCATATATTGTATTGTTTAATGTGGAAAATTGATTTTTTTTCATTATAAAAGTAAAAATAAGCTTCATCTTACCTCCATCAGAAACAGTTGCTGACTGCAATAAGAAAGAGAAAAATAAGTGTTACTTGAGTTTCATGGTATTAGAAATCTCTGAGCTTCACATAGTATTTGAAATGTTAGCTACTTTTATTATCTTGTTAACAACAGATAACACAAGAGAGGAAAATCTAAAGAAACCAGCTGTTACTTTCTCATAGATGTTTCCTCCCAACCATGAAATTCATCCCAGGCCTTTTAACCACTGTCCTGGAGCTTGATCTCACTAGTATTTATTGCACAAAGTACTTCCTGCTGTGAATAGCCACACTGCTTCCAGCAGTCCTTCTTAGATGAATAGAGTCAATCAGTTGGTGTATGTAAGAAAGCAGGTATCTTAAAACTGACCTGCAAAGACTTGAAATGAAAACATCTCCTTAACTTTATTTTGCTGCAGATGGGAATCAAAATTAAAATTCAATATTCTGTCAGTCAGGTGACTCTGAAAACTTGCCCTGCCGATCATTTCTGACTTCCACAGAGCCAAAAGGATGTTAAGAGTGTTTCCAATAAGATAGGCAAGAACTCTTCACCTCCTCTACTAGTACATCAAATTTTCAAGGACAAATAGTCTTCTAGTGACATGCCAAAGTTTATGTGCTTATCTCATCTTCAACCGCAAATTACCTCAAGGCAGCTAATATTTCTACACCATCATATAGGTGACCACTTCCCAAACATGTACCCCAGTGCTTATACGTTGACACTCAGCTGAGTGAAAGACTGGAAGGACAGCTCATTTTTGGACTGATTTTTAATGGCTATCAAAAATTACCATTTTCTATTTCACTGCAAGATCTCACACTGTTGTTAACACTATCTGAAGAACATCACCTGTTATAAACTGTTGTGTCTTCACCATTCACAGCAGCAGATCTACTATTTAATGCAAGTCTAAATTAGTCTCTATTGACATCATTCATCTCGCGCTAGTTCAGATAAACACAAATACATCTTTCATGGGTAAGATTAAAAAAATGATGGCTCTTCTTCTTTAACTACACAAAAATGAATGCTTCTGAGTCTGTGAAGCATATTAATATATTCAAAAGTGTATCCAGGCCTCTCACTATTTTTAATAGCACTGTTTCAGGTATCAAAAAAGTGTTTCTGCTTTGGGTACAGTTCTTCAGTGAGGCTCTGGACATCTTTCGTACTTCTACTTTGCACGTAAGTCTAGTAAGCATACTATGCATTCAGAAGCTGTAACTTAATTCCTGTTTGTAATTTAGAAAATTTAATTTACATTACTGAAATCTGTATTATAAATATGATTTTCTAATTTCTTATTCACATACTGTACAGAACAGCCGATGAATAAACAATCTCAATGTCATTACTCAAACAATGAAAAGAAGGATGACTCAAAGTCAAGTAATAGTATCAGTTTGCACATTAGACAGAAAAAAGTAAAAACACTTTCAAACTATGTACATTTTAGGAATGGTCATTTACTTTTGCAGTTTGCATGAATCTGTTCAAACATCAACTATAATCCTTCTTGTTGAAAGTTATGAAGTAAAAAGAATAGGATTGTCATGATGTAAAAAGAAAAGTTACACCACTTTTTTTCAAAACCTGGGAAGTTAACAATTGTAAAATATCATTTTTAAAGGAAAAATTAAGTGATTTCATAGAAAGCTCAAACACTACACAAATAGTACCGCTTAATTAAGTTCTACAGACAATGAGATACAGTTTTACCTCAATCCATTCGGCATAACTTAATACGGTGAGCTTTCTACACATCATGGGTTGGGTTTGTGTGTTTGTGTTAAATGCTCTAGCTAATATGCATTACATTACATGTATCAACATCTTAAAATCTCTCCTTGCAAGGTCTAAGTAATTATTACTTTCAAACCTTTTTTAAAAGTAGTACCCATACGAAGAAAAGAACTTAGTATCAAAATATCAACCACCTACTTCTGTGCTATTTAGATATTTCAAATACTACACTTCTGTAGATCACAGAATAATTTAAGAACATTTCTTTAAATTCATCTACGTAACTGAATCAAATCTACTTAATTCAACAAAAACAGCTAGAAAGTAAAGCTTGCAATTACTGTGTAAGAATTCACAGTATTATGTTCACAACATGTTTGTGAGTACTTAGAAATCTTAGAACTATAAACCTGTCAGAAACTGCATGTAATCCATAATTAGACAAAGCAGTTTCTGTTCTAAACTCTTCAGCTGAAACTTGTCTAGATTTGTCCAAAGGTATAAGTTGCAAGACCAGATTTTTTTAAATACTATGATGATCTCATTTTAAAAATTCACTGTGTGTTGGGGGCTGTTTTTGTTCTTCAGTACTCACACTTAACCACCGCTGGAGGCTCTTCAGGACAAAATCTGAGCTACTATGCATATAATGTCTGATTATTTGATGAAATTCAACGCCACATACATACTAATAACTATCTATTAAAAATCAGATGTATCAAATAGCTATAAAATTAAACAGATCCTGTGTGTAGCCATTTCTGAAAGATAAGAAAGGACAGGGTATGACCTCATGCCAGTTAGGGCTAATGTGAATGTTAAAGTATTTTAGTATTTCATTCCAAATGGCAGGACATGTATGTATTCATTTTATGAAGGTACATGTGAACTATCACCCAGAGATAAAATCTAATTGCATTCCATGATCAAATCTTTCACAACCAGATAAGTACTGAAATTAGTTCTTCAAATTACCCTGACTTCCAAATTGGTTTAGGAAAGAGCCCATGGTAGATGTCTGATGGTAACAAATCACTAACATTTAAAAAATAAACCTAGTTTAGGAAGACTAAAATGCCTGTATCTCTTCAATAGAACTTTGCTTGCTCATCTAGCTGGATTAGCAGTTGAGGCATACAGGCACACACACAGCCCCTGCAAGACTGAAGGATGCAACTCTCTTTCCTCAGACTTCAGAGCAAGATTGTGATCCCTGTGATCCCAGTGAAGAGCTCAGTGTCAGGGCCAGCAAGCTGAACAGTGGCTTCCCAGTTATCACACACCATAAGAGATGTCTCAGGTCTCTGTAAACTGGCAAATGCACCGGCATATATTAGATAGCGTCAAGTTCTGTTTAAGAGAAAACATGATAATTTCTCTTTGTATCATCTCTTTGCTAGGTGGAAAAACCAGAAGGGCCTATGAGTTTTTTGATGTTGTGTTCAGAATCTGCTTGCAACAAATCTAAAATAGTATTAACTTGCAATAATTATCAAGAAGAAAACTCCTTTGTGAGTACATTAATTCTTCTTCCAGAATAGAAATAGTCAACATAGTATCTTGCACCAACAACATGGTACAAAGGGAGAGATAGGACATAAAGGAGAATAATTCATAAGGTTGAAACAGCCTGTATCTTCTAGCTTTCATGGTCTTTAACCTGCTAGATGTGTGCACCACTGCACAAAACCAGTCTGATGACATCTTTCAGTTGACAGAAACTCTTATCCAGAAAATCCACTTAGTCCCATTTTATAGAGATCAGGTCCCAAGAAAGAAACTAAGTACTGTCAAAGCCTGCCATAATAACATCACACAGAAAAACCAAAAAATACTCTACCCATATCCCAGATATTACACACAGCAAATAAATCTATGTGTACAGACTACCCAGATAACACAATACAAAAATATCCTTTTTCTCCACCTCAAGATTTGTCATTCAAGTCAAAGTCATGCTCAAGTACTTGAGTAGAACAAAGGGAAATATGCGGACACTGGGAGGGGTGACACATACTAGGAAATGCTAGGCCTTAGCAATAAATGAAGCAACATGAAATCATCTGTGCTAATCGAATGTGGGCGAGTGCCTTCCTGAGGCAAAAAAGACTTATCTATTTCCAACTCCTTCTGAGATGTGGAAGGATAAAATCTATTAGGAGAGTGAAGACATATTCCTTTCTCCTAGCCTAAGAATGACAAAATCACAAACTAAACAGAAATACCTTTTTATTTCCTGGGCATCTAAAAAGATACAGAGAAAAAGGGATTCAAAATGACCTTTCTCTGTGCCCTTTTAAAAGTACAGTTCTTTCTAATACAAGCATCAACCTTTTGCTGCATGCAACGAATTCTCCGACTGCTGCCTTCAGAATCTGTTAGACTTGCCTAGCACAATATTATACTACACACACTCTTTTACAAAAGCCCCTCTAATTAAGCCTTTCCCCTTGGAATAGCATACCTCACTCCACTAACCTTCTAAACTGATTCTCCCATATGATTTGAACATGCAGAATAAGTTTGGGAAACTTGTGTTCTTTAAGGGATGAAGCACTGAACATTTCCAGACTGAATACAAATAGCCAACTTTCAAACATTCTGCCACTTAGCTCGCGGAAAGCCTATCACTCACTCAACCACCTGCTTGCATCCTGCTGTGTTCAAACTCCTTATTAAATCACCTGAAGCAACTTCTCCTTTTGCCAAGGTATGAATTGTGAGCAAGTCCCTAGATCTTCAGTTACATTACTCCAGGACTTACATTACATGCACGTATTTTTATCCTTTTAAATACATTGCAGCATGAACATTGTACAAATGCCATGAACTCAAATGATCTCTGGGAAGGAGATCATGTCTCAAAATATGATATGCACTGTTCTAAAATTTTAAATAAAAAATAAAGCCATAAGACTTCTAAACTATTGCTAGATTTTTCTCCTAATAAATGTTCTCACATGCACTTCTCACCAAAATCTCAGAGTAATATTATAGTATTTTATCCTTATTTCAAAATACTATTGTGATTAATTTCATGACTTAGAATTCTATGAGAAGGATGCCCTTTCAGAATGTCACTTCAAGGAGGGCTATTACATAATTTGTCTTTTCAATTCTCTACCACTAAAGAAGTGCCTTTACAGGAATTAATACAAAAGTATTATAGATGGAAGAATTCACAAATTAAAAAGAAATACAGTACAACTACTGTACAAGAAATTTGCTGAATACATTCTTCTCTGAAGGTTACAGGTTTTGTCAAATATTTGAGTATATAAAAACAATATATGAACTGTAAACAGTGAGACATTTCAAATTCCTTTAAGAAATAAATGTTCAACTTTCTACCCAAAATGAAACCAACCTTATCACATATAAACATAGTGCCTTAAATGCCAAATCCATTCCTAAAATGATCTTGAGAGAGACATATAAAACATATATACAGCTTCACCTAAAGATACAATATTGATGTAATGGTACAGAAAGCATATACACAATACATTGCACAGAACTAAAGGCACAGATTATAAACATACTGATTTTTTTAGCTTTACACATATTGGGCACAGTTCATAAATACATCTCAAAATCTGACTGCTGGTTGGTACAATAAGCTTCCCTTTTCTCTGATAATGAAACACAATGTTTGCATTTACAAAGGAATTTTAACTCAATTACTTTACAGTAAAAAAGCTTAAAGGCTAAGCAAAAAGCATTCTGAAGCTGATAAGATTCTTCTCTGATTTCTTGCCAATAACAATAGCCTCTTCTAATTTCTCATTGCAACGATGCCTTGCTTTAGGTAAATATAATTCGTATCACTTACCCGCTCTTCATAAGAAACGGCAGTTATTTTTCCTAACAGTACTTTTCCTAAATTCATCTTCACTTAATAGGGAAAAAACATTTCCTCAACACAGCAGCTTCTCAAAGATTAAACTAAAAAATTCAGTCCTGTTCCATGCCTGTACATGCCAGTAAAGTTTAAAGGCATTTCGTATGAAGTTCTATTTTACTCCTTTTATGTTACCCATAGCAACAGGCCAATGCAGGAAGCTGTGGTTCGTCAGGGATTCAGATTAGATCTCAATTATCTCTCACTAGAAAATCTAGATCATTTTATATAAATCATTCCAATCGTATTTTAAAACATTTCCTATAACAAGTCAGAAAAATAAAATGACGATGAATTGTGTGATAGTCCTGTATCCGATAAAACAGATTTCCAAGACAGTGTTCAGGAAAACATTAGTTAATCACCCTAACATTAGTTATAGAAATATTTACATAGTAAACCACTATTTTCAGAGGTTTACATAATGCAAGCCAGAATAAAGTAAGACCTCAAACGGTCTAATTCTGCTTAACTTTTCAGTGGTTATCACTAGAAATTGCTTGTAAAAATCCGCAGCACAAGGAAACCTGGCATGTTTGGTTAAAGCCAGGAGCAGCCCGTTGCCACTAAAGACAAAATTCTCCTTCCAGAAACCAAGTGATATTCTCCCTTCCTTCCTTGCTTCCTGAGCCTGTGCTCAACTGATGTTAAGGCAGTTCTGTGCACAGCCCCTTAGGAACAGAGAGCAAAATAGGCTACTTGTAATGCAAGAGGGAAGTGCTATTAACTTGCCTGTGACAGCAGTGTCTTCAAAAGACTGTATATGGAAAGTATAAGATTTCATGAAGTTTACTGCTATTCACAAGTAAGTAGCAATAGCATCTAAACCATTCATTGCTGTTATTTTTAAGCAATCAGAATAAATTTTCTGCTAAAAATAAACACAAGAATTGCAAACTGGGAATGATTAGTGGGCATTTTTATGCTAGAAGGATCTCCTTGAAGCCAAGGTGGACTTACTAGTAGTGGTTTAAGAAAGAGGAATCTTCTCCCTTTCTCAATGCAGCACTTCCATACAGTTCCTAGGTTGAGCCCCTAATATAAAAACAACCCTATGAAGAAGGCATATATTACTCTGAACTTGTATAGAGAGAAATGAGGTAAAAAAGTTAAGAACCTTTACTCCAGATCTCACAGTAAGACTGGTTTGCAAAAGACAGTCCAAGTCTGCACACATTCATACTTTTGGACTTAGGATGAAGAGACTTAGTTACCAGAAAAATTCAATCTTCTCAATTTAATTTGGAGTGATCAGGGAAGAAGTTTTAAGCTAATTGCATAAGCATACTTTAACAAGCATTCCAGAGACATAAGCAAATTGCTGCAGTGGACAAAGTTCATTTTATGATTGATGACTTGTTTGAGTAGGCACACCACTGCACTTTTGAATGCAGTCTTCTGCAAGTATTTAATACAATGAAGAAATGCAATGGAAACAAATGGGTGGTTAGACAGGAAGGAGTGTGTTTTACAAATTATACTCTCCATTATTTTATGACTTAAGAAGCTAATGCTCTGTGATATTTGCACAGAAGAACAGTTTTACTACGTGCAGAGAAGTATTCAAAATGTATAATTTTATAAAGAAAAAACGCCAGAGCTGTTTACATACTGCATTTTGCTGGACACTAAACAAGTGGGATGCTGAATGTATTTTCACTGTCAATACCTTAACTAAACAGCAACATCATTACCAATATGCAGGCAACCAGGTGAATAATAATCCTTCCATTGGGTAAGTGAAAAGCATAAATGGATCAGGAATGCCTAGAGAACTTCCCTGTGAACACCTCTTCAGAGTAACACAAAAAAATACTCTTATCAATAGTTTTTTACGATTTGAGTGTTAACCTAAATCCTTTAGTAATCACCTAGAAAGACCAAATGTACTAGCAGAGTTTTAACAGGTGAAAATGTCCCCCATAAAAATAGAAGAATGACTAGGAGGAAAAAACCCTTCTAAAAATGCAATGGGATGTAGCTGCAAGAGTAGCAGTTCACCAGAGCAACTGCAATGAACACTGTTAGGAACGCTGTGGGTGGGCAATGTTTTATACATTCTAGGCACACATACTTGGCGTTATAAACCTAATAATCCTTTCATTTAAACAGACCTTTTGAGTTGTTGATTTTATTCCATTGAACTAAGCATTGCACATCCACATTTTTTCCATACAGTGACTCTACCAGCACCACAAACAAGCTCTACCAATTAGACAGTACCAGTTACAGTAATGGCAACGATATGTCATGTGACTCCGAAAGGCCTTTAAAAACCTCACATCCCTCTATATTTTCATTTTCACAAGTTATTTCAGCAGCTGCCAAATTCAAAATCTTGTGATTTTTGTGTACCATATTTGTAAACCAGGCAGGCAATTCAAAGTTCAAAGGTCAAAAGCAGAAGGAACGTTAATTTGCAAAGTTATTAATGGAAAGTGTTAAAATATAACACAACAGCTTTAAAAGCCTTGTTCAGATATACCAAAGATGACATTTGTAAACCCACATCCATCTGCTTATAGAAGCTAAACTGTGGAAAGGGGTAGAGACCCCAGATACTGCTGATCTGTTTTTCTCTTCTACCCTCCCTCCACTTCCTGCTCATATTTTCTTTTCTACATTTGTTTTCAGAGCAGAAAAAACTGAAGAGAAAGACAGAATGACAGGAAGCCTGGATAAGCTTTAACTTGTCAAAAGATGAACAGGATTTCATCTACCCCTGACTCCTAAAGAAAAACACACACACAACAAACCTACCGGGCAACTAGAAAGAGGCAATCCCTTTGACCAGCTCCCAGTCACACAGATTCCTATAGTAAATTTGACACTGGCAGAATGCACCATCAAAAACCTTGAGTCTCATTAAGTATTTGTTTTCTTATCTCATATTAAAGAAAGTAACAACTACTTGCATGAAAGCCAGAGAAAAAAAACATCTGTTAAGAATGTGATTTATCTCACTGACCCTAGGTATTGAAATAAAAAGCAGAGTATCAAAAAACCTCACACAATTTAAGAAAACTTTGCTATAACATAAAATGGGAGGGGGGGATTTTCCTAATTCTCCAAATTTTCCATGATCTGTCTAGATATATTAGATGTATTTTTGTCAACGATTTGTCAGCTACTCAATAATAAACAGATGCCATATATGCTACTGATTAAGAGGGAAGATTCTGTTATTTACAATGGTGCAGTTTCTTTCCGTGTATTTTAAAGATAAAAGTCCTTCCTATTCCAGGGAGATTATAACGAAAAATGTTTTCAAGACAAACCATTTGGAATCTGCTCCTGTATAAATAACCAGAATACAAGCTTCCTTGTCAAACACTAAGAATTCCCATACAATAAATTCAGTGAAGGGAATGGAAGCAAACTGCTGTTCCGGGTGCCCCCTGCTGTCTGCCTGCACCTTCGAGAGTGATGGACACATTTTAAAGTGACGCTCAGGAAGATTTGTCATCTATAAATCTACCCTAAAACCAAATATTTGGGTTTTAAAGCAGTATTGTAAACTTTGAAAAACACTTCCGTATATCCTGATTGTAAACGGATAATAAAAAAAAACACTTTTTTTCCAAAATGTTTTTGAAATTATTGCTATTTTTATCCTTCTGTTGATCAACATTTTAAGGCAAATGAATTTTCTCTTACTAATAAAAACATGCAGAAACAGCATAACTTGCTCATCCAGATGGAAGGTGATCTGCAGCCCAATAGTAAATTAAAATCAAATTACATATGGTTAAGTCACAGATAACTGAAACATGTTAAGCCACTTGTGAATTTCTTACTACTGCAGGCAGAACCTTTAAGAATCAATAGATTTGAAGGCAAGCAATGTAAAACTTAGCATAAAACCTACTAATGTTTAAGTAAACACTGTATATATATCTTCCTGAGCCTTTCAATTGTTTCTTTCCCTTTTCATTTTAAAAACTGATAGTTTTGCTGCTATGTACCTGTAGCATTAAAGATGTCTATACTCTAAGGCATATACACATAAGGATAAGGACTATAATGTAAAAAACTGATAATACAGTCAGTACCTTTACTTACAAAATATGAGTTTTCTGAGCAACAAAATGCTAAAACTCATCAGAAGTTCTGTATCAAAAATTTTGTATTTTATACTTTTCATCTATTTTCAGTCATTTTAATAACTCCTACCAGCTGGATTCTGGTTTATTGGATAAAAATCCAGCTGGAAGAAAATTAAAAAATCACTGTAACTGCACAACGTAGGAAACACTGTAACAATTAAAAGGTTTACATAGCTATAACATGACATTCTTGCTTTACAGAAACACGCGCAAGTGCAGTGAAAATTAAGTGAAAGATTAATAAAAATCTTCGTTAGAGAAGTATCTGTATATCTACTATACTTACTCCACATGTAGAAACAATACAGTGCTAAAGAAAGATTTAAAACATGTCTATAAAAATGGTGTATTAATTTCATAATAAAGCTTATATAAAAAGTCAACTTAAATACTTATACTTACAAACTTTGTCTCTTTAAAACCTCATTGAATCCTTAGAAGCATTATTTATCACATTTCACTGCAAGATTTCTTATCTCAGAAGACTACTCATTAAACCATATTCCTGTTTTCTGTTCACTTTAGACAAACAAAACTTTATACTTACAGACACTTGACTATTAGTAAAAGTTTTCTCCATGTATAAATAGTTTAACAGCTCATTGTTAAGAAACAGTCCCTTCAACTTTATTATTACGTTCTTTCTGAACACATATTTACTTCTTCCAGAGTCCAGTAAAAAATGAGGCTTCTCTGTCTGTTGCCCTATCAACACCTCTCCCATTCTCCTCCCTCCCCAGTATATTCTCCGCCCTCAATACTGGTTCTGTATCTTCTCATCAAAAGGAACAGGCAGCTTTTAAAATGGTGTTTAGGCAGGTCCTGTGTAACAATAAAGCTTCTGTGAAGACAACAGCACGCTGCTGAGGAATCTGCTAATGCAAAATGCATTCGCTAAGGGCCTACAGGACTCTGTCTTAAACGTTTGTCCAAACTTGTTTTAAGCATTGAGTCAACATCGTTTACTCCTCCAAAGTATTCTCTTTCTTAATACATTCCCCTTTGATGAGTATATTATCTGAATGAATTAGGTCATCAATCTGCATTAAAAATACTTACAATATAAACTAAAAATATCTTTTAAAAAAATTGTTAAAACTTGTAAGACTCACAGCGAATTTCTTTCAGTTTCTGGCATGTAGGTACGTGTCTCAGTATGATTACAATCACATGCATGCATATTGTGCAATCTACCTCATCCTACCAAAACGCTCCGCGTTCGTTTGAGTAAGCAGGGCATTGGCATTTACAAGGATTGCATTCCAAGTGAAACATGATTCTCCTAATTTTCAATACCACACCTACCCTCCAGACAGAGCAGCAAAAGCTGTGTATTTTCAGAAAGAAACACACACAGTCTCTGCCCAGCAAATAATGCTTAAATACCACCCTTGTGCAGTTCCTTGGTCCAGATGCAAGTAAAGGAAGGGATTTTTACTGTATTTCTTTTACTGTATTTCTTTAAGTATCAGAAGAACAGATGAAATGTTCTGATGATTTAATACTGTAGAAGCTCTATAGGTGACTTTGTTTTTTAAACTTCACTGGACTGATAAATCCATGAAAATTAAATGGTAACAACTCGTAGCCAAAATCACAGTGTTTTAAGCATAGATATGGGGTAGGAAACAATTCGTGCAGAGCTACAGTGCTATCATTTTTGCCATATGTATTCTGTGTTTATACCCTAGAAATACCAATTCAGTTCATTCAATAACTCCTTAATTCATTCCCTAACACTGACCAGGTCTCATAGAACAAAACACTCCCCTTACCCCCATTAACACACGACACAACAAAAAGACATACCAGGTAACAGGAAGAGCAGCCAAGGGAGGGCAGGAACAGCGAGGCATGAAACCAGTCACCCAGTTCCTCATTGCCATCAGGGAATCGCATGGGCACGCCGTGTTGCAGTAGAAGCTGTAACCTGGAAAGCTGCAGATGCCCTCTCCCTCCAACAGCTCTAGCAGGAACAGTAAATGCTCTCAGAGTCCATGGCAGTTACACTGCACTAGGAGGTATTACGCTCTGTGAGCCCTTTACTTTACAAACAAACTAGTTTACACCAAGTGAAAGGTAACTCAGCTTCCTGTGCCGAAAGGATGATCCATAATACCACAGCTAAAGAGAAGCTACGTCCATCCTTGACTCTAAGAACATAATCAGTTCAGAACATGGGTTTATCAAACCCAATATTATGTTTCCAGCAGTGGCCACACATGGATGTCTACCGACAAGTAGCACAGGGCAACATATAGGACATTTCCCTGATTACATTCTCCCAGACTCCAGGCATTTTTAGTTCAGGAGATCTGCTGAACCCAGCATGGCTTGTCTCCTTAATGATCCCCAGTGGCTCTCTTTTCCAAATACCTGTCCACTTTCCCCCCAGGACATGCAAATTTCTTGCATCCACAGCACTCAGGGCTGAGGCGTCCCACAGACCGACTCACTTCCGCCATGAACAATCGCATTCCTCTGTTGTTTGTTTTGCTCCTGGCTCCAGCTACCTTTAATTAATGGGGCTGACTTCTTATCCCGAAGGAGACAGGGAGAAGTCAATCCCAACTCCTTTTCCATGCCACCCATGATTTTGTACTTTCTGACACCTTTCTGAACATTTTCTACTTCTAATATATCATAATATATTTGAAATAAAGAGAGCAGGTGTGGGCAAATCAGAGATGTTTACAATGGAATCATTATGGGTTTTTTATCTCTATTCCTTCCGTGGTAATTCATAACACAGGATTTTGTTTCACTGCTACTGTACTAAGCTGATGTTTGCATGCAACTCTCCCTTATAACTCAAAGATCTCCCTTATGAGAAGAAGCAACTCAGAGACATACCTATCATTTGATATAGGAAGCTAGGGTTATTTTGCCTCATTTGCATTGCTTTACATTTCTCTGCATATATTTTCATCTGCCATTTTGTTGTCCAGTCATTCAGTCTTAAAAAAGCAGCCTGCTCTCATCTTCAGAGAATGCTGTTGTCCTTATTACCTTAAGTAACTTCACCTCACTGCTCACCTTCTTGAGAAGAGCCTTTAAAGATGCTCTTGAAGCAACAAGCGTAACATAAGGAACCGAAGCAAGGGCCAGCCTCAAAGGGCAAATAATGGTGTGTTTCAGTAACAGACCCCAGTGCAGTAAGCTCCTATTCTGCCTTAATGTCATGTGCCTCATGAATTAGACCCAGAAGAGCAAACAGTTTCAGTTAAATGAGAGTAAGCTCAATTTTAAAAGAATGCTGGGCACCAAAGGTTACAGAGAATGACACTCTTGAGATATTGTCCACCTACCAGAAGTCCCAGCTCTGTGAGCACTGACTGTCTCATCACCATACAAAGAAACCAGAACCAAAAGGTAAGAGCCAAAAGCAAGGTCTGATACTTATATTGCTGAATTAAGGGATATGACCCTTCTGCAGCTCCAGGTAGTTACTTTAACTTGTTCACCATGGCTGATCTTTGTAGTTCCACAAAAGTGGCTGCAGTAGAGATGTTGACAACTTAAGAATTCATCTGTATCCTTTTAATTGCACATCTTAAGAATGGCAGTACTGCTGCTGACAAGAAGTAATGCCTGCTGCCTGAAGGTTTATGCAGAATATAAGTTCATATCTAGTCCCTGAAAACATATACTGTGCCTCTTGTTCTATGACAGAAATCGGCTTGCATTGGAGAGCCAAGCCCAGAGGCTATAACGCTTGGACAGCACTTGAGTGGCAGGGTCAGACAACGTACTGACTGCTTCCTCAGGGAGAAATTTCTCCATACAGTGCCAACTGTCTTTCCACAAAGGAGGACTGAATTCCCTACGGAATCCATCCTAGGCAACACTGTTGGCTCCTTCTCAGGCACCAAAGTAAGGGATGAACACTGCCATATGCACCTCACAAAGAAAGTAGAGATCAGACCCAGCTCTCAGCACATTCTCTGACTACTCCACATTTTACATGCGTATTTGCATGGCAGATTTCTCCAGAATCTGAAATAAAGAAAATAACCCAAAGGCAGAAGAAAAGACTAAACAGTAAAATTATCAAAGTATGGTCACTTTACCAATTGCAATAACAGAAATCAAATCCCATTATTCTCAGGGTCTGGAATAAAACCCACACACTTTAACATTCTGGATTGTATCTAGAAATAAGTATCTCCAATTCACAATAAAGAGGTTGCACATAACTGTACTCATCTGTTGACCAAACTACCTTCGTCAGGTACTTTACAAATCAATGTCAAAAGCATAAGAACTTTCCAGGATAAAGTCTGCAAGTGCAGGGAAGACTTAGGAACATACATTGGTAATTTCTTAAAAATTACGGTACAGTACAGAATAACAGCAAAGGCCTAACATTATTGCTACTGCCCAGTCTGTGGAAAAAAATACATGTATACTGCTAGCATGTTGCTTTCTTCTTTAGGGAATAACAATGGATATAATTAAAGTACCTGGTAAGATCACACATGCCAAAGTAAAAGCCTGAAGATCCTCTAGAGTATGCTGAAGAGTTTGAAATTCTTAATAGAGCAGTCTACAGAACCAAATGTGAATAAAATATGCTGTTGGAAGTCTTTAAGACATACTAAGAACGATGAAACCAAATAAAAATTTCTAAGGGACAACACAGGCATCATCCAGAAGGAGATGACAACCCACAGACATAGTGGCTGCATCTGTGTTAGTCACATCAATAGCACCATAAGCTACTGTTGTAGTTCCAAAGACAGACGGTACTTTCTGGCCCCTATCATACCACCAAGCTCTCCCAATCTCCTATCAATCAAGTTGTTTGCATCCAAACTGCCTGCTGGGCACAGTGATGCTAGCTATTAGGGCCAACCTCTAAACCAGGTCTGAAAATACACGTTGGCCCAGGACAAAGCCACATAAATGACAACTCTAACAGTGTGACAGTACAACCATTGCAATCCGCTGCCTGACCCATGTCCTGGCACTGTTTCACTTACCAGCACAGAAGGTAAACAACTCCAGCAGGATTGTAACAGCCAAAGGTCTGAACAGAGCAGAATGCCTGGCAGAAACCACTGGATACTTTCAAAACTTTATACTTATCCGCTCCATGACCACATATGCTACAGTAATTCAAGGTAAAGAAATCAATGTATATTATCATAACTAACTTTCATTATTTAAAGCTAGATATTATAGTTTAAAAGGGCTTGAGCTATTACAGGAAATGGCTGTAAAATCATTAAGCACATATCTTACATTTTGCATTGTCCTAAAAGATGACCCCTGGTGGCACACTCTTAAGAAGCAGGATCTGTCATTCACTGCTACTGCACCCACCAACACCAGACAAGTTCTAGCAAAAGGAAAACAGAAACAAAGATCCTACACTGTGGTCACAGATCCATAGGGCATCCAAATCAGCAGTGTTAGGAGCTCAACTTGAGAATATCCATATAAGAGACAGGAGAAGCCCTTTAATACCCCTATTATTGCATGCTAGAAATACAGAACTACCTTTTGCATACAGAAATGGAGATCTCATTCTTGCACACAGTTTTATTTTACACTTGGCCTTTTCTCCATGTTCATGAAAGCAGACAGCAAAACTGTCAATTGGTCAGTTACATCTTAGATAAAAAATAGGACAAAATACATGCAAAAGATCCAATGCTTAAAGGTAGTACATGGTAGAACCTGGGTATACTGGAAGCCCATGGCAAATTGTCATGGCTTAAAAAAAGCAGTGAAGCCTAAGACAAAATATGTGTCTTTAAATTCACAATTATAAGCTGAGAATGAAGAGGCCTCCTGATTTAAATCACATAATTACACCTGCCAGTGGTGGCGTTATGGCCGAGGAGATGATCTAAGAACATCAGCAAAGCAAGCTCTGCAGGGAGAGATAAATAGATAAACAGTTTTTATCAGACCAACCAGGGTCAGAAAAGTTAGAAGCATGTTTAGCTCTTCTTATCTGAGTCTCCCAGTGTACTAGTTGGTCTAATGCAAGCTATTATCTCCCTGTGTAAGCTTTGTCTGATTGTTTAAATCAGTCAAACAAAGATAGGTACCTACTTAAAAACTCATTATTAAGTCAAATGAGCATTTAGGGGGTTTTGCCACCCACAGATGCCAAAGCTAATATCCAGCAGAGACATGTCATTCATTAGTATAAAACCCTCATACCAAAGAGATGTGTTGTGTGCTTTCAATTAGCAGATGAAATGTAAAAAAAAGTTGCTTCAGTGAAATTAACAAAGCAGGAAAAAAAAAATCAAGCATTATCATCTGTAATAACAGCTAATAATACTACATTATTAATGGCATTATTAAGAGAGAATATTCTACCAAAAGTCCTCACACTGATTTTTAAAAGGAATATATGATACATTCCAACTTTGAAAACATTACCAAACTCTAAACATCTTCTCCAACAAATGTTCTTTTTCATACAGGATATAGCTTTAAGGTTTCCAAAACAGGGTGAAGACAAGAAGAAAATCATCAACAGCTGTCTCTTTTGTGCTGGTATTTAGTTAAAAGAATGAAATAGTCTTTGATTTTAAAAGGATCTCTATACTGAAAGGGTATTTAACAATATTCAAAGACCGTGACACTTGTTTGCCGAAGATATTATGTCTCTCATGATGCTACTCTGTCTTATTATTTTTAAGCACAGAGTAATACCAAATGCACAAGTGCCACAAAGATTTTCAGGAAAAACAGCAGCTTTGAATGTTCTCCTTGTCAAGGAGGAACCTAAATTTGTTGACTTTGGGGGAATACTGCAAAGGTCCCCTATGTTTACAGACCTCAAGAAAAACTAAAATATGAACAGAATGACCTATAGTTGAAAGTGTTCAGGAATCTGGTTCCAAAATTGTTAAACAGTAAATGGATTACTGTGTTTAATGCAATTTTTTTACAAAGGCAATGCCCTAGTCTCTGCAGTCTCATAAGTTCACCTTTAATGTGTTTATAAATCTATAAATAATGTCTTTGCCCAGACAGAATCATGCAAGAAGAGAGCACTGGCACTTACCTACAGGGAATAAAAGCAAGAAGAAAGATAGGATCATGCTCAGAAACTTAAATAATCCTAAATCATGGCAAGTTTCAACTAGCTTAAGCTACACCTTGCAAATATGAACCAGCAAACATGCTATAAAGTAAAATTGGTGGAAATCACACAATTTCAACGTGGCTATTAATGGACACTATTTTGTAACAACAAACGAGCCACATAGGAAAACGTATTACTACACACAAAATAGGAATCTGTTGTTAATGAAACCAAATTTCTTGTAATCTAATAAAAAGTTTTAAATGCATTTCTTGTAAAAACAAGGTAATTAAGGTATATACTAGACATGCTGATTTTCTGAATGAAATTCCAACTTACAAGATAGTCATATTCAGCCCTGGTGTGAAAAAGCACAACTTCCACAGTTCAGAAATAAAATTGCATGGTTTATGATACATTTTCTGTACCATTGTCATAGTATAACTGCACCCACTGAATTTGCACTCTCATCCTATTTCAATCAATGCAAATTTAAAATAATCTTGCGTACAGGTTCTATTAGTAAAAACAGTAGCTAGAGGTTAATCCTACAAACTTGTCTGTTTTCTTTTATGCATAATACAGCTTCTGCAGGTAAGAGGAAAATGCTTAAGGGGAAGGCAACTATCATCAGAGCTAATTCTAACCTGATAAGAATATTGTCTGTGAATGTATAGCCAGCCATAATCTAATAGTTTAAAAGAAAAATTAAATGTTTTCTTTCAATCATTTGTTTTATTTATTAAAATAATATATATTAATATGCTTTATTCTTGCATAGATTAAATAAAAAGAAACTGCAAAGAAATCACGCCACCTTATGGCAGAAGGCAGCAGAACCGACGGCTGGTATTTCACACACCACAGCTCCCAGAATGAGAAGAGGAAGTTCATACTTTCACAAAATATCCAAATACAGCCTTCTTCAGACCCATAAGCAAACAAAAAGTGTTCAGCGTATGCCCATAAAAGAAACTGCATGGAACCTACTTATACTGCTCAATTTAGAAGACTAAGTTAGATGCCAGCAGGAATCAAACCCACAAACTCAGAGAAGCATATTAATTTCCCAAGTTCACGTTTGGGTTAGTACTTTATCCATTCTGCCAAGATAACTAGGAAGAACACAAAAGCAAACAAGTAGCCTATATAATACGCTCATGATCATTATTCCAAAGGTGGAGCCTCTAAGAATTTCCTGGTATTGTTATTTCTTCTTCCAGCAACTCTAAATAGATGGCCTGAAATAATCTAAACATGTACTAACAACAATGTGTTCTAGTACACTTAGTATAACAGTACTTGGGGAAAGTGCTGCAATAGCAATGTTAAAGTTAGAACCAAAATCAAAACACCTTAAAACTATTTTACTTTGATTTATGGAGGTTTTTTAATTCTTCTCTGGATTGATATTTCTCCTGGTGGCTAGGATATCAGCCTCTTATGGCATGCAGAGGGAAAAAAAGAGACTTCAAAGTCAAAAGAAGCAATTCACAGAGAGCAGTCCACACCCAAATAGTTACATGTAGTAAGGGCAATCATCCAAATACAGATTTTAATACAAACCGCTTCTTGTCCAGTTCACATCCTGACCTAGAATGCAAGTTTCCCCATTCAAAGTAACAGCTTTAAGAACTAGGACAGTGGGTAACAGAGAGAGCCTCTCAATCCCTCTTGTACATGCTATTCAATTTATATACATTGCTGAATACCAACTAAAACATAATGGAGAAAAATCGACTTTTTAGGCCAGTAATTATAACACGTCTTTGAAATTAATGGAAAGTATCAAGTCCTTATTTTAATGAATATTTATATATGTAAAACAGCTCCAACAACAGAAATTAAATTATATCCTTGGTGTTTAAAACACTTTCTCAAATACAAGAGATAATCTGTATGAAATTTCAATCTGGAAGAACGTGGTATGAACTGGTTTTCCTATTGCACATGAATTACTAGCACTAGGCTATTAGATATTCTGAGAGGATTCTCTCCTACTGTGATCAGAAATTCTGTCAAAACTAGTAATATATAGTAACAAGCTTTTTTAATTTAGAAGAATCACCCTTTGCTGATTAAGAAAGATGTAGCAAGACAGGTAGATCCCAAACAGCTTTATTCAGAGGATCTTGCTCTGTTAAAGTTATGCACTTACTGTATTGAAGTTATGAGCGCAAAGAAATGACAAAGTATTTTCCATGACTAGAAAAAAAGCAAGACACTTAAAAGCTTCAGACAAGAAGACAGAAATAGACCACAATGAAAAACACTCTTTAAAACATATGAGAAATAAGTACTTACAGTTCCTACCTGCATTCCCTAAGCACGCCAGAAGCTCCTTCCATATATTCTCTTCCCTAAAAATCCAGTGCCCTGAGCTCCCCTTTCCTTTAGTTCAGTGTCAGTGAAACGCCGTTCTTCCTACATTTTCCCACAGCAGGAAACTCAGAATATCTCCTTCTTCCCTCCACCCATCACAAACACTTTTTAAACACCTCCTTCCCATGTAGAGGACTTACTGTGCCACATTCCCTCCCATGCTGAAGAGAGGTATAATCTGTATTACATGGTTCCTATGCCAAGAGCTCTACATATATTTTTGTTTCTCCCCAACCACAAACCTTCTTTCAAGATAAGCGTGACAAAGGGGTAAGGGTAAAATTCCTCCATTCACCTTCACATCACTACAGGTCAGGTTTTTCCAAGGAAGCACACCAGAGAAGAAGATATAAAGAAGCCATATTCTTACAGCTGGTTGAACAAGGCTCTTAGCAGAACATCTTTTTAAATTCAGATGGTTTTCATTCTTTGTTTTTACCAAAATTGATGAGGTTTGGCCACTAAAGCTCAGGCATCAGCTGATGTTATACCAGATGTGAAATAGCATTATTATATTACACTCAGAGACCAAAAATCACCATAACCAATGACCAACACCAAGTAGATTAGAAATTCCCTTTTATTAACTGCTTAGGAAACTGCTCAATTAACTTCTTAGGAAAAACATATTTAAGAATTTTTAAAAACTTTTCCATACTCGGTAGATAACATTCTTAGGAAGTTATATGTAGAGCCTGGTCGAGACACAAATTTAACCCCACAAAATTTCCTCAATGCAATGATCATCAGCTGAATGAAAAACTAGAACATGATAAGGCACGATGAGCATTTGATATTTTATATGATACCATGACATGATTTGTAAGATATTATGAACATTTTGATCAGCAAAACTGTATTGTTTTGCTTTACATGACCAGCTGTGATCACAGAATCATAGAATAGTTAGGGTTGGAAAGGACCTTAAAATCATCTAGTTCCAACCCCCCTGACATGGGGATGGACACTTCACACTAGACCATGTCACACAAGACTCCATCCAACCTGGCTTTGAACACTGCCAGGGATGGAGCATTTATCACTTCTTCGGTAAAATAAAGTCAAAATTCCCCACAGAAAGAATGGCCACTGCTGGCACTAAGTTAAACTATTAAAGAAACACTGGAAAACTCAGGCAATACATGAAACCTGTATTCCCCTCACCTAAATGCCATATGATGATTAATAACTTTATTACACTATAGATAATACTTTCTCTCATTAATGATCAGCATTAACTACTGGAGGTTCCTCTCTAAGACTTACTGTAAGTTTTAAGTGAAAGTTATTTACCTCAAGGTCATCCAGAGAGCGAGTAATACTAAATCGCTTAGATCTTCCAAATGATCTTCGAACAGAAGAACGTGGGGGAGGAGCTGGATTTAATCCCATTGGATGTCCAAATTTTGCACCCTAAACAAAACAGAAAATATGTATTATTATTTTACTTATTAGGCTTTAGTACATTCCTGATCATAGTGACAGCATCTGAATTGTAAGCATAGGTAGGTACAGAATTCCAAGGAGTTGGATTTGCAAACTTGTAACAGGACCACAATTTCAACACAAGCTGGTCACTTCCCATGCCCCTGCAAAATCATGTATTGACTTTTCCAGTCTAAAGTCAAATATCATAAATATTCAGCATTAAGTTACTGTATAAACATGAGTCATCAGTTAGGTTGTTAAAGTATACATAAGCTACATGTCAGTATTAATAGACAGGGCTTAATTAAAAACAAGACAATCCTAGCTCTTCACTGTCTTAACTGAAAAGCATGTACAATGACAAAATATGTGTCTTTCTATAGGTAATTACCATCCTAGAGATCATCTCACCCAGCTGCTGTTAGAATCTTTCTCCACACTTCTAAAAATCTTACTTTCACTACTTTTTTTGTCATTTAAAAACGCTTGCTAGTGTGAAGTCCAACATTTTAAATCACACAGTACAAAATGCGGGAACTTTTGTTCTGAAGAAAGAAACTACCTCACTTGGATGTTCTATGACTAGAACTGGTGCTGCAATAATTACATCTAATGGCTTTCTCTTTTCCCCATAATAATACTCTTTCTCTTTAAAGAGTCACCAGATGTCAGTTAAGCTATGACAGCTCAGCATGTACATATTTGGCTTATGCCAAATGGCAAAGTGTAAGCTTAAACTGAAGAGTAGGCACATAGTGACTGGTGCTAAGCAGATGTACATAAACTCACTGCATTATGAAAACTTGTGATTATGTGCCTGAAATTTTGGATTCCTTTCACTGTAATTCTCAATGTAAAGAAAATTCCTTCCTGCCTTCTGATGCTTTTATGCTTTAGAAAGTAAAGGCTTTTAATTCAGAGTAAATTTTCTTCTATTTCATTTCAGCATCTTTCTTCATCACAGTAAGCTTAAAAATGTATGCATTTGTCCTTTTATAATTGCTTATTAAATTTTATATTTGCATTTTATTAAATTTTATATTTGTATTTATTTCTTCCTTTGGGCAGGTTGCTGTCCTCTCAATTCGGAAATACTTTGGTATCCCTTTGATCATGTTTGAAAGTCCATATACATCACATTAACCAAAAGGACAATCATAAATTTCATATTCTTCTAATCTCATGCAAATGGTGGGTAGCGAAGAGGTGGTGAGTAGAGAAGAGCACTGAAAGTATTATACAGCCTTCTTACTGCAATAAAAAAAAGGGGATCCAGCAGAAGGTATCTGCTTGTTTGCTTATTCCCATGGAGTAAACACTACTCTTTTGCAACAGGGCTCTGACTGCCACCAGTATTCACAACACATTCTGTTTACAAGCCCTCAGAAATGTCAAGACATAACACAGCACAGAGGAATCTGGATCCCAAGTATGTAGTTCAGCACTGCAACAGGCTGAGACTCCAATTTCTTCATTCAGTATTAAAAGTGATACATTTTTATATGAAATCTCAAAATCTCCTTCCCTTCCAATTTTCAGTTTACTAAGGGTTTTTTTTAATTGGTTGAGAAGAAAACTGGGCAGGTTCTGCTAAGAAAAACTCAGAATCCGGCAACTGGAGATCAGCTTCTAAGGGTTTTAAGAAAATATTTTAAAAGTACAGTATAAACAACGAAAGATGGCTTTTGCTAAAATGATCAGCCACATGTGTGGTAAGGAAAGATGCTCTCTGTCAGTGTTCACAGATAGCACCCACAGGAATGAGGACAGTCCTGGGTTTTTGAGCAACTTTTCAAAGTTCATCCAGGCAGATACCACTGAGGTGGCTCACACTTGGCTCAAACCTTACAGTCACAGCAGTCTTTCCTGTCTGAACTGAAAGCTTATACCTAATGCAGTAATCTGTGTCCAACAGTGAACTTCACATTAACCCCTGACCAAATTCAGCAGTATCCATTACTATTACAGCATAACATACCAAAACACTAACATGGCTCCTCCTGGTATATTCCTGTTAAAACAGCATTAATACATGTGTATTAATGTGTATTAATCACTAGGTTTCACTTGTCAAGTATGACTGCACTAGTTTTGCATTCTTTAAGTTTTTAATCTATGAATTAGTAAAAAAACCTATCAGACTGCAAACAGCTCAGCAAATTCTAAGACAAGTGAAATTAATGGTATCATTAGTGCAAGTACAACTGCTATTTTGAAATTAATGAACTGGTGTAACTATTACTGGCTTGATGGTCTTTCATGTATTTCTCAAAATAAGATGCATCCCTCAGAGGACTTCATCTTCCGTAAAAGAAAAATGGTGAAAGGAAACAAAGGCAAAACACTATCAATAGCGGTCAGATCTATTTTGAATAACAAATAGACTTTCACTTTTCTTTCTCATTCAGCTCAAAAAAAATACAAACCATCCAGTGTATGTTTGAATAGTGGAGATTGCTGTATACAATTCTGGAAGATTCAAACATACAACCAGAGAACACACACTCAAAAAAATCTTGAAACAGTAACGTTACAAATTGGAGGAAGAGGAGCAAACTGCCTGAAGACAAATCTAATTAGTTTCCACTGAGAAGCAGATTCCAGATAAGATTAATTATCACCAGATGCCCCATTTTAGAAGCAAATGCTTCTTACCTATTTGTGGTCAGAAACATAACAAAGAGAAAGAGCAGACAAAATACTTGCAAATTGTGTGGTAATGGAAAAAAATTAGCAAATTAGTATCCAATCATAGTTTTTATTTACAATTTTTGATATTCTTATACAAAACTCACTACTAAGTTTTGTATTTAATGGTAAAGATAAGACCAGGGAAACAGAGACCTTGAGAATAAAATGGTGCTTAAGAAACAATTACAAAATATAAAAAGTCACTGAGCTAACCATTTCCCCAACCCAACTTTGTTTTCCCCCACAACTGCAATGAGGAAAACGTTTTCAGCTGACAAAAATCTTTTTCTTGCTCTGAAGAATCAAATTAATGACCTGGAAATTAAGGAAGACATTGCTAAAAAATTTAAAAAAAAAAGAAAAAAAAAAAAAACAACCACAAAAAGGAAAAGACTGCAGTTCACAAAGTATTTAATTTCCTGATAACAGTGCTGAGAAGTCTCCCTTTTCATGTTTTCTGGACTCTATTCCAGACATTCAGACTGGAAGGTTTGCCGCCTATGAAGGCAAACCTCCTTCTGCAGATCAATCTGAATAAGCGCTTTGCATACACACATGCACACAAATAAAGAATCGTGTAGCTTAAGCAAATAACAGCATCGTTTTGGCAAATGGTTTTCATGGGACTCTGAAGAGCTGGAAATAAAAGCTTCTAAGACTTGAAGACAGAACAACCATTGCAACTGTAATGTACTAATCAGCATGGCTAAAGAAATACAAAGTATTTGACCAAAGAGATATTGCTTGTGCAATGACTGATATTAATATAAATTTTGCAGTCTATTAGCTATAAAAAAACATACTTCTAAAAGCCTTTATTACACTATTAAACAGATACTAAAAAACATTAAATGAACCTAAAAAGATGTCAAAACACTGCACTACAGAACCAACAAAAAGCTGTTCTGTTCATTGTTATCTGCCAAACTAAAACACTAAAATTTGCTACATCAACATTGGGCTGTGGGTTTTTTAAACACAGATTGCCTGTAAACCTTAGAACTACTTACTGTCATATCAAGATTCTATTCTGGAAAAAATTTGTGTTGCTGACTCTATAAAATGAAACTCTAAAAATATCTAGATATTCAAGAAAATGATGTCCTTTCACAGAACTGTATTAGAAACTAAAGTCCATCTGATATTTCACTAAGTCTCTTTATTGTAGGAATCCAGAAACAAACAGAAAAGCACAGAAATTTGTGAAAACAAGTTGATCAGTGAAAAGCACGTGCTACAGCAATACATCCTTTGAATTTTGCAATTCTGATACTTACAACCCTGCTACTACTATTATGGTGAAAGTACAAAAGAGCATATCTCTAAAAGCCTTTATCCTGTTATGACTTGGCAGATGGAGAGGAAAAACAACAAAGGATTAAAGGAATTAACACACTGATGATCTAAAAAACAACATTCCTCTTTCTATTCTTATAACAAAGTAAAAATTATGAACTAGATTGGACTGAAATACCAGTTAGACATATAAATCATAAGAGAAAAGCAGGACAATTAATGGCTCTGCATAATTTTATTGTAACATATAACTAGATCACCCCTTTTCCTTAGGCTAACAGGAGATGGCAAGTGTAAATACATTCCCCTAAATTAACCATCAATCACTGACCAAACTGCAGTCTTTCCCTTCAAATGCATATTTTTAATTATTTTTATTTAACTTTTAACCTGCTTATTTGGCCTTGTAGATGAGCTACTTCCTAACCTACTTGACAAGAAAAGCATTGAAAACAAAAGTCCCCACAGGGGGACTGACACAGCAGCAGTTTGTGAATGTGCCCAAGTGAGAACAGTTTATGTATGGTAACAGGAAAGGTTTACAAGAAAAGTACAAATGAGAGAGTGGAAAACATTGTACTTCATGTACTAGCAAGACGGAGTGAAGAAGCATATGGGCTTATGGTAGACTGCAAGCAATGGGAAAGAAAGTACAAAAATGTTCCAATACAAGGTGACTTGCATAAATCTAGTTATTTAAAGACAGAAAGAAAAAGGATGACCTCTTAAAAGTAATTCTGATAAACAGGTTAGGTTGAAGTTCCATATAGTATTGTTTTGAGCAGCTGTGCGAGCTCTTTGCATGGACCTCTGACCACTCTCGCAGCTTTCAAATTGCAGCAAGCTCCCCCCTCACCTCCACTAACAATAAACTGTAGTTTGCAAAATGAAATAATCCTGTTTGTAACACAGATCCACAGACAGTCATGCCAACACAACTGATGATGCTCCCTGCCAATCCAGCCTGAGCATGACAGGAACTCTTTAAGTTGGTACTACCAAGGAATCATAGAACGGTAGAATAGTTAGGGTTGGAAAGAACCTTAAGATCATCTAGTTCCAATCCCCCGCCATGGGCAGGGACACCTCACACTAGACCACATCACCCAAGGCTCTGTCCAACCTGGCCTTGAACACTGCCAGGGATGGAGCAGTTACCACTTCTTTGGGCAACCTGTTCCACTGCCTCACCACCCTCACAGCAAAGAACTTCTTCCTTACATCTAACCTGATCTTCTTCTGTTGATGTTTGAACCCATTACCCTTGTCCTACCACTACAGTCCTTGATGAAGAGTCCCTCTCTGGCACCCAAAGAAATGCAATGTGAAACTATGATAGTCAACACGATACTCTAACCTGAGCATGAGTGCACAGAAGCAAGCTGATGAAACCTTATCAATTATTCAGAACCCAAAGAAACCAAACACCTTTAGAAAGCATCTTCAACTGCCTTAAAGAAATTCCCAGCTATAGACATAAGCTCTATCATGCTCTTTCTTACTCTAGCAAATGCACTTATCAAGTACTGTAAGTTTTTAACAAATTGTTATACTTAAACCTAAAATTTCCATTTTGCACTACATAGTCTTTGTGTCTTTCTACAGTTAAACGTATAATGTCCTCTCATTCAAATACCTGGATGTAACTAATAAAACAATTATATTCCTCTCCTCTGTTTTAAAGCTACATGAGCAGGATGGAGGCAGCAAGGAAAGGATACTCGCAGCTCTGGGATTACAAGAGGCTAAGGGAGATTTTTGCTAGGTGCTCAAGCATCCTTGGCAATGACAAAATGCAGGAAGCTGGCAGCAAGAATCAAGAAAGGGGGAAAAAGTGAGGCCTAGGCCAGCTTTACAACATCTAACGAATTTAATCTCTTCATGGAAAACACATTACAGTTTCTGACCTTCAGAGGAAACTAAAGGGCCGGAATCTTATGGGACAGAGATTTTGGCTGCTGTTTGGAAAAGCAGGAAGAGGGAAAGATAAAATATACAAGGAGGGGGGACTAATCTAAAGAGTTAGAAAAACATTAACAAGCCTGATCACCTGCTTTTACAGAAGGATGCTTTCAAATGCTTTCACAACTGTTTCACAATGAAATCTAATCCCACAAGATTCACAGGCATGAGTGAAATAATTGTTTTAAATATTTGTGAAAAAAAAAGAAATATAAAAGTGATTGAATGACATGAACAAACTTAAAAGAGCTCTAAAACAAATTAAAAAAAAACCCTAGTGATTGATTACTAGTAATTTGGATAGAAATTGTTTTCTCCTCCTGTTCAGGTAGAACAAGTCTATTATTCTGTGTCCTGAGCATTTAAGAGAATACAAAAGCACCAAGCACATGTCAGAACAGTCTCATAGGACCACTTGCCAGCTGGATTAGAAAAATTCACCAGAACAACAGTTTGGGGAGCCATATACAACCCAGCTAAACCCTGCTTAAAAGCGAAACAACCATCACTACTCAGACAGCAACTGGGACATCCTGCTCCAGAGATTCAAATCCCCAGATAAGCATCTCCCTATACTAGAAGGTCGAAGAAATTAGATTCTTTTAACAAAAACACTGTTTGTGAGTGTCTGTACAAAAAGTGCCAATTTAAGCACCGATTTCTGAATTAATTGCCTGTAAAAGCATGTAACAAAAGGAGGGTGCTTTTATTAACAGATTTTATTGGGGAAAAAAGGAAGAAACAGCACCATTTAAAAGGCCTCAATTTCAGGAGCTCAATTAACACAGAATTTTCTACTTTCTATGTGCCACAGAGCTTAATCATACTAACCATAAAATTATCAAATTGTATTTTTTCCTACTTCTATTTCATCATTAGGGACTGTAGTGATAGGACAAGGTAATGGGTTTAAACTAAGACTGGAGAAGTTCAGATTAGGCTAAGAAGTTCAGATAAGGAAGAAGTTCTTTACTGGGGGGTGGGGTGAGGCACTGGAACAGGTTGCCCAGAGACGTGGTAAATGCTCCATCCCTGGCAGTGCTCAAGGCCAAGTTGGACAGAGCCTTGGGTGACATGATTTAGTGTGAGGCATCCCTGCCCATGGCAGGGGGTTGAAACTGGATGATCTTAAGGTCCTTTCCAACCCTAACTATTCAATGATTCCAGCTACTGAAGCTTTTAAAAACTCTCACTGTTTTTAGGTTTAGACTCTATGACTTTGTATGGTAAAGCACATAACAGTTCAGAACCCAGACACACAGATCACATAATTTGAAACTTCTGCGGCTATTCAAAACATGCCAAATTTACTCTCGGATGATAAACAGCAGAAGGGTCAGTCTGGAGCAGCAGCTCATCTTTAACAAAAAATGCAGGTTTAGGACTTCAGAAAGAAAAGTTCCTAATTTAGACCTTTCTGAAAAGGGATGGGGAACTGGGATGCCACAGTAATGCCAATATAATCAGAGCACAAGATCTAAAAAAATACTGAAAGTCTTGGAACAAAGTAGTTGATACAAACATTATTCTGTCATCAATACTGGTCGCAAATCCTGCTCTGCACCATTTGGCTTAGTCTTCCTCTGCTGTTCACTACCATCCATCAGTGCCCGTTCTTCCAGTTACCAGCCCTGTCAGCTGAGTGACTGCCCCACTATAGCAGTGAGAGCAGGCAAGACTGCAGGCCATGACCTCCCTTTGCCTCTCATCCCATCAGCCAGCACCACATGCTCCTCCACCCAAGAACCAACAGTGCAGACTTGCAGGACTTGTAAAGTGAGGGTCTAAGGGCCTGAGATTGGGATGGATTGAAATGCAGGGTATGCTGGGTTAGGGCCTCTCATACCCTGAAAGTGATCAAAAAATCCATGAGGGAAATAGGAAAAGAGCTTGCTGTGGTCGTCCCCTGGACCACAACAGGAACAGAAGCACTAAGTCCTCGGTACAGGTAGGCATGCTGCTAGACAGAGCTCCATATGCTATGGATCAAATAAAGAATGAAGTAACACCCTCCAGGCTGCCCTGCACTGCTGCCATCACCATGGATCGGCATCGCCTCACAAAACTGGATTGCATGGGTGAGGGTTAATTAAAAAAGCTCTAACATCATGCAAATTTTACTGACAGCTTTTCCACAGGCTTTAATTACACTGCAATTCCTGAAATCAGAGAATGGTTTGGGTTGGAAGGGACCTTAAAGCTCATCCAGTTCCAGCACCCTGCCACAGGCAGGGACACTTTCCACGAGACCAGGCTGCTCAAAGCCCATCCAACCCGGCCTTGAACTCTGACAGGGATGGGGCAGCCACAGCTTCTCTGGGCACCCTGTGCCAGCACCCCAGCATGCTCACAGGGAAGAATTTTTTCCTAAAATCTAATCTAAATCTCCCCTTTTTCAGTTTAAGGCCACTCCCCCTTTTTCCGTGGCTTCATGCCCTTGTAAAAGTCCCTGTCCAGATTTCTTGTAGGCCCCTTTAGGTACTGGGAGGCTGCTCTAATGTCTCCATGGAGCCTTCTCTTCTCCAGGTTGAACAACTTAATGATTGTTTGATCATTATATATATTTATAATGGTTTTGGTTGGGTTGAATTTTTGGGGCACCATTATGACAAGGGATTCAAATAGTATTCACTATTACTGGTCAATAGATTTGATCACTTTTAAGAAAACCTCTTTATTAATCAAACGATAATGACAGATTTCACCATTTCACTGTGTTATAACAATTACAAAGGGATTTTGGCCCATAATATCATCAAGAATGACGTACAATGTAAGATCTTTATGTACTCTGGGAAGACATAGAAAAGAGGCTGTCCTGCCACATTGGACATCCAAGTAAATTAAATTAGAATCATAGAATCATAGAACAGAGTTGGAAAGGACCTTAAAATTTATTGCTTTTCTCCTGTAGTAAGGATACCAGGCACAAAACACTGACCACCTACATTTCAGTACTATCCTAATCCCTTTTCAAACAAGAAAACACATGTTAATGGTATTAATGCAGATGGAATAGTAAGATCATTTTCTCCGTATAACTAGATAACGGTATCTTTTATAAGCTGGAAGCCTATTAGCTGGAAATTGCAGAGGAACAGAAAGACCTGAGTACACTAGGGAAAAACGTGAAGAAAATAACAAGTACAAGCATTACAATTGGTTCCAAATCATCCTGAACATTAGACTGGCATTAGCTGGGAACATTAAGTCGGTATGGGCTAGTAATCAGTAACAAACAAAAAGGCAAATGAATAATCATCATAAAAGCAAAAGTAATCAAGAAACAAGCTTTATGAATACACTGCCTGCTTACACATTTTAAAAACTGCTTATAGCTCTGGTCAAACCTCCTCAAAAGTAATATAGTACAATTGAGGAATATTACAGTCATGAAAAAGCTTTTGTATGGGGGGAGACCAAGTTGACTTCTGCTTGGAAAGTAAGCGATTGGTGGTTCAGATTTAAAACAAAACAAAATGACTAAGAAAATAAAGTGAGTTAGATTGTTTGATATTTCTCATAACAAACATTAGCAAGTATGAAATGAAACTACATAAAAATTACAATTATGTACCATTTTCTTTCCATACTATTAAACTGCAAAATATATAATTCAAGTGATACAAAGAATGCCAAAAGTACAACTGAGTTTAAGAAAAAACAAATTCAAGAACAAAGGCTCACAAAGGTTATTATGCACAATGATGTGGATGGTGTCTTTACCAGAGGAAAGTCTCTAAATCACATGCTGCTGAAAATTAGAATATATTTTTCACTCTTTTTCTGTGATTTTTCTAATCAGCTGCTCCTGGCCAATGTCTAAAATAGGATATTGACCTCAATATTGGATATCTCATCTGATATATGTGGATGTTTTCACTGATTGATTACAAAATAAGTATTAACCATTAAGTATGTGCTATGAAAAAAATGTAATGGGAGGCAGGCTGCAAACACACTGGTTTTTCGAAGGTACAGCTGCTAGGAGTGTGGAAAGTATAACACTATAAGACTGCCAAAAAGAGCTGAAATTTGCTTTGCTGATGCAGAATATCCTTCTCTGGTACCATCTTTGCATACTTATTGATGTCTTAATGGCCATTTTTTAATGGGAATAATTTTCAAGTCTTTGTCTCAAGGCTTCATTTTTTCATGTTTCTGTTTGGACACTTCAGATAAGTTTTAGCAATTCCATATTTATTTTTGTTAATTAAAGACCATTATTCCATATTGATCTATTTCTTCTCCAGTGAAGAGCTGGTATTTCACAGCTCCTTTTCTTTCCTAAATCTTCTCAACTGCAAGGAACTGAGGTCTATCTACGTACAACTGAACACTCAAGAAAATAGTTTTATAATCTCTTATCTCAAAGCTTCTACATTCAAAACTTAAAGCCACTTTTCATTATTTCAACTCATTCTGTGCTAATTATGTTTCTCCACACTATTTTCTTCATTGACTCTCTTTGTTTTTCAAGATGCTACCTTCTCCTGTGACTCTGCAACTCAAAACTAGCTCAGAAATACTTAAGATGCCTTCATCTCCCCTTAATTGTCATGATGTTAATTGGAGCCCAAGCCTATGCTTGATTTAGAAAACATTTAAAGTCAGGTGTAATGAAAAACTTTAGCTCTCTAGGACATAAATTTGAATTGAGAAAGTTCCACAAAGTCAGTATTGCTCTACAGACATTTACTGTCCAGATGTTACCCAATTTCTTTTTCAGAGAAAAGTACCCAGCATTATTTTGTTTTTTTACAGATATAATTAAAAATCCTAGAACTGAGGATTTTTTTAAATCATTATTTTAGAAGATTACAATACATATGAAAAGGCTGTATGAAATTACTAAACATTTAACTGCTTTTCATTTTCTTCCAGCAAAATCTATGAGAAGCACTTATTTCATATAAATGCCTCTTTGCATATTAATTCACATTAGCACATTCTCAGATCTAGCTTGGTGTTTGGGATTTCACTTGAGTTCTCTTTAAGGTATATACATACATCTCAAATCAGATCAAAGCCTATAATTCCAAAGGTTAACATTAAATTGTATTGTGTAAGAATAGCAATCCAGCTGCCATTAATTCTGCTTTATAAACAGCTGGGGTGGAACAATTTAAGCTAGTGAGCAAACAGAATTGTAGAGGAAAGGGAAAAAAACATGTAATTATACAACAAAAACCAAATATGGGAATGACACAGCTTTGCCAACATTGTCTTTGCATCTAAAATATCTGCCTTCAGTTGGTTCACCATCCAGTTACCAACATTAAAAACTGCAACTCTTGGATTTGAAGCAAATCACAAATTTTCACAAAAAAATCTATTCCATTTTTAACCTGAACAGTGTATCTTTTTCAGTAATACTTGCTTTGGAAACAAAGACAACTCTGAAGTAGTTACAGTTAAACTAATCAAAACAGAGTAATAATCATAGTAACCCAGAAAATATATTAGCAATGAAAGACGCAATAGTGAACCCCACAGTATTACTTACCTGGCTCCTCTCTTTTACCATTTTTACAATACTTTCTGTAGCTTAAGCCATGAAGATTACAAAGAATAAGCTTTTGGTTTCAAAAAACAACAAATACACTAAAAAGTATTTGTAATACCATTCCCCAGTGAGTCTCAGACAGTAAGATTATCTAGCTTTTTAATTCCTCTAACATCTGCAAATAGATCTACAAATTCATAGTCTTCAAGACCACAAACAACAAAGTCATCAAGATAAAAGTCCTACAACAAATATGAAGCAGAAAAGAGTTTCTAAAAATCAATACCCAAAACTTTAAACAGCTTTTTAATTACTTTCTAATGGATTTATTATTTTGGAATAAACCTAGTACCCAAATACTGTTTATTAAGATCAGGTTGTAAAACCTCCTGTGATCTTAAATGTTACACTTACCTCCACAATATTAAAACAGACTTTCTTTGAAAAAGAAAAAAAGAATGGTCAGAGGTCAATGCCTACAATTCTGCCCTCATGAAGAGAAAACTCAAAGACTAAACTGCCTGTTACAAAGCTTTTTAGTGGAAAAAGGAGTATTTTCACAGTAAAACTTAATTTAAAACAGTAATGGGTAGACACATTTTTGGCCAGGCACTAGCCCAAAAACAGAGAGCGAGGTCTGAACAAAATCAAATGTATTATATTAATTTAGTCTAGGGGGAAAGGAATGCTTCCCTGTTCAGCAATTTCTCAAGTCCCTTGCCAATCCTAACATCCCCTGATGTTTTCGTATTGCTTATGGTGCTTTCCTTTTGCATAACCCAAAATCATGCAAAAGGGTGAGTAGGTAAGTGTCTGAAACTTAGTGAAATGCTGAAGAGGTGGAAGTAACAGTGCAACAGCAAAGTTAATATGGTACAAAAGGAACAACAAATAAAAAAGCAGGAATTATTCCATTCCCACTGAAATCATAACCAGTCTCTTCATCTGCTAGTCTCCTAGACCTTATGAGACCACACACCCCTCTCTATCCAGTAACAGTCTTACAGCAATTCACTTTCCTGAGTCATTCTGAGACTGGAAACCACCTTACTTCCCACTACTTGTTTTAGTCTAAGGACTATAGAAGTCAAGAAGATCCCCCAGACAGTCTCGTAAGGTGCTTCAGTGGAAAATTGTTCACATGAAGCTTTTAAGAAATACGGGAATTGTGAAGTTCAGCACGGCAAATCATTTTAGAGGGGCATAGGGCCAGAGATACCTCCCAGTGAATCTCAGTCAGAAGAGAGGTAATAGAACAAAGATTTCCCTGATGTAGTTCTCCTCTTCCCACATACATCAACAATGTTAAAAGCAAAGATTAACTAAATAAATAAATAAATAAAACACAGCAATTATGAAAGAATGAGCTCGGTAATTTAGGGATAAATTTCTTACATTTTAAAGTAAAACAAAAATCCTCATGCTATCCAGTAACATTTAATCAAATTAAGTGGTTTTAATTTTTTTCAGCTACTCACACTTACACTGAAGTTTAAAAATGCAGCAGTGTCAAGAATATTAATATTTTTAAAATGTTTTTGCTAATCATTACAAAATTAACCACAATTCTAATTTCTGAGATGAACAAATCATCATTAAAGGAATTACAACACTAAAGGGGAAACAAAGCTCAGAAAACATGTTTAGGTCCTTGTAACCCAAAGTCTGGAACACCGTATCTATTCCTACCCACTATTCCAAAGTCCAATTCTGAAAGTGCCATTTAAAATAGCTATATCCACTCATGCTTTCTCACATCTGCTCTTGTGCTGTGTACAATTCACAAATGTTTTATCAGTGCAGCCATAAAATCAGGAGTTTATGTCCCTCTTACTCCCCACTAGCACTGTACAGTACAGCGTATTTTCCTGAATTACATGCTGTGATCATCACTGTTTAGCTGCACAGCAGTTCTGCTACATCAGAGCTGCATCCAGGAACTCATGCTCTTCCCCCAGGGTGTAATGAAAGCTCCAAGGAAGACAGTATGCAATATGGACGTGCAGAGTCCATCACAAAAAAACTGTAGCTTTGGTAACCTTTCCTCCCTCTAGTGGCTTCTCCACATTCCCACTTGTAGGATATATTACCCTTCAGTATTAATGTAAAAGACAAAAAAACACCACCTTAATTAAAAAGCAATTTGAGGACTGCTCTGCCAAATGAAGTATTAGACTCAGCCACTACGTTGTAAAAATAAGAATGTAATCCCATGTGACCACTTTATATACTTTATTCCATAACTGGAATGTGAGCGCACTGTGTAAAATCAGTCCTTACCACTTAAAAAGGTCACAGGATGCTGAGGTTGTATAGTTTTAGAGAACGCAGCATCTAATCGATCTGAATAATGTTTTGCAATAGACAACCTTACCTCTTCATGCAAAGCAAAAAGAGAGTCTGAATTTCTGAATATCATTCTCTAACAGAAGCAAATTAGAGCTGTAATATGGGAAAGCATAGATTTTCCCTATTTCTGCAGTACCTAAAGGAGCACAGAGGTACGATCATCAATAATGACATCCCCTGACTATTTTCATTAAAGATTTAAGATGAGAACATAGCACTGCTTCATCTGTGTGAATTACTCTGAATAATGCTAAGTGCTTGCAACTCATGCTTGCAAATTATTTTAAGACTTTCATGAGCTTTTCTTATCAGTTTCAACAGCCTTCAATAATACTGAAAAACAAAATTAAAATGCAAAAGAGGTTCTGTAGCCTTAATGAGGAGACAAAAAGCTAAAGCCATGCAGGAAAGTTTTAAATGTGCCTCATAAACAAATCTGTTATTAATCAAAGAACATAATGCCTATTTTATTAGTAAATAGACTTAAAAGGGAAGATTAACTGAGACATTTAGTGTTGGAACATATATTCTGGCATAGACTGATCTGACTGATACAGTAGGTAAAATATTCTTACTGTTTACCGAGATATACGACATCTGTAAGTGTAAAATTTTCAATGAGATTTTCATTAGTATATTCTTGACTTCTACAAAATAAACGTCTCAAACATTTCAGAAACTATTTTTGTAATTTTAAATCTCAGGGGGAAAAAGAAAACAATCCATATTACTATCATGGACAACACTGCAGACACAAACTTGTTGCAGACCCTGAAGGAATTTCAACAGCACCCCATGCAGCTGGTCCAGTTCCCAAAGAGCACCTGGGACCAACATCCATTTGCACCAGGTGGCCTTTTCCTTGGTCCATAAGCAAAGAGATCACAAAGCATGTAGTCGCCAGGGTAGCAGACAGAATTGTCAGGTGTTCTGCATGGGCAGTACTCACAAATTCAGAGTTTCTGCTTGGGTAACTTCTATTTGTTTTTTGAAAAGTGTTATTCAACTTGTATTTAAGATCACTTGAAATACAATACATTATTGTGGGTCTGAAAAGCATTGCTGCCTGTAGCATTCACTTCATCTTAAAATACACCAGTGTATTTCAGCACAAAAAGCATACAAAAGAACACATGTGAGAACTGTTGGCTTCACAGTGCAAGAAAAGCAATAAAAAATAATTTCTCCTTCCACACCAAAACCAAAATGTTCTAAAGTTCTGCATTCTAATACCCAAAAAGTCAATGCCTGAGTGTTACATCAATGCAAAGATTTTATTACAGTATGAAACAACTAAATAATCTCTACTGTCATCCACCTGAGCAGTAGTTGGATATTTTTAACCAGGTGAAAAAAACAACATTTCAAAGCCAGATTTGGATAGCATGATGGACACTTAAATCAATCATATAAGCAATACTCCTGCATGGAAGGACAACACTTTTTGAAGGCTAATGTGGAGTATAAGGTTCTGTCTCTCCCTGGAGTCAGCAAGTTTCAGATACAACACTGTTACTACCTCTTTTAGGATAGGACCAACGGCTTCCACTTCACTACAATCCCAGTTATCAACAACACACTCCCATGCGATTAGTTCCCTCAGCAGCAAAACATGTATGTGACAAAGGGAACAGTATGTCATTATCTCAGATATTCCTCCCATACTTTATTTTTCATATATCTTCTCTATTTGGTTTATAGAAGCCTAATAGTAGACAAAACAAGTAGATGAAACAGTAATTTGGAATAAAATTTTAATTATATCTTACTGGCAAAGTGTTAGATTTGCAACCTTACACTGGACATTATAATCACCACTAACAACTATCCTTTTAAATAGATAGTAGTGTTAAATAGAGGTTTAACACTACTTGTATTGAGAAATTTGCTGGAGTGAATTTTTATTATAAAATTGTTTATTTGGTTAAAGTTAAAAGTGTATAACACAGGGTTTTGACTAGTAATTAGAGTACATTGCTATAAAAATAGGTATCACTAAAATAATAACATTCACAAGCCAGCCTTCAATAAAAAAGGAACCAGGCTGAAGATCCAGACTGTTCCCATTCTTTTGCTGCTGGAGGTCAGAAGGAACTGAAGTTACTAGAATGTCATGTCTCCTTTTATTGCAATGCCACTGCAACATTTGGAAACAATGAAGAGACAAGAAGAAATGTGAGAAAGCTCTAACAGACAACACTTCCAGCAGAAGTACAATTCCAGGGCTGCACTCAATTAAACAGGAATATACAAAGCCTCTGCAAAGGAGGGAGAACCATATTACTTTCTTAATCTGAAACTTGGTAAATGACATAAGACATGTTTTAATTTTAGTATGCAAATATCATGGTGTAAAAATATCATAGGCTGATGGGTTTGGGGTTTGTTTGGTTTTCAGAACCAGTATTAACATATTCTTCTTACCTTTTTATCTTCTTTGGACTTCCGAATGCTGTGTGGAGGGCCAAATTTGTTCTGTATGCAAAACATCTTCTTAGACCATTCATTTTTATGTGATTTTAACTGCGGCTGACCAAAGCTGCCATCAACTCTGTACCTGTCAGCTGGAATCTTGCTCATTGGTGGGGGAAGAGTTCCACAGTTAACACTCGACCAGCCATCCGTAGAATCAGTGTATGACTCCTGGTCACTCGCATTCCCATGCTGCCATTCCTGTAAGACATGCACAGGCAACCACCTTTGATTGCCCATGCCAGCACTATTTTTCTTTGAGGGGGGTACTGAATTCCGTGAGGAAACCAGTGGAACTTCAATACGAGCAGAAGGACTTAAGTGTTTGCTTACATTTTGGGACTTATCATTCTGAATTACTTCTAAAGGAATGTTTCCTTCTTGTTCATGACAGAAGCCATTCCAATGGGAAGCAGGCTGATTTGGTCCCCTTCCTACTGGATTTTCCCATATGCTGTTAGGAATGTGCTTACTCGGATTGCTTCCCAAATCAACCACCAGAACTCTGTTATTCTTCTCTTCTTGGTTAAAATTTCCAATTCCACTATCACTGTTGCTGCTTGTGCTATTATTCTGGTGAGCATCTTGATCACCATCAAGAAAAGCCCTTGCACGCATTCCCTCAATCAGTTCTCCCATATCCCTGTACAGGACAGAAATAAACTGAAGAACAGGTAGAGATGATGTTGGAAACTCCAGACACCCATTTGTGTCTGGATCTGCTGTACATTCCAGTCCAAAGCGTCTTGCTATGCCCTGGTGAATTTTATGATGAAATAATTCGGGATCCACCATAAAAACATGACAAGATGTCCTCAGAACCCCTTCATCCTCCTGAGCCAAACTTGCGTCATCATTTGTCTGCATCGTAACTAGTCCAAAGAACCTTCTATCATCTGGGCAAACAGCACTGAATGCCAGTTTCTCTGCAGGGTATTCTGCCAGTATACCTGATTTGTCACTGCAGAGCTGAATACAGTCATGCATTATCTTCATCATCACCAGTGAATGGATTTTTTGTTCTGCCCGCAGACGTCTCATGCATCCACGAATAGCCTGCAAACTCTCATTTTCCAAATTCAACGTTGTTGAAGGAAGCTCAATTGAGCCCAGGTAACCTACAATCATGGCAACATTTAAAATGCTTGCATCTAATCCAAATTCATCTGCGCTCTCCAGTCCAATTCTAAAAACTGAATCATCATGCAGGGGTTTGGATATTTCTTCCTTTGACAGTAGGTTTGGATTGCTTACACTTTCATTGCCAATATCAAATTTGATAGCAGCAGAAGCCGAAAACGATCTTTGTTTTGGTCCAGAATTATCTGAGTTACCAGCACAAAGAGTAGGATTCTCAAAGATCATGTTGAAAATGCCACCAGACTGCATTTCTTCAACAACTTTCTCTGCTCTGTTTATACCCAGAGCTTTAGAGTCAGGTTTGGGTTTCAGCCACCCCTTCCCATCATAAAAACCAACTTCTTCATCACTTGAACATGAATCTATGTGACTAATCCCTTCAGCAATAACCATGTGCAGGACTCCAGAACATTTTCCTATAAGTTTCACTACATCTTCATGAGAGGCTTTTTTCACATTGATTTCATTAACTGCAAATATCTGATCTCCTGCTTTAAGTCCAACATAATCTGCAGGGCTTCCTTTCATAACACAACTAAGAACACAAGGAGCTTGTCCAGAAAGGGTAAATCCATAACCTGCTCTTCCTCTAGCAACTTCCACACTTCTTATCCGAGGAGGAGCATGCATGTTGAGTCGACGTTTGACTGTTTCCCCTGGTCTAAACATTTTGGTTGGTTTTCCAAACAAACAAAAACTTTTAATTAGTCCATTTTTTGGTCATGTTGCAAGAGTATCGCTCCTTCATCTGATGAAGCTCTAGAGAAGGAAAGAAAACAAGAAAAAGAAAAAAAAGACATTTTAATTCTCAGTTGTATTTCAGGGGTTTTAGTACCCAGTTTCCCTTTACTGTTCAGAAATAATGCTAGTCAACTATACCAAAAACTATTGCTAGAAAATTAACACAATACTGAAAGCAATTTGAAAAGAACAAGTACCGCAGTCTTAAATTTATTGATGAGAAAGCAATAGCAAATGCAAATAAAGTGTCTGTCCAAAATGACAAAGTAACTGAATGGAAAAGCATCAAAAACAGAACCTAAGTCTTCTGATGGACAGCCAGTGTTTTTATACTACAGCATGTTTCACCTTACCCAACTCCACCACGTTACCTTCTATTCATTTCCAGCTTACAGCACCACTGAAATACCACCACATTTTACAGCACAGCTCATCTATCCTTTCCCACCAACATACAAATTAGAGCTCAAGTGTATCTACTCAGCTGCAGCCCACCCCCCTTTATACTCAATATACAGAAACAGGTACCAAATGTAAACATTTAAAACAGGTCAGAGAAATTATCCCTAGTTGCCTGCATTTCTCCACTGACCAACTATAAAGGCAGCTTAAAACAAGTATCTCAAACTTCAGCTTTGGCATATATGTTTCAGTTACATATGCAACAACAAACGGCCATTCCGTCATGTATTTGACCAAAGGGATCCAAAACGATATTTACTCTTAAACCAAGCAATTAACCTATTCAAAAACAATTTGTCAGAAGGCAGACACTGTAGAAAATACATTTCAGTCATTCCAACATCCATGTTTTTTAGTTTAGCTTAAAATTTAAAAAAGAGGAAAAAAGGGGGAACTCCACATGCTGCAACTATTAATCTAGTAATGAATTTACAATTAAGATGAAGCAGCTTTATACGAACAAATATATGAAGAAATAGTAGATTTCATTACATTTTGGTGTTGATTCTGAATCTGGATGTCTTGTTCCAATTATACTCAGGTAAATTCCACTGTTTTAGAGAGGTTTCCTCCACTAAGCAAGTTAAAATGCATAAAAAGTTTCAACACAAAGAGACATGATAACTTATTCAACTTTTGAAACTATTCCCTTGTGGCATGATATGAACTCTTACTTCCACAGGTCTAGAGGAAGACTAACTAAACAACCGGAGGACTACATACACATAAAACCGCAATAAACTCAGTCTGAGCAAGTGAGAACTAATCTGACAGTAATTACTGTTCTGAGCTGGTCTCCTAGCTTACTTGTAACTCTGCCACATTGTAACATATTTAAAGTGTACAAGGTACTTGAAAGCAAGTATCTGGTGTATATGGGCAAAGAACACGCAACATTTTAGATAGATACACATCCAATATACACACGCACAGAGACACACACTGTTTATCACATCTAAAGTGTTAAATTAGTAGCGTCCAATCCAGTACTTGCATGAAAGAAAAATGACCAAGAAATCTTTCTGACATTGATCTCAGCTACAGAAATAACAAAATACCCCACACTCACAATGTGCTGCAATTCACAGCACTCTACCGTCACAGTATTTCTGCCTGGAACAGAACGAATTGAAGTTCCACACTACAGAAAATACCTAAAATACAATTTAAGATTGCCTTGACTATTTTACTACATATGAGCTGTTTGATTACCAAATATCTTAAATACTCTAATATCTCGAATATTCTGCTAAATACTCAACTACAGGATGTGATTCCCTTAGGATCCTTACAAATCCTAAGCAGGACAGTCTTCAACATACTGGAAGACATTCACTTGGCTTTACTTTTGAGTTTTAATTTGTATTTTTTATGAACAAAGAGACATAAGGTTTTTATATCTCCATGATGCAGCTGTGACTGTTCAATGTAGTATGGTTTTTGCAAATTGTTTTAATATAGCAATTATCTAGCTTCAATAACAACAGTTCCCCTGTAATTTGAGGAAAGAAACTCTTAGTTTTCAGAAGTAATGAAACTTCACACTTAACCTTTGAATGGAAATCATAACATGAGAAATGCTTTGCAAACATTTAACCAAACTCACATGTTGCCGTATAAGACCCCTGCAAACTCGCATCCAGTCTCATGCCTTAAATATAGATTGACCTTTTCCTGATGAGGCTAAACTTGTGAACCAAGAGATCCCTGTGCATTCAGCTACCTCAAATTAGGTCTGGTACTTTCTGAGAGCAATTATTTCAAACAGTTCAAGATACAGTTCTCCAGCCCAAAAAAAAAAGACACAACAAATGCCCAACAATAAATAAATGTCTATGTGCATTAATATATACATGGTTGAGCTTGCCTCATAGTGAATATTTCTATTCTTGGTTGTCTGGAGAATAGCCCAATGTGTCCCATGGGTATCCTCCAAAACTGTGCTGCTAACCTGGTCAACATAAAACACGGCAGTATGTGGCACCTGAAAGTGTGGTCCTAGCTTGCAAGAGGAAAGGAAACAATTAGGAATATTAAATTATAAATAATCTGATTTAAAAAATATAATAAAAAGCAGTCATTAAAAAAATAACATTATATATTCTAATTTTGAAGTGGTTCATAAGAAGAACAGATTTTTCCAGCTAAATTTCTAATCTATAACAAAAATATCCTAAATGTGGCTATAAAAAACACAATGAAAATGTAGTTACACTGCTCTAGGGAAGAAGCAAACCCCAGAGCTGTCTTAACTCATGATTCCACATTTGCTACTTCAACTCTATTCATAAATCAATTTATCTATTTGCCTTCCTAACCTACACCCCTTACACATCAAGCATTATTCCACGTGATAACCACTGATAAAGGAATTTCATATCAAAACCTGACCATTATGAAACCAAACCAGCAGCTATTACTTTTCTCAAATGTGAGTTCCAGAGACGTGAAGACTTCCAGATATATTAATGTATTTGTGTGATTTTGTGAGTGCTAAGTTAGGAAGTAATTCAACATTAAAAGTTCTTTTGCTATAAAGTGTATTTACACTAAAAATAAAAGAAGAAAAAAATTGTGGTTTATCACTGGAAAAGTTATTTCCTCCCTCCCTCACTGAATATTCCTGTGCAATTTTTGTGCCAACTACATCCATGACAAATAACAGCTCACTGAAATTATCTAGGAAACTTTAAAACACAGGACAAATGCAGCTCTTCTGCAAGAACCCTCAGCATTCAAATACACTTTACTCAACAGCAGCATGCCAGGCAAATGGAAAAATCATGAAAATAACATTTCTCATAATCAAAGAGGTTCCAACAGAGATTAGTTGAATGACAAACTGTTAAAAAAAAAAAATCACATTGTCTAATTGCCTAAGTTTTCTTTTCATTGCTTTGCAGATTTGAAACCTGGAGCTGAAGAGATATGGCACAAAAATGGCACAAACCTCCAGTTTCAAAGTAACACACAACTCAATACCCTTTTCCTGCAACAAATTACAAAACGCGTAGTGCATCCAGTGAAACAAAGGCATCATTTAGTTGCACTGTTGTAGGTGTCTGCATGTTTACTAATCCATGGAATTGTTAGTGAACTATATAACCTGCACTAATTGTCACAAGTAACCAAAACCAAAATTGAGCTGTTTTCAGTTCAAAATACTGACTCTTACTGAGCCTACCAATAATACACTATTGTAATTACTCCTAATAATTGTAGCACTGAATTTTATTAATTTGATAGCATAACTACATTCAGTCACATACAGTAGGTCAGAGAAAAGGTTACACCACAATACTACACATGGCCAAGGTTACTTTGACCTTCTGCTATCGCCAAGTATGATAAATAAGTCCTAAGGAAAAAAGCCTGCACAATACCAGAACACGATAGTGAATATAAGTCAGGAGGATATGTGCATTTAATAGGAGAAAACAGGCCTATAAAGGCAGAATAATTTGTAACATAATAACTAAATCTTAAACAAATAACAGTTTTGTGACATTTCAATATATTTATTACAAACACTAAAAACATGGAAATCCTACTACCATTTGAAGCACACTGCAGATATAAAATACTATGATTTCAGAAAGTTCATCAAAATTTTAATCAACACAGCTTAGTAACATGACACAGAACAAACACAGTTTAATACCTCAAAATATTTCACAAGGTATTTCAGACAGAAGCACTAACATCTACAAATTAAGAGTCATTCTAGTAATGTGAAATAACATAATTTGCCCCTATACATCAGCTTTGTCACAGAACTGCAAAACAGAAAGAAAGACTTCAGTTTCCTGCCAGCATTCATTCTAGTCTAACATTTCAATCAATTGCTTTGTATAAAACATCAAAAAATACTGGTTACATCTGAACTGCACTTTATCCCACAAACACTGCATTTCTTTATGTAGTGTTTTTAAATATCCATGCTAGCTTTCCATGTCATTTTCAAACCCTATACTCCATAGAAAATAATACTTATTTGCTTACTTTCAAGGGAGAAAGGTGGTTTGTTTCCTGCTTCTGCTCTTACTAACTCATAGCAACAAAACTAACAGACACAGGAGGAGGCATACTCCTGTGTTAGACTCTAACCTTAACAGTTACAGAGGGCAGCGAGGGAGCATGCAAAGTTAAAGAGCACGCTAGTGACCACCAGTTCATTTTGTGGCAACGAGCTGATATTTAGCACTGCAGGATCCATGTTAACGTGCTTCACTTTGGTTTTCAATAGTGAGACTGTAAGAGGATAAAGCATGCAAAGAGGAAGAACACAGAGGAGAGAGACTGTTCCCTCACCCCTCACATCTTAAAGTATTGCAGAAGACTCTTCAGCATGGGTGCCACTCATTAAGGCCTGACTTTTGCAAATGATGCCACTACAAAGCTCAAATGAAGCTATAAAATTTGAATTCCACTCACTATTCAAATCTGGTACACGTTTGTAGACAAGTTACACGAGAAATATAACAGCACAACCCATAGAAGACAGCTACCAGTTGTTTGAGAACTTGGGCGGGAATGTATTTTACTAAAAAACCTTATCAGCATTTCCCAATTGGCAAAACATACCACTATACTTCCTGTATAAGCAGCAACTGCTCTGCCAGAAAACAATTAGGTATACCTACTGCAATCATTCAAAAGCTACTGACTTTAATTAGTAACAGCAGGCTAAAACGACTCTTCTCACACCGAAGCACTTATACAAAGTGTAAAGAACACAAACAGTACATTCTCTGTTCTGTCTGACTAGACTAAGCATCTGAAGACAAAATTTTCTGAAGCTATCGTATAAAGTCGTGTGTTTACAATTCAGATTAAACTTTTTGGGTGTAAAGTGGTGAAAAGGTTTTTGGGTAATCTGGCGTGGTTTTCCCCTTCTTCTCTTGCAAACACGTTCCAAAACGGCGAGAAGGGGCAGCGTTTCAGGCTGAAGCAGCGACACGCGAGGTCTGCTCGGGGATAAAAGCGCTCGAGAACAGGCTCGGGATGGTCCGCACTCCACGGCGCTCACAGAAGAGCGGGGAGCCAGGAGAGGGGCACCCGGTGCAGCAGCTGAGTTACGCTGCGCGCTCCGGCAACACCGGTGTAGCCGCGTCCAGGGGAGGGTTCGCACCTGGCGGTGGCGGGAGCACCGGGAGTGCTGGACGCGGCAGGCCGCGGAGGGGGACGAGGGGAGCGGGGTCAGTGCCATCCAGAGCAACGGTTCGCGGGGTTACACATTAACAGCCGCTCCCCGGGAGGGTGGAGCTGCGGGGAGGGGACAGGCGGCACCTGAGCCCGCAGGGACGGTTTGAAAACTCAAGCGGTAAAAGGACGGGCGTGAGGAGTGCCCGAGCCCCCCCCCCGCCGCTCCCCGCCCCCCGCCCGGTGGTGCCCGCCGGGGGTCGCGGGCAGCGCCGCAGCCGAGGGGCGCGCAGAGGGGGCGGCGCGGGCGCTCCCTTCCCCCTCGGCTCCCCTCAGGCCGCCCATCGGCTGCCCCCCTCCTCCTTCCACACCCCGAGCGGGGTCCCGGGCCGGGCGCTCGGCGGTGAGGGGCCAGGGAGAGCCGGGCGGGCGCTCCCCGCCCCGGACCCACTCACCTCCGTGTCCCGGGACTCCGGCCACTCCACTGAGGCACCAGCTCCCCTGGTCACCGAGGAGACGGGCGCCGGGCTGCGCCGCAGAGCGCTCCGGCCACTGGCTGCACGGAGCTGTCAGTCACCGCGCTCGCCCGGCAGGGGTGGCGGTCGGGTTCCCGGACAGAGAAAGGGGAGAGACAATACCCAGCGCTAAAGAACTACAACTCCCGGCGTGCTCTGCGAGACTCGCTCTCGCTCCTGCCGTGGGGAGAACGCTCCGCGGGGCATGCCGGGGTTTGTAGTTCCTCTGTCTACCCCAAGCCGCATCGCCAGGGCGCGGTGGGCAGCGGGCGCTCCGCCTCTTCGCTTCGCGCCGAGGGGGGCAGTGCGCAGGCGCATGCTGCCGGCGCCGTTTCGAACGGGGCTGGAGGGGACGTGGGGAGCGGTTGAAACCGGAGTGAAGGGAGGGATTAAATGGTTAATATCACTTATCAGCGACAGCTTGCTTGGTTTTGTTGGAGTCGTGAGAACAAAGTGGAATCAGTACTCACCTGAACAGCACGGTGACGTTAGGTCTTAGGGGAGAGACTGGTTAGAACAACCCGCAGTTGTGTGGCGGCGCTGAGGAGAAGGTGCAGGTTGGTCAGTGAGGACGGGCCGGGAGGCGTTCAGAGGTGCACCAAACAGGTATGCCGTGCCTTTTGAAGGCCGGGAAGAAAGTGAGACAGAGTTTACAAGGTAAAGGTAGAAGTGGGAGGGAGCAGGGTGGCACTAGGTTCAACAATCCCATGAGGGTGACGGGGTAGATGAGGAGTTTCGTAGTAATTGAGTGTCCAAAGGGCAAGAGTATGTGTAAAGGGGAAGTTTTACCACCTATATAGAGCAGGGCACAAGCAACAAGTTCTCCAAATACACTGGGAACAGCTCTATTTCTAAAGGGAAATACTAGAAAAACCTTATTTTAAATAGGAGAAATAGAAAGAAGGGAAAATAGTACACATAAAGTGAACATCAGTTAAGGGATTTCTGAGGAATATAGTGTCCAGAAAAAGGGAACAGTTGCCCAAACCTATTTGGCATTCCTACAGAACCTGAAAAAAAAATTGTTATCTTTGCTGAAAAGTGTAATCTTCAGTTGTTAACAAGGACTTGTAGAAATCCTTTATAATTGGGGGTTTTCTTCATTTAAGTGTCTATCTCTGTGCACTGGAAACCTGAAATAAAACTGAGCCTACCAATCGCTATGTGAAGGAGTATGCACTTCCCTTTTCTGTCTGGTTTGGCTTTCCGTTTGTTTTGGTTTGGGTTTGAGGGTTTTTTTTAGTCTCCAGAGTAAGATATTTATCCTACAACTCACTGTTGCTGTTATACCTGTAAGGTAACTCTTAAACTGCAAAACTGTGGCTTGATGGTTTGAGTTCAGTAAGTTGCCTGATTTTTATCAAGTCAAGGCAATTGTTTCTTAGTATCTCCTCCCCCTTTCTGAAACGCTTACGCTATACTGGAGTCTTCAGACAAAACAAAAACTCAGGCCAAGATAAAAAACTCTTTGGAGAAATAGAGAATCCTGCTCCTTTACTCTAACCTCCGCCTTCTTATTCTGCTGTGTTTTTAATTTGTCAGTCCGTCCCAAGGAGATTTCTACCAACATGAAACATTTCAGATCATTTTAGATCCCAGTTTTGTTATCTCTCTCACCAGGTTTTATATATAGGAAAAGCTTCTGAAGGGGAAAATAACCGAATGAAAAAAAAAAAGCACTATCTCTTTTCCTCATCCTCAGAGAAGACATCTTGGCAGATGAATGTAAAATTGCAAGGTGGTAGACCTCCTAACTTATGCAGCCAGACTGGGCCCTATAAAAGTAATTACTGATCCTTTAGAGAGGCTAAAATTCAAAACGAATACAGAAGAAAATTGACTTTGATTTTAAGCCTCACATGATTGATCCTTCCAGGTGTGGTGCTGTAATTTAAACAAATACTGTAGAGATCTAGATTTGCCCAAAGAAGCAACAGTTCTTTATCCCTTTGACTGGGAGGAAGTTGCAGGGACAAGAATTGCACTCCACAAACAAAAGGTGGTGTTTTGGGTTGTCATCACGTAACAGTCTAATCATTTCTACATGAGGCTGCTAAGGCTGTATGTCTTTTGCCACTGTTTCTGTTACCTGTGCTATCCCACCAGATCTAGTATTGGCTTGCACTACCTCCTTGCCTACAAGGAGATAAGATTGGTCAGTCAGGTATTTCTAACATCCTTACCTTGTGTACAACTGTAACAGAAAAAAAATCTCTTTCAAAGTGACAAGTAGTTAAGTGAGATTATAACTATTCCACAGAGGTATCTGCAGATCTCCCCTTGAGTCTTTATGGAGTTAACAGAAAGAAATTATGCCTTATTTTGTTTTCATGTTAAGAAGTGGCATCAGCATCTCCTGACTATAAAATAATTACTCCATGGCAGTGTCAGATTACCTCTTTCCCAGATACTGAAGTTATTCTATTTGTGATAGCCAACAGAGTTGATTGGACTTTTGTAATAGCACAGAAGTATGTAATTTGTCTTTGCAGGCAGCTTTCTGTAGTAGAGCAGAATTTCCTACATGAGTATTGCTCAGCAAGGACGAAGTGAGCACCAAAGGCTGACGTGGAAAGAGGTGTGCTCACACAGCCCACTTGCAGTCAGAAATATCCATCTCATCACTAATTAATTTAGTCCTTAAGTGTTTTTGGAAATGGTGATTAAGACTTTATGTTACACTCTTGAGCAAGGTGATTAATGGTCCCTCAAAAATCTGAAAAAGGTCTCAGCTGTAACTTTTCTTACTGTTTTCATCTCTGTTGGAGACAAAGGAAGAAAGAGTGTGAAACAAAGTGATAAGGATTTATGGCTTTTAGACTGTGACAGCTTTGGCTTATAAGCCTAAGGAGCTTAACGTTGAGAGTACAGACATCTAAATCACACCAAGGGTGGCTGTCACAAAACAGCTTGTCAGATTTGATCTGGAGGGGTTTACAATGCATCCTGTAATGAACTGTGATTATTGCAGTCACAAACACTAGATGAGAAGTCAGAAAATAAACTTGGTCCAAGTATTTGTTATATACAAAAATTGGAAATATTTGTATACAGTGGAGCCCCTTGAGCTCCATTTTTCTTCCCTTACCTGTGATTACGTATGGTTAAAGTTGCTGTCATGTTAAACCTTCAATGCTGATGAGCAACCCTAATGTATGTAACCAAAACATGTACTCCATGATGCAAAGTCCGTGATTTTAATCACCATTGTTTAATTACCTTGGTTAAAAGAATGGAAGTGTTGGTTGCTCCTAAAAGGTTTTATTTTAGACAAACAAAATATCCTCATGTAAATGATAATTTTCTTATTTAATGTTATCAACATGTTCAAAATAATAAAATTGTATAGAATTGTCAGCATTAAATGCTTCTTCAATATGCAAGCTTTATTTCAGCCTCTTCCTAGCTTAATTTTTTTCTGAACATCAGGGAAGATGGTATGTCATATATATTATCATTAGCTTGTGTTGCTCAGCTAAAACATGACTGGGAGCAGAATCCTTATTAGAGAAGTTACTTCTTAAATTCCAAAACCTTATCCTCCTTCAGTTAACTGTCAAAATCCAATCCAAGGGATCAGTGAGGATCATGTTTTCCACACTGAGGACTGCATACAAGCAGCTAGCCATCAATATCTACCTTGGGTTACTAGTTAATCTGATCTTTAGAAATATCTTTTCCTTTATTTTAACCATAGTCTTCTCCCTAGTGGGAGACACTTGTGGCAGTGGGAAAAGGAAGAAGAAATGCATTTTGGTTTGGAGGATGGTGTCTCCTACCCTAGCATACGGTTGTAAAGAAAACTACAAAGAATTGTGAAGTAGTAGAACAAGGGTACTGATCTTGTTAAACCTGGGCTGGCCAATGGAGAACATATCCTCTTAAATCCTGCTTAGACTTAGAAGGATCTATCTATATACCTTGTGCATCTACTTGGCTTTGTAATTGTGTCCTTACTCTACTATGTTATTTAATTAAAATATTATTAAATGGGGGTGGTTGTGTTGACAGATTCTTATATGTGCTTACTCTTAAATATACTCTTTTGTGAATAGTACCATTCACGAAAGTGAATGTTTACAAGGTAAACAGCCTGGAACGTCTTTCTCAGTGTGAAAGCAGGCACAGCTAGGCCATGGTCCTGACTGTGCCTCTGCATAGCACTGCAATACGAATAAATTATTTCATATCTTCAGAAAAGTTAATCTCCCTGCAATACAATATGCTCTATTTATTTTCCCAAATTCACTAACATAAATCAAGTTAAGCATTTTGGTTTATACAAAACCTGGAAATACTATTGCTTTTTTACCTATATTTTAGTTCCCTTACCTATGATTACATATGGTTAAAGGTGGTGTCGTGTTAAACCTCCAATGCTGATGAGCGTTGTATATATGTATATCTACAAAGATATGTATATATACAATGTATATAACCAAAGTTTCTACTCCAAGTGCTCAGGCATACCTAATTACTGCTGCCAGGAACTGGAGACCCAAGAATTAGGTTTGGCCCTAGTGGTGTCAGTGGAAGCACAGAAACCTCTACCCCACCATTTCTTGTGGGCAAATAGCATATGTCCTAAATTCCTCATTTTCTGAAGAATACCTTGCTGAGCCAGAACGATGTTAAACTTTCAATTTCTTATTGTGTCACAGACACCATCTAGTATTGTTAAAACACATACACTAGACTTTTTTATTTCTGGGGTTTTGGGGTTTTTTTTCTCTGAAGGAATATCTGGGACATTACTGAAGCGTTTGTTGGTTTTGTGATTTGGTTTTCTTTTTCTTTAAGCCTTGGAGCTTTAACCTTATAGTTCAACATTGCCAAATTAACCTGCCGTGGCCTTGCTGCTCCATTTAAGCTGTGTCTTCTGTCACATTGGACTCGTTTAAGCAGAGTGTCTTCAGTCCCACTGGGCTTAAACTTGTGTGTTATTTAGCAGCTACATGTACTAAAGAAGCGCTGTGTATTTTTGGTGCTGTAAGGAAAAGGGATATCTCAGGCAGGTGTTCCTTGTGGCCCTAAGGAAACGCCAAAAAAGTCATTATCATCATATTCAGCAATAGCTCCTCACAGGGCAAGCAAGCTCTATCTTTGCATCTAAACAGCAAGCAGAATTAGGATCATGAGTGACATATCCCAGTGCTCTGCTCCTGTTTCCCCTTTTTTCCTCTTTAAAGCCACTTTCAGGATGGCTGTGACTTTCAAACACAATACAAGGGCGACATATCTGGACTCCACTGGCTAAGCTCATTGCTAAGCATATTTCCTAAATGCTGAGGCACAAGTATCAGTACAAAAGTGCCACTCATATCCCTAACCCTTAGGAAAAACAGGCTAAGTAAGAGCTCTCCAAGTTCACACATGATGAGCAACAGAGAAGGTGACTTTGCATATTCTATTCATTTTAACATAACTCCTCTGGTAAAGGACCCTGGCTCCAGGAAAAACTATGAAGCATTAAATGGAGGTGGAGGGATCGATCTTCTACTCCCAGTAAACTCTGGAATCAGAAAATGCATTTTACCTCTCTCCACTTGGGATGTGACAAGTCAAATCCAAGTCCCATTTTCATCCAAGCTTTTTATCTATCTCCAAACCTTGAAGAAAACAGAAGGTCCTTTTGGACCAAGTTCAGACTGTCTTTAGGATCCCTGCTAGAAAGGCACTGCATTGCTTGTGATAACCTCTTCTCCTGAAGTTTAGCTGAAAAGGCACAACAGGTTTGCAACAATGCTTGGTTCCACCTTGGAAGAGGCATTTTTGGTGCTAACAGCTTCCATGCCTAATAAAGCAGAATGATAGGATTCCCCGTGGCTCTCAATTCTGTTTTCTGATTTTCTGAATCTGAGGCTGACTTCATCTTCCTCTACCTCATGACTGGATTCTGAATGGCTTTTAAGATTAGAAGATAACTGTTCAGTCTGGTCAAAAATCATCATGATTATTAGCATAAAAACTCTTCTTGAATACAAACAATATGTAGATTTAAACCCTATGTGGACAGGTTTATTTTTGTGAAAGATTTAACAGTGGTGCATTTCATCTTCATCTAGTGAAGTTCCAAGTTAAGCTAACTGTAAAAGAAGAATATGAGATCTTATTCATATAAGTTCAAAGAAAATACAGTGTTACAGTTAACATCACAAAAGTTCATGTGAGCAAGGTTTTATGCATCCATAAAGAAGACTGCATTTGATCTAATTATATTGAATTAAAGATAAATTATAGTTAAATCTGTAGGGGGAAGGATGAGGATTGTGGAGAGTTTTTAAAGTAGTTTTAATTAATTTTCTAAATATGTTTACTTTGCAGTTCATAGAAAATTGATGGTCCTATCTCTTCCCTCAGCGAAACAAGACTTCCTCAAGCTGTGATAAGTACTTCTCAACATTTAAGTATGTAGCACATTTTATACCTTTAATAATATGCACCAATTCATTTTTTTCTTGTAATGTGTAGCAATCCAGAACTTACTCATAAGATAGCAATTTACAGTCAGGAAGTTAGACTTGCATTGAGAATGTTACCAACACATTTACAAATCCAAATTCAGATATGTACGGTTTAACATCTTAAACATTTTAGGAGTTATTTGCCAAATTCTTAGAACGATGGAGGAAACACAGTTTAAGAAAGCAGAATTATAAAAGGATTCATTTTCAGATGACTGAAGGCAGCTACTTTGAAAGACACTTTTAGATGAGCTACTTTCTTTAAAGAAATATTTTAACTGACAAGAGATTTGGAATACAAGCAACACCCTTCACCACATTGCAGATATTTTACAGACATGGTTCTGATGGGTGACTTCAACTACCCAGACATTTGTTGGAAGAACAACACAGCAACTCACATATCATCCATCAAGCTCCTGGAATGTGTAGAGGACTGCTTCCTCGTACAAATGTTAGATGTGCCAACCAGGAATGAGGCACTGCTGGACCTGCTTCTCACAAACCAAGAAAACCTGCTTTGTGATATCTCAGTTAGTGATAGCCTTGGCTGCAGTGATTGCAATATTGTGGAGTTTCCTGCTGAGCATGCTGAAGGCTAGTACTAAGACAAAAGTTTTTGGATTTTAGAAGAGCAAACTTCAGTTTGGGGTTGGGGGAGATTCTATAGGAAGCTTTAATAGAGGATAAAGGAGTTAGCAAGCACGCACAGTTTTTCAAGTAACATTCTCCTGGAATTACAAAAGCAGTTCATCCCCTTTAAAGACAAGGGACATAGGCAGGGCAAGTGACCCGCTTGGCTTAAGTGTGAGCTCCTGAGTCTGCTCAAAGCCAAGAGGAGTGTCCAGAGATAGAACAGCGGACAAATACCCATTGAGAGCTACAAGGACATTGTCAGAGTATGCAGAGATGCAGTTAGAAAAGCAAAAGCTCAGCCCAAATTGAAATTGGCCAGAGATGTCAGAAACTACAAGAAAGAGTTCTTCATATGTCAACAGCAAGCAGAAATAAAGCATTGGCCTACTGTTAAACATGAGAGGTGCATTAGTCCTCACAACACTGAAAAGGCAGAGGTTCTCAGCAGTTTCTTCACCTCTGCCTCCACCAGCACTGTTGAGTCCCAGGCCTTGGGAACAAAAATCCAGGTTGATGCAAATATAAACCCACTGACAATGGAGGAATAGTTGGTACATGAAATAGTACAGGAGCTTGACTCCTATAAATCGATGAGCCCTGAAGTTTTCCAGCTGAAGGTAAGAGAGCTGGCTGACATTGTTGCAAGGTGCTCTCTATAATCTTTGAGACATCATGGAGATATCTCAGAAGACTGGAAGAAGGCTTATGTCACCCCCATCTACAAGAAGGGCTTAAATGAGGATCCAGGAAATTAAGGCCTATCAGTCTTATCTTAGTCTCTGGGAAGGTTATGGAAGTAATCCTCCTGGTGGCTATCACAAATCAAATAAAGCACATGATTAGGAAAAGCCAGCACGAATTCATCAGGGGCAAATCGTGCTTGACAAACTCGATTGACAAAGTAACCTGCTTGATTGATGGAGGGCAAGCAGTGGACATTTTCTACTTTGATACAGTTTCCCGCAGCCCCCTCCTTGAGAAACTGATAAGCTACGGTCTTGACAAGTGGTCTGTGCAGTGGGTGGGGGGCTGGCTGACCAGCTGCACCCAGAGGGTGGTGGTAAATGGCTCCTTTTCCAGTTGGCAACCTGTCACAAGTGGGGTTTGCCAGGGATTGACAGGGCCCAATGCTGTTTAATATCTTTGTAAGTGACCTGGATGATCAAGTGTACCATGGTAAAGTTTGCTGATGATACCACACTCAGTGGGGAAGTGGACATTTAGGAAGGGAGAGCCACCCTACGGGATGACATGGTACGGCTGGAAGAGTAGGCTAACAAGTACCTTATGGAGTTCAACAAGGACAAGCGTAAGGTCTTGCACTTGGGAAAACAACCCAGGAGTGCAGCACAGGCTGGGATCTACCCAGTTCAGGAGCATAACTGTGGAAAGGGACCATGGAGTCCTGGTGGACAACAGGCTCAATATGAGTGAGCAGTGACAGCAAAGAAAGCCAAGAGGATGCTGGGTTGCAGCAACAAGGGCATCACCAACAGAGATAAAGATGTCATTGTCCCAGTCTAGTTAGCCCTTGTCAGGCCTGCAATAGTGTGTTCATTTTTGGTGCTCACTAAACAAAATCTATGTGGACAGGCTGGAGAGAGCCCAGGCCCCAGGGAAGGGCCACAAAGGTGATTAAAGGACTGGGAAGCCACCTGAGGAAAGGCTGAGAAAACTGGGTTTGGTTTTGAGAAAAGAAGGCTCAGGGGAGACCTTAACACCATGTTCCTTAACACCATTTAAAGGATGGCTACAAAGAAGATGGAGACTGCCTTTTTATAAGGAATCAAGTGGAAAAGAAGAGGGGTGATGGGCAAAAGTTACTCCTAAGGAGATCCCTGTTGGATACAAGAGGAAAATTTTTCACAATGAGAACATCAGCGATTGGAATAATCCCCCCATTGAGTGGTGGATTTTCTAACGTTCAACACATCTAAGATTCAGCTGGACAGGTTGCTGGGCCACCATGCCTAGACTGTCGTTTTGCCAAGAAAGGTTGGAGCAGATGATCCTTGAGGTCCCTTCCAACCTGGTGTTCTATGATTCTATGACACAACTTTCAACCAGGATCAAACTGAGATCTTATCTGTAGTAATTAGTCAACTCCATATAACTTAACATCTTTTACTGCGGATGTCTGGTCTGTTTTTCAAAGAACATACTTGAAATTATTCATCCTTATATAAAACACCTTAAAATAACATGTAGGAGAATGAAGAATTTCCATCAAGAAAATTTATGCATAGGAACAAAATTCTCCCCCTCTCCAAAATGGCAAAGTAAGTTAAATATTTCTGTTAAAACACTAAAAAAAAAGATCAACACAAAAGTTTAATGATGTAGTCTCAAGCTTGCACACACAGGAAGTATGCTACCCATAAAATCAGGGGAAATAGATTAGCAATCTAGAGACCAGATGGTTAGTATTTACTTGCTGCATAACACCACCAAATGTTCCTAAATTTCTTTTTCAAATTTGCCTTTCACATTACATTATCAGCATAGGAACTGATCCTGCAAACATACATATGGAGTTCAAAAAATTTACTCATTTGAGTAGTCCCAATTACTTTAGTACAAGAGACTGTTCACAGAACCTGGCTGCCAATTTAGGGTAAGGCTACAGAGTTATAAACTCTTCTTGCCTCTGCTGAATTGGGCAGATTAAATCTGGAAAAATAAGTTAGGAATTCTGGACATGTGTTTTTCTGCTGATTTTGTACTTTCCAAGAGAGATAGCTGTTTACGGAGAACATCATAAAAGACATTCCATGTCCATAAATATATGGCCTGGTTTCATGGATAACGGTTAACCTTGGCAGGGCCTGAAATAAAATGAAATCTTAAAATGCTTTTCCAATTTGAATTCAAGGAATAAAAATCACAAACTATTTTAAGCAGCAAACTGTTAATACCAACATGAAAAAATGCAGTTTAGTTATAATGGGATCTTTATAAAAATTACTTAATGGCTCTTTGTGAGTTTGTGAAAAATATTTTTGCTTCCAAATATTTGTCCAGAGGTTTATTTTTCTCTGGTGGGGTCACTATTCACTGTATCGTATTTATAACTTGTCTAAGTTATCTATTGGAGTTACCTGTTCAAAATATACAGAATTTCACTAATGTTATCTCTTCATAATGGAACTTTTCTCCTTCAACTTTATGTTTTTCCTTCCATTTTCACTTTCTTGTCTTCTAAAATGTTGTGTTCCTTCTCATCCCTGTCGTTACCAGCTTTTTTGTGGTGGCATTTACTTTGCCCCTTTGCCCAACTTATTTTTTCCTATGTTTCCTTTTATCACAATCTGCCTCTCAATTGCTCGCATGTTTCTCAATGTCTCGTTTTCTCATCTGCCTCCTCAGGTTCCTTTTCATTCTATTTTTACATCACTCACAAAGTCACCTGCCTCCAGGCAGTGTGTTTCCTCCCCTATTTATTTTTTTCCATTTGCACCATCTGTGTGTGTTTATGTAATAGAGGCGCTCCAGTTAGTGAAAGTGATATCGTCCTGTGCTGACCCCGTTACTACCCTGAAAATAAGGAATTTATTTTCCTATGCAACAGTTTATTTGTTGATCACACTTTGAGAAGCCACGAGGGAGTTCCTTTAATGTCATAGTTACAGTGATAAACTTCAGTAACCCCTGATGTGCTCTGCTTGCATACTTATTACACTCTAAACTCCCTACTCATATAGACACAGCAGCAGTGTCTCAGTTTTGCCAAACCAGGAATTGTACCAAGCATTTTAATTCCAGGCAGATCTTTCAAGTTATAATTAGTCAGAATATTTCAGACATTTAAGTTATCTTTACCTGCAGCTAACAGTCCCAGATAGATGAGAAATCTGTGCCTAACTTATAAAACAATACAACAATAAATAACCAAAACCTCCAAACACACAGGAAAATCACTCAAACTATTTGTTCAAGTAAATGCTTAGTCTTTACTAAAACTAACAAAATAGCAGCAAAAAAGAAACTATGGGTAGGCAGGGAATTTTCAAACTGTTGCCAAAAAGAGTCTTAGAAAAATTCTGTCATATATGAAACTAGTTCTACTTGCCTAAAGCAGTGCTGTGCTCACTCTCTGGATAAAAACAGGGCTAGAAAACAGATAACCCAGAAGGATGGAAATAAAGCCTTTTGTTAAAGAGATGAGATTTTAAACTTCTAAATTTAACTACTACAAAATTGATGTTTTATAGAGAAACAGAATCTCACAACCTCCAGAAGACACTACTTCCTTTAATGCAGTTATGTAAGACAATGTTCAAAGTCTCATCTAGAATGCTGTATATCATCTTGGTCATTCATCTTTAAAAAGGATGAACTCAAAGAGCAAAATCAGCAAAACAGTCATCAGAATAATCGCTACCTTACAAAAGAGTGCTATTCTTCTGAAGAAGGGCTGCATGGGACTCAACCTCTAGTTCTCAAGGGTAAACACTACAGAAAGCAGCAAAATCACAGTGTTCACACAAGAAGAAATTAGTATAAATTGACCAGGAATAATCCTAGAAGCAGTCTTCTAAATTGCAGCTTACCCAGCTGTCATGCAGCTCTTCATATAATTCTTGGAACAAAACATGTAATTCATTTTAAGATACGGGTCCAACATTTACAAAAAGGATTATATGACATGGTTGCTTGTGCTAGCAGAGAAGGAATCAGTGGATTTCCTCCATTCCTGTGTTCCTACAGCACTGGAGTTATAGTTCTCATAGCATGCAAGAAGCGAGGCTATCTACTGTAAGGTGCAAGGTTCAAATCTGCTGCCATTGTTATTGCTTATTAATTGGATTTAATTGCTATAAGATTCAAGTAGATAATATCAGTAAATATTTTTAATTCCCATGGAGTTAGGAAGAGTTTCTTTATATCTTACTGTAAACAAAGTGTCAGGAATACTGTGACACAGATATATCAGCCTACCCAATAGATCGACATCTGGAATGTATAAAACTATGACAAAGCACACAACATATATTCCTTCTCTCTTATATGCCTTTATGACAGTGCTCTGGCAAGTGTTCTTGTCACCCATATGACATTAGGAATAGTCCTGCTTTTAAGAGTAGTTCTGCAGACAGGGATGTAATAAGGTTTCATGATTCTCTTCCAGATATGACATTCAGTTTCCATACAAAAAATTATTTCAAGCTTCACTTTTGCTAAGTGTCAGCTATGACCCTACCTTTGCAGAATCACACCAGACAATTGCCCTTTTTCCAGTCACCCAATCACCAGAGTAAAGGTGGAGTGAAGGAAAGTTACTTAAAAGCCTTTACTTCAGCAGCCACCATTTTCCTGCAGATTCAGTCTTCTCCTACATTTGCATTATCCTGTTATCATGAATTAAACTCTGTAGGAACTGGGCCACATTTACATACTTAATCATTCTTAATCTTCATACCGGCAGGATCTTCTAAGAAATATTTCCACATATTATTAATTTGCTTGGTGAGTATAACCTTTATCCTGTTCACCAACCATAATTACAGATTAATTGGTTGGATCTGGGGTTTAAACTAGTTTAGCTAATATTAGCTTAGGCACCAGTGCATTAAATTATATAGGAAAATGCAAACACCTTTGAAAACAAAGTTTCAAGAGTGGTTATTATTTAATAGTGAGAATGGAAAATGGCCTGAGTTCCTAGTACTAACATTAATTGTGTACTTTCTAGACCTGAATCTAACCTTCAGTCTTGAACTACAGTGAAAGCAGCAGAAATACGATTTTCAAGGAGGTCACAAAAAGAAATGGTATATAGGAAATTCAGCCAACGATTTTCTGAATTTATATTAAAGGTTATTTCAATGTCATATTTCATTAAAGAACCGAACACTTGCTGGGACTTCAACAATTTAAATACAATCCTTTATGCCTCCAGCTCCCTCTTGTGGTGTATCAATGTTGATCTGCCTTGCAGACCACGCCTTTGAACATCTAATTGCACACCAAAGCTGTGCCACGGCAAATACCACTACAGGGGTGTTGAATGTTCTTTACTTCCATCTCTATATTTTGAGCATCAGTATAGGAGATATTTACACTGCAAATAAGAATTAAAAGCCTTCGACTATGGTTACCTCTCCCAGTATTTTTCTCTGTCCCAAAGCATATCTGCCCAGCGATAATAAATAAGTTTCTTCTTTTTCTTTATTTCATTTGATAGATTATATATATTTATGTATATACACACAGTACAATAATTTTCTTTTGTGATAGAGAATAAATGAGAATTTTCATTGCTGGTTGTTCTTTAAGTCAACAGATTCCAGTTAATAATGAAAAAAATTAAACATTTAATATCAAAAGCAATTTCAAGTATCTTCTATACATTTTAGTATTCAGTATATAGTTAGGTGGTTTGAGGGGTTTCTTTAATATCAAAAGTGTATTTGAATAGACTATTTTTAACCTAATACTTTAGAGTACTATTCATATCAGGCAGGGAGTTTAAAATTGCGTATCTCATGGCCTCAACTAGATCTTCACAAGAGCCGTAGGTCACTTGTACAATGTATGTTTCAAAACAGGGTTTAATCATCAGCAAAGTTAGGATGCAATTACCATGTTTAGAAATGCACTATTTCGTTCTACAACAGGTCAAGCTATAGTCCTTGATGTGAAGCAATGTACAATACCACTGTTTGTAAAACAGTACCTGACCTAGGCATAAACAGTACTGAGTTCCCAGAGCTATTCATCCCTTAACCTTTCTGTATAAAAATAATTCAACTTAGGCATATATTGCACTAATTTTATCATACTGGATAGCTCTCATTCTGCATTATCTGTTCTCTTTGCTTAACTAAGATTACACTAGGGTTTTAATTTCCATGTAAAACCTGGGAATAGGGCAACAGACACACGTATGGTGTGCAGTAAGGGGATATCTATTATATCAATAGTAATCTCAGAGGCATTCACAAAGGAAACTACACATTAGATTTGGAGATCATTTTTTCCAGTAGATTCATCATTCTCTCCTGTAACTGTAAGCTTTGAACTTGAATGATGTTTTGCTGATCCAGAATCCTGCGCACTTCTCTACAAGTTTCTTCCATAGCTCTACTCAACTTCTTCTGTTCTTCCAACATGGCCTCCATTAATTTTAGCTTCTTCTTTTGGAAACTGCAGCTTTGCATTTTTCTTTTCTTAACTGGTCTTTCTTCAGCTCTGAAATGTGAATATTTGTTAATTAAATTCATTTATATAAAAAGAAACCTATGTTAGAACCTAAAATTCTATACTACATTCTTGGCCTAGCTACAACCTAGTCCTATTTTTAAACCCCTCTGTGCTCTCCAATAAATCCCCTCTCAAGTTTGTGCCAAAACATAAGTATTTAGTGTGAATGGCTTACTTACTTGCATAGTCTTACAGGCTAAAAAAAACAAAAGAAAATAAGAATAATTAAAAAAAAAAAAAAAAAAAAAAAAAACAACCACGAGGAAAAACCACACTTTTTAAATCTCATTCGTTTTAATAAGAATTTTCCGTGAAGAAAAGAAGGCATCATTTCAGGGGGTGGTGTTTTTTTAATCTTGATTTCCCTTACACATTGAATTTATAAACTGTGTTGGGAGAAGCCAAATTTTGCTTATTTGGCCATTAAAACTCCAATTTTAAAGCTGCAACAACCATCCCACACAGAGAAAGTGCTGCACTGTTATGTGTGGTGTAAGTTAAAGCTTGTTTTTTAAAGCATCGCATAAGTAAGGCTGGTCCCACTACAGAATACTAGTCTCAGAACTAGCCCTTGCACTGAACACTTATTTATATGCTTCATCACAAAACATTATAAACAACATAAAAATTTAGCAAGATAAGGCTTACAAGATTCCTTCTTTTCTTAGTGGATGAAGAAAGTCTGTGGATGTTGTCTACCTGGACTTCAGCTAAGCCTTTGACACCATTTCCCACAGCATTCTCCTGGAGAAACTGGCTGCTCATGGCTTGGATAGGTGTACTGTTTGCTGGGTACAAACCTGGCTAGAGGGCTGGGCCCAAAAAGTGGTGGTGGATGGAGTTAAATCCAGTTGGTGGCCAGTCACAAGTGGTGTTCCCCAGGGGTCAGTACTGGTCAGTTCTGTCTGATATATCTACCAATGATCTAGATGAGTGGATAGAGTGCACCTTCAATAAGTCTGTAGATGACACCAAGTTGGGCAGGAATGTTGATCTGCTGGAGGGTAGGAACGCTTTGCAAACGGATCTGGACAGGCTGGATTGATGGGCTGAGGCTATTTTTGTGTGAGGTTCAACAAGGTTCAGGCCCAGGTCCTACATTTGGGCCACAACCCCATGCAATGCTACAGGCTTGGGGAAGAGCAGCTGGAAAGCTGCTCAGTGGAAAAGGACCTGGGGGTGCTGACTGATGGGGCTGACATGAGCCAGCTTGTGCCCAGGCAGCCAAGAAGGCCAACAGCATCCTGGCCTGTATCAGCAATAATGTGGCCAGCAGGGCCACGGCAGTGATCATCCCCCTGTACTGGCCACTGGTGAGGCCGCACCTTGAACACTGTGTTCAGTTCTGGGCCTCTCACTACAAGAAAGACATTGAGGTCCTGAAGCAGGTCAAGAGAAGAACAATGAAGCTCATGAAGGGTCTGGAGCACAAGTCTTAGGAGGAGTGGCTGAGGGAACAGGGGTTATTTAGCCTCAAAAAAAGGAGGTTCAGGGGGAAACATATTGATATCTAAAAATACCTGAAAGGAGGTTGTAGTGAGGTGGAGTAACATGAGGCCCTAGTAACAAGCGAAAGTGGAAGTGTACTGTACATTTTCAAAACCTTCAGTTACAGCCAGGTAACTTCTTTTCTAACTTAAATAATAGTCCACATGTTCATTCACACTTTTTCTAACTCCAGAGTGGATTCCCCAGCATCATAGTTATCTGATGATAGGCCTTTTATGTCCCTTCATACAAAGAGCCATCTCAGCCATGTTCTGCCAAACGCAGTATCCTTTCTAAGTAGGATGCAGTAATGAGATGGCACAGTTGTGAGTTGTATGCCATGTCAACACCTTTCATATTTCAAGACATCCTTGAACAAGGATAACTTGAACTCTTCAGAAATGTGTTTTTATTAATGTGAAGAAAGGGAGGGAGGTCATTGAGCTGTGACAGATTTGTATCATAATTTCATTCACATTTTTATCCTACTTGACAGGCTTTGTGCAACAATGACTGACATTCAGATCTCTCAGGAGGAGAAATAAACAATCCTAAGCACCTGAAAGACTTAATGCAAATAAAACAAAAAGACACAAGCTCCTTGACATTCAAGAGTGCAATTATCCAAAAAGGGTGAGGTCTATGAAAAGAAACAAGTGGATTAAATTAAATGCTATTAAAATCTTAGAGGGAAAAAACCCGAATTGCTCTTGAGGGAAACTGTGAGTACTCTTTAGTCATTTGAATGTGCTGTCCCCTTATGCACAGGCAAGAAAAAACATCAATCTTGTTTAAATGTGTTTTAAATGTACACTAACATAGCGAACAAAGACCACTGGCTTTCAGATTATCCAAGACTTTAAATTTACTTATACAATTCAAAGAGTTTTATCACCATTACGCTGCTATAATAATGCTAAGGGAAAGGAGAAGTCATCATCTTTACTAAACAAAACTTTGGAAGGTATACAAAATAAACTCACTTTTGTAGATTCTATATATCATATTTGATTCTGAGCACCAAATAAACGTGCTAAAATAAATACACGCTGCTCTGCTCAAACTATGAGTCAAACTTGCAGCTGATCACAGAGATTATCACAGCGAGACGATCCTGAAAGAGCGAATCTTGGCTGACTGCAAATTCTGTTTGCCCCCACTACCTCTAAGGGCTGGAATGATTTGAAATGTAGTTCTCAGAGAGGTCAAGCAAGTGGAAAAGGTCTACAGCAGTCTAAGGACAACACTGAATCTGTTATTCCAAGGCTCCCATCATTGCACTCCCATTCACAAAGAATACATGCTTTCTGATAGGCTGAGCAAGAAACTTTTTGAAATGAAGGTATTAGTTTAGCTAAAGTCACCTTTTGAATTTAAACCTGTCTTCCCAGAGGATTTAAACATTGAAAACGCAATCGATCTCTATTCTCTTCCCTATACAGTACTAGAAAGTAGCTATGGTAAGACCTCCTGCCTGAAACATGTAAGAACTGGCTCCTAGAGCCACAAGAGGGCTTGTGTCTTGTCAAAGTAAGCCCTGGTGAGAACAGTCCTTAATAAGGAATGAGAGAGAAAATCTGGGGCATGTCAGTGGTACTGAGCTGCACTGAACATTGCGGGACTTTCTTGACAATTGTGGCTGCCATGTGGGTTTTAATTTCAATTGAGACAAAAAAAAAATTAAAATAAAAAAGAAGATGGAGTGATTTGGATGGAAAGACCTAAAATGAGCCTTATTTTTAAGAGAAGGGAAAATAAAATCTTTGAAACATTTTCCTAGGGTCTGTGCAGGATTTTATCTGTTTTTCAGTTAAATTTGGTTCATAAAAAGCCTGTAAGATGTATAACTATACATCCAATGCAATAACTGTCTTGGGCAGCTACAGAGAGGAAAGAGAGGCAAAATGTCTGGTGGTGATGGCAGCTACCTGGGGAACTGTGTCAGCAATATCTGTATTCTGCCAGTAGCTGAGAAAGCACTCACTGACAAGTGCGTGCTCACATCAGATTTCAGCACAGAAAAGTCCCCCCAAAAGCCAGGGCACAAGGATTCTTCAAGGTCTCCTAAGTACTCTCTCTGTTTCTTTACAATTAACAAATACAACTCGGTAATTAGTCTTCATTGAAAAGAAATTTCAGATATCCCTGGCTTTGGTGGTGTTCCCAATCTCCTTTTCTCTCCAGCCATAGTGACTAGTAATGAGAGTTTTATGATCACTCACAAGTACATATACTTGGAATTTACAATCCTCTCTTTGCAGAATAGCTCTTGAAGGAGAGCTCTTGAGAAGAGGTCTGCAAAAGAAGGATCTAAGGAATCCAATTTACGAATAAAGAACCCTCAGCACCATGGAACAATGTAAAATGTCCAGTGATGCCTGAAGGAGTTTACTTGAATACTGAAGTGTTTCCTCAGACACTGAGCCATCTTTCTTGAGAAGTTCTAGGTCTCCTGAGCAGCACGCCAGAGACAACACTCCAATGTCAATAAATTCGTACAACAGAAAGTCAAGAGGAAAACAGAAATAGGATTATGGGTTCAGCACTGAGTAACCCACCAGCATCAGTATCCTCAAATAGTTTCAGCTACGAGTATGTCTAGTTTGGCAATCTATAGGCATGAGCATAAGAAATGATCAGTATTTGCTGTAGCAAACACCAATCATTTCCTATTGCTGATTTTCCATGTTGCATTCTATGATTCCTTTGCAGCCAGCACCTCTGGGACAATAGGGGTGCAACAGATCCTGACAGCATCCAAAGCCTCTGTCAAGCCTGGTCTCTGAAGGTGGATTTTGAGATCTGGAGGAAAGAGAAGTCTAGGAAATCCAGGACCTCAAATACAATCCTCGGATACTCTTGGGCCTCTAGTGTCTATGGCAAGGGGCCTCCAAGAGAATTGGCACAGGCATTCCCCTGACTGCACAAATGAAGAGTGGAAGAGCTTTGTCATTGGGACAGTGTTCCAAGCAGAACCTTGCTGAGTTATTTACACATTATGCTCTAAAACAGGCAATGCAGGGTTCAAAAAAAGGAAATGAACAAAGGGAATTCCATCTCATCTAGGATGCTGAACAGAAATGAGTGTATACTGGAGACCAGGGGGAACAAAGCAAAACCTCCAGATGTAACTAGGCAAGGTATTAGGCAAGTCTCAAGTGAATTTGTTGTCTACCTACCTATCTAGGATCAATTTAATACACTGTTCAATTAAAGGTTCCTTGATAGATTGCTTACATTCACATAAGGCTCATTTCAGGAGTGTGTGTGAATAATTAATGAAGCAAGAGTTGAATACAAAGAGTAATCGGTCTACCAAAATGTATCACCTCCACAAAAACATAAAAACAGTTCTTCCTTTCTGACTACTTCATCGCAAATGGGTCTCCAGTTCCATCAGTTTCTGGAATCTGTGGCTTTCAACAGCTAACAGATGTTTCTGGCTTGTTTGTGCTTTTCTAGCTATGTACAAATCTGAGTAGACCTCCATAATCCATATCTTCATGGAAAAGAGTTAACAATTATTTGGAAATAAGCAATATTAATATTAGAGATGGCACAACAATCCTCAGAGTCTGAGGACTGAAACTCAGGCAACCTGGATCTTCTAGTAAGCTAGGCTCATTCAAATACAGCCAAATGCATTCAGGAATTAATGAGGCTCATCCTTGAAGTCAGGTTTAAAAAGGAACCACAAAAATGGCTTGGAGCCTGGGCAAAGCATCTTGCTATGATAACTCTGCATAATGAGTTAAGATGCATGACATAATGCGCATAGCCTAAAGCTCAAACTTCTTTGTAGATGCTGCCCATTCAGATTTTAAACAGCCATGGCATAATTTTAGAAAGATTACAGGCTTTGCCAAAACTGTTATTTCCGGAATTAGAATCCTCACCAAGTTTTAATGCTCTTCTTTTAAACAATTCGTATCTTGGTTAATTTATGTTACCAATTCTTACTGTTTCTCTGTGGGTAAGCCTTCTGTACCAAATTATTCAATCTATGTTTAAAAATTAAAGAATAGCAAAGATGGTATGGTCATGGCACACAATCACCTTGGGGCAAAAAGTGAAAAATACTGAAAGGGTCTCCAATATAGTGAAAAGAAAGATAAAGAAAAATAACACCTGAAAGTTTAATTCACTATATTCACATTAGAAACAAGACACTGGTTCAAGTAAGGGTTTAATAACTGGAACAGATCCCTAGAAAGAAAAGTGAATTCTCCATCTTCTGAATATATCAGTTCTAGGCTGGATATCTAATAAAAAATTTCCAAGAGTCAAATGAATCACAGAAACAAAGAAGTAGAGGACAACAGAGACATGCGGTTGTCCTCTGCTAAGGGAAGTATGTCACAGAATCCCTCCATAACTTTTCTGGGCTCCACAACAGAAAAACTGAATTTAAATACATGGATGGTATTTAGCAAGAAGTCAGACTAGGTGACACGGGGGTTTTCTTATGGTCTACCATTCTACAAAAGTAACTCTTTCACCCCCATCTTCAGTACAATAGAAATGGCAGAAGAGATGAAGTCTGAACCACACTCTCAGTCTGTGTAATTACATTCTGTCATTACTTTAACAATGAAAACAGAGACTAGAAATTAGTCCATGGGGTGAAAAAAAACAATTTTCAATTAGATAAAAAGTCATTTACATCCAGTGGTGTCAGGAATTTTGATTTTAAAAGTTTAAGCTGCAGTACAAGACTCCAACACATTGCATTCTATTATCTGACAATAACAGAATGATTCTATTATTGTCAGCTGCTGTATGGACACTGCAGTACAATACTAGCTTTGTTGAAGCCCAAGAGCTGTGGTAGAACAATACTAAACAAATTCCCATTAAAGGAAAATGGGGATTCCAAATGTTTTCTTCATCTGAAAATTGCAACAAAAATAAAAATTAATTTTATCCCACAATACTTGTATTGCCACTAACTAGCAAAATTCTATCCCAAAGTTAAAGAATTTAAAATAAAACACAAAGAAACACAGTTTCAACTATTTTTAGCTTGAGGATGTGTATGTATTTATTGAAGTATAAATCTTGACACATTTCTCCATCATAAATAAAATTCAATAATTTTTTTAAGTCATAATTTATGTAGCCAAGTAGCATCCTCCTATGTTCAAGGATACTGTGGCAAACAGGAAACTGACACTCAAATGCTGTTTCTGAGATTTTAAAGGAATAACACTAAAGTTTTCAGAAGTTTTAAAGTTAGCTTAAAAAAAAGCATTGATTGAGGTTGTTTTGACTATCCACTGTTGCCACAACAGTATGATTTTTATTACTGAAGAAAAAATCCCATAGCATAAGCTTACTTTGCACAGTTGACTGAACTGTGCAGTCTGTTGCACAGAAAAATAAGGCATATACAGTTTTAAAATACACAGCTGTAAAATGCCTCTATATTTCGCATACATATATGTGTGTGTTTTTCAAAATATGTTTCAAAATAATTGTTTTGCATAGCTGTAAAGTACAAAAATTGAGAGAGAAATTAAGGACCTGAAATGTTCTTTTAATTTCAAATCCCAGTATTGTCTTTAGTTCCTCTTTTGAATCTGTCAGATCAGCTGTGTACCGTTTAGGGCCAAGGGCATTTACAAAAATGCCAAGATGGACCCAGATTTTGTACGCGAGTTCTTTTCTCTCTTGTTCACTATTTCAAAGCGTTTTTCAAATACAGGATGACACACTAATTAGCATGAGCTGAAAATTGCTTCTCTGTTCGTGATTTTCTATTAGTAACTCTAAAAGTACTATCTGCTTTTCCCTTCGTAGCTCTAAGTGATTTTAACCCAGCTGATATCATTAGCAAGCACTGTATTTCCTTCTGGCCAAGAAAGGGTTCCCTACTCTTCTCTCATTCACGAGGGTAAATTAAACAGGTCAAAGCTGTACAAGCTTTTCAAAACCCCCCTACAGGAATACCACTTCTCTTTGCACATACTCACCCCATTAATATCACAAGTGCCTTCTAAATTTTAATCTGATCACAATGCTCACCTGAAATGTTATATTAATCTCTGAAGTGGTATCTACTGCTCAGCTTTGAACTAGGATAAAAAACAATTGTTGACTGTGAACAAAATGGTTGCTACAGTTCAAGAATTGTAAATCCTAATATATATTCAGTTGCCAAAAAAATAAGTTTGAAATAATAATCAGCTATTCCAGGGCTATTTGGTTGAGTGATTGAATGAATTTACCCTAGTTTCATTCATTCAAGAGTAGGCCTGGAATCAATAATCCAGACTTGTTAGGTTGGTTCTTCTTCCAGCTCAACACCTTCTCAGTTGCATGACTGACAGATAATTTCACTGTTATAGTAAAAGACTCACAAGCTCATGATAAGGATCTCTAGGACCAACTGTTTTTCCTGCCAGAAAACTGTAATGAGCTCTTATTTCACACCACTCTGGGCGAAAAATGAGACCAGTAAAGTCTAAAAATTGTATCAAGTGTACAACCCTGCTTTTTGTTAAAACGCTGCCTTCAAGAGAACTCCAATCTTATCAAGAAAAGGGAACACGTTTGCATTCTCTAACTAGCATTTACTCTGAAAAAGTGACATTCTCAATTGTATTTAAAATGTTGCAATGCACTTTCAAACGGCATGAGTAGCACTTCGGTGTCCACGGAAATATTTACTTGGCATCTTTTCACTATTTTAATAATAGGTGAAGCCAAAGAAATTTCATACTCATACCAAAAGCAAAACTAGAGCATGCCAAAAATCATCTAAACTGTAAGTTACATCTCAGCTTGCACTGCAGGGCTCTCTTGAACATGCCTATACCCCTATAATAAACACTCTACCTCATGTGAGCCGTGACATGCATGCTGAGTTTTGGCAATATTATACAACTTTTTCCCTGGTCCTCCTACTCCCTTCCCATCTCTCATAAAGGAACAAAGAAAATGCCCTAATTCAATGAAGTGGCTGAGACTGGGGAACAGATCTCACTTGTGATTTACAGAAAAGATACAGCAGCTGTTAGAGAAAAACATGCTAGGGTGTCCCCTTTACATAGCTGACCCGGTTCATTCTGTGAAACACAACAAAGGGGGGAAAATAGATACTACCTCAGCTTGTAAGAAAGTAAGCTTGACGAACTCTCTGAGTGTTCATCTTCAAAGCACTCTTCCCTTCCTTCATATGTAAACTGGTTATATGGCAAATACAGAGGTGTAGACTTGGCTGATGGAGACTGCGAAGCCTCCGTCTGTGATGTGGAAGGACCTGGTTGCTGGTTTTCATGCATTTTCACATCACTGTGGTCTGTCACTTTGGATAAGATCCTATCGATGGTTTTGTAGTAAGGCCAGTCAGGTGCAACAGTTTCACTGTCAGTCATGCATTTTAATTTCCTGTAAGAAAAGGCATACAACATTAAAGCTTGTTTTCTTATGAAAGTACTTTTCTTACAGATCTTTTGTCTCAAAACATTTGTTCCGGTCACATTTAGGAGTCAAACTGAATACTTTCCATGAGAACAAAATCAGACACTTTTTTCTTTTAATCTCCAATGACGCCTTTCAGTTTCTCTTCCTAGTTTTACCCTGTGATTAAAAGTTGCACGTAAACCCCAAATGAAATTCAATACAAATAAAGATCTTTACAGCTTATAATGGAAACCGTACTTTTGGCTGTAGAATAATTTTTCTTTCTCTTACAGAGTGCCAGACTAATCAATCTGACAGCAGTCCCTGACAACTAGAGTAGGCAACACATCACGACCTTATCCAAACTCTGGGCAACATTGTCATTCCATGCTTTCAAGAATAAATATTTCTTTTTCATGATGAATACAAGTGACTATAAATATAATCCATATCCTTTTCCTAATATTGCCTAAAAGCTCTGGATTGCCTAGGTAAACATCCTAATAACAACCATGAGATGGTGGATGTCTGTTCATCTGTTACAGAATAATGATCAGCATAGGAAGTATAGAATTTCATTAATTTACAGAAATAACCCTAACAAAACCGGTTAATATTGCATTATAAACAGCATGCACAAAACAATTACAGTGACAGTGAAAGGAGTGTCAACCATGAACTTGTCTTTCACATGCATCTTATTATGAGATCTATTAATCACTCCTAATGCAATGTTCACCTCTATCCCACTCAGTACACATTCTTACTTTAAGTATTTTTACTGAGTAATATAAAACTGAAGTATACAAATGAATTGTACATCTCAAGTAAACTCCAGTGCCCAGCTACAGTCCCAAACTTTCTTTCTATTTCCCTTTCCCAGCTTGGATCTTGCTACTGTAAATGAAAATGCAGCAAGGTAACACAACAGGAAATGCAAGACCAGTGACAAATTCTCCATTTTCATAAACCAGATTTCATTTAAATTAACAAAAAGCTGAACCAAATCTAATTCTCACAGCTTTCCACATGCAGAAGAAAGGATAAAAACTATTCCTGGACACTTGGCCCACCCCCTTTTCTTGAAGCCTTTCAGGTTTTTCATCCTCAGAATCCATCCTGCCCACACCAGTCCTGCAAAGGATGAATTAAATAACATGTAAACACGACAAAAATGGTGCCAAACTTAAAAGTGAGAACTTCAAGTTCTTCCTTTTAGGCAGCGTTTAGCCTAGGGTAAGGGGAAGTCCACCAGTGAGTGAAAAAAGCAGTAAGATTTGCTTAGATTTTAAAGCCATTTAAGGATTCTTTTTCCCTTGTTCTTGCAAGGTCTGGTGAGCTTTTCCAGCTACTTAGAAATGCACATCACAGTCCTGCACAGCAAAGCCTCCTCAGCCATCCAGACTTTTATGCCCTCTATGCATTCAAAATTTTAATTTCATACATGTTTGCCACCTACTGCTGCGACTTCATAGTCAGAGAATATTTAGCACAACCTACAAATACACATATATCCATCCAGCACAGAAACAAAATAGCTAAATACAAGGCTGACGGCAACCATCATTTGATATTGATTATTTTTAGTTCAATTATTTACGCTATTTGCATGAAAAATGTATCAATTAAACCATTATAAGCTACTAGCCAAGTCCATGTTCCACATTTGTTTGCCCATCTTGAAACAAATACATTCAAGCAATGGGGTTTAAAACATTACTATCCTTAGCTGCTAGCTGCAACACATTCACCATGGTTGGTCACCTCCATGGGCAAGACAGCAAAAAGCCATGTGTGTGCACATCTCAGCCATGCCCTGATTTGGTGGTAAATGCCCCAATCCCTGAAAACATTCGAAGTCAAGTTGGATGGGGCTCTTCGCAACCTGACCTAGTTGAAGATGTCCCTGCCCATGGCATGAGGGTTGGACTACCTGACCTTTTTAAAGGTTCCTGCCAACCCAAACCATTCTGTGTTTCTATGAAGTTTTCAGGAGCAGGTATTTTGCCTAAGCAAGTCAGTACTTTGGTTTCTATGTTTGAGCTCAGCTGTGTACCCCAGATCCCATTTCTTTACAAAACTATCATGATTTTGAAGGAAGAGTTGTTGTTTATCATCTGCCCACACAGCTGTAGAATTGCAGCTATATAAAACCAGGTATTTCTCTGCCTCTGAATACATTGAATGAATACTAATTCTTCCACTTCTGACTGCTTACCATAGCTCTGGGCTAAAAAAAAGGGATCACTACCAGGAGGTAGGCAAGACAATTTTGTTAGCTTAAAAGCAGCACCAGAAGCAACCATCTACCTGTATAGTGTCTGGCTCATACATAAAGAAAAAAGGATGAAATAGATGGAGAGATGTGAAGATAAGGGGGGAGGGAGTGCCAGTCCTTTGGAAAAGAATTAGGAACGCTGCAGGTGGAGGAAAAGAGGAAGAACATTCACCGCAATAGTGGTGGCAGTTTAGCCTTCTGGTAAAAACAAAGCAAATGGCTAACTTTGTAATATTGTTATCAATATCACAACTGATCAGAGCAGGTCTTAGTTGCATCCATAATGTAAAGCTGGAGGTTTTGTTTGTTTTGTTTCTCTGTGTTTTGGTCTGTTTTAATGAAAAATAAGGAGCTTAAAAAGAAACAGGACAATGGTAAGGCTGGGATGCAACAGTCCAGAAATGAGAGAGGAAGATGAGCCAAACAGTCAACACTTTGAAATTGGGCAGATTGCTGCCTGTGTGAGCAAGCCAGGCAGAAAGATTAGGTAGGAAACGGGTAACTGAGAAAGTCAGCAGAGCTCACAAACTAAATCCACAGTGAGTTTATCTAGACCTGTTGCTGTTTCACGAGGCTCTATTAAAAACCAGCTGAGAGCAGAGGCAATTGAGAACTCCTCCCTCCCAGAACTCCAGGATCAAAGTCAAGTTTCCGGTGGACAGATATCTGAAGTATGAAAAACACTGTCAACCCAGGTAATCTGAAAGGTGGTTGCTTTTCTTATTGCAGAAAAGCGAATGAATTTATGGGCTTTGAGATCCTGTTGCCAAAACGCTCCACTGAATGGACTGAGACAACAGTTGAGTAACTCCTGCTGCCGCTGACCTTTCTTCAGACTTTATTCTGTGTCTATTAATCCACCTTCTAAAATAAGATTATTACAATATTATGTTCTAAAGAGTTTTTTAAATCACCATTATTTAGTCAGTAAAAAGTATACAATCTCTAACTTGCCACTTTTTTTAGGCTTTGCTCAAAACAGTATTGCTTTTTTATTATTATTACAGTGTTTGATATTACTACTTGCCTTAAGGAATGGATACAAGATCCATCTCCTGGGGTTTCTGAGGAAAGCTTTCAAAATAAATAATAAATAGCAACTGTTCGTGAACCAATCAGTGGTGAAGAAAAAAAAGATGTATGAAAGTACAGTCCTAAGTTGTGCATCTGCTATAAATTATTGAAATTAAAGAGGAAGATAGTAGATTATTCAAATTCAACTTTCTGCAGTAATTTGGCTGTGCTTATATTTTATCACTTGCTGTAACAGAGGTCAAATATTCCAGTTGTTTAATGTCACAGTAGAGCAACGGATTACACAAGCAGCAACATCTAATTGCTATCATGTACACATGAAAATAAAAAATTAGGCTAATCTTTTATTCAAATCATGAGACTGATTCAAATTTACCAATCATTAACATTAATTGGCTGTGATTCAAATCAAAAAGCAACAGCTGCATCCTGGTTTCGAGGCTTTGGAGAGGGTGATGGTTTTGAAAGTAATAAATTTACATTCACACAGTTCTTATTTTTAAACATCAGAAGGAGTCAGTCAAAACTGTGGCCCCCTGTGCAGGCTTTACAAACCCTTTTCCTTTCTATAAACCAGTGTGCATTATGTCAGTGGAAATATAACAACAGATACAGTGCACTGTTACACACTGAGATCAGCATATTAGTGGTGACAGGACAGCTTCTTTTAGAAGGACTAATTACAGGTCCATATGTGCTGAATGCCCCAAGTAGCCTACATAATAGCAGGAATTCAGCACATATTCCGAAGTAATGCTAAACTGCAAGAGCTGGCTTGCTAATCTCAGCAAAACTTTTGATGACCAGCACATCAGAAAGCTTAACTTTGAATTCCAGCAGGAATTCACTCAGCCCTTCCTCCTTCCAAGGCGGATAAATAGGGGGGTTCATGCAGCTCACTACACAGATGGCTATAAAACCGAACATTAAAATCCTGGTGGCTGACCTTTCCACAGCAGATATTTTGGATACCACAGCAATTCCTAAAAGCAGAATTTTCTTCAAATGCACCTGCAAAAAAAGTTTTCCTTCCACCTATGTTGCTGCGCAGAATTTTCCACCCAGGCACATTTCCACGGTGGATGAAATGGTTCTTTAATACACTGAGACTCCAGTAAGAATTATTTCAGGTCGTGGTATATTTTTCCCTGAATAGTTTCCTCCAGGTGCACCTGGACTACAGTAATGCAGAGGAATACAGGAATTGCTCCCAGGTCAGCCCATTGTCCCGCTGCCTCACCTCTGACAAAGGTCAGTGCTAAATATTTCAATCATTTTGATGGACAGGTTTTGGGGGCACATTTGCCCATAAAGACACTTGATTACTTTTCCATCAACAGCCAATAATATCCTGAAACTCGTTGTCTTTTATAACTCTGTCTAATCTGAAAACAAACAGCGTCTGTATTTTAGTTTAATAAACCTGAGCTTTAGTAAAAATAACAATAAAACAACCTACCACTCTCTTGGTGTCAATGATTTTCAGTGGTAATGAGTTCCACGTGCTTATTATGTGGTGTTATACCCATTTATATGACTAACTATTTTATATGACTAACTAACTTCTTGCCTTGCAATTCCAATAAATAACTTCTTGTATTATGGCAAAAGAAATACCTGCTCTATACTCTGAAAACAGTACAGTATATTTTTTACACACCTCCAGGACTCCTTTATATGTCTTTACCTTCTTTCCAAGTGAGTCACAAACTCTTCCATTTCTCTTAATAAAGAAAGCTTTCCACATCTCAGCCTGATTGTGTTTTCTAAACATCTTCTCATTCTCTTGTCACCTCGTTGAAATATAGGGCAGTCAGAAATAAACACAAGAATTCAAGAAGGAAATAATGCCATAAAATAGATTTCTATAATGGCATTTTAACATCTGAGTAATGTTTTTACCTCTGATGTAGAGAAATGGGATATGATCACCCTAGAATTGTTTTGTGACAGATGCTCACACGCACCAAACTACACCTGAGCTAACTTTATCTGGCAGCACAACATTATACATAGGATCCAAACACACCCAGCCTCAGTGTGAATACTTGGGCTGTGAGCCCACACTGAGCTCTGAGCCACCATAAGCATGCACATAGTTGCATTAGCTCCAGCAACTGCACTGATTAATTACTGGCTAAGAAACGCTCCTCCCTTACACCTTTGAATGTTTGTCTGACTTTTCTGGACAATGAGTAATGGCTTTTCCTGAGCAAAATAAGCAAAACAGTAATTTATAGAGCTTTATCTTAAAATGCTCTGGGATCCTCAAACTGGAAAACACCATTATAAATGTGTTCACTGCTTTCTACTTTAGATCCTTTAATGTTTCAGATCATTAGCATCTGTTTCAAGAGATGTCCCAAGATAAGACATGCCAGTGATAACACTTCTAACACTGAATGGGCTAGTAGAAATATTCAGTTACTGCTTTTCCTTGTATAAAAAAAAATATAAATGTATGTATATATGCTTATATATATACATAGCAATTTGTAGGACAGCAATTTCATTTTTCTTTATAAAATTGTGGCACATAGCTAAATAATAATATGATCTTATTAAATATTCTAATTAATTTCAGTTAGGGTTATTAAAGTAAGATTAGAGACCATAGCAGCTTTGCAATGCTGTAAAGAGTTGCCTAAGAAAGTAAAGGACCCTGAAGTGACGGGAAGAAATAACCTCTCGGGTGCAGAACAACCTTCTTGTTCCTGCTACTGGCACTACATTCTCCCAGGTCATGCTTACAAGCCCTATGCAATCACTACAAAGTATCTCAAAATAGAGCATTTCCCACTCTCAGGATCTTCCTTTTTCAGTTTATATCAGAGTGCAGCAATGATGCCCAGAAATACAGTGAGGTAAAGCATCTTCCTCAAGTATCCTGCAGGCACCAAAGCATGGATTAAAACTCTGTTGCCTCACAGCAAAGCCAGCACTGGGTGGCAACTCACATCATTTCCAGTTTCATCACAACATTTCCTATCCACACCAACAAAAAGTGCCCAGAAAATGAGAAATTATAAGCCATAGCTTTTGTTTGTTGCTGTTCTCTCTCCCACCTTGCCTTGAAAGCAAAGCACACAGGCGTGCTTTGGATAAGAACAAACAATAAGAAAGATGCATTTCATATTCAAGATTACAAAATGAAACAGCACCGTGACAGTGCACGGCAGTTTCCTAACTCTCCTAAATTAGCATCCGAATCAATAAGCAAGGAGCTGCAATGCACTGCAAAATAGAAAAGCAGCATGACAACATGCCACAGAAGCAATCTTAGAAGTTCACAGAAATATAAGAAGGATTTAAAACAAAAAGTGCTGTTTATACACACACACACACAGAGTGCATGCGAGTGATTTTGTTTCCTCCCTTCCTCCAATGCAACTTTAAAGTACATTAATTAGAAGAGCTAAGATGGTCTGACTGATGACAACGCTGAAAATTTAGAACAAAGCCAGACAGAAATAGCCTGTTCCACTTGGCAATTACAGCACTTAAATATCATGCAGTGTTGCTAGACACCTGTAAAATCTCGGTGCTGTGAAATACATTTCCCATCAGGGAGGACAGCAGATTTAGCAGACTAAGCAAAGGCCTGGTAACCAGCAACTCTCGACTTCTAAATCTGCATCTGAGTCTGAATTTCTGGGTGATGCTGGGCAAAAATTCATCTTACTTCCAGCTTTCTCCTCTACAATCTGGGTGAAGAAAATTGTAAAGGATTACAGCAGGGTTAGTGAAACATTTCGGAGACATTAGCATTTGCTGCAAAACATCAAGTTTAATATTATGGGAAATTACGTTAAAGATTATGCTTGCGGATCATACAAATGCAGAAGGAGGACATTCAAAGTTAAGGGGTTTACAGGATTTTCCCTAGTTTTCTATTTGATGAGTAGGCTCTGCATTAAATACAGCAAGGGTGCCTTACAGAAAAGCAAGCAGTTTTAACATGGTTGCCTGCTGTAATAACCTTTTTTATTATTAATACAAGCTTTGAGGAGAGATTAAATGATTTTATTTGATTTCCTTGCGTTACAAGCACATAGCTGAAATCACCACTCAGGATTTTCCAGTGTGAGGCAGTTTGTGCCTCCCAGAGATAACAATTCAAGAAAAAAAAAATGGGGAGGGGGGGAAGGAGGGAAATATGCAAATATTTCTGTTAAGTTCTAATTATCTTGCCCCCCTGCAAACAACAAATGCACAACTGCCTCGCGTTTTCTAAAGCCAACTTCCCCTCCTGACTAACACTGCCTGTTCTTTATCATCCCCTTGTAGACACCTCCACCCTCCCCCCGGCTCCTTTGGAGGAGTATTGACGGTGCACATTGATTCTCTCTCTGCAGATATAATAGTTCTTTCACTGCTGCTGCTGCTGCTTATAATTATAGCAATATGTGTCACTCAGTAATAAGACGTTCAATTATTCTTGGCCCCGTGAAGCGTAACCCTTCAACTCACGAGACCAAAATCCAGGCGCTCAGCCCCCCCAAAAAACATGATTTTCTCTGCAGTTATTTTTTTAAACTTTGCCTTGCATTCCCGATTCTCACTGGCCCCTTCAAACTGCAGGAGTTTCACTGCAAGGAACTGCTGCCAGGCTACCACCACCAGTCCCCTCAGCAAAGAAAAAAAACATAAAGCTCTTCCCCCACTGAATGCATTTCCATCCCTCTGCATCATTACAACGGTAGCTGATTATAAAGAAACAAAGTTGTCCCAGAGTTTGACATGAAATGGGGGGAAAAAATTAACAATGACGTAACAGCAGTGGCAAGAGAGAATTTTAAAAGCGATATGAACAATCTTCAATCTTTTATCGACAGATTTCCTCTAGGAGACCTTTTTCTGAAAGGCAAAAATCACTGCGTTGTCCCTGCTAAAATCTCTTAAAATAAAAAGAATTAACTGAAGCTTACCTGTACTGGAATGTCATATTTGTAATTTTTATCTTTATTTCCTCTCCGTGGCGAATTTCTCCAGTCATTTCAAAGAGTTTGTTAGCCATTTTCTCATAAACTTTGGCATTCCTTTTAGTTTGTTTCAGCTCATCAAAAAATTCTTCCCAAACCAGCATTAAACCTCTCATTTCTGCATCAGTCCAGTTTCTGGCCCTCCTGTGTTTCTCAGTCTGAGAAGCGACAATGTAACTGGGAATTTCTGCTGCAGCCATTGCTGACTGACCTAAAAGGGTTTTAAAAGAGGACACTTAATATAGATTGAGTTTTTAGTTTAGGTTTTTTGTAGTGCAAGACATGCATATGTGGATAAAGAATTTGAATGACAACAGAACATATGAAACCTTTTTGCAACAGCTTGAAGCTTGAGTGCACAAAATGGGGCCTACATCTGACAGGCAGGAATTTAGTTAAAAGCTTTTAAACAGAGAAACGTCATTTTGATGTCACGTTTCCATAGCAACAGAGCAACTGCATAAGCTACAACAACAAAAACCTTTTAACTGAAAGCCAAAGAATCAGGACAAAGTTGACAGGCCATCAATATTAAAGCTTTTAAACACTTTAGGTTTAACAAAAAAAAAAAAAAAAAGAAAAGATCTATGCAGCTTTTGAGAAGCTACTTTTAAGTTTCTACTTCTTTTTTAGCTTTCCCTTACCTTTTAGGCAGACAATCTGCTAGCAGGGGGTCATGGTCGCCTGAACGAGCTTTTAAGTTGCGCCTTGACAGACTCTCTAGGAGGTTGCAAGGACTGAGACCATGTACACAAAAAAAAAGCCTTTTTTTTTTTAGCAAAGATATGCTGCGAAAAGAATCAGCCAGCTTTTGGAAAACTATACATCTCTAGGCTAATAAATGTTTAAGCAGGCAGGCTCATTAAAAAGGAGCCTGCATCTGGGTTTAACAACACGCAGAAAATAGCATTTAAGTGTTTAAATATAGAGAGAAACGTATATACAGTTTCAATATAGAGCCACTTTTTTTTTATCCCCGAGATGTTTTGCTGCTGATAAGCACACACTGCAGTCCTGTCAGTATGAATTTGCCTTTGTAGGTATGTATTACTGTATGTGTATTTGGTATTCCTAGTAATTTAGATGCTATTTATGCAGTCTGTGTTCTGCCTTAGGACTGCAGCAGAAGCATTTCACCTGCTTTATGGGGAACCTAAAAGGATTATTCAATGAGTTAAAAAAAGGCTGTGAGATGCTTAGAACTGTGAATAAATTGCTCTGCTGTAAAACAAGCATTTTGAGCTGGTTTCTATATAGGGCTAAATTCTGCCAGCAGTTATACAGAGAAGCACCACTTACTCAATGCATTAAACATTGTGCAACACAAGCAGTGGGCCACATTCTGCCCCTGCTCACACTCCTGCAATCTGGCAATCACCTTTCACAAAAGAGAGAGATGCACGAACTGCATTGAACCAAGCCGTACTGCCAGCTGAAGAGAAAGATGTTAATTTCCTACAGCCCCAATGCAACCGTGTTATGTAAAATATAAATAAATAAACCACGGACCTTTCTTATTATCATTTTTCTGTTTCAGCATATACCAGCAATAACGACCTCACTGCAGGGCATTTCCTGAAGATTAATGACAGGCAGGGGTTAATGGCCTGAGGCTCACCCAGTCAGTCGTTAATCCCCAGGAAATGTTCTGTGCTTCAATCCTTAATGCTTAAGTATCCTATAAATTGTAAGTCTTCTCATAACCACATCCTCGATCTTAACAATAGTTTAAAAATGCAGGGCTTGGTTTGCATGCTGGAGAAGGCAAAGAGAACACGTAATGTTCCTAAAAGGTACACTAGTAAAACCTGTAGTATCGGTGCCTTCTTTCTAATTTATTTATTCTATTGTGCATTACAAAAGGCACAACAACATACCGTAGAACACAGAAGGGGAATCACATATACTGTACATAGGAACTTCCACTGATCATGTCTCTGGAGCGTGTCTCTGTCAGAAATGTACCTGCTGAGTCACTGCCTTCCTTAAAACAGGGAAAATAAATCCCCTAGCTTCCAAATAACTACTTTTAACTACTAATATGACAGCCTAGCAACTATTACCTTTAAAAATGTGTAAATAGCAGCATATGCTGTGATGATGATCTTGCATGGTTTGTCTCTTGGGTGGCCAGCTGGGAGATACCACATGATCAGGGGACAGATGGTGGTCAGAAGAGGATCAGCTGGTGACACATTCATTTTATTAATTTATTGTTTCGTTTTGCAATTCCCATCACTTAACCTTGGGCTCCAGGCAGTTAGGTTAATACTACAGTACCAAACTCGCAGCCAGTGGCTGGGGATCACCAGGATGAGTCTAAGGAAGCAATAGAGTGTGCAAGAGGAAAACACCACCGGTCTCCTGTACAGCGCTGGGTCTGACTGGGGACCAATGCAAGCCACTACAAAGCCAAGCTTGCTTTTCAACCATTAATCATCAACTAGAGATTTGTTTCCCCCTCCCAGACTTTAATCCACCTAGGTTCTGAACATGCTGATTAACACCACAGAAATCTATAGCGTGAGAGACGCCCATTGTAAAAACCCAAAGACATGTATGGTCTCTGCTTTAGAGATCTCTTTAATCTGGTTTCAAGCACAACAACCAGGACAGGGTGGGGGAGAACCTGTCCAGCTGCAACAAGTTCTTTCTGTGATGGTCCACAGCCATTCCTTCCCCTTTTCATCGACATGTGCCTAGCATATACACGGCTGCTCCTTGTGCTCCACACCATCTGCTGGGGCCTTGCCTGGCCCTCGGCCCCAAGCCGGGATCCTGCAGAAGGGGGGTGGTGTTTCCCTGTACAATTCACGTCTCAGCTTCTCTGTATGCTGTTTCCTATTAGTGTAATTGACAGATTGATATAGTGGTATAGTGCTATTTAACATCTGCTAAATAAAAGAAATGCTTTCTAATAATACTTCCCTTATTCCCCTCCCCTCAGCACCAGAGGGGAATCTAAGCTTCCACAACTTGGGTTTGATCCCCTCCTCTGAGAAAGTCATTGATATCGATTGTGGAGACTCCGCATGCCTTCTCACCTCGCTGAAACACTTGAGCCAAGTGGTTGATAAAATGACTGTTTTCCTACATGGAGCTGCATGCAAGGAAAACTTTTTTACCCCAAATAATCCCTGAAGTCCTCACCAGTGCCTGGGAATTACAGAACCACCTCTCCCGGCTGTGCCCCTCTCTGCTGATGTCCTGCAGATGTGCTCAGTCCCTGGGAGCCACTAACCCCCTGTCCTGGCCCCTGAGGCAGGAGAAACAACTAAGATGGGACCAGCAAACCTCTAGGGGAAAAGCAGCCCCACAGCAGCGAGAGCCATCCCTCCCCAGGATGGGGACACTGAGAAGCTCTGTTAGCACTCAGTTGCATCTTGCCCAGCTCAAGCCAGAAGCCAGCCAAGACTCACCATATACCTCAGACTGGCTGGTCACCAAACTCGGAATAACTGCTGGCATGATGAGCTGCAACTCTGCCAGACCCAAGGCACCGATGCACTTGGCGCTGACATCCCTCACACGCTCTGCTCTGACGTCTCTGCTGACGCCAGAGTGCTCCAGCATCAGCCTCCTCCAGACTGAGGACCAACCTGGCACCAAGTACCCCACAAGCAACTGAAGCTGTAACTGTTCTCATCAATAAAGTAAGGATGCCGCTTCTCTTGGAAAGCGCCAGAATACGTAATGGAGCTTCTGAGGATACCTTTGTCAATGACTTCCCACTGTAGGAAAAAGCTGCTCTCCTGCTCACCCCAGTCCCTCCTCTGATAGGCACTGAAATGACAAGTCTAGAAGACATTTTTTATGAACGCTGACCTCAGTGGGATGGAAGATGTCACTCATGCCCTTCCTTTTAACGCACACCTGCTCCTAAGAACTTAGAGGAACATGAATTTAATTATCCTATCACAAATCTGTTCCTCATATCATGTCTAAACATCCTACCTTTATTTGCAATCAATATGTACCAGCTTAAATAATAGCTCTCACAGCTCTTCCACATTTCATGGTGACCTCTACAGATGACAAGCCCCAAACAAGGTAGAAGGGTTTCTCATTTGCAGATGTGGATCTAATGAAGTTTGCCCATAGATGTTTCTATGGCAGAGTTCAGACAACTCCATTAATCCTAACTTCTACACTTTGAGTGATCTCTGCCGCCCGACTGTGTACAGCCTTCAGCTCTGCAAATGTGGGTTAACGCACACCAAATAAAACTTCCTTTAGCTAAGTTTTAGGGAAAGGTATTTTCCCTTGCATTTGCTGGGGGATAACAGCTCTAGTCAGTCAATTACCGGAGCTCAACCCACAAACTGTGAGCCATTAAACTGTTATTACAGGAGAGCATGTCTGATCCTGCCGATGGGATTGTGGTAGGAGAAGTGAGGCAGCACCTTCTTGGCAAAGCAGAATTCTATTAGGATGCAAAAAATTTCTGCAGCCTCTCCTAAACGTATGTGTCGGCAACCCAAATGGGCAGCTGCCTACAGAGGTGCTGACACACAGGTTGCTACCTGTTTGTATTTCAGAAATGGAAATACATTAGTTTTGGTTCAGGTAAGTCTTGAGACCAATTGGCTTCCTCCCAGTTTTAGCTCTAAATGCACCAAACACCCTTTTAGGCAGCAACTCAGAGCAGGGAAACTGGGAGAAGCTTCCCACTGGAGGGCCACGAGAAGTACGCATCACCCCTCAAAGACACAGGTCCAGCTCTCTAAAACACATGGGTATTTCAGGAGACCATCCAATAATGTCTTGATTACATATCACTCAAAAAATAAAGCTGCTTGCAGCCTTTTGTTTTTGAGGCAAGCTGCTGAAAGCAAGATCGTCCAAAGCACAGGCAAAGAGCACCCTGGCTCTTTGCAATACTCCAATCTGGCCCACCAGGAGTGTAACGCATTGGGGTTTGCAGTGCAGTGGATACTGTGTTTTAAGTTCAAAAAAGCTGTCTGCATGAGCTGGGGGGTTGTCACATGCCCCACGTTTTGCTGTCTACTGGACTAAAATGCCCACTTTCTAAAGTGTTACTGAAAATGACGGTTTTAGTGTCTCTGATCACTGCACACTGCAACTTGCAGAGAGAGAAAGGGAATGAGGTAAGAAATACTCTTCCACTACTTCTGAAAACCTTGGCCAGAGGAGATAGGCAGGGACAGGCAATCACAGAGGAGAAGTTGTCTTCTTTCTTCCTCCATTAAACCAATGGGTCCATGGCAGTGAAGCTATTGTGCTCGGGAAAGTGCTGGAAACCAGGAGCTCACCCTAAAGCAGGGAAGTGCCTTGCAGACAGTGGAGCTGGGCTTGGGAATTCTGACAAGGTCCATGCACCTCTTCAGTCCGTCATTCTCCTTGGGTGATGGAGTCATGTGGGTTTGCAAAGGCTCAGAAGATACAGAAAACCATAAGGGTTGTGAACACAAAGCCAGCAGGTCAGTGCTGTAAAGCTGTACACAAATCACAGCTCATGATGTCCTAATACCTGTGAGGGGCAGTTAACAATATAACAGCATTTGTAAAGGAAGCAGAAAGCTTTCCAAACTGCAGGAGGTCCTATTACAAAGACAGAAAGAAAATATTCAGGCTGAGGAAGTACAGTAGATGTTTCAAGGTACACAAAAAAAGGACAGGCCCTTTCATCAGAGGGTCTAAAACCAAACTGGGACATGCCACAAGGAGAAAAATTAGGATAGACTGAGGGGACAAGTGACAGCAATACATTACTGAGTAAAGACCATCACATCGTTGAGCAGCTTTTATGTGCATCTAAAACAATACCTGCTATGAAGTCTGACAGCAGAAATGGGTGCTTTGGAGGAAGCTGGCTCAGGGGAAGGTGTCCTGGCTGACGCACGGCAGGGAAGGTCGTGGTATGTCAACACTCAGAACAGAAAGAACAGGAAAAATACACATTTCCACACAAACATCCTGCCATAGGGCCCTCTGTGTGGCAGGTTTCTCTGATGGTGAGCAGGGCATAGGGCAGCTCAGGAGGATGGACTGAGAAGGTGCAGGTGAGCTGGAGGCAGCTAGAGAGGGTTTTGATTTCATTTTGCTAGACCACGTCCTGCTTGAATTTCACTGTAATCAGAACATTTCCCAAAAGCATTTTGATCTTGCTGAACTGGCAGATTCTGACCAAAAATATCTCCTTTGCCTATTTTAGTAGTAACCATGGAAGCCAGCTTTGCACAGACATTCAGTTGGAGGGAGAAGGATGGCGAGAGACAGCGAGGTGAATGCAGACGAGCTGGGAAATGGGGCTTCAGCAGTTTTTGTGGTCAGACCAGAAGGCATCAGCACAGACAAGGAGGAGAAGTGAAACTATGTGGGGCTTGAGAAAAAGGAGCTCATGGAATGCAGGGAACCCCAGAAATTCATTACTTGGAGAGACCAGGTATAGACTGGTATGGTGATAGTGATTTGATTAAAAAGCATAATACTAAGAATTTTTTAATTACTTTGTATTTTTTTTAACAGAAACACACACACACACTCTTGCTGCAGACCCAAATACAGCATACTGGGAGGAGGAAAGAATTCTTTATGTCCAGAAGTTACAAATAACTACTCCCAAACTGTCCGGCACTTATAATATATAGAGGCAGGATGCCAGACTACATGGACTTTCAGTCACACGCATTCCTACATTTTCAGGCATACAGAGGCAATATTCCTAACGATTTATTTGTATAGTATAGAGAGCAGACATCAGTTCTGCACGTGTCATACTCCCAGCTCAATTTCTAACAAACAGAGCATTTCTGAGATTTGATTACTCTTAAGAAATCATTTGCAGGTCCTCTGCATATGGAACAACCCTACAGTATGTAGTATCGGACAAATTCCTTTTCTGGTTAGCAAGCAACAAATCAGATTGCAAATAAAATCATCTGGTTCTCAATGAATGGTTTCCCAAATCCCACTTGAAAGAAATGACTTTTGCCCTGCCTGCTTGCAGGAGTTAGTCCGTAAGTCCTCCTGCCTGTGTCTGGGTTTTAGCACATTTGAGCAAGCTACGTGCTGGGAAGTGTCTAGTTCATTAAAAGCTGCTTCTGAAATGCTATGCAAATATTTCTGTTTAAGAAGTAAATTCCTCTGAGAACCTGTTCTAAACAGTTTGCTTTAGACGCAGACCATGATTTAATCCAGTTTGGATTTGATATGTATCACAAAAGAAGAGAAATACTCCCTGTTGCACAGAAGTCTTCTGTGCCTTGAGCTGAGCAACATTCCCATGATAGGAGAAATATGCCATGTCATGGAAAACCAGATGACACAGCTGGTGTGACCATGGTGCTGCTGTGGCTGCACAGGGCATTGTTTCTACCCCATCAAGAATTAATGCTGCTGGTGTCATCGCTTGCTAACACCAGTGCAAAAGGTAATGATATTTAAATAAATGAAGAAGGTTATCGATTCATTGATCCATTAGCAAGAAGCCATCCCCCAGATTCAGATGAGAGCAAGACAAGCATAGGGAGCTTGGCACTGACACAGGACTCGAGCTAAGCAAGATTTTGCACCGTTGTGGTACCCAGCATTAGAGCTGCATTGAACAAATGGGTTCTAGCTTGCTGTTCAGTCTTCCAGAAAGGAGAGTGGTTTGGGCCCTTTTCCAGCAACCTCAGAGAAACTGCAGCACAAGTTGCTGGCAATTCTCTGCCAGAAGCCCAGCCTCGCTGCTCCAAGCTTGCTACTAGCTTGGCAGCCTGCTGCATCCCCCGAGCAGCTGTTGCATCCCCGTACTGTCTCTCCCTGACTCCCTGCCAAGGTCTGTGATAGATACAGGGAGGCTCCAGTCCCCTGCTCTCCGCCCACAGCCACATCCAGGTGGGCTCAGCAATTACTCCAACATGGATGTGGAACGCCTCACACCACAGCATCTTAGCAGGGGACAGCGGTAGGATTAAGTCCTGCTGTTCTGCAGCTTATTCAGCCACAGGTTTTATAAGTAAAAAGCATTACAAAATCAAAGATGTCAGCTAAGGGGAGATAGGAGCTTCTCTGACTCTCCTTCTACCCCAGCCTTTCCCCTAGCAGGGGTTCCCTCAGCTCTCCATCCCCACAGAGGAAAATTTACAAGATGAAAAAATATTTCAGATAAAATATTTAGGGCACAGGAGACTTTCGTATCCATTCATGGAAGATTTGAATGCTAAGATGTAAATGGTGGTTTGGGTATTACTGCAAGGCAGCCTTGGGAATGGAAATTTGAGAGAAGTGTTGCAACCTATAACGTTCAGATGATGTCGTAAAAGACTGCCTGACCTGAGAGCTGCCAGAAAGATAAGTAAAACCAAATTCACCAGCACCGCTGTGATAGCCAGAGAACTTATCTGCTTAAGTGGTTGCTAATGGAAGTCGAGACTGTACAAGAGGTAGCTGCTGTTTCTGGGACAGGCTGCCAGTGATGTCAGCCATCCTACAGCATCTGTATGTTTCTTTGTACAGGAAACACGTATAGCTTTCAAGGGACTAAACTGGAAGTCTCACACAGTAGGTTGCAGTTGGTCTTGACTATATTCCCAATTCCATGCTCAGAGTCTTTCAGGGGAGGGTAGTACCCCATCAGAGAGCTACTGACAGGGCCTGTGAAGTCCTGCTTGGTTCTTTCTTTGCGCTGATGATCCATGCAAATTCTTCAGCTACCAGGACACCAAGCTGCAGCCCCAAGACAAACACAGTATCGGGAACTTAAGCGCTAGCTCTCACGTCTTGCGCTAGGCAGGAGGATGACCCATCCCAACGTAGGAAGGTTTACTGCAATATGCATATAATGTTGCCCCTTTTAACACAAAGTGGGTTGGCAGTATTTGGGGTCCTGTGATTCCTCTTGGTTTACAGCATGCAGTCTTGTTCCCTGAACATCCTAGAGACAGCCAGGGGAGGTCACCTCCCCCTCTCACATCCAAACGTGCTGTCTCCAGCCAGCCTTCTGTCCTGGGATCCCACATCTCCCCTCGCTGCCTTCACCATAAGCCTGTACTGCAGCTGCTTTTAGGTTCCTCACTGACTCCTGGCTTTTTCCAGCTGTTTTTCCCTCTCCATGGCTCCCTGCTGTTTATCAGACACAGATCTGCTCCAACCACTCTCCAGCCACCAGGGATCAGTTTATATGCCAGCCTTAGTGTGTCCTTCCGATCCAGGCATTAACTTCTATTTCTTCAGCTATCACTAAGCCAAAGACTGTGTCTTAGTTTCCTGTCTCGGCCTCAGTGAAATACTGCCAGCAAACCCATCAGCCCACGAATCAAAGAAACATTTTCTAGCCGTTGCACGCAGCAGCATTCTGGCCAGCCTGAGGAAGTCCCTCTGCCTCCTTTCATAAACTCTCCAGAACTAATGCACACCCACTGAACATTTCTGGATGCAAACTTTTCCATGTCCGGTGCCAGCTGCCCGGTACCAACAGTGATTTTAAAATCCTTGCCAGTGCTTTTCATTCCATGCAGCATTCAGTGCTGTAAACTATAGGATGTGCCCCGAGTAAGTGCAGATCTGTGCAGCGAAAAGCAGTGTGATTTGCTTGCCTGTAAATAATCACCTCAATGTGGGTACTCATATAATATCTCAGACTGGAAGGAACCCATGAGGATCATGCAGTCCAACTCCTTGCTCCTTGGAACACTATCTACAACTAAACCATATAACTAAGAGTGTCATCCAAATACTCCTTGAACTCTGTCAGGTTTGGTGCCATGACCATGTCCCTGGGAAGCTGTTCCAGTGACCAACCACCCTTTCAGTGAAGAACTTTTTCCTGATGTCCAATCTCAATTTCCTTGGATGCACATTCAGAGGCAAGCAAAGTTAGTAATAACGAAAGGGGTGACAGAGTACCTGCCACCGTCCACTTCTCTGCTGAGGAGATCATGTGAGTGCAATCAGCAAGATTAAATTACGGATTAACAGGACTCAGTTCACCTGCAGCAGATTAGCGAGCACTCAAATGACTCTTTTTTTTGGCAGCAAAGACACCACCAGTAGGTGAGCAAAGGTTATTCTGAAGATTAAAAAAACTGAAGAGCTACGGACCAGATTTTCAGTAGTGTACAGCCTACCTATTTCCAGTCAAACACCACAGGGGGCTGGGTATACCCATCATAAATAAGAAACCTAACCCAAATGTTTGGCAGGGGTGGCAGGGAAAGGTAGACCTAAAATGTATGGAACCTAAACCCACAGAGGTGCAGAGACATTCAGTGTGAAATGCAAGTACAGACAAGCTGTCTGAATGGAGTCTGTAGCAGATGTGAATGGCAACAGGGAATTCTTATTTTGTTTCATTCCTAACTGTTCAGTTGACAGGTTTCTGCATAGCCAGAAAGAGCACTTCTGGATCCACACGTTCTAATCAAATCTTCAATTCCTCAGAATGCTGGGATTTGTTGGTTATATAAAACAGCTTTAATGACTGTGGGACCAGAGACCTTCTACACAAAGAAACAAGGAACCACTATCTAATTGCAAAGAAACAACCCAAAACCATTTTAAAAACCCAAGCCAGTTCACAACACAGTATCTCATTCTCTTTCATTGAAGTGGCCAGTGTTTTTCATTTGCTGTGCAAACAGAAAGCAACAAGTATGACTGCTTCTTGTCAGCACCTCACTAGCCATGTAAATGAAAATATTCTGTGCTAGCTAATACACTGCAACCTTACCCCAACAGTGATGGCTTGCATGCTTGAACATACTGTTTGCACTGACCTCCCCATGCTGTCCTTAATGCCTCACAGCAAAACCCAGTGGCTGAAGCCACTCAAGCAAACCAAAAACTTACCACAGGCAGCAGTCTAAAATATTCAGTGCTAGTGTCCTGGTTTTCCCCATTTGCAACATCTTCCCTCTCTGCACACTGTGCTTCCTGATAACCGGACAGGCAGACTGTATTAAAGCTCATGCATACCTTTTCAAATGATTTCTCATCAAGTCTCAGCGGGAACTAATTGAAGATTAAACTAATCATTCCTTGAGGCCTCTCATGGAGTGTTTTATCACTTTTTGTGAATACATTACAGAGAACTTCAGTGAAGTGCTGATCTGGCAGGACCACTGAACACACTAGCTGGAGTGGTTGGACAGCCCAACACACACCTGGGAAACAGGGATTTGGGACATCCTCGATGAATGGGACAAGACAAACCCTTCTCTGTGTCTTCTGTCTGTAAAACCAGTCTAGCAATGCCACAATAGTAAACGTTTTCCAAAACATCACCCTGCCTTTCTGAAAACAAAGGAGCAAACCTGACAAGAGCTGTTTGACATTACATGCAATATTCCTGATCAACTCTCTGATCTTCTCTGCCTCCTGAAATCCGGAGGATAACGTGAGACCCAGCCAAAACCCAGCTACTGGAACTCGCATTGGTCCTTGCTTTAACCTGTTTCCACAACAACCAAATTCTTTCATCAGCTGGTCTGCAGCTCCATCCCTGACCTCTGATCCACATGGTGCCTCTCTGGGTATTGTACATGGCTATCATATAATGACAACTGACATCCAGACTTCCACCAGCCCCTGGGTGAAAGCCATAATGCTGGGTCATGGCAGACCCCCAGACGAAAAACTTAACGTGTTTTTCCTGCAGTGCCTTGCGGGGATATAAGGAGCCATTTAACCAGAGATGAAAGCTGAAAGAAAGGCCCAAAAAGGTTTTGAAGCAACAGAAAACACCCCCTGGAATGTCAGAACCAGACACTCCACTCAGTAATAAAATTCATAGTCACAAAAGCAGGATCAGATAAATCAGTGTTTGCTTTGACAGGAATAGACATTTTCAGGTTTGTTCCACTCCAAAGGCAGAAAAGAATCCTGAACACAAGTCACCACAACTACTGGGAATATTTGGGGAGTATTTTATGCATTTTATAGCTGTAAATGTTTTCTAAACATTATTGTGCTCTATTCCACTCTGTTTCCCTATGTCGTTTTTACCTTACAAATGAGAACTCCCTCAGGCAGGGATCACATGCCAGTTCTCATCTAAGCATTTAAAATATTACAGGTGGTGTGAGTTATCAGTCCAAGTTTCTGGAACCACTCTTGCTTTTAAGACAGTTTAGATGCTTCCCACTACTTCTTCATGCTACAATATGGGAAAGCAAGACCAGCTTTGTTTTAGATTATTGTCATGATACAATTCCAGTGCACTTAGAAATGGTGAAAAATCAACTCTTTCTCCCGATCCCAAATGCCCTATTCTGTATGAAATCCCTTAATCTGTAAATTAATCTTGCGAATAAGGTTCTCATTTACATTTGTGATAATTATTGTTAGAGAGCAAACGTCTCTGCTGCTGCCTGTTTATACATACACATATATATACACACATGCTTTTTCATTTTTTATATATATATATATTTATACACACACACACATACACGCACACACACGTTATTTTACCTGGTTGATTTCTAATAGCAACTATTCTAACAGAAGTCTTGGAAGAGAAGAGGAAGGGACAGCTGAAGGAAGGCCAGGCCATCTCCTCACTGTAGAGCCCAGGGACAGTTCTCTGCATGCAGGTTAACCCTCAGTAAGTGCAAGAGCCCTGTATTCCCCTCCAAACCTTCAGACAGGCATTGCATGTCCCTACAGACTGCACCATCTCGGGAGAAATCCAAGACTGCTAAAAATTAGAATCCTGCTTGGATGCCACAAGATGTTCTGCTCTGCGCTGTAGTTTTACATAAGAAACACCTAAAAGAGCACTTATTATGTCGGTCTTTAAGCAATAGTCTCATTGGAAAATTCGGCGTGCAAAAGCTCGGTGGAGACGATGACAGCAGCTGCCAGTCCAGTATGGGATTGTAAGAAGGCATGTATACCATGAGACACAAGAGGTTTTTGAGCTATAAACAGTGAAGAAACATTAAAAGTCAACATATTTTAAAATACACCCTGCCAGACTCCTGCTAACACTTCAGAATGGCCCAGTCACACAGCACCCTCAGAGAAGAAAGAAAATGGGTTCAAGGACAAAACACCAACCAGTTAAACCCTATAAAAACCCAAATCAGCGGTCACCACACAAAGCAGGTGTTGTAACATGGACTCCTCCGTCCACAAGGTACAGACCTGTGACAAGCTCTTTACAAGGGACTGACACAGTGCCTGACTCGAGCTCCTCTGGCTGAAGAGAAGACAGCTCAGCAGCTCCACACTGGGAAACGGCCGCCCTGAAACCTCCCCGTTCCCTTGCCCAGCTTTCCAGAGGTGGAGCAGAAGGGAGGCTCAGCACACAAACCTGCGTGGTTTGGGGGTTTATGGTGTGGAAGACAACCTTCAGTACCTGCTGTCCTAGGAACAGAAGATCCTCCATGAGCCTTGAAGTCAGTGCAGGAGTCCTCGCAGCACATCACCGGCCCGGAGCAGAACTTGGTGTCTGGGGAAGAGAGAGTTTGGCAGAAGAAGGAACTATGTAAGGAGGGGAGTCAGGAGACATTTTGTTGCAATGGAGGAGGAAGGTCAGCTGTGCTTAGCCAGGGTTATCTGGTAAAGGCCTAGTGAGGAGGGGTTAGTTCAGTTTGCAAACTCTAGCCTTGCAAACAGCACAGACGTATTCCGCGTGCTATATGGTCCCATCATAAATGACTTGAATCAGCCCATAAGCCTTCAATAACCTCATTCCTACTCACCTTAAGCCAAAAGAATATGACAAACATCCTCATTCACACATCTTGCCACTGCCAGCCAAAGGTGTCTCTTTAAACACATCCCAGCCTCACCCAGGCCACCAGCGGACATAATTTTCCCCCAGCTTTTCTCTTTATCTGCCCAACTCTTCTATTAGTAAGTTAATTGCCAGTGCTCAGCATGCGTCCCTTCAGAGAACCACATTGTGCCCTGTAGGAACTGTTATCTCTATTTTGCACAAGGAGAAGCCAGAGCCTGTTCCAAGAGGAAACATTTCAAAAGCTTCTAAACAACTGTGGAGCTGAAGTAACTTTCAAAAGAGAAATGGACACTCCAGAGTTGGAGTCAGCCTTGCACATCCTTCAGTCACATCTCAAAATGAAACACGGTCTCAATTCATTTAAGGCGAGGTCCTCAAAGCCACAGAGGCACCTAATACCTAAAGAGTATCACAACAGACATGATCTTCAAGTTTAAGACGGGGCTAGATGAGCCGTGATCTCTCCCCTCCTCCAAGAACCGAACTGATTAGGTGCCTAACAGTCCACAGGAACCCATCTTTTCTCCAAAAGAAGGTATTTGGGTACCTCAAGCTTTTCTTCCTCCATGCTGAGATCCAACCATTTTAGCCAAGATGAACCTGTCAGCACTTATACCATGAAAGCCCAGTTGTGTTGGAAAGCTGTGAGCACGTCTAACGCTCCTCAACACAGCTCTGGCATCAGTACATGGGAGCAGCCGCTCCAGCTTCCATTTAAAGACATGGCTGGAGGAAAAGGGAGTGGTTGGGGTGGCACGAAAACAGCACCCGCTGCCAGGGCAAGGTGGTTGCAACCTTTCCCTATGGAGATGGGTGCTGGGTTTGGACTCTTCCTCCAGGGCTGGTTTTGATGTTTTAATGCAAAGCTTGTAGTCAGCAGCCTCGGGAATGCCGCCAGATACCTGCTCCCCACCACCCTTCAGGGGAGGTCCCAGCCGGGACGCCACAGTCAGGCTCCCACTTGCTTCTCCTCTCCGGCTCTGCGAATCCTTCTCTGCACCGTGGCACAACTTCAATAGGAAGGGCTGAGAGGTTGCCTACAGCCTGGGAAGGGACAGGTGGATTTGAATATCCCTTGGGAGAAGAAGGACCCAAACCCATGTTCGACCACTTCTGAGACGAGTATTATAACTATTAAGTTGTTGTATGAAAACCACCGCACCAATCATTTGTATCTTAAACAGCGAGCACAAGGCTGCAAGGTGAGGCCTCAGCAACAAGGGCAGGTTTGACTCACCTGGCCAGGTTTGGAGCTGGAAAAGTGTGGGAGCCACTTCTGGGATGCGGTGTGAGAGCTGGCACAGGGACACAGGTGGGAATGGGGTACCCAGGAGCCTGAGCAGGTATCAGGACAAGTATCGGGGAGGGAACAAGGTCCTGCAAACAAACCCTCTTGAGATCACCAGAGATACATCAGTTCCCACTATCTGAAGTCCTACCCTTACTTTAGGGTTAAAATGTCAAACTAGAATCTCTTTTATCACCATCACAGTGCTTTTACCTTGAATTTTTAAGTGTTTATTTACGCTGAGCTTAAGAAAAGCCTTGACTGTTAAGCAGATCATAAAACTCTCTGTAGCCCAATGGGCTATAGAAAGTTTCTGTAGTTTTATTAACTAGTGTGTGCTTAGTTAGCTTCCTACACCTTCTTCATCCTCAGACTGAAAGAATTTGAGGATGGAAAAATTTAGCTGGAAAAATTTAACTAAAGGGGTTTCTTAAAGGAATTTTTAAAGCAGCTGTTAGCCAATGTGGTTTTATCACAAACCGACACAACAAAGCAACAGCTAGCTTTATGTTTAATTGTCAGAAAAGAGTATGTAATTACAGAGCAAGTCTATACACGTGTTTTTAAATACTGTGAGCCTGATTTTCTTCAATTTTGCTGTTTCTTCCAATTCTTTAAATATGCATTTGAAAGAAGTGGAAGGACAAGTAGCACTATTTGGAAGTTGCAAATAAGTCTTTTGAGAAAATAAATACATTTTCATCTCCCTGAAATACACCAACCATAAAAATAGGAGGTGTGCAGTAGAAAAGTGGCACTTTTTGACAAAACACGAGGTATTTAGAGAAGTTATCTCTGTAAGCAGGGATAGAGGAGTAGGGTGAGTAAATGGAAATAACCTGCAATTCATTTTAGACATTTGGCAAGGGAATTCTGTAGGTAAAGGTGTGCAAGAGCTCCAGAATTTGTTTCAGGCCCATTTAGAGATACAGTTTGACACAAGGTTTTGATTTAGATTTCAGACTCATCTCAGCGACATTGTCATTAGTTTATCCAATAGCATCAGAAGTGAACAGCAAATGCCACTAAACTGCCTCCTTTAAAATAAGAAAATGAGAGCTCAAATCCTGCATTGTTCCATGCTGATTTTTTAGGCAGAATTTCCCACTCAGCAAGGTGAGAATTGAAAAATCTCAGCCAAGGAAAACAACTTCGTCACTAGGCCCCCCCCAGCTCTGCAGACACTGCTGGTGGACTCTGATATCCTGTATCTAGAGCATCAGAAAGTGTTTGGGAGACTGGTGTTAGGGAAAAGTACAGTTGAACAGGCATTAAGGTCCTTGAAGTCCTTTCTTATTCTAAGAAAAAAAGAACAGAGGATCCTGCATTTTTATAAGCCTGAGCATAAGGACACAAACTCAGCTTATGGTGCCTTCCAGCCAAGCACCTGCCAGCTATAGAAGAAATACCCTGCAGTTGTGTCTCCACTGATTGCCACAGCCGCTTTTTCAGCATTTGCAATCTTGTGGGAGCACTACAAAGCTTAATATTGCTTTTGTCATTTGGAGAGCAATGCTGGCCAATCCTGCTTGCACTACCACATTGTTTAATTAGATAACCAAAAGTTAATTGTACCACATGCCAAAACACACTGCAGTCTTACCAGCCCTAAATCAGGGTCAGGTTAATGCTTTTCTAACTAGTACCCTCTCTAAATATGCTCAACCTGGATGAACTGTACCCTCTGTCTTCTTGAGAACGATTGCCCACATGTATTTTGCAGGATGGATGCACACCCCATAGGGCATGCCTGAGCTTAGAATTTTTTTGCCCGCAGAACATCAAGGTGCAGATCAGAGCACCCCTGACCCCATATGGCTACTCTAGTATCTGTGGTTTATGTTCTGCACCATCAAGAATGAGAATCCAGACTTCAGAAACACCTGCAACACCACTTTCCTCTGATTCCCACTAAGAGGGATTTCATTGCCCCCACAGGAGTAGACCACCTCTTCCAGCATGGCCTGCTATCCAAACCCACAGCTGGTGCCACCACCATCCCCTTACCCAGTGGCAAGCCCTGTATCCTTTGTCCTCTTTCAGATCTCAGTCAAGACTTTGGGTTGCAGAGCTCAATAACTCTAAGAAGCAGAAACTTCCAATTAATGTTAAAAAGACAGCTTCTAGTCAAATACAAGTTGTGTCCCTAGACAAAACCAGGGCAGTTCATCGGGAAGAGAGTCTGGCCTCTGAAACAAATGTATCAAAATCCAAATTTTATATTTTTTTATCTTCATTTGATCCAAATCCAGAACTTAACTATGAACTCTTCTCTCCCAGCGATTATCATATAATCATCTCTGAACAGTATGATCAAGAATTTGCTCTGCACCTTTCTTCCTCTAATGAGGACTATGGGAAACAGCAGAGATATCAGACAGTTGACATGCTTACCTCTCCCCATGTATCCTACAGATGCCAAAAGTCTCACAAATTTCCCTTTCCTGATGTCAAAACCGATATGAAAAAGGATTTTCACAAACATGAAAGAGAGAGGGAAGGGAAAGTGGGGCTTCCTTTCAGGTGAATGCAATAGATAAATCAGATGCAATCCAAACAATAAACTTTAAAAAGTACTTTTAAAATCTAGCTCAGTTTTCAGCATGAATGACACTGCTGAGGAAAGGGGGAAACACACAATAGGTGGTACGAACAAAAAAAGTAGGACAGCTATCTACTGATGTACAAGCAGAGCTGAACAAGCTTTATGCATTCAAATCAGAGACCAGACAATTCTGTGGCAACATTTGAGAAATACATGGAAAAGCTGTATGCCATGGGGCCAGCAGTGGTAGAGGACTGGACACGGTGACCCCAGGCATCATTTCCAAGCCTATGCTTTAAAGTTCTCTAGGCACAGAAACCCTTCTGTATCTATGATCACTCTTCTGTGTAGTATTTTTAATTCTACTGTATTCAAGACCAGTTATTCTGTGCAACATTTGGGCACATTGTGCATTTACACGTCAATCTAATTTTTTTACTTATTTTAAGTTTCCATTAAAGTCTTTAACATCCTGTTCATCTTCTTGATCACTGCTAAGGATTGGGATGATATTTTCCATGAGCTATCACGACACCAAGATACTTTTCCCCAGTGGTTACATCTCTGTGGATGCACAGGTACAGTTCTTTTCCCCTTAGGCTTTGTTTTGCAGTTATCTAGAGTGGGTGATAAAATGGAGAAGAATATTCACAGCCAGGTTTAATGTTAGCTACCTTCAAAATTTCTTATAGGCAAAGTTTGTCAGCTCTCTTTTCTTTCTAAAGCAGTAGCAGATAATTTAACAGTAGAGATACCCACAGAGATTCTTGTAGCCTGGTGACTGTCCTGCAATTAGAAAATGCATGATTCAGTTCCTACCCTCTGTTTCATTAGCTTCACCTAATTAGGACGATAACCAGTTCAAAACTACAGGAGCATTTTCCCTTTTGGTTCCTGAGAATTTAAGGGGTTTGATGGCATTGGTAAGGGACCTGAGAAATCCAGCTATACCCTACCAACCGAACCAATTCTACCCAGGGGCTGCTGTGCTTCAAAGTACACGGATTTGTGACAGCTTCCTTCTACAAAATCCATTTTGACATTTATCCGATTTATCATATTTACAAATTCAAGTCTTTATTTTAGTTTCCATATATTTGCCCCAGGAAGTCTAGATTTACCAGCATACGTAGCCCCTTAAACATCTATCATATCTGCCACTTTCACTTCAATTATTTAATTCATACCAAGCAAAACCATTAATTCAGCAATTCCACATTTGGGACTCTCTGGTGGCTACCATGGCTGCCATGGCCACCAACTATTTTTATCAATACTACTATGCATTTTATCCAATTGTTCTAAACCTGTTCTTCCGATACTTCAATTTAAAACATGACTTTAGATGCTTTCAGATACCAAAATATTCCAGAAGAGAAGGCTGTCTGAGATCCTTTATAATGAACAGCAAAGCAAAGATTTATTTAGCCTTGCAGTAACAGCACTATGTACTTTGAGTGTTCTTATTACACTACAATTGCCGATCAAGCTTGCTGAGGGACAAGCTTCCTACTCTTCAAGTGTTTGAAGGGCTTTTCTCATTGTTTCTGTGAATTTAGCATGCTGTTCCTCAAAATTGATTTTATCTGCCTTGTTTAACTTGCCTTATTTAATTTTAATGTATGTTCTTCTCTATTTTCACCATTCAAACATGACCTCCACTTTCTGAAAGATGTCTTTTCACTTCTAACATCTCTCTGCCTTTCCATGGAACAATACCAGCTTTTCAGAGAGTTCTTACGCTTTTAGCTGTTCCTTTGAACCATAAAAATTGTAAGAATCATTCTAATATTTATGTAATCTACCTCTTGGAGATTTCTGTATTTGCACAGGGACAAGAAAACTGAGTTTGTCCTGGTCCTGGCACCAGCTCCAATGTTAAAACCAGTGTTCTCTTTTTTGATTTACATTAAGTTTTTTTCCACATCCATACATTGCTTTCCCTGTTGTTTCTCACACTAGCACCTTTCTCCTTGATTTATGATTCTATGTTTAGTGTCATTGGTGACACTAAGGGTCTCCATTTACTTCTGCAGAGAAAGACCCTTCCTCCCCTTGTACTTCATTGAGTACTCTCTCGGTAACAAGTGTCTCAAATAAATACGTGTCTCTCCTCCAAATGCAATTGCTTCATTTGCCAAGACAAGAGCTCATATTTCCAAATCAGAGCCCTGTGGTTTTCTCAGCCGTTATTTCATTAAGGAGAATTTTCCAGACAGTTTCAGGACCATGTTTCAGCCATCACTTTGCAATGATACTAATTATCAATGCAGTCAATACCAACACTGCCACCTCCACGTCTCTCTGAGATAAGAAATGCATTCCTTCAGCCTCATTTGTTCTATGTCTCCCCACAAGAGCACTGGATTCCCTGGAAGGGCAGTTTCTTCACATGTCCAGGATCGTTTGGATGACAAGTCTGAGAAGATCAGCTTCTGTAATGTTTCCTAAAACCCACTGTAAGGAGGATCACTGACACAGATACCTGATTTTCATCCAGGAGATTCTAGCATCGTTCCACTCTCTCATGCAGTTATTAGGATTTCATTTCCTTCTGGAGCCTCAAGGGAAATTTCATAATCAGCACACCTGGTATGTGTAGTATAAATAATTAAGGGGATGCCCTCTCTAACGATCTACGCAAAAAGGCTGTTCTGCTGTAAGAAATGGCCTGGATCATAATCCTATCAGAAGAATGAATTGGGGTTGTAAGACGTCTCAATTTTCAGACTCAAAAAAACCCCCATGTACATTTACTGAACTAGATGGAGTCAAGGCTCTACCTGATCTATAGAGGAACCTACTCCATCAGTATGAGTAATTTCAACATTATTCTTCCTACTCTGTCAGCATAGGTGGTACTTTATCACCATTTTTCTATCCCAGAATATAATTTATTGCTTACCATAACAAAAAAATCATGACAGCAATTTGCCTTACAAACATAATAAGAAAAATACTTCGTGTGACAAGTCTGGCAATAAGCCAGCACTATATAATCTGGTTTGATGATGAAAATACTTAGAGCAAACTGGACACCAACTCGAAATGTTCTATGATTCCATATTAAAGAGGACAGAGATCATGAGAAGCCCTCCACACTTTGCTTTATCTCCTCCACAATTTGCAAGAACAGTAGAGTTGTTACAGCCCAAGCTTCAGTCTTCTTCGGAGGTTTTCCCCTCAGACACTAAGAGCACTAAGTCTTCACAAATTGGACATGATAAGAAGGAGGAAATATATTGTTGCATTGGAGGACAGGTAAACCACATCTGATGGCTCACACTAACACATTGGTAGCATTCACACAATTTTTGTCTGAAAGGTTATTTTGGGATTGACCTTTTTGAGGACAAAGCCCCTTGGTAGGTGGACAAGGAGCATTTATCTACAGACTTCCACTTAAGTGCATTATGTCTTTCTCTGCCTTACCAGTAGAATCCTTTGTTCTGAGTTCTTTCTGATATCTTTGACTAATTCCCTGCCTTCATCTGCATTTAATACTTACACTACAAATACCTCACTTGAAATACCTTTACTTTCTCCAAACCTGAACTAAAGTTTTACTTTGAAGCTTCTAAAAAAGTTTTATCACATGAGTGTGCTTCACTTTATGCTGCCACATGTAACTGAAGTACTGCATATTTGTGATGTGGAATCCAGTTTTGCAGATAAAAGAAGTTAAACAGTTCCTTTAGATCTGCATCTTTGATATGTAACTGAACAACATTCAAAAACCCTGAGATTTGCTCCCCATTGTTACTCCTTACGTTATCCAACACATCAATTTGATACAGACAGTCAAATCAAGAAAATCAGCTTCTCAAAGGCTGAGTTCTAAATTTGATTATTTTTTACAGCTAAAAAATGCTAGTGAGTAGCTTATGACCAGAAGATTAAATCTGATCTGAACAAAACCAAAGATATATGCAACATGTGTAAACATGCTCCCACACTTTCAATTTGCCCAGTTACCTTAGGTCCATCTAAGTGCTTATACACTTTGCCAAAGCAATCGAATTTGAAAGTTCTATGACTAACTAAATCTATGGCTATTAGTGTGAGCAGACCATACTTAAATTCCACTTCTTCAATGGGTTATGAACCAAATCGTACTCATTACCAAAATTTCTCCCTTTCTAAAAGCCTGATACTACAACTGGATCTGATTGGGCACCTCCTTATACCTGTAGGTTGTGTTAAGGGGACTCTGCTCCGATCCATGAGTCCTCTAGAGCCAGAGCGCTCAGTCGTAGCATCATAAAGCATCACAGGGTTATAGTAGCCTTCTTAAGTCAAATAAAAATGACTTTTCTTTATCTTCCAAGTTCCTTTGCATTGGTAACATCCAGAACCTTATCCCTCAATTTAGAAAAAGCGAAGCAGGAAGCAGTTATCAAAGTGGAGGGATCCAGGCATTCTATGACAAAATTCAGCATTCCATTTCAGTGCTGCCCTCTTCCTACCCTACCCAGAGCAGTGAGATGCTGATTAATGAAGCCAAAGTTCAGAACCCTCAGCAAAAAGTGAGTTTCAGTTCGGAAAGGACTTTGAGCACGTCTGGAGTGAAAAGCCCACTATAGTAAAACTTCACAAGCTGAGCAGTATTCTTTTCCTCATTGAGAAGTAAATGTGTGATTTGAAAGTCTCTGAAACCTGTACGACTTCCCTTTCTCCACCTGTACTCTTCATTCTGTGCAAGTGGAAGCTCACACAACCAGACACTCTGCTCCACCGAATCAGTCAGCCTGTTCTACACTTATACACGCTCATAGGTATTTGAGCCCACTAACACTAAAGGTGCTATAGCACTCCCAAGCCGTAGGGACTAAGGGGTTAATCCACTCACAGGCATACATTAAACCATGCTAAGAGCATTCCACAGAAATACCACTCTGAGCCAGCAGCCCAGAAGGAACAGCTAACCTGACACACATTCTGTCCAGGCAACGAGTACACTTGGTTTTTAAACTCAGCATCAATAGGGCACTTTGTGGGACATTCAGGAACCCTTAGAAACCCGAGGGCATAGAAAATCAGCCATTGTATGGGCAGCTGCATGAAAAAAAACAAACTGGAGCGCAGTTTATGTAGCATTAGCTGTGAAGGTTGTATTTTGCTGTAAGCAGACTCATTTTGAGTAGCACCTGTTTAAAAGGCAAAATATTTCCTCATTCATCTTAAAAGCTGCAGCTTTTCCCCCGGCTCCTCTTGGCATATGCCGTATGGACACACACTTACAGGAGAATAAAGAACCCACAGTTGTGAGGATCCCAGATATCGATCTCTATCAGGCTATATAAACCAGCAGTTTTAGCAGCCTCTCAGGAGTTTGCTGTAAAAGCAATTGGAACTGCAATTAACAACAGCACATCTTAGGATAGGGAAAGACTCCTAACTAGGAGCTAATTAGGAGGGCAAACACTGAAGCTTGTTAGCTGAGATGCTAATGAGAATTACACTTGAGTGGCAGCAGACTAGCTATTCAGAGGTAATTAGAAACCTCAGCTGATAGTATATTGCTCTTAAGAGCTTTCAAAACAACTGGAAAAACTGTCCTGCAGCTAAGGATCCAGCATGCCACATGGAGTGATTCATGGGCACGGGGAACAGCCAGAAAATTACAGCCAGGCACCGGGGCAGTTTAACAGCATGTGAAAAAGGTAGAGAGGGGGTTGTAGGAGATACGTGCCCGCCTGGATTTTCTGCCACAGCATTGGCTCCTCAGTGGCAAACCTGATGCTGCCATTTACACTGCCTGGCTAAATCAGCATCAGTTGCACAAGAGGGTGAGCTGCGCACCCTGAGCATCCACCCCTGACTTGTGCAGAGCAGGACAAGGACCTGGGCTAGTTCGGCAGCCCCTGACATTCTTCCTATCCCATCCACCGGCCTCTCCCATCCCATCCCAGCCCTCAGTGCTCAGCCAGGGAAAGCTGCTGGTGTCAGCTCTGCCAGGGCTGTGTGCAAGTTGCTCTCACCGTGCCTCTGTCTTCCCAGGGCACGGAAGGGTTTCATTTTCCTCTTCTTTGAGCAGTGAGGAAGCGAAGAGTAAACTGAGGCACTTCAAGGGGAAAACCTGTTAAACGTAATGTGGCTGCAATGGGGAGTGTGAAGTGTGGCCTTACCTGGGCTCAGTTGCATGGCTGATTCCTGCTCTGAGCAGAGCCAGGGAGGCAAAGCAGAGGGGCTGCCTGTTTGAATGTTTCCTCTGTGCCTGATTGGAAGTGCAAGAGCCAGTCAGGGGCAGGGGAGAGGCTGCTAAACTCAAAGTAGGTTGCTTGTTTCAGGAAAAGATTGGATACTGGAGAACCTGCAGGCTGGTTCGCAGCGTATTTGATCACACGAAAACCTTTGGGTGTCACAGGGGATTGAAACTCGCTGGAAGAATCAAGGGGATTTTCAGTTTTGCCGGGGCCCTGTTTGCATTAAAACTTGCGGCGATTTAAGCAAAACCTGGTTTTAATTCTAGTTATTGAAACCAATCGTAAAACCCATGTGGATACTCTGAAACAGATTCAAGCTTTCCCAAAAGAAAACCCAATGCAATGCAGATTGCAATTAAAGCACACAGAAGAACACCCACAAATGGTTTGACATCAGTGTAATTAAACAGATTTCAAAGTTTGACTGTAGTTAAACAAATCTGACTTTTAATGCAGATGTAACCTAGCAGTCACTGGCTGATGGCGTGTGAGGGATGGGAGCTTTGCATACTGAAACCTCCCTGCAAGAGTCCTGGGAGAGGATATGTGTAAATACACCCTTCACATGAGCAGTGTCTGCAGTGGAAAGCGTGTGAAAGTACGAAGAATTAAGAGTAGACACTAACACAGCAACTATAGCCCATAAATCTATCTCTGAAAGGAAAAATGCTCTGGGTGTGTAAGCAGTATTCTGAAGAGACAAATGCACTTCACTGAAGCTTTGGGAACCATCGTTTTCAGTAATGTTTTTGAAGCAGGAGCCCCGGATTGTGGTTATTCAGGTTTAACAGGACCCATAAATGCTGACTGCTGCTAGGGGCAAAATTCCCCGAACACCAAATTGATGTAGCTCTGGGCTTGACCAGCTGCAGCTTCCTGGAGAATCCTCCCGGCCACCAGCCATACACCTCCCTGGGCTCAGCACACAGCAGCCCACTGATGACCAGGGCACTATGGTGGGTTTGACAAAGCCATTTCCCAAACCCAGTCTCACCCATGGCTGGTGCCTGTGGTCCCCTGGCTCAGGACCTTCACAGCCACTCTGTGCTCAGTGTTACGTGTCATGAGCTGCTTGGCAACTCAAACCAGGCTAAATAAAGGAAACAGAAAAGATTTAAATGCAAGTAACGTGTATTAATGCTGCACGGAAGTTTTACTAGTGGGGAACTAAGGGTTTAAATAGCAATACCCCTCTGACAGTCCTAGCAAACTGCTCTCAAGCTGGTGCAGGTCCTAAGCACAATCTAGCCAGCACAGCAGAAAAATGAAAGGCAGCTGCCATCCTCTCCTTCACGGGGTTTATTCACCCCATCTCCCCATTGCTTAGTACTTACGGTAGATTTTCACCCTATCAAAGACTTTAATGGAAACAACCAGAGCTGCAGCCCCAACTGGAAGCAAACCAGAGAAAGGCTCTGCTGTTTCCAGGTTTGCATTGCTGACAGCAATCAGATACAGCCATAGGCGCACATGGGCAGCGCTCAGATCTGGCCAGAGACACATCTGTGTCTGCCCTCCCTCCGTGACCATCCCAGTGCTTGCAGTGGACGACTGGGACACTGGCGTCAGACACAGCATCACCTGCAGGATGATGCAGTACCTCCAAGGAGTGCTGGACAGTAATTCCAATGCCCCCGTTGACAATGAAAAGTATGTGCCTGCACTTAAGAGGTCAGTTCAGCCAAGACTGAGCCTTTCTATCTACTGCTGCGTATTGGCTCATCACGCGCAATCAGTCTATAAGGGAACATAAGATCACCCATCTCTGAAACAAAAGGTATCTGGAAATGCTCACTGAACTTGGCTTTCACCAGATGAACTTCAGCCTTTCATTTCTGCACCTTCCTAATATAATTCTTCAGTTTCTCAAGCTCTTTATCAGAACTAATACCTCGTGCTCAATAGACACACTTGGACATGCAGTTGGCCATGGCACAAGTTAAGCTAGACAAGCAACTCCCCACATAGCTCAGCGTGCCAGTTCCTCGGTCCCTCCTGAGTCCCTGACAGGCATTGTGGTGAGCACCTTTAACATGCTGTGCTGACATCTTACTGTGTTGTATTTATTTTGGGAAAAAAAATCAAAGATCTGGGACTAAAACTATCATTTGCTCATGCCAACACACACATAGGCATGAGCCAATGGTAGTATACATTCAGGGATGCCTATAGCAATAATCCAGTAATAGAGAGGCTATGTATATACATACACACATACATGTAGAAAAGCAGAAACTCTTCTGGCTGGAACCAGAGATCAAAGCACCATATTCATCCTGCCATGCTCAGGACACACTCCCTTAGCACTGAGCACTTTGCTTTTCAGAGCAGCGAGTCTTCTGATGGTGTCTTTCAGCCTCTGAGAAAACTACAGCAAAACTGGGTTCTCTGAACACTTTTTACTGCCTTGCTGAGCAATCTTTATTCTCCTCAGACATTCCTCAAATGCAACAGTTCTTGGTTCTCATCTTCCCTCTGCAGGGGTAAACGTACAACTCTATCCCTGAATTTCAGCTATTTATCTTCCCCTGACTGTGCCTGTCTTTGAGGAGTGTGAGCTCCGCTCTGGCTCGCACACAGCATCCAACTCCACAAGAGCCCAATTTTCCTTTCATGTAGATGATCTCCCACTGCAGCAGCATCGGCTTCCCCTGCAGAGGAGTCCTCCTCCACACCAGCCCTTCTCTCCAGCCCACACTGCAAACCTGCAGCCAAATGACACAATCTGTTGCAGATTTTACCTCTTTTTCTCCCCCCAGAGCCAGGCTGTGCTAGGGTTGCAGTGCAGCTCCATGGGGATCAGTGTTTTAGCTCTGCAGGACACACTACCCCAGCCTTGTAGTGGCTTGAATGCTTTACCATGCTCCAAAGCAGCTACCTGCTGTCTCTCAAGGCTTCTTGTGTACAGGGGAAGGTGCTTGGCTTGGGAAGTATTTGTGGGTTTATCGAGGATTATTTCTGGGTTTTCCAATAATGAGGTTTCCACTGATGCCTGTGAATTTACTTTTCTTTCCCCCTGGCTTGCAGCCTGATCTCTCACAACTGACATAATGCCCCAAAATTGCAACACTGCACCTTTACTCTTAGATCACTCGTTGGTGCTCTTTTTCTTCAGGGAAGAAAAAGGGGAGGAAGAAAGAGTAGTAAGAGGAGCAGAAGTCTCTTCTTTATTGAAGCCTTTGGCCCCAGGTCAAGAAGGCTTTTCATGGGAAAGCCCTGTGGTTCCCTGGAGAACTTAAACCCTCTGCTGCTGCCTTCACCTCTGTGCCCTCCGAAGGCAGTGGCTGTATCTGTTTTCTGTGCTGCTTCCTTCCCTCTGCATTTACTCCTTGGTAACCAAGTACAGCCATCACATTCTGTATTATGACTAGAGGAACTTCCAGCCTAAAGGAACTCACGAATCCATGATGCTGTTTTCCCTATTCTATGAACTATTTGGGTTTGGTTTGTTTGGATATGTGTTACTAAAACCATTTGTCTATGGCTTAATATGAGTAGGTTTCTTCTTCCACTTCTGTTAAGCAGTCCTTTGTTCCTTGTGTGACCTGTAACCCCAGCCCTCTTGATTTCCAAAACACCCGGTGTGCTTTGTCCTTACCATATCCAGTCACACTGGGATTTTAATTTGGCTTGCCTTGCTGCAAGTTTCTCTGCTCTCACATCAGGCTGAGGAGGTTTCTGTGCTCCACATGTTCATCACTGCATCCCTGCCCTCTGCTGTCTGCAGGAGCTGAGCTGCCTTCCCCAAGCACACAGTGCTGCTCTGCCCTTCACAAACCATCTTACTGCTCTGCACTAGTCATACCTGTAAAAGCACATTCTCTGAGTCGCCACACTTGTGTCTCAGTGCAGTGCTTCCCATCTCCCTGCATTTCTCCTGTCTGCTGACTTCTCATTGCATTTTATCACAGTATCACAGTATGTTCGAGATTGGAAGGGACCTCAAAAGATCATCTAGTCCAATCCCTCTGCCGGAGCAGGAACACCTAGATGAGGTTACACAGGAATGTGTCCAGGCGGGTTTTGAATGTCTCCAGAGAAGGAGACTCCACAACCCCCCTGGGCAGCCTATTCCAGTGTTCTGTCACCCTCACTGAGAAGAAGTTTCTTTTCAAGTTTAAGTGGAACCTCTTGTGTTCCAGTTTGTACCCATTACCCCTTGTCCTATCATTGTTTGCCACTGAGAAGAGCCTGGCTCCATCCTCATGACACTCCCCCTTTATATATTTATATACACTAATAAGGTCCCCCCGCAGTCTCCTCCAAACTATAGAGACCCAGCTCCCTCAGCCTTTCCTCATAAGGGAGATGCTCCACTCCCTTAATCATCTTAGTCACCCTGCACTGGACTCTCTCCAGCAGGTCCCTGTCCTTCTTGAACTGAGGGGCCCAGAACTGGACACAATATTCCAGATGCGGTCTCACCAGGGCAGAGTAGAGGGGAAGGAGGACCTCTCTCGACCTACTGACCACCCCCCTTCTAATACACCCCAGGATGCCATTGGCCTTCTTGGCCACAAGGGCACAGTGTTGGCTCATGGTCATCCTGCCATCCACTAGGACGTCCCTCTCCCCTACACTGCTCTCTAACAGGTCGTTCCCCAACCTATACTGGAACCTGGGGTTATCTCCTCCTCATGTCTTGCCTTTGCACAAACAGAGGTGCACTTTGAAAAGTGCTTTGCATTATGGCTCTGAGCTATAGTTCATAAATCTCTGCTTGCTATTTCCTTTCCAGAAGCTTTCCATGTGTCCTGCAGGTTATGGGAGATGGACAAGGACATCTACCTGTTATATTGTGGATAGAAGAAAGTTTGCTGTGCCCATACCCCACCAAAAGAGCCCACAACTGCATTAGTACAGAGCTCTGCACCAGGACTTCTTTACCTTGGCTTGATCCTACAAGAAGGACAGCACTTGCAGTGATCACTGGGCTCACATCTGCTCAGGTTATGGTTGCACAAACACTGTCAGCAAGGATCACAGACACTAGAGAGCTAACAACAAGTTCAATATCCTCCAGCATTTTTGCTCCAGTTTTTATCCCTGTTAACCACTGCTGAGTTCATCTGTGATGGTTTGTGAACATCATCCATCTTCCACAGCTTGGCCATGTAACTTGTTTTCCCTGATTCTCAGTGACGCTTGTCAATACTTTTCCTATCAAACCTCATTAGAGGATTCTTTCTTTTTTCTCCTTCAATTTTCAGAAATAGGATTTTTCCCTGAGCTTGGCAAGTCTGTTCCTGCTCCCATCCTAATCCTGCTGGAGAACGTGCATTGCTCATTACCCTTAATAACACATCTACTCGGTTTTGCTTCTCCTTTTTCTGCATGCCTGGCAGTTTTATAGCTTTCCTCCTGGGAGCTGCACAAAGCTCAGCTTGCGCACCCGTTTCTTTTCCTACAAGTCCAGCTACAAGCCTAGGAGCCCTCACCGTGCCCTCCGTGCACAAACCAACTCTTGATTTCTGGTTGCATGCATTTGCCACTACCAGCTCACATGTGCCACCGGGTGCAAGCACAAGAAGGAGCTGCTGTGGTTTTATTACTCTGGCTTTCCTCAGCCACATCTGAAAGAAGAATTCTCCCTCTCCAGTACATAATCCTGTTGCAGCACCCCCTGGCAGAGTACTGTCATAAACCCATCTCTTCTGCCTGTAAGATACCACATACTGCAGAACCCCCAGTGAAGTATAGAGCTATCCCCCAGAATTAAAGGCTCTGCATGCATTTAAGAACTAAATATCCATTTCGTGTTCAGACCCAGACAAAAGGACAGGTAACAGAAACTGGCAGCAGCTCGGATATTGCTGCTTCTGCCCACTAAGGATGTATTTTTTCCCTACTATTCTAAATATAAGTCTGCATCTCAAAAATATTTCACAAGGAGGTTTACAATAATTGGAAGCTTTCATGTCCCATCTGAAAGGGCTCCTTGAAACAGATTAGAAAATAAAACATCAAGGAAGACATTAGGACTGCACCTCACTCTTTCATCAGTATATTTAGTTCATAATGCACATCAGGTGCCACAGGAACTGCTGTTCAAGGTTAAAGCAAGGTCCTTATGAAAGGGACAATTACTCTCTAGTGACAGATAAGGAGAAGAAAGTCAAAGCTAAACCTGTGCGAGAGGAAAGGCAGGAGTGCTCAAAGCGAAGCAGCTACAAAAGCCTTTACCTCGGGAAGGGATCACTTCAGAACCTGGCTGTGAATTCAGGTTTCCATCTGCCGCTGACAGTTCCTCTTCCTCCCTGTGCCTGAAAGGCAGCGGCTGCGCCGGCTCGAGCAAGCCTCAGCGTGGAGCAGACCCCTCCTTGGAGGGCAGGTCCACGTGGCTGGTGGGAGCCGTGGGCAGCAGCAGGACACACAGCTCAGCTTCACCGAGGGGCTCTGCTTGGCTGGGCTGGACTGTTCCAAGGAACCCCCTGGATCAGCATCCTCGTTAGGTACTGAGAGCGTAATAAAAGCACGTTTTTGACAAGAAAATGAGAACCAGAACTCATGTCCATACAGTGCCAGTTTGGTAAAGAATGGATGACTACAAAATAGTCAAACATCGTTTTGGAGTTGACATAAAAATATGCTTGAAGGCTCATAATAATAGCTTTAATTTTTTATTTACTTATTGTGGCAAACCCTGATTTGCATTGCTGTTGGTCTCCAGAACCTTTGTACAGATCCAAAGTTCTCACATGATGGAAGACCAGAGGAAAAGATGTCTCATCACACTGTCCAGGAGCACTAGGTCAGCACACATGTGAATGTTGCCTTCTGGATTCTTGGTAGCTTTTGGTTGTGGGACACACAGTAAAACTTTCAACTCGGGCATGAATCCAGGTGTAGGCATAAAATATTCACATATTTTCCTCTATGCAGCTTGCAGAAATCTTGCACCAGAGCATTCCTCTGAAAAAATCACCCTTGAAATTCCCTTCCACCAATGCTGGAGCCAGAAAGCAGTTCTGCAGAAAGAGCTCAGGGACCTGCTGGACAAGTGAAACTGAGGCATCAACCGGCTCGCTGCGAAGGAAGAGCAAACACAGCGCTTCATGGGTAAAACAATTCTCAGGGCTGCATTCAGCCCCAGTCTGCACATAGGGCTGAGATGTAAAAGCTCAAGGACTTGACAAGACCAAATCACACCACAGAAATAAGAATCTATCCCTTTCCTCAAAAGCATTTTGGGCAACAGCCATCTTCCTCCTACCAAAACTCTTTTCCTAATGATTTCTCTGAGATCAGGACCACTGAGTGCTACCCAACATCTAAATATTTAGGGATAAGCTGTGCAATCCCAGGTTTTTACAACTGATCTTCAGTCAAGGTTTCTTTCCTAGGTTGTCCCTAGAGAAAAACCACAGCAATATGGAGAGATGCAACTGTAGAACTGTACAAAAGCAGAAGAATTTACCTTTTCTGAATGTCAGGAGAGGAAAAAGCCCCACACTTGCTTTCCTCAGCTAGATGAAAGGCACCAGTGTAAAAAGGATAGTTCAGGCTGACGTTGAAGTAGTAATTTACAGGGAAAATGGTAGTTCAAAGAACAAATAAAGTATTAATAAACGAAGTATGCAGTTTCAAGTTCTGCAGCCTTCCTTCATCTTGCCGTCAGGGCTCGCTAAAAATGCATTTCCTTTCCTTGCTGTTCTGTGAACACCCACGGAGCCAGGGAAAAGGGAAAGCAAAAGCTGGAAGCAAATTGGATAAATGCTCTTGAACCTTTAACAACAGGCAGGAAACATCTTCAGGCATAAGATGCGGACACAGCCACTGAAGATGAAGATGATGATGCTTCCTGTCGTTCCTTTGCCCCTGGGCTGTACCTTGCAGCCATATGAAGATATTTTTCTGGCCTTGCATCATCTCGAAGGCTCAGTCCCTTTCTCAACAGCTTTCAACCTGGCTCTGTCCTACAATGTCCTTGAAAGTGTTCTAGGTGTCTCTCTGTCCTTGGTACACCATAGCTGTCTGGTCTCAAGGGAGAAGATACCATCTTCAAGATCCACAAACTGCCTTGACCACCTGTCTATCCACGTGAAGGCTGCACAAAGGAGAGGTAATGATACACCACAGAAAGCAATGACCCATGCAACCGCTTGGGGTTGGGATTATTTTTTGTAAGAAACAAACATGGATACTTTTCCCTGTCCATAACTGGCCATCTGCAGGCAAAAAGGTCCTCCTATAGAACACACACTGGGCTGCTGCATAGAATCCTATCATTGCTTCCTGCATCATGTCCTGGAGCTTTAGAGCAGAAAAGCACAAACGAGGGAATACATCAGACAACCCTCATCACTTTGTCATCTGTCATTTTGGGGTAAATTCTTGTTTATGGTCCTCAGCTGCCACAGTTACTCTGTCTACATGAGATTTTGTACCCAGTAAAGCATGTTGCATACGCATGAAATAATAAATTTGCTCTACTGTTCTATTTTTTTCTATTTAATCAAGCTACAGAGTTGTTTGCAATTTAATCATCATTAATTTGGGACTGGCGTTTATGTTTCAGCTACAGTTAATGCAGTCAAACCGAGAACAAAAGCAGCCGATACAAAGGAGAGAGCCAGGTCTCACTAAGTTGTTAATAATTAATAACCACTTCCACGATATTTAATCCATCGGCAAAAATGCAAAGGAGCTTTAAGCGCCATAAATCTCATTGCAACAAATCGAGTCCCTCATAGTTTCACGAGTACGTATGGTCTAGCAGTCTTTTCAAGTGCAATGTGATACCTCAACATGACTCCTTACAACACTCCATCATCACCAGTTCAGATATTTATGGATCTAAGAAACAGATTTGTTTAATGCAATCATCTGAGACAGCTCAACTCAAATCAGGCCAACTCTGCTGTACTTCTCCTATGCAGCGATACTCTCAAACCCCACAACAGGCCAGTGGTAGAGTTGCAAAATTAGCCTGTCAGCATAAGGCTCTGATACCATTGGTAACGTAACTTTGTCCCCGATAACGTTTCCTGAAGCAGAAGGTTCCTTTCACTTCTACTGTCAGTTTTGCTTGCAGATCACATTTCTCACCTTTCTTTAACATTATCAGACCACACGGCAATGGAAACGGGTATTATCTACAAGCTCACATTTAAGTAACTGCATGATTTAGATGAGGGAATTGAGTGTACTATCAGCAAGTTTGCTGATGACACTAAACTGGGAGGAGTGGCTGACACGCCAGAAGGCTGTGCTGCCATCCAGCGAGACCTGGACAGGCTGGAGAGTTGGGCAGGGAGAAACTTGATGAAATATAACAAGGGAAAGTGCAGAGTCCTGCATCTGGGCAGGAACAACCCCAGGTTCCAGTATAGGTTGGGGAACGACCTGTTAGAGAGCAGTGTAGGGGAGAGGGACCTGGGGGTCCTAGTGGATGGCAGGATGACCATGAGCCAACACTGTGCCCTTGTGGCCAAGAAGGCCAATGGCATCCTGGGGTGTATTAGAAGGGGGGTGGTCAGTAGGTCGAGAGAGGTCCTCCTTCCCCTCTACTCGGCCCTGGTGAGACCGCATCTGGAATATTGTGTCCAGTTCTGGGCCCCTCAGTTCAAGAAGGACAGGGAACTGCTGGAGAGAGTCCAGCGCAGGGCGACAAAGATGATTAAGGGAGTGGAGCATCTCCCTTATGAGGAAAGGCTGAGGGAGCTGGGTCTCTATAGTTTGGAGAAGAGGAGACTGCGGGGGGACCTTATTAGTGTATATAAATATATAAAGGGGGAGTGTCATGAGGATGGAGCCAGGCTCTTCTCAATGGCTAACAATGATAAGACAAGGGGTAATGGGTACAAACTGGAACACAAGAGGTTCCACTTAAACTTGAGAAGAAACTTCTTCTCAGTGAGGGTGACAGAACACTGGAACAGGCTGCCCAGGGGGGTTGTGGAGTCTCCTTCTCTGGAGACATTCAAAACCCGCCTGGACACATTCCTGTGTAACCTTATCTAGGTGTTCCTGCTCTGGCAGGGGGATTGGACTAGATGATCTTTTGAGGTCCCTTCCAATCTCTAACATACTGTGATACTGTGATACTGTGATATAAATACGTTACTTAAGTGAACACAGCACCACAAAAGCAGTAAGGAAGCACAAGTACAGATAGAAATGTCATTTGTGAAAACATTTGATTTTGGTATTGGTGAAGATCAACATCAGTACAATTAGATTGTTACAGTAAATCTTAAAAAGCTGCAGATTTATTCAGTTCCCTTCTTAAGATTAATTTCTTCAGAACCCACAGTTCATTCATAAACTCCAGGTACTCTGGATCACTGAAGTCTATTCTTCCGCTACTTACTCACATACCAATCTATTGATGACATACAACGTTGATTTTAAAGCATTACCCAGTTAGAATATTGATTCTACTGGTCAGGACAGAGGAAAGAAGGAATAAGCTTAATCCACATTACTAAGATATGTAAGGATAAGACACCTCAAAAGCATTTAAAAATACCTCCTGGCTCTCCAGTATCAGTGATCATTTAAAACTGTGTTAGTTTGAAGCAGGTACAAAGGCAAAGAAAAATGAGGATAAACAAAGTATAATTAAAAGAATATCTGCCCAAACTTGCCTGAAACAAAAGTTCAAGATTGTCTTATTTTCACAGATGTTAGATGCCAAAGATGGTATCTGAAATGTCAACTTTAACAAGGCTTATCAAGAAAAGTTAAGTTTGCAAGTTTTACACTTGCATTTCCATTGGATGACTTCAATCCTAGAGCCATTTAACAGCAAGACAAGGATGAAAACACACTTAGTGCCGCTTTCTCAAGGGGAGACAAACGTAGAAAAGATGTATTTAAGATTCTCACTTGGGGCCAGGACATTTGGGGAACACCAACGTGAAGTTTGACAGTGCATGTAATTCAAGATGAGCTAGATTAGCAAAAACATACTATTTAAATGGTCTGGCTTAACCTGGCTCACAACTCTGTAGGCACCTGGGGCACAGTCAAACCCAACCCTCAGGGATGCATTTTACTTGGAGCTCAAACACTGCAGCCAGGCTGAAAGAACTCCAAAATGTAAATAATTAGGTGAAACCATCAGGCTGCACTCAAATCAGAATCTGCCCATGACATCTGCAGTCTGAAGGGTATGAAAACAGCACCTGGGGTGAGGATTACTCTGCCATGCTTGGATGTATGGGAAAGAACAGAAACAAAATTAAGGCAGAATTATGGCTGCAATAGAAGAGCAGGAGAGGTTTGGCTCATAAGATATCGTTCTATAGACTGTATAAACTCTTTCATGTTCCTACTTCTAACTTTTCAGCAATCCTACAAGTTACAAATCTTTTCATCTCTTCAGTTATGCAAAACTTACAGTATAATTAACTGTATAATTCTACAAGCAATTAAAGCTTTTTGTCCTGTAACCAGGGTGGATCCAAGCCAATTCCAAAATGATGGCTGCAATACAGCTGCACTGACTAGAAGGAAGAAACAAAACAATACCTACATGGGACAGGAGAGGCAGCGGGAAAGTAGAAGAGTTAAGGTTAGAAAGTATAGTCTAAGTGCAGTGCTTCATGTCCTTGTGCCTGGCAATTCATCTTTAGGGATAACCTGTCTAAAAACTAAATGGGTATTCTTCTCTGAGTGACAAAGATGACGACTGTGATTCAAACAAGCCTTGAACTCTGAAGACAAAGGAACTGACCACAGTACAGCTCCATCCCTCAGCTCTGCGGCTAAGCTAAGAGGTGACAAGAGTGGCTGCCCATTCACCACTAATGCTGACAAGGAAAAACAAGATGTACAAAAGTTACTGTGACTGAGAAGGAAACCAGCACGTGCTTTGTGCATCGAGCTACTGCTTTAAAGTTTATGCCAGCACTTCCAGCGAACAGCCGAGTGCCGCAAAGTTAATCAAAACAAGACGTCTCTGAGCAGTTGAGTGCTGCAAGAGATCCTCCAGTGTGCAGCAGCAGGACCACCCAGAAATGTCTTTTAAGATGTGAGGCTAACAGCTGGGAAACCAAGCTTAGGCAAGTTACACCACTGCTTCTCCCGTGTAACAGTATCCCCCCCCCAGGACTGCTGCAGATAAATACACCCGCACTCACAAATACAGCTGTACACTTAGATTTTGCCTTTTCTGATCTCATTTAAATGCCACAGAAGCTTTGGCAAGCATGACTATAAGCTACAATTAAAAGCTAAACTGTGGTACTTCTTTGCTAATTGCAAACAGCACTGTGATTGTGGAGCACACCTACCTTTGCAGAGTTAAGAGTATTCTTGCATACAGCTGAACACAACAGACACTGGGTGAAAAACTATAGTAAGAATGCATTGAGACCTTTTAGAAATAACCAGAAGAAAATCACTTACAGTAATAGTTATATTTTATTTTCTCTTTTAGTTTCAATGTGCAGTATTTTCAGCATTTTTTCTTTTTTAAACTTATACATCTAAAATTATACGCTTTCCTTTTTCCTTTCAGTACAATTGCTTTTGGGTTGGGGCTCCAAGCTTTTGCTCATCATTGCCCTCAAACTATACAAGAGACCACCACAGGGTGCGTTACCTTTCCCTTGTCAGGTTGATCCAACTTGATGGTATGCATACACAGACTGATGGGAATGATAAGCTCACACAAAATGCACGTGACGAAAAGCAGCGCATGCTTCACAAATGCTCTGCAGCATTTATACCCAGTTAACTTGAATACAGCTTAAACTTGACATAGAAGCTCTCCTGGGTATGAGTGTGGGATTCTCAAGATTTTCAATGGATACTTGAAGGTAACATGCACAAAGACTTCACCTGAAATCTCAGTATTAGGTAAAATTAGCATAGTGGACTTCCCGAAAGGTTTGCTACATTGCTTACTCTAGTTCTTACTGCAGCTTGCTTTCACTTTAAAACAATTCAACTACCTAGAAACTATCAAAGTACTTTACTCTCTTGTAACTTTCATCAAGTGTATCCATCCTTATAACCAAAACTGTTTTAAAAGTAAAAGAGCAAAGCACCTACCATTGTCACTTGGTTGATTTCTACCTTTTGCAGAAAGTTTACTTGGGATCGTACATGGAAAAAGTTTGTTTTATGCAATGAATGTACTCGAATATTTTTTTCCCCTTTTACTCCCACCCCATCCCGTTCAACCACTGGTAAGATCCTGAATGACCAAATTTCATTAAACTGCTTATTGCTATGTTTATTGCTCATTACACCCTAAAACTTATTTTATTTAGGAAGCAGAAATGCTTAGCTGTGACAGCTCCACAAAATCTTAAGACAAACCAGGTCTGCTGCTCTTGGAGAACTGTCTTTGCAGTGTTTTTGACACAACCTCCTTATCTGCTATATGAAGTTAACAGCCATTTAAAAAGGAGAATGGTGAGACAGAATGCTCTTAAGGCAAGTCTACTAAATATCAAACAAATTACTTTTATCCCAAAAGGTTCCACTTGTTCCCCACTTCTTTTGATGTAAATCTGTTCATTCATTACTCAGTGCTTTAGGAATGCTGCTGGTGGTTAAGAAACAAGCAACATCATGGTGTTGAGAAGGAGCTCTTACCAAAGTAAAAAGTAATACACAATCACATGGATGCTTTAGGCAAGAAATGACATCTGAGTATACACTTTAGTGAAGATTTACATAAACTCACATTCAGTTTCAACTGGCAAAGAGCATAAATAGTAAAGAACATACTTTGAATCCTGCAAATAAGAACTGGTTTACAACGAGCTGTAGTTTCCAACTTCTCACTCCTGCACTCACTGCAAGGGAGGCAGCATGCTGAAATGAACTGCAATCAAACTATTTCATAGGCCAGTAAATAGCTGGCCCAAAAACTATTTATAAAACATTGGCTAGCATACAGTGTTCTTGAAGGAGGGCCAAGTTATGGATTTGGTAAAGTAGGCTGACAACTGACTCGTAAACGAAGTGTTAAACATCAATCTGTCTTACGTATGCTCTCAATCATGCCATACCTCTAACCTTGAAAGGTGGTAAAGAAGCCAGTTCCACTACAAAGCACATTAAAGAAACTGTTTGCTTTGGTTAGCCAGGATACCAGATGTAAGCCTTAAGCCCAAACAAATTTCTATGCTGTTCTCAATGAAAAAAAACAGCTTGATTTTCAGAATCAGCTTACTTCTTAGTGGCCACTCTTTTGCTGTTACTGTGCCCATCACGTACCTCTTGGCTCTTGTCACTAGAAGCAGGAGTGATTTTAAATAGTATTTCAATGCAAGAGAAGTGAGAGTGGGGAAAGTGTGTCTAGAAAGTAGACAGCAAAGTGTGCTGCAGGTGAACTGTCAGATTTTAAGCACTATGTGTGTGTTTCCACACTAGGAAGACCTTTAAGTTACATTCCTTTAGGTCACTGAGAATATCCTAAGAGGAGGTGCCCTTCTTCAGACACTAAGGACACATTTCTGGAGGTATACTATGACAAATCTCCAAGAGAGGTTTAAGCAGATGGAGTTTTTACTACCAGTGTATCTGTGTGAGATTAGAACTGACTGCATCAGCTTTAAAGCTTGACTTGAAATGGGTAATGCAAGTATTTGCTTGAAGGCCAGCAACAGGCATTTGAGGAAAAGGGGGTCTGTTACATCTGATGGTTTTTGTCCAGCCACGTTGACTGTTTAATTCAATATATTCCTTCACTGGTTGGAAAGATTCTATGGCAAGTCCAAAATTGATTTGGAAAGTATTATGAAGGGTCTAGCTCCCGTTATCCCAAGGTAAAGTAACAAGCTATTCTGTGTTAATCATGAGGAGCTTAAAATGATGGAGAATTTAACAGTTTGTAACACAATATATATTGTTATATGGTGAGGATATGACTAACGATGCTTAAAAAATATATTAAAATCTATTTTAAATTTTGGAAAATAGCTTACAAAAATATCTTCACTTAAACTATATATCGTACAAAAACTGACTGGTGTGTGGGTTTACAGTACAAAACGATTATCGGTGGTTACAAAAGGGAAGAGTGATCTATACTACCCTTAATGAAAACACAGGGCATTATATCTCACTGCCTGGAATTAGTCTCTTATCAGAATTCAGATAACTTCCAATATAACTCAAAAAGCTTTCAAACAGTGTCTATTATTAAACCTTTTTCTGAACTCTCGTTCAGTTTCTTTTAAAAATCACCACAGTGCTGTGGCCCAAGAAAGAAAACTAACCCAACTACGGGCAGAAATAATTGCTCTAGAGATAGTAAGATCTGTAAAGAGCAAAATATAGCAACTTCTACAGTTGTTTCTACTGCCCAAGATATCAGCTTCCTCTATCAGTTTCTAAAAGGAAGTGATAACAGCAGACAATTCCTTTGTAATTAATTTATGGGCAGAAGCAACAATTTTTGGTCTATATTGGAATTATAGTTTAAATACATGGGTTTAATAAATACAAATATACACATTTGTATACATTAAATGTTGTCACATGTGTATAATTTCAACATATACATTATATACAGAAATACATACAGTACATGCTCCTCCTGACAACACTATCTCAATTTTTCCAAGTGTCACCAAAAGGTGTGATAAGAAAATGAAGAGGTTAAATACAAGGATGTGACTGAGAACCAAGGTGTCATTTCTCTGTAATTAAAAAATCATAACAAATACAACTAAAGACAAATCCTCTGCTAGATTTCCCCATATAATGCTTAGGAATCAATGGGGTTCCCTGGGTGGTGAGTAAAAGCTAAATCTGGCCCTGTGTAGTGTCCTGAATTCACGACTATTTGTACTGTGTTTATGTCTAAAGCATTGTGTATACAACAGGTAATAAAAGAGGTTGTGTAATCTAACACCTTAGCCAGTCCCAAAGTAGACACAGCAGCCTTCTGATTCTTAACTGCTAGCACAAATGTGTTTATGTGGAAGTGGTCTGGATCTGGGTGACTTCATGGACTCAGTTAGGAAAGGTCAAATGGTTACTGACTACTGGGGAGCTTGCACCATTTTGTCTCTTAAAATGCTGTGCAGTACATAAGAGCAGTTTCTTAAGCATACAAAAGGCTGATCCAGAGTAACTAGTCCTCTTCTCTTACCATTATGTCTCAAAATAAAGGAATTCAAAAGAAGCTACCATAAAGTGGATCACAAGAATGCCTCCTTAGTAGAGTCTCTCAAGATAAATTAATCAACATATTCCAGTTTTAAAGCACTTTTAAGAAAAAGTGAGATGCAAAACAAGATGGAATCTGTACATTAAGATGGACTTCCAAAAGGATCACAAATGCAAGCACAAGGAAAAAAAAAAAATAATGAGGACAATAGAGATGTCAAGACATTCAGTAGCATGGCTTCTGTTCATCTCAAATTACAGCACAGCTCATGCACCACACATCTTACAATTTTACATACTGTACATGATATAGAAATATTTAAGTTAAAATTTCTCTGACTGATATACTGTACTCGAATTTTAAATCCTGAGAAGAAAAAAGCAAAAAGTGTGGTCACGTATGTGCACTCTATCTCTGATATCACCAACACATACACCACAGGATATCAGAAAGTCCCGAGAGAAGAATTACATGCTGGAAGTGTAAATCATGAAAACCGTTTTCTCTTTTCCTTGTTTGGGAGAGACATTAGGAAACAATTTCTATTCTGTACTACACAACAGTATATGCAGGTACGTAAAACTATGAAGTTTTCTAATGACTGCAGCTTGCAATAACAGTCTTGGTGTCAGTTTCTTACCGGCTGTACCTCAGTGGCTTCAGCTGAACATTAGGAGGAAGAGTAATACCAGTTACCTTGCATGTAGTACTTGCTTGTATTTTACAGTCAGTAAGTGTGTCTCAGGGTAATCCCAAACACCTCTTGAAAAACATTGACATGTTTCTTTCCACTCACAGGTCTCTGGTGTCAACAACAACAAGAACTATACTAGACTTTTCAGGTGATTTCCCGTGCTGCAGAGCACTTGTCCATGCATTCTGGAAGTAAAACTGACAGGTCCATGTTTATCACAAATGCAACCCCAGATACTTTCTTGATCTTGCATTCCCTGTAATTCACATCAGATTCCAACACTAGACATGCAGTTCCATTACACATCAGGGTGTTCAACATGCTGTGACCTTGTGGACATTTTGCAAACAAGTTAGTAAGCGATGATATGGGCTTCCTGGAGATGCAACCACCTCAAACACCGACTGAAAGGCTCTCCGATCTAATTCTTCATCTATCTGATGTCGGTAGAAGTCTATGGCCACCAAACAGAAGATGTTAACATCTACTTGCTCTGATTTTCCCATTCTGCTGATAATATGTGGAAGACTGAAATGTAAGTTAAGGTCATATAATATGACAGAAGTTGCTTACCTTTTCATATGATAGTTTTAACACTCTTCAATATTTTTGAATTCACAAACAATATTGAAGTGCAAAATACTGTCACACAGCAATTAAACTGCTACTACAGAAATCTTATTACTTCATTAATTTCATGCAATTTCTTGTCACCAGAAATTCATTTTAATCTAGCAATAGTTTTCTTTATCCATTGGAGCAGAGTGCATTAGCACCACAGTCACAACTGCTGACAGCCAAAGAGCACTGCTGAGATTGTCATTAGGAAGTTTCAAATAAGACATATGGCCACTTTTTTTGCCTGGTCATGAAATGCAAGTTACTTTTCTGCTTGTTTGGGGGTTTGTTTGGTTTTAAATAAGCCCAACACTGATACCACCTATGGCTTTTGGCTGTTCCAACCTACTTGGCTGATGTCATTCCATTGCCAAAGCTCACTATTACTGCAGTGCACCTCCCAGGGGATACTTGCAAACTACTTTGCATGTAGGGAATAATCTTAATTTGAGTTTGTTCTTTGCTCTTTTTTTCTTTAATATTTTTTATGTTGCAGTGGGAATATAGAACAAAGCTTTTAGAGGTCACTGCAAAGCTTTCTTCAAAGTAAGAACTTTTCCAATCATCTTACATAGTCACAAGGAACAGATCTTGAAACAATTTTAGGTAACTTCATTCTCATAATCTGTTTAGAGCTTGTCTTCCCCTCTCTCAAACTTGAGGCACCAATGGCACAAAGTGACATTCCCCCTCAAATCTGAGGCACCAAGAGCACAGTGCTGTACACCACTAAAAAGCACAGTAAATCTGCCTTTTTGTGTATGTCAAACTTGTACTGTTACCGTTCGAGTCTATCAATGTGCTTTACAGAATAACAGTATTAGCCCAGATATTGCACACATTCACAGTCTTTTTAGGATACATTGCTGAAATCCATTGACTGGTGGAAGCACTGACAAAAAAACAGGAAAGACTCCACATTGCCATTGCCACAGGTGTTCTTTGTGTGAAATTAGAGAGAGACAGCATCACCCAGTCACGGACCATTGAGGACTGTCCAGTGCTATGTAGTGTCTGGAATACCTGCAAAAATATTTTACACAGGAATAAAGACACGGTAGATGGACATTTCTCTTATAACTGTTCTTTCCAGCTACAAAGCTCTGAGATTCATAAACTGGATTCCTGAAGACAACTCTGAGTCTAAAGAATGAACACAATGACTAGACAAAGAGATTCTGCAAAAGAGTCAGCCAGAATGCAACTGGACTCATGACATCTGTGCCAAACTGAAGTAAGCATACAGAAATGCAAGAGTTATCTGGCATCTCCATTTTTACAGATCCAGTGTGGTGTGCACATGCACTCTTCAAGTGATGCACGAGTCCAGTAAGTGCTGAAGAGCAAAATACCTAGAAGCCCAATTGAGTCCACAGGGGCTTGGCTGTAGAGTTCACAAGGCCAGAAGACCTGGGCTGGCTCTTCGAGATTTAAAGAGTCTGAGCACCAGGATCATAACTATTAATTTTATCTCTATCTTCCCATGATCAGTGATTTAACTGTATTGCTCCGAACACTTTGTCTTCCAGGTGACACAGAGATTCTAGCCTTCCATGTTGGCTGGAGGCCAAAGCTCAACCACTGCAACTGGTTTCTTAGCTATAACAAAATCAGTATTTACCGCTACAATTGAGCTCTCAGTTATATAGAAATCTTCTGAAACATTTAAGTAAAAAAAAAAAAAAAATATATAAACACTACCTTATAAACTACTGTTGCCATGAATTGAGGGTAAGGCTGCTGATTTGATAGAAATTCTCCAATAACTTTATTCATTACATCTTGTGGTGGGAAAAAGTCATCAAGGAACTGTGGAAGGATCCGAGCCACCACTCTAGCTTCAAAAGGAAATCCCTTCCTGATCCTGAAAAATAACAGAAAAAAGAACATATTTTGTGACTGAATTCCAGAAAAACTCATTCTTTTCCAGTTTAACTGGCAACAGAAAGAACATTTTACTTATATCTGTAGACAGGTGAAAAAGTCTTCAATATTGAGGAATCCAAGTTTTCATGTAATTCTACTCTAACAGTCTACCCAAAGGTATTATGTCACACATAATCTACAGGTATTATATCACACCCTGCCATCCTCTCCTTTTTTAAAATACTCAGCATTTTTTGAAGCATCAGAGACAAGATTTAAAAGTAGGAATGCTGAAAAAAATATCAAAAAAAGACAGGGAGATCACTACTCCTAGTTATCAGAGAAAAGACCATTTATAAGCCGAACACTCATTTCCAATCATAAACCTTTGCATATTTTATTCAAGACCAGGATAACCAATGTATCAAACAGGAAAAGCAAGTTGCACTCCACTGTAAGGAGGGGAAAAGATACTCAAAGACAACTTTACTTAAGTAACACTGACTGGAAAATCTTCCTAATAAAGGCTGCATTCTGTTCACATGTCAAGAGCAACTATGTGATTATTCCCTGCAAAAGTTATCTTCTGCTTGTAGTATTCACATTTGTTTTGCTAACTCTTACGAGCAATATTTTCAGAAGCACTCAAGCACTGCTCTAGTTCTGTTCTCAGTTAGTGCTGAAGTTAAATCCTCATCCAGTTTTATGGAAAAACCACTGAACACTTTAAAAAATGTAAACCATTATCCCACAAACTACTATGCAAAATGTAACATGCTATGCTTACTTAAGGCAGCTTGAGATTGTCAGATCAAAACAAGAAGTTTGAAATGTTTCCATTAAATGAGTTCCATGTGAATACAGAAGTTTCACTGTACCCCTGCTCTGCAATTACTTAGCAGCGTTGGAAAGAGCAACACTTGGGTGGGGGAAGGGGAAGAAGATTTTAAACTCTTAGGGTGGTTTGAAAGATTATTTCCCATAAACCGGATTTATATCTTTGATTATGCAGAAGACATCCTGAAAAGCACTTCAGAGTTTGACCTGAAGGGAGCTGGAAATACATTTATAAACTATTATGTTTTGTGCAACACACAGTATCAGTTAGGACATGTCTGTTTTCCATTTACATTCCTGTACATTTGTGCTGCCTTCAGCAATTCCATCAGTGTTACATATACTCTGTATACCAGAAAGAAGTATCAATTTTAAGCAGTGGTAAGCAGACAAACATAATTAATTAAATATTAGAACTGTCAAATAGAGAAGTGACCACACTGTGCCAAACAATCATTTTTCTCCTGGTCCTCGATTACACACGTTTTATCCTCTTACCTATCAAAAAGGACAGATACTCGTTCCATAGCTACGATCACAGATTCACTGTCAGGAGCAGCAGGATTTGCATCTGTGGCACGACTGGGGCTGATTTTTTCCTTTCCTAAACCAAAATAATTTGTTACAAGTTTATTGCGAATGCTAAAATAAGACCTTTTTATCCTTGGTAATAAAAATAAATGCAGAAAATGAGCACTGTTAGTAAGTTAGTCACTCAGCACGTGAACAGTATAAGGAAAGCAAATACCTGTGTACATGCAGGTCAGCATTAATCCAAGTGCAGCCATCGCTCTGTGGGGGCTCTGCACATTCACTCTGTCAACGCTCAGTTTAACTAGTGATTCGCTATCCAGCCTAGAAAGTTGCTCTGAAAGAAGGAGTCGCTCTAATCCTCTCAGGACACAGTGATAAATAATGGATGGTGTTAATTCATCACTTCCAGACACCATGACTCCACACATCTGAAATAAAGGAAAAAGACAACTCCCTGTTTGTGAGGTCTATTCAAGTCATCTTCTAGCACCATATCACTGCAGCTAGTATAGAACTGCACCAGGTATTAAGAAAAACCTGATGAAACAAAATCCAAAAGCATACCTAACACCACAATAATCAAGTTAAGTGTTAAAGATAGCGATGTGGTGATCCCAAGTTACATGATGACCTGTGACTGGAGACATCACAACATACCTGTATAATTCCTGCAGAGAATTCAGGCCCCACATCAAGTGGGTAATTCTCAATCAAATAGAAAGCAGCTGCACACATTACCAAGATGTGCTGTTGGTTATGGATATTCACACAACTGTAAGTAAGCAAAAACGTAAGTGGTCACTTACATCAAAGTTGTCTAGGTCATAAGCAATTCTTAGAGACACTAAGTATTTTTCACATGAAATCTATGTAATTTTTAAAATCCCACAAAGTATAACCAAGGTGCCATAAAGCAGCACTGGCTATCATGGAAATCCAGTGCAATACAAGAGATTTTTCAGCAATATAATTATATGCTATCACTGTCTGATTTGTTCAGGAGGAATAAGCTTTATAACTGATCCTGAAAGTCTTATTCCAAGAGTATGCCTTTTGACAGGAAAATAAGGTATAAGGAACACAATCCACCAAAGAGAAAAAAAGTCTCTGTTTTCTCACCCTTAAATATCCTTTCACTTCTATAAATCAAACATAAAATTGGCTGATATTTTCAATGGAAGTGCCAAAACCTGCTTGATACAACAGTCTGTTCTCAAGTGTAGTGACAACCATAAACCATAAAGAGCCCTTTTGTTCGCACATAAGCATGCAACAGTTGGGGATACGGAGGGAAAGGGGGAAGAGTCTTACTGTGCTACTCCTTTCAAGTTGGAGAGCAGATACTCGCTAATAATTGGGATGAGTTGCTTTGCTGTCTCATCAAGCAAGTCACATTCAAGGATATAAAGAATTCCATGCAGAGCTCCAATCCGACTTGGCATATGGGTGCTTCTTAGGGTTGATTCCAGCAGTCGACTTACTGGCTCAGCCACAGCTTTATCCTAATACAACCAATGAGTGTGTTCATTAAAATTCAACACTGGTTCAATACTGGTAGTTTGTCTCATTTACAAATGCTTGGAACAAATTAAAGAGCAGAAAACATGGGATGAACCAGAGCCTGGCTCAAAGTACTTTTAATCAAATGTTATAATATAATCAGGTCTTTCAGCTAACCATAAAGGATGCTTCTGTCTGAAACTGACCAGTAGATGCCTACAGTCTGTGTCCAAAAGAATACTTTACCATACACTAAACACAAAATACAGTTTTCCTTTAGTTGTCCTCCAAGACCACTGGCACTCAGACCTACACATCTTTCTCTCCACCACTCCAATAATCTGGATGAGGGGATCGAGTGCACCCTCAGTAAGTTTTGCAGACATCAGGTTGAGCAGAGTGTAGATCTGCTTTAGGGTAGGAAGGCTATACAGAGGGATCTATACAGGTTTGATCAATGGTCTGAGTCCCACTGTATGAGGTTCAATAAAGCAAAGTGATGGGTCCTGCATTTGGGCCACAGCAACTTCATGCAGTGCTACAGGCTTAGGGAAGAGTGGCTGGAAAGCTACTCAGCAGAAAAGGACCTGGGGGTGCTGACTGATGGAGCTGAACATGAGCCAGCTTGTGCCCAGGCAGCCAAGAAGGTCAACAGCATCCTGGCCTGCATCAGCAATGGTGTGGCCAGCAGGGCAGCAGTGATCATCCACCTGTACTGGGCACTGGTGAGGTCACAACTTGAATCCTGCGTTCAGTTCTGGGCCGCTCACTAAAAGAGAGACATTTTGGTGCTGGAGCGGGTCCAGAGAAGGGCAACAGTGCTGGCGAAGGGTCTGTAGCACAAGTGTGATGAGAGTGTCTGGGGAAACTGGAGTTGTTTAACCTGGAGAAAAGTAGGCTCAGGAGAGGCCTTATAGCTGTCTCATGAGATTACAGTAGCACAAATCCAGCAATAGCTGTCTTTTTTTCCCCCACAGTCCTCATTCCTGGCCTGAAATGTAACAAACAAGTCTAAGGCAAAGGTAACACTCAACTGAATAAGATTAACCAAAAAGCACATTAAATTAAGTTCAAACCTCAAAAACCCCAAACCAAACAACCTTTCTGTTTGGATACGGGGCAACTGGAGATCATGTCTGCAACCTCAGAAAGCCCAGAACACACATCCTATTACTTCTTACAGCTATGCAGATCAGCTGACGGATTTTCTTGGACACTAACCACTCTCACCAAGTACATCAGATTTTGCAACAGAAGCTAAAGATGAGCTAACCCAGACACTCAAGAGTTCGCAATCAACTTCCATGAGAATTTCATACCATTCCAAGAACAGCAGCAGCTTTGCAAGTGGCTGGTATCAAATACTGTACAAGAATCTCATCTTCCGATGGATGCACCTTTCGCAATTCTGTCAATGTTGTATACATCATCTCAAACTGATTCCTCTCCGTAAATAAGTCTGATACTGCCAGAAGCTGTACACAAATTAAAATTGAACACAAAAAAGCCCATTAGCAGACAGCCAAAAGTTGTCTTTCTGTTCTAATTGTCAGGAAACCGATCAATCTGTGAAATGTGTAAACATTAACTCAAGCATCTGGAGTAACTACAGTTGTCCAGAACTAATTCCACCATCCACCTCAGGTAACAGTTACCTCCAGAAGGTCTTTATTTTCCAAAAGGTTTACAAAACCAAATCCACTAGGTTAAGTAATTCTGGAAAATTAATGTGCACTACCATTTACAATATACCAAACCACCCCAAAACACCCTCTTGCAAGGAGAGTTTCATTGTAGCTCTTTTATGACAGTGAATGATGGCTATCAAGACACATTCCACACCTGCGTTCTTTAGTTTTGCTTCTACACTTCATTAACTTAATTCTCTGATACATTGTTGTCTCATCTTCATTTTCTTACAAAGAGATAGGATAAGCAAAATCCTGAAACCTACTTTCAGCAATTAGTCAAGTAAAATACCAACTATCAAGTAGCAATGTTTGTAATCTAGTAGCAGAATATGCAATCTAGAATGCTTATACAGGTTTAAATCAGTATAATGTTACACTGATCAACTGCTCAAGTTATACGTGTACTGCCCATATAATAGCACTGACAAGAAAAATCAGTCTTTCCCATATATCAAAACATGCTTTACAAATGCTGCTTAGCTCTGAGTATTTGGTAACAAGTACTCAGTTGTGACTCTGAATAGTAGTTTAGACTTACTGATCGTACTACTTCGCTAATCAAGATGACAGGCGTTCTCTTGCTAGGGTTTGATGGCAATATCCACTGACTATACAGTTCAAGCAAGAACTGAGAACAAGAATGTATATCAACACCAGCCCGGTGTTTCCTGCAAGGCACAATAAGCAAATGTTAAAATGGCTATTCTTAAGCACTGGTAAAATACTTGATTTGAAATAGTACAGTTATTTGCCAATTTATACAGTTATTTATCTGATTTATAAACCCACTTTCTTGCAGTGAACATGAAGAGATAAAAGCTTATTGGTAAGTCAAAGGAGAGACAAGAAAAAATAACACACCTGGTATTAATAGGAGAAGTTGGTGGTGAGGAAGGAACAGGTATGTCATTTTCATCTTCTTCATCCTCACCCCACTCTTCTTCTCTCAAAGGAGTGATACTATTTCCTAACCATATAGAGTGTATAGAGACCTTGCAATACAAAACAAAACAAACAATAAAATAAAAACAGAAAAGAAGCAAAACACCCTCACAGATTAGAAAAAAAAAAATATCTTAGAAGCCAAATATTTAAATGAGAGGCAACACAGACTCAAACAACATTTACATGAACTGCACATCACTTATTCTTTTATTTATACTTTTATCAATGCTTTAATTTAACCCAGTTTCAACTGTACGGCACAGCAAAAATAGCAGCACCATATGCTTAGCTCAGCGATACAGGCGACGCTGAAAGCAACATTGGCTAACCTGTAAGCATGCACTAACAATGTATATGCATCATCCTACACCAACATACCAGATCTAAGATCTAAAGCAAAGAATAATATTTTACTATTCGTATTAAGCAAGAAAACAATTCAGAAAGAATTGCAATGACTGCAGTTCAATAAAAAACACATTCCTAACTCTTCTCAAACCATAACTCAGCATATCTGATTGCAATATAACCTTTCTTCTGAAACCAGACAAGTCTAAGATGTCAAGTCTTTTGACTCAGGTTAGATAAACAATTGTCTACAAACAAGAAAACTGCTTGGTGGTTAAGTTATTAAGATAAATAAAATTAAGGTTTCAGAACAGTAAGACCTGCTGATGGCATTTCATAAATGATCTATGTGAAGATTCCAGAACAAGATCAGTGCTTCCTATGTTACAATGCAGATATTACTTTTCGCTCTAAAGTTACTTATCTTACAAAGCTTAAGACTTCTTTTTAAGACAGAAATTCATCCTTACATAGAATTCTTTTTCATGTTCAGCAAAAATATACATTTATTTATTTTTCAAGCAGGATGCCTAATGCCTAATATTGTTACAGAGATTAGATTTTGTAAATAACACGCAAGGTCTGTAAACCTGCAGATACTGAACGTTCAAGCCACTTAGAATCTCAAGAAGAACATACAGACACCTAGAGACAGACAAGTGTTTGTTTGGTCTTCCCTATGCAAAAGATTCCTCAAAAAATGTCACCAGAGTTTAGTATTTAAGGGGTTTTTTTTCCACTAATACATACTATTCAAATAGCAAAACAAATACTACATTTAAAACTAATGTGTAACTTTATGCGAGACTAATTTTTCAAGGAGATAAATAACCGGATAAGGACTGTTTTTTCTAATTCACTGTATGTAGTGCCACTTTTCCAACTAACATCACCCAGTGAAACTTACATCTCCACACTGGATTTAAAATAACATTGCTTATTTTAAGTCCAGTGATTTTCATTTCCTAAGGACTACTGCAAGCATGCAGTAGCAGATTAAAATCTAATAGCTAGTAGAAGCTAAGACTACACTTGAACACACAAGGTTGAGAAGTATAACTCAATAGCTGGCTCACAAGTAGGCCTCAGACACACAAGCAAAAATTCCATGAGAGGTAGGACAACTGGGTGACTCTTCTCAGCCAGCTATAACCTTCCCTGCATCTCTGAGAGCTGTTAGCTTACATCTGAGGTTAAGCAATGCCTTCTAATTTTTACAAACTGGTAGAAATGTAAAAAAAGTTCAAAGTTAAGGTTTTAGCAAACCTGTCCCAGTTTATAATCCATATCTCCTATTTCCCGTTCAGTATTGATCTGCAGTAAGAGTTTTTCATGGCTGATAAGAGCACCTATAACAAAACAGAAGACAAGTTTTTAAAACATGCACAGAAAAGTAGATACGAAAATAGCTTCAATTCCTGCAAACTGGATTTCAAATGAATTCCTGAGAATATCTTCTCTAGTTTTTAAATCTAAAAAGTCACTCATCCCTCCCCACCCCCAGCACTTACCTGTAGTAGCAGGAGAAAGTGATGGAACAGGGTCCCAAGCTTGGTATAAGTGATGTGTAGCAATATTATCTCTCTTAGATACCATTGCTTGTATTTCTTGTTCAACAATTCCCCTGATTACACTTAGCTTCCTCCCAAACCTGAAAGCCCAACAGAAAACAATTTAAGCAGATTTCCCCTTCAACATTTTTTGTGCAAGTCTAACTAGTTTACCTGACAACGTTATGTGTCTATGCTTATATTCATTATCAGGAATGCTAAAACAGAGAAATGTTGAGAAATACATTCTGCACACTGTACAAGATACTGTCTTTTTCAGATACTGTCTTTCAGCTCAACAGGTTTGTGATGCTAAGTCCACTTAAATTCTATGCAAACAGATCCATCTGTATGCATTCTTACTTAGAAAATACAGTCTATACGTATTTTTGCTACAGCTAGACTAAGCAATTATAATTATGTATTAATCACAAGTATAGTTTTTATGCATTTTAGAGCAAGAAAAAAAATACCTTGTGTCCAGAGCTTTTAAAGCTTTGTTGCGGGGCTGCTGTTCCAAACAGCTAACTGCTGGATTGCCTGCAATAGGTATTGTCATTGCACTCAACACCAAGGAAGTTATGGCTTGTACTGCAAGAACATTAATTTGGGTCCTCTCCGTATCTTCCTGTAAAATGAAGTTACTGTAATTTGAACTGTAAATAGAATCCTGAAAGCTCTGAATATCAGTTTGCCACTTTTCACTACATTATCATTAATAAGCCTGACATCTAGACTTCTTTCCATCCAGAAATCTGACATAAGCAATGCACACAAAGCACTTTAACCGTAGCAGCAAGACATCCTCTCATCTCATCAGCCATTCTGTATGCATCCTCTCTTATCCCAACAGCATTAAAAACTCGAGATGTCCATTTTGTTCCTTCAAAGTGTTTAGTCTCTTTCTTTGCATCAACGCATTAACTCCCTGTTGAAACAAGGCATCAAATAAGACCAGATCTGAACCAGAAACTTTTCAGAGAAGGAGTTCCTATTGTGCCTAAAGCCAAACATCTAATAAACCAAACTTTGAACTGTGTGCATGTTGAGTGACATACCAATATAAAGTTGAAACAGCTTGACTAATATTTCTCCATACTGGTTACACACAAAAGCTTTAACCCAGAAGACAGATGTGTCTGAACTCACAGTGATATGAAGACAGGGAAATAGAAAACGGAAATAATTCCTTGATTTTAGTCACTACTTTTCTACTGTACAGGTTTATTAAAAAAAACAGTTTTCTTACTTTAAGTAAAATTTAAGTAAAAATGATATTACCTCCTGTTGGTTCTCCTCTTGGTCCATTACTATAGGCTGAGTTACAAGCACACCAAGCAAAGTAGCCCAAGTCTCTTCAAACTGAGTACGGCTGATCCATCCTATGGAAACACTCAGAGATAGCCATTTATGTCTTAATACAAACACAAGCATAGAATAGCATTAAAAAATTGGCACGTAATTTCCACAGATTTAATTTCACACCATTTTCTATTGGATTACTCATTTTTCTACAATCGCTACGGTTTAAATTTAAACTAACAATATAAAAAGGACATGGAACTGTTGGAACAAGTCCAGAGGAGGGCCATGAGGATGATGAGGGGACTGGACCACCTCCCGTACGAAAACAGGCTGAGAAAGTTGGGTCTGTTCAGCCTGGAGACCTCATAGCAGCCTTTCAGTGTCTGAAGGGGGCCTATAAGGATGCTGGGGAGGGACTCTTCATTAGGGACTGTGGTGATAGGACAAGTGGTAATGGGTTAAAACTTAAACCGGGAAAGTTTAGATTGGATATAAGGAAGAAGTTCTTTACTGTAAGGGTGGTGAGGCACTGGAATGGGTTGCCCAAGGAAGCTGTGAATGCTCCATCCCTGGTGGTGTTCAAGGCCAGGTTGGATGAGGCCTTGGGTGACATGGTTTAGTGTGAGGTGTCCCTGCCCATGGCGGGGGGGTTGGAACTGGATGATCTTAAGGTCCTTTCCAACCCTAACTATTCTATGATTCTATGTTCTATTTTAGAAAGTGACGACCCTTATAGACAGATTCTGCACATTATTAAAGTGGTCCTGTTGGGGTTGTTTCTTACATACATTTCAATATTTTGTCCAACTTTTAAAGCACTGAGAACTATCAGGTTCTTACAACACAAAATCATCCAGAATATGGGCTAATGTCACAGGAAAGAAAGTTGTGGAGAATTCCATAATAATCCAAGAAATCTTCATGCCCTAAAAGCAAAATGACTGAACTGCCTAAAAAACTAGACAGTTAAAATTCAAGCACTTCTCATATAGTTTTTCCACACAGATTTTTACCTACAGAAGACTGCAAAGAATTTCTGAACACCCTACAGTTTATACAAATGATACTTAAAGAAGCAAAAATAGAATGTCATCTTGGGCATTACAGTGATCAAACAGAAATCAGTGCTGCACCCCAAGTCAGTCAACCTGTGGACAGGGGAAGGGGGCAAAAAACTAATCAAGCAAGCAAAAAACCCAAAACAACCACTAACAACAACAAAATCCATAAGCATATAGAAAAATTGATGCATTATCCTTTACAGTCTCGTCTGCTGACAAAGAATTGAACTCTTAAGCCCTATGGCTCTCATTCAGTAAACCTTGACATATCCAGCAGCTTTCAAGAAACAGCATCTCATTTAAAATACTGAGTGGCATTAAATTCTGTTTAAATAATATGCATGAATAAAGGAAAGGAGGGGAAGCAAAATATTCTCAACCATACTGTCAAGTGTACCCTCCAGAAAACAAGTGGCCATACTGTAAAACAGCATGCTGAAATCATCTTCCCGAGTTGGAACAGGGTTTGGCTTTATAATTTATGACTTTTTGCTCTGCATTGAGCAGAACGTAAGAATTACTGCAGCACAATTACTAAGCTGCTCTGAAATATTATTTCTCTTCCACATAAGCAACAAAAGTAAACAAACAGTACCAGATTCTGTTATTCAGTAGCTTCACAACACAGGTAAATGCCCAGTAACAGCCAATTGTATGCAATTTGTACATACCAAGTGTATTAATGCGATAGATGAACTCCTTAAAGATTTCTTTTTCCTGAAGAAATTCTACTGGGATTTCAGGAAAAACTGTGCCAAAGTCACCTGCAGGCTTTGGTGACCAGCCTAATTTCCAGACCTAAAGAAACAGAAATTCAGTCTACTTATCTAAAGCAGAAACACTATTGACATGACAGCTATAAATACATATGTGCCATTTAGAAGTGATGAGATATGAGTAAATAAAGTAATTCTCCAAGTAAAAAAACATCTCAGAGAAAGATTAAATGTCTAACACAGCTAGTACACATTTTATACTGTTTTCCTAGGGTGTTGTTGGGTCTTAAATTAATTGCATATTTCTCTCAATTATTCAGTTCTATTGTCCAAGTTTGGATATGAAAGCGAGTAAATTCTAAACTGAAATATACAGCAACAAGTAAATTCTAAGCTGAAGTATGACAGGAACGTAAGTGTCAGGTGACTCCTTGATTGTGCAGAATTCATGCTGAAAACATAATTCAGGGAAAAGAGTTCACACACTATTTATGCCTGAAAAAAAGCACACAGATACATCCAAGAAGGGGCAATAAAGTCCCAATCATGAAAATTAGTATTTTTATAATATCCCCCAAAAACACAGTGCAGAGAAACAGAGAAAGGCCAAAGAAATGGCCTTGCACACACCAGGAAACCCCCTTTTGCTCAACCTCATAAGCATCTAGAAATGATTCTGTTCATGGTTTTGAAGTTTATCAAAACAAGGTCATTTCACAGTACTAACAACGTATAGAAGTAATCATGAGATATTCTTGAATCCATGTTACACTGACCAAAAAGAAAAAGTTGAAATATGTTGTCCAAGATGAGTTAGGAAAGAACAGTACTGTATAACCCAAAAGTACTTGCATGGCATACCATGGTACGGCACACCATAGTATCGCACCACATACAAATATCTGAGTGAGTTCAGATACTGCTTCAGACACTTCAGCACCATTGCATCATTGCATGATAAAAAATGAATCTGTCAATTCATGTGGCATAAAGAAAGTAGCAGTGTAGATTTTGCACTCTTTCCAGGGTAAGCAATCCCACTGAGAAGAAGGAAATATTAGCCCAAGGTCACTGCTTGCTCTTCCTTTCTTAAACTACCACCTGGATGTTCCTTCACATAAGAATGCAAGGAGTGACAACACTCCTTTCCAAAGTGAACTCCTATGATATCTTTACAATGTTTCGTTACTCAGAGTTTAAGATGACAAATTGGCCAATTAAACTAACTAAAGGTTGAAGTCCTACTGATGTAAAACTTAAGATGCAGCACTGTGTGTGCTTTTCAAGAAGTTATTGAACAACTTCTAAATTCCTGAAAACAAAGCATAATGAACATACCAAAGGAGGTACTCTTGTGTAACTGTTCACTAGAGGCAGCCTTGCTAAACTGATGATGATGTTCTTGAGGACAGGAGTAAGGAATGCTGGGATACTGCTGTTTCGTTTGTGTCCCAGTGCCAGGACAGTCTGTAAACACTCCACCATCTCAGCTACCATTTCACAAGCTGCAGTAATGTGTTTGGTTTCTTTGTTGGGAGAAAAAGAAATCTGTTTTATGATTCTTTCAAAAGACACATAATTAAAAAATATACAGAAAACCAGAAAATGCTTAATGACTTCAGTATGTCGACTAAAAAGGACAAAACCACAATAACAATGCATACAAAGAAATATTCTACAGTATTCCAGCCAGTTGAACAGTATATTGCTACCACCCTCACAGCAACAGTTTGCTTGTTTGACAGTCTCAGTGCTGGAGATCACTGGTGCCTGAGATCTGCCAGCAAAGCAGCTGACTCGCTAACCCCAGCAAGAGCAGGCCGCACTGAACAGAGCACTTGTGAGAATTTAAAGTGACCAAACTCATCTTTTTTTTGATATGACAGTCTCATAGCTAGCTGTATGCTAAATTTCACAGGTAATTTCTGTAGATGAATGTGGTATCTTACTGCACCAGTACAGCTGGATTCCATACTCATGGACTACACTTGACCTTCACCTCAACATACTACTCCCATACTGCAGAAGGGCAGATAATGAATCTGCCATTCTTCAGAAGTAGGACTGTTAATATTTCCTTTCCTATACAAAAATAATCACACATTAAAAAGTGTGCAGCATGGCTGCACAGACAGCAGACCTCCCTCACCCCCAAGAAAAATCAGCAGTAATGTTTAACTTTTAAGAAAAAAACAACTGTACCTGTTAAAAATACGTCAGCCTATAGTTAATAAACATCAAATAAAAATAAGGTCTTAGAGGAAATCTTGTTGAAAAAATAGTAATAGAAGCAGCATCTACAAGTATTTCCACAGTAAAAGTTTAAGGCAAAAGTGAAATTCACCATTTACTTACTCTGTGCGTTTGAATCAACTTCACCATCACTTAAGCCTTTTGAAGTATTCTTCTTTCTTTCAGGACTAAGAAGTTGATTGCCAGGTTCAACAGCAACTAAATTAGACAAAAATATTGAAAAGATACAGCCATTACATCTCTCATATTCCCTTTTTCTCCTCAAAGCCACGTAAGAGTCAAGAATTTAACATCTCCAAGGCATCTGCCAAGTTCAAAAGTAAACACAAAGTTTTAAATGAGAAATTAAAAGTAGTAAAAATAAATCTGACAACAAAATAATTAAAAAAGGACTCAGAAGCAATATTCCAGGCATCTGGAATTTCATCAATGATGACTTATGATTTATTAAGAAAATTTTCTCATAGCTGTTAAAATAGTACTCACCTGCTTCTATGATAAATCTAATGCAATTAATTAAGGAGCAAGCATACGTCACATTTGCTGCAGAAGCCAACAAATTCCAGAGGTTAAGCTGTTGTAATGTCAGACAGCAACAATCCAGAGCAGCCTGAAGATCTACACTTAATGGAATCTGGTCATGCATTAAACGCCATGATAGTGCCTGGGCAAAAATAAAAATTTCCCATTAATAGCAAATTGTCATAAGAGAAAAACTTACAACTAAAGGTGTCTGCTGGTGGCTTTTTACTCAACAATATGTAGAGTTTTATTAGCAAGTTGAACTGATTTGTTTTCCTGAGAGAACAGAATTTCTTTTAAGTATCAAAAAAAAAAAATGATGAGCATTATACACTGTTTATTCAGTCTCCCACAGATCAGTGTAGGGCCACTCTTCCAAATGCCAAGATCATCCCATCAGTCACATCAACTTCTTGTCAACAGCTACCCTTGTCCCATAAGTCCATCTGATTTACTAGCACTAGAAGAAACTTCTACACTTAAGACATGAAAGTTGCCCAGATCAAAAGTTACTTAATGGTGACCAGTGTAAATCAAAGTTGTTCAAGCTCCCAATGTTTCATGACATCTTAATTATGCTCTAGTTTCTTACCTCTACTGACATCACTGCGAATTTCAGGATATCATCCTCTTTGTCAGGAGGAACACGGAGACCAGCTGGTAGTTTTGACAGTAACAACAAATACTGAGCCAGTGCACGACAAAGTGTCATCATAGACTGATACATCACCTCATCTCCTATAAAATAAGACTGGGTGAAATCTAGCAGTTTGAATTTTTTCCCCTCAATAAATATTTTTCAGACTTATTTCCTAAGCACTTTTAAGCAGGTATCTTGATTTTTTTAAAAATAGTAAGTTCATGTATTCACAAGACATCTGTAAAGTACCTTTGCAGAGGAGAGAATAAACTTAAAAAGACCGTTATTTCTATTACCAAAGATATCGCTTAGTTTTTTCCAGTAGGCTGATGGCTCAGTTGGCAATAGTGGTTGAAAAACCTGGTGATTGGCTGGAAGGTTTTGTACAGTGGTAGACACATGATCCAGAGTTACCCTCCGAGCTGTTTCAAAGAAGCTGCTCTTTTGGTCTCTTGAGATTTCATTCATGCCAACGCTTAAACAAGGTGCCAACAAGCTTAGATTGAATTCCTGAAGTCAAATAGTAAATAAAAAGTAAAGAAATCGCTTTTAAAGAGAAGTATCCAACAGTACTATCTTGGCATACTAATATGGTGGTAAATTAACAGTTTATTAATTAACTTGTTATTATGACCTCTGCTCTAATGTGGTGTAACAATTCCATAATTAAGCTCATATTTGTTCTACATTTAAATTCCAAACACTACTGTTCTGGAAAGAAAACTTTAATGCTTATTCCAATTTTTAATTTAGTTTAATTTTATTTAAAGTATGTGAATAAGCTTAAAGATGACCTATATAAAAGAATCTTCCAAGTAGTAAGTTTTCAAACAAATAACGCTTCTAAACAGTTTCCCATTATTATTTCTGTAAACCAGTAGCAAGTGTAACACAGAGAATCTGAACTAAATAAATTACTAGAAAACAAAGTAATAATGCAAGCTGTCCTTTACACCAGATTACTATCTGTGGCCTGTTACCTGCATATTGCAAGTCATCTAGCACAGATATGTAAAAGGTTACAGAACCATCTGTTCTTGTAAGAGACTGTATGGCAAAATGAAATTATATAAAATGGTAGAACTGGATGTTTGTGATTGTAATACACAAACTAACTTTCACTTCCACTCCATACACCCAACGTGTGCTACTAGAAAGCTACTATGAGCAGCACTGCTAGACACAAAAAGTAAAACATATCTACTATTTTAGTTTCCAAAATGAAGTGAAATTCAAGAACTGAACTACTGGTATTAGATACATTGGAAGTGTTTACATTTAAGAACATAATCTATTAATATTATCAATTAAGAACATTAAAAAATAATTACATCCTCTTCATCTGTGTTTCATCTGATAAATAAATTACCTTGGTGGTCATGAAGGAGTTCAGATCAGGCTCGGGAATCCTATTTACCAGTTCTGCACCTTCTAGTAGTGCCGAATCAGACTTGACGCAACACTGTGACCTCACCAGTGACACATACCAGTCCTTCAATAGTTAAAGAAAGAAATTTATTACATATTTGTTTTCAGAAAACAGTAACAGTTTATAGCGGCAGGGGGAGAACTGCTCATTGGCACTGAATCATGGTCCATTTAAGAGACCACTAGGCCACATTAATGTCAAAGACATTTGAATTTTTTCCCCTCAATAAATATTTTTCAGACTTATTTCCTAAGCACTTTTATGCAGGTATCTTGATTTTCTTAAAAATAGTAAGTTCATGTATTCACAAGACATCTGTCATTAATGTCAAAGACATTAATGAACAGACAATTGGCAAATGGACCATCTTAAACTAGACTGATGGATGTTCACTGGCAAGTGGTCTATTTCCATAAGAGTCTGGACAGAAAACAACAAAAAAATAAGCTTAACATATAGCACAGGTGTATGCATTAGGATCCTAAAGTTCAGGAGACTACCTAGAAAAAAACCTGAAATACTCCATAGTCACACAAACATACCAGTAACAGCAAAGCATCCAATACTATAACCAAGAAAAAGTACTCAGATTCAAATAGATGTTATCTTTGTCTGCTCATATATCCTTAAACACTCATTGAAATAAAGGAAGACCATCACACATCACTGCAAATTTACTCCTAAAATTATTAGTGATGACTGTACAGGAACTGGTAATTAGTTAACTGATTTAACTAAGGAATATAAAGAGGCTCAGTTACCAGTTTTCTGTGGTTTCCTTCTCATAACCCTGAATTTGGTGATGTGAATTACAGTGCAGCTATGCCTACTGGAGATTAAGAAGCATCTGGACAATGCTCTCAGTTACACCTTCCAATCTGAGGTATTTATGGTTTTACGGCCTATGTAGGGGTTGCATAGGAAGCATACAAAACCTACTTCCTTCGTGCAGAATTTACAGCTACAGAGGAAGGAGATTTTTTTTTTGTTAATTTGAGGGAAAAGTTATATACATTTCCTATTACTGTGTATCACAGCAGAACATGAAGGAATGAAAAGGAGAAATAATCTGTGCCATGGGACAACCCAAAAAAAAAGGAAGATACAGGCCCCACAAAAGAGAGAAGCAGTTAAGTAGTCATAACTGTTCTCTGGAAGTAATTTAAAGCTGAGAAGTGGAAACTGAGAAGTAATGCTTAATATCTAAGGGACAACCAACAGTTTTGAGCAAATTAATAAAATCTATCACTGCAGCAAACACCAAGGGTATACCTGCGTGGCTAAATAAGGAACTGCTGGGTATGCTCAAGTGGAAGAGCAGAGTTTACAGGTCATGGAAGGAGGGGCTGGCCACTCGGGAGGAATATAAGGCTGCTGCTAGAGGATGTAGGAAGGCAGCTAGGATGGCTGAGGCCTCCTTAGAATTAAATCTGGCCAGAGGGGTCAAGGACAACAGAAAGAGCTTTTTCAAATACATGGCTGATAAAACTAACACCAGAGGCAAGGTTGGCCCACTGGTGAACGGGATGGGTGCCCTGGTGACAGAAGATACAGAGATGGCAGAGTTATTGAATGCCTTCTTTGTCTCAGTCTACTCTGCCGGAGGCAGTCCTGAAGAGCCCTGTACTCCTGAGACCTCAGATGAAGTCAGGTCACTGGAGCAGTTTGCCTTAGTCGACGAGGAATGGGTTAGGGACCAGTTGAGCAATCTGGACATCCATAAATCCATGGGTCCAGATGGGATGCACCCGCGGGTGCTGAGGGAACTGGCGGAAGTCATTGCTAGGCCACTCTCCATCATCTTTACCAAGTCTTGGGAAACGGGAGAGGTGCCCGAGGACTGGAGGAAAGCAAATGTCACTCCAGTCTTCAAAAAGGGCAAGAAGGAGGACCCGGGTAACTATAGACCGGTCAGCCTCACCTCCATCCCTGGGAAAGTGATGGAACACCTTATCCTTGATGCCATCTTAAGGCATGTCAAGGATAAGAGGGTTATGAGGGGCCGTCAACATGGCTTTACCAAGGGGAAGTCATGCTTGACCAACCTCATAGCCTTTTATGAGGAAATAACACGGTGGATGGATGATGGCAGAGCGGTGGACGTGGTCTACCTTGACTTCAGCAAAGCATTTGACACAGTCTCCCACAGCATCCTCATAGCTAAATTGAGGAAGTGTGGCCTGGATGATCAGGTAGTGAGGTGGCCTGCAAACTGGCTGAAGGACAGAAGCCAGAGAGTTGTAGTCTATGGGGCGGAGTCCAGTTGGAGGCCTGTATCTAGTGGAGTGCCTCAAGGGTCAGTATTGGGACCAGTATTATTTAATATATTCATCAATGATTTAGATGAGGGAATTGAGTGTACTATCAGCAAGTTTGCTGATGACACTAAACTGGGAGGAGTGGCTGACACACCAGAAGGCTGTGCTGCCATCCAGCGGGACCTGGACAGGCTGGAGAGTTGGGCAGGGAGAAACTTGATGAAATATAACAAGGGAAAGTGTAGAGTCCTGCATCTGGGCAGGAACAACCCCAGGTTCCAATATAGGTTGGGGAACGACCTGTTAGAGAGTAGTGTAGGGAAGAGGGACCTGGGGGTCCTAGTGGATGGCAGGATGACCATGAGCCAACACTGTGCCCTTGTGGCCAAGAAGGCCAATGGCATCCTGGGGTGTATTAGAAGGGGGGTGGTCAGTAGGTCGAGAGAGGTCCTCCTTCCCCTCTACTCTGCCCTGGTGAGACCGCATCTGGAATATTGTGTCCAGTTCTGGGCCCCTCAGTTCAAGAAGGACAGGGACCTGCTGGAGAGAGTCCAGCGCAGGGCGACTAAGATGATTAAGGGAGTGGAGCATCTCCCTTATGAGGAAAGGCTGAGGGAGCTGAGTCTCTATAGTTTGGAGAAGAGGAGACTGCGGGGGGACCTTATTCGTGTATATAAATATATAAAGGGGGAGTGTCACGAGGATGGAGCCAGGCTCTTCTCAGTGGCAAACAATGATAGGACAAGGGGTAATGGGTATAAACTGGAACACAAGAGGTTCCACTTAAACTTGAGAAGAAACTTCTTCTCAGTGAGGGTGACAGAACACTGGAATAGGCTGCCCAGGGAAGTTGTGGAGTCTCCTTCTCTGGAGACATTCAAAACCCGCCTGGACACATTCCTATGTAACCTTATCTAGGTGTTCCTGCTCCGGCAGGGGGATTGGACTAGATGATCTTTTGAGGTCCCTTCCAATCTCTAACATACTGTGATACTGTGATACATCAGTCTCTAATGAACCTTATATAAATCTTTCCATCAAAATTATACAAAGAAACAAGATTTGATAGTTTTTTCACAGCACTGTCAACATAAACATCTATGCATGTGCTAATTATTCATCTTAAGTTCAACAGTCAGCCAAAACATATGAAACCATTCACTGATCTATATTTGGGATTCATTGACAATTCTGAGAACATTAACTGCACAGTAAAAATAAGCTGTATTTAAGTATTTTGCAATTAGTAAAGCTTGTTTACAGCCAAGGCACTTATAGCCAGTCTTTCTAAACATAACCTTACTTTGTCAAGAATTACATTCTCTAAAGCTGGTTGGTCTTCTCCATCTAGTGGGTGTGAGGTAACCAGAGGTGAAGGACTAGTTGTGCCTGGTGCTACCATAAGACGAAACCTATCCAAGAGTGAGTAAAGCCTTTGGTGTCTGAAAATAGAAGAACACATCAGCAGAGAGCTAACTTACTCAGTTTTGTAAATCATTTAAAATTAGAAAGATATCCAGTGAGCCAATTCTAATTCTAGTAGAGAAAAGCAGCAGGACCTTAAGTTCTTTGTTGGATATGTGCCGTCATATGATGCAGAACTACATCATATGACACCTATCAGTAGCGAAGAAATAAACTCAGTATCATCAGCTACGAAGACTTAATTTAGATTTAAAGTTTGTACATGCTTAAGCATAAAATGCAAACTGAGGTTTTCATTATTGCAGTAAATCTTTTTAACAAGTAAGAAGAATAAAAGGTAGTGTTGACTGAAGACAAATATGTTCTAAGACCTATCAAACAAGAACCCTCTAAAACTAAACTAAGTAATGTTAGCTAAGAATGCACATTACTTTCAATCTACCGCAGTCTTCAACTTCAGATTCTTTCCCTTTACTTCTTTGTTATTTTAGGCAACAGATATTAACGTCAAACAGCAATGATATCAAGAGGAATAAGAATAAATAAAGTTTTTTCCAACAGTAAATGAAGCTTTTAAAAACAATGGAATTTGCTCCTTTTTGTAACAGCAGTTTAAACAGCTGGGAGACTGAACAGTTAAAACCTTTAACACAGTTGTATGGAAAAAAAAATCAAAATAAGCAAATAAAAAGTCCAGCCCACCCAGCTTGGACAAAAATTCTGCAAAAGTCTGAGGAAAATATAAGTTGTTTTCAGTAATGTATTTTTTTCCTCAAGGAACTGTACTTTCTTAAAAGTTAAATATTGACTGGGATGTAGAAAGACCACCTGATGCCTTCAACCCTTTAGCTTGGGTTTACTTTTGAAGTATACTGCAAATTCAACTCAGCCAAACACAACTATCCTTGTACCAAAACATGCCTATATCTCATGAGAGATTTTACTCCTGTTTTACCTCCAAAAAGGACCCATTATTTTATATTTAAGACGACACCCAAATGTAGGAAAAAAAGAAGAGTTAACACAATTAGTAGTAGAATATTTCTTAGTCTGGCATTTTAACACATATTGATATTACTTACCTTGTTGCTAATCCACTGTTTTGAAGGTATTCCTGAATTCTATCCAGTTCTTCAACTGGTAACTGAGTAATGCTGTTCTATAGGAAAGAGTCACAAGAATTATATACAGAAATAAGTAAAATATCACAGGTTCCTTGAACAGATTTCAAAAACGATGAAGGCAGATGAAGGGAAACCTGTATTCATGTACCTATATATTAAAAAAATTTCCTCTCCAATGAAATCACTTAAACATCATCATTTTTGATGTACCTTGAATCATTACACTTGCTTATATTTCTAGCACTGCCCAATCTTATTTACAAATTCATATGTTTATCTTTACCTGTAAAGTTGCAGCCAAAAGCATTTCTACCCGACGGCAAGCCAGTGTGTCAACCATGCGAGCAAGCACACGGAATGGAGTACACAGAAGCTTATCAACATACAATGTTAAGACAGCCCCAGACTGGCTGAGATGTATTCCCTCTAAGCACTGTAAAGTCTTCTTCAGAGTTGTGGGCTAGATGTTGAAACAAAACAAAACCGAAAAACAGACATAAGGAAGCAATCAATTGCAATACAAAGACTAAAGGGGAAGGCATTTTGAAAAAACCATAGAAGACAACTAGCTGATCAATATAATCTTCTAGATAAGAATAGGTTTGAGTTACTGGGTTATTCAATGTGAACACTAAGTTGTTTGATATTTAACTGCAAAAGCTCACTCTTCCAAAGAGTAAGCAAAACATAGGGAGCAAAACTTTTAGGGAAAAAAGCTAGAGAGACTTAAGTGGAATTGGAGAAACCCTCAAGAACAGTGAGCAGCTTGAACTCTTGCTGGAAGAATACAGGAACGTGAGCATAGTGAAGACAAGAGATAGTACAGAAATCCAGATAAGCACTACGGATTTTTTGAGCACATGGTTAAATCATAAGAACAACAACACAATAGCTGCTCAGGATTCAAAGGGGGTACAAAGATTTATTTTTTTAAATATGAGCACCAATTCAGCACCAGGAATGCCAAGGGACAGAGACAAGCTAGTCTGACTAGTGGAACCAACCATGGTTTAGAGCAGACTGTAAATATCAGCTATTTTAATATCTTACTGACTTTTCTGGTATCACCAAACATTTCATAGAATCACTAAACCTTCCATGCAAACACATTTAGTTTAGCTCATTCTACCAGTTCTCAGACACTGAACCTCAGATTTGTCTTACCTAACTTTAAAGTGTTTCACTCTCATGCCTAAAGCGCTAATGTAGTTGCACTAGATTTGCACAGACAATTGGAAGAGACAGGAAACATCACCAGGCTACTCAGGGTATGTTATAGCATCTCCCACCATTAGCTTTAGAGGAAGTCCAGCAAATAACATTTCCCACGCAGTGAGTTCCAAAGATTAAGAGGGATGCATACAACCTTACACCCCTATAAAGCCTTGTCCACTTTTAATTTAAAGACTAAAATAAGCACCAGAAACAATATTGCATTTCTGAAGCAGTATTTCCCTCACCAAGAGGCTATGACTTGTGGGGCAGATCAATGGGGAAGGAATGAGCTTGCAAACCATTTTTATGTTGTTAGGGCCTATGAAGGTGGGCTGGTTCCTGTCCTGCATCTGTAGTTAGTAGTTTGTTACTTATGCCTTACAAGGCACTGAAATCAAACATTAAAGTTACAGTTTTAATTTACCCTTTATTAAGTGGGGGTAATACCCAGGAAAGAAAGTCAGCTTAATCAACTCTAGTTGAAATCATAGATTTGATGTATGGAACATACCTGATGCTAAGGTTGCTAGCATATTACAAGGTTTGAGGTTGGCATTTTTAACGAGATAACTTTAAAAATAAATTTGGAAGTTGATAAATGACCCAGAAATGCCAGGATTTGCATACTTATCAGTTAAACATATTCTAAATATAAGTCACTCTATTTTTTAAAGGTAAAGAGTTAAACTTACAGCTGCAAGATTCTCACACCGTGATTGAATGGCCTGGATGAAGAGACCACTGGCTGCTGAATTCCTGTGAACAGCACTAATAAAGTCTTGTACTGGAGGCTCATGGGATAGATTAATCAAGTCTTGAACATGATTCACAATAAGCCAGGTCAAGTGTTCTGAATCATGTAGGTTTTGACACTAAAGGGGAAAAAATTAAAATCTGATTCCAGTAATACCCATATTAAGCATTTAATTACTAAAAAGTTTTATCAGATACAGCATAAATTTTTTTCATATATAATTCTGATGGCTATTCTAAAATATTGATATCATAGAATGGTTTGGGTTGGAAGGGGCCTTAAAGATTTGGACTTGATGATTTTACAAGGTCTTTTCCAACCTAGATGATTCTATGACCACCTAGTCTCAGCTCTCTGCTATGGGCGGGAACACCTTTCACAAGACTAGGATGCTCAAAGCCCCGTCCAACCTGGCCATCATTATTTTTACATGACAATTTTCCCAAATGCTTTTGATCTTGTTGCAAATTAAGCAACTCATAATGAATGTGTAAATTTAGGTTTCAGACACTAAAAATTTAGGTTAGGAAAGTGAATTGAGAAGGTCAATTCAAAGATGCTTCTTTTAATGAAATGCTGTTTGCAATAAACACATGCACACACAGAGTCATGTTGTAAAATGTGATATCTGTTTAGGCTTCATTTTAGACTTCTTATTACTACTGGCTTTAAACACAATATGAATAATTTCTGGAAAGTAAATCCAAAGAGACCTGTTGATAATTAATATTAAACCTATGGAGGTGATCTGTATATCAACAAGCAGCGCAATGCAACATGAAAAGATATGTAGAACTAACCAGGTGATGCTGACACCCAGTTAAGAGTTTTTTGGAGGGGTTTTGAGCTACCTGTAGTCTGACTTTGGTGACTGATCATCCGTTAGTACCTGAAGTGCTTTTTCAGTGTCAGTATAAAACCCCTCCTCTTAAGGTATAGGCAGAAACTTCTTGTCTCCTAGACACTGCTACAGATGCTGGGAAGTCCAACACTACTTAGTGTACTCCCAGCATTTTCCAACTAAGCAATAATACCCAACAGATAATTCTATTACCTACCAGGTATCCTTTATAACCCAAAAGTATTCTCAGTTTAGAATAGAAATAAAATGCCAGTCATTACTTAGCTTACAGAATGTTTCACAAGTCTTTATTTTTCACTAGTAAACAAGACAGATGCACTTAATGCATGCACATCAGCAATAAAAGACTGTCAGCACGATAAAATAACTCAAAATTGTAAGTATGAAATTCATAATTCAAAACTTACAACATAGTCACAGAAAAGAATGAGTGCTCCTCTTCTCACTATCTCTCGGTTGCACATGCCACGTTTAGATTCTGAATCTGATTCATCACTGTCTCCAGATATCTGAGGGCTAAGCAATTTAGTAGTAGAAAGACTGTGTCTCCTGAAAGAAGCACATTATATTTTGTTACTATTTTATGACTACACTTTATTACTGTGGCTATTGAAACCTTATCAATCAAATTGCTTGGAATATCCTACCAATGTCCTTTCATAGTATTTATTTTCTTACAAACTTCATTCAAACATGATACTGCTTTGAAGTAGACACTTTGCTTTCCATCAGCCTTTTACTTCCTAACAACTGTAGTATCACTTTTTGTCCTGTGTTTATTACTGCCTTGGACAGTGTGAAGAACACCTGAAGAACTAAACAAGTTATTTAAAAGAAAAACATGTGTTATTGCATCCCTGGAAAGATGACAGAACCTAACACTGTATTTTCCTCTCAAGCCAAACCAGCACTCTTAAGAACTTAGTCCTTAGTGTCAGATTGACGGTGATGTCCAAGCCAGAAAAAAATAGAGGCAATATTGGTAAATCAAAGAAGATAACTGCAATAAATAGAACAATAGCCATTTTAGTTGTCTTGCTTTTGCTCATAAGCCTGGTAATTCCATGTTTCCTCAAATTAGAATAATATTGTTTCATATCATGAGGTTGAACTGAGGCAAAAATGTCACATTTGGGCAAGCACTGATTCACTCGCTGTAGAGCATGACCAGGCCTCCTTAACATTCACTGCACAAGCATCAGAAATGTCTCTCCAGTCAGCTGTTAATCTCCCTCTACAGTTAACACAGAGGGACACCTACCCACGTAGGGCTGTTTTTAACCCCAGAGGACAAATCATTCCAATGCCTGACAGATGAACTAACTTCAGACCAAGGGAACACTTTCTTTAAAGCATATCTCCACATTCCAGACAACTAAGTGAGGTTACTACCATGCTTGATGCTAATGAATCAGGATGGTGATGGTGCTGATACTATATTTTGATAGAATTGAGAACAGACCCACAGAGAACAGATATAACTATAGCTATAGTTATACTGATTAGATTGTATTTTCATAAACACAACAGTGTCTATCATCTGCACTGGCTGGTTATTTGCTAGAAGGTGAAATACAAAGTCTCCACTGAAATATGAAATACTGAATATTTTGCTATAGTTATTTCCACAATTTTAATTAAAGTAGTACTCAGATGACATTTTCTTGCCTTAAAAGTAGAGAAATTACCTAGCAGGTTTTTTGAGTACAACCGAGTGCAGAACACATTTCCTTATTTGGAAAGACATACTGATATTGGAACAGACAATATGTATAGATGTAAAGTAAATGCAGATCTATTTCAGAATCCAAATAGTACTATTCAACAGGCTGGCAGGGTTAGCAATAAAATCTTAAGACTGTTTTTACATAATTTTAGCAAATATGAGACACACTACTACTACTAGGGATCAAAATCAAATCTTACTTTGGGGTTTGATGCACTTCTGACCACCAGTTGTAGTTGGTATAATTGACAAGCAGCAGGATTTGACACCAGAGGAGAACTAAAGAAGGATGTGTGGGAATCATGGACTGGACAAGGTCACTCAAACTTTCAAGAGTATAGAAGCTACCATCAGATCCATCTCCTGTAAAAAGTCTGGTGGCTGCAGCTGTAATTCTTCTAAACATTCCTGAAAACAATAAAAGCATGTTAGAGTAACTGTGCTCTAGTCTGTGTTTTGAAGTTCTAAAATTATTCAGAGTAACCTGCAAATAGAAATCTTGTTTCATAAGCCACTATCATTCCTGGAAGAAATGCATATCCTAAGTGGTTTTACAAACCTAAGCCAAGTCATGGAGTTTGCCCAAGAGCAGTGTGTAAACCAGTGATGACCAGCTTCCAGACTCAATAAATAATGCTTTACATAGACTAGAATTGTAATGAAGCTTCTCATCTTTTCTTCTGTCATATACCAAAAAGTTTCTTGGTACATGAAAGCATTTACCAAATTTTAAATTACTGGTCATAGACCAGGGCTTCTGGGTTGGTTTTTTTTGTTTTGTTTATAAAGTAAAACATAGAAGTTCTAATTAAGAACCATCCTGTAACTCCTATGCTATATGCTGAGGAAGATCACTTACACGTATCCAACTTCAGCTGACGGCTTCCCAAATACATTTAACTGAAACTAAACTGATACCCTTTCTATCCAATTTCTAAAGTGAAAACAGTAAATGCTTTCAAGTGGGGAAAGTCACTGCCCTGCACACTGAATATTCAGCACAAAAGCTGAATTTTGCTTTCTGACTTGCTGATTTTGTATTCATTTGCCAAAAGTAAGGGTGGGAAAAAGGAAAATGGACAAACTTAAAGCTGTCTAAAGACACAGAACCTTTGAGTTTCTATGAAAAGATGAGATCAGAGGGAAAAAAGGTTTATTCAGAACCAGCTAGAAAGCAAGAACTAATCAGAATAATGAAGAACTGCAGTGTTGTTTGCTTGCCTTGCCAGATATACAGAAGAATGAAGCTGTAAATTCCACGGCCATGTGGACCAGTTTAAGCTGCCCCCAGGACTGGTAAATATGCTATGTAAATAGCAAAGAATGGGAAAAATAACTAAGTCTCAAAACTCGGGTTCCACTTACTAGCTTACCAGTGCTATCACCAGTTTCCTGCAACTGCAGTAATAGCATCATCTACTGACTGTCTACAGTCATGAAAGCCGCTGTAGGCTCATCTTTTCTTTCTAAGCCTTTTATTTCTACTAACTTCAAAGCAGCACATTGAAAATCTTAATTTCTAGTCTGGTAGCTTCTGTAGTTGAATACATAGGAATCAGCAATGTTCACATTTTGAGAAAACTATAATGGGCAAGAAGACAAAACATCCAAGTAGAATAGGGTTTATGACACTATTTATAAGCAGAGCTTAATCAGTGTTCCCAGACACAAGTTGCTATAAACTGCACTTGTAGTTAGGAGATTACAACTTAAAAAGAAACAAATTAGAGGTTTTAACTGAAAACAAGTACTAAAAAGCCAAGCACTTAGTTAACCATAAGCCTAAACCTTAAAAAAAAAAAAAAAAAAAATGCTGCCCAGGTGTCTGAACAACTTTCCTTCTACTCTGTCACACTACTACATCATTAGTAGTACTTGGAGTTGATTTGGATCTTACATGAAATTCATTTCTAGAGATCATGCAAGACACGTATGCCAGTGCTCTGCATGAGTATTTGCATATTTCATTTTAATTTTGCATGAAAATTTACACATAGCTCCTGGGAAGACTCACTGTACAGCTTGGAAGCCAGTTGCTAGAGCAGAATTAGCTGAGTCTTTCTTTTCCATTATCCCAGCTCCCACTGTGGAAGAACCCACTTCCCCACTTTCAATCACCAGCTTCATTCTCTGATTTCACTGGTCTAAAGAAAACCTCATCCACCACAGCTGCCACAACACAATTCAACTGGTTTCCTGTTCACTTTTCTACCTGCTACCATTACTGAAGACTACAAGGAGTAAAGCTACTGGAAGTTAGATCAAGGCAATGCAGAAGCTTTGAGCTTTTATAGAGAACCCAAGACATTTCTAACAGAACCTTCTTTTAAGTTTACACCTATGATACTTATGTTTGCAAAAAGCAGCTGGTAGCAATGACAGGAACAGAGCTAAGGGGTTTTTCCTCCCCTCAAGAAAGGGCTTTATAACTGAACTCTATAGGAAGATCTTAAAAGAAATCAGAAGTTTTTGGGATACAATAGAACACAGAATCATGTTTAAATGTCCAACAACAGTATTCTGTATGCACCTTTTAATTATTTCCATCTGCTATGTAGTGAGGTACTGTAACTCCCATTTTACAGACTATGGAATGCAGAGTCCCTTGTCCCATATCTGCAAGGAAGTCTGTGAAGAACCAGGGACTTGTGCCAAGACCTTTTAAATTGCAGCCAACTACTGTAATCCAATACTGTTGGATTTCAGCTGCAGGCTGAAAATCAGAAGGCAAAAAGGACAAGTCACAGAAAAGAAAGAATTACAAAATTAGGAAAGTAGGTTAAAAGGAGAGATGAAAGTCACTAGTTACATTTGGTCCGTATATAAGATGTGAAAAATGTGCCCCACACACACAAGCACAAAGTTTGCGAGGTTCTCTATACTGAGTAGGGTAGAGTGTCTTCAGCACCACATACACCTCCTCACATTCAACAATTGTCTCAGAACTGAAAACCCACTCTGCCACTGCACGTTACAACAAAAGGAAATGCTTAAAGTGTTACCTGATTTGAAGATATGTATTAAGCACATAAGCAGTGTGCCCAGCTCCTGGCAGTAGAAAGTATGTTGCTGCTCATTCATGTCCACTTTCAATTGTTTAGTAACAATATCTTCCAGTAGAATGCCAACCAGTTGTAATAAAAACCTTGAAAAAGCATGTGTACAATCAACAGAAAAACTATCAATGCAACATCCTTCAGAATGAGGTTTGTCCATGAAACTCAGTCTTTGTCTACTCATCCTAAATAGGATGCTAAATTAAACGCTACAGAACAGGCTGACCTCAACCAAATATGATGCTCTAAGTATGAAGAGATGATCACAAGCATTTCAATAATTACATATTTGATCTGGGTTATTATTGTGATATAAACAATCACAATTAATACTGCGATTTCTCAGAAACCTTAATCTTTCACTTAGTTAGTCAAAAGACAACATACCTAGAAAATGTCTCTTCAGGCAGATATTTAGCCTGTTTAACCTCAGTGCGATCCTCTGGTGCGGATATGTTATTTTCTCCATGTCTCAGTCTGTTGATTGTTTGACATGAAATCAAATATGGTGAGAAGGAAAGCTCTTGTATACGGGAGAGAACAATGTCTTCTGTTGACTGTGAAATCAGAACTCTAAGAATGGCCAAAATTCCAGAAATCCATAGCTGGACAGTGCTCACTGATGCCTAACACAAACACAAAAATGCAGAAGACAGTTAATTTTTTAAATACATTCTGTGTGGTGTTGTTTAACTTCAAAAGTATTCAATTTCATCAACTGTTGTATAAAATCAGATACTTTCGAGAATGGAGCAAGCACCTTTATGTTCAGGTCTTCCAAAATGCTATTCTTGTGATAACTGTCAAGCTCACACTCACTCTGTTAAACAATCTCTCAACTACAGAAACAGTACTAATACTTGAATGAGAAAAAATGAGACTTAACTGTGGAACTGTATTCTAGATTTTTCTGCAACAGTATGTTTCTCTACATTCCTAACAATCAAAATAGAAAATGAAGCAAAATAATCCATAAGCAGAACATTCCTGTATGAAGTATTCCCAGCTGGTAAACTGTATTAGTTCTAACCAATTATTTCCTAAAATCTGCTGCTAGTACTTTAACACCATGTTGCAAATTAGGAAACACATGCTTTATGGTTTTGTATGGAAGACATTAGATTCTATCTTCTCTGGAATGAACTGCTTACCATTGTTTTAGGAGTAATGAACATACTCCTTAAAAGCATGTCCACAGGGCGAAGGGATGAAGGAGCCAAAATTTCAAACAAAGTGTTCAATACTCCCAGAGCATCATGAGAGTCTATATGCATCTGTTAAAGAAAAACACAAAACTAATTTGTAACTATCCACTTAAGGTAAGTGCAACACAACATTTCTATGACATCCTGTGCGTAAGGAAGCTGTCCTTTAAAGTACAAAATTCAGAGCAACCAAAAGCTATGAAAGGTAAAGCTATGAAAGCCTACTCTCCCCAACCATGAGATGTCCTCATGGGAATGGGCATCTGCCATCATGTAGTAAAGAGCATTAAAGGCACAATTTCACTAATTTTACTTTTTATCCTTGAAGTAAGTGGTTTTAATTCCAGGAAAGGAGTATCAAAGACAGCAAGAGACACATGCACACACTGGAGGGAGCCCAGCAGAAAGCCACATGGATGCTTACATTGGCTTGGAGCATCTGTCATACAAGGTGCACCTGCCATTGTCCAACCTGGAGAAGGCTCAGCATGATCTTTCTCAACATGTACAATTATCTGACCAGGTGAAGTGGGAGGAGGAGACAACCCAAGTACAGAAGAAAGAGTCAAAATCTTATCAGTGGTATCCAGTATAAGGATGAAAATCAATAGACACAAGGTGAAATACAGGAAATTCCATTTAAATACAGGGAGTTATTTATTTGTTTGTTTTCTGCCTGTAAGGATGCTCAGACACTGGAAAATGCTGCCCAGAGAGGAGGCTTCATCCTTAGAGCCTACCACAACTTGACTACACATGGTCCTTAGCAACCTGCTTTAGTAGATCCAGGTTTGAGGTGAAGACAGTATCTAGAGGTCTGTTTCAACCTTAACTATTCCATGATTCTATGGTTTATTTAAGCAGTTTCAGACTACATCTTTCCACCCTCTTCATCAAGAAAAAAAAGTAATTAGATCCAACTGCCATTACAAAAAAATAATTTTGACATTCTAGAAACATGGCAGAATCTTCACACCATTTAATAAGTGCTTTGATATCATCATATATGTAAGAGAAGTAGAATGAATTTCCTATGGAAACAGCCTTGAAGATATTGCACATACTTCATGCTCGTAACAGCCTTCCAGTATCTGAAGGGGGGCCATAAGGATGCGGGGGAGGGACTCTTCATTAGGGATTGTAGCGGCAGAACAAGGGATAACGGGTTCAAACTTTAAAAAGGGAAGTTTAGATTGGATATAAGGAGGAAGTTCCTTACTGTAAGGGTGGTGAGGCACTGGAATGGGTTGCCCAGGGAAGTTGTGAATGCTCCATCCCTGGCAGTGTTCATGGCTGGGTTAGACAGAGCCTTGGGTGATATGATTTAGTGTGAGGTGTCTCTGCCCTTGGAAGGGCGGCTGGAACTAGATGATCCTAAGATCCTTTCCAACCCTAACTATTCTATGATTCTATGATTTAAATATGACCATCACTTCAAAGACTTAGTTTACCTTGCAGTAATTGTTTTTTCATACATAAAAGCCATTATTGATGCATACACACATTACAACAACTGGTTTATATGTTTATAGATTTTAAAAACGCATAAAATAACCTGTTGTTTTGCAAGCATTGGGAGAATAATGTCAGCTATTTGCCGGGACAGTCTTTTCCATTTGTCTTCATTTTCTTTATGACACTGTTGCAATACCAAGATGAACATTTCTAGCACCTGAGGAAAAGTCCAAAAGAATGCAAGTAAACACCCACACTAACAGGAAACATTTGAGTAATACTGTCATGGGAAAAATATTTACTGCTTCATCCATTTGCCAAAAAAAGAAAAGAAAACCCACATGAGAAATCACACAACATTCTTAAAACCCCATTTTCAGGTTAAAAGCTTCTTCTTAGTTATGTCTTTTTGTTTAAGAATTCTCTAATTACTTTTGTAAATAAAAATAAAAATAAAAAAGCTTTCTTGATCCTTTTAAAAAGGATTTGTCAAAAGACTACTCAAACAACTGCAAATAGGATACTACATTCTAAGTGCCATATTGCAGATTCAACAAAGATGGGAAAAAGAACATTTCCTAGATGTATACTTCTTCTTCACTCTAGCTCAAAAAAGTTTAAATTTGGTCAAGGAAACAGAACAGACATTTTTATGGAGCTCATTCACCTGGGATATGTCACTTTCATATAAAATTTTTTAGGAGAGAATATAATGGAGGACACCAACAGCAAAGACCACTTCTAGTAACTGAATGTATTGAGGGTTAGAGAGACCACACTTTCAAGGATACACAGGCCAAAGGAAATTGGTTCAGAAAACCAGTTAGATGGAGCACTTGTAAAGGAATTCAGGTAGTTCAGATTCAGAAACACAGACAATTAAAAAGAGATCACCAGATGATCTGCTTCCCTGAAAGCTTTCTCATAAGAGAGGACATAAAAGTGATTCTGGGCTGAATAACTTAACTTTGGAGCTCCATGGATGGTAGCTACAGTCATAACAGAAACAAGTTAAAGGTTGCAGCTCTTGGAGCCTCACAAGTTACAGAGACACGACTGCAGAACACCCCAGCCACAGCCAGGGAAGAACAGAACTGCCCAGGGGTTGGTTTATACATACTGCACCAGTAGAATGGGACAGAACAAGAACTACAAATGGGATGGTGTGGGAAGAGCAGTGCATGGGTGGTCTTTAATAGATTAAGTGTGTCAGAAGAGAACCTGCTTGCAACCGCAGTACCTTATGTAACACAAAGTTAATCACTATTTCATATCATGTGTCTACAGGGTGTCATCATATAGTTATATTAGTCATTTTATGATTATAAAACTACACATTCAAAAGAAAATGTGGATACACAAAATTACCCCAATCTGAACATGCAGTTCCTAACAAATTATTTTGACAAGATGTACTGACTTTTTTCCAAGTGTTCTCAGAAAATACACTGCTTACATTAGCATATGCTTTTTCACATGATGAAAGGAAAAGTGTTAAGCACACGAATAAGCAATAAGATCCCATGTTAATCATGTCACTTTTCTTAAAATTACTTTTATGTTTTTCTTCTAAACAAAGCGTATTGAGAAAGTAATTCTTATACTCCTACAAGGCAGAAACATGTTTTCCAGACCCATGAGGTCTGGGGCAAAATGGTAAATGTCAATAATTGTCTAGCTACCAGTTTCACTACCTTATTCAAATAATTCATATTTTACAGTGTTATTGAAGATACTAGTATTGTACAGCAATACCTAAATCATCTCTATGCAGAATGTTTCATACTTTTAATCCTGTCCTCTCTTCTAATTTTACCCCCATTCTTTCAAGTTTATTGAATCCTAATTTATTTCAACTTTCCTGCTAATCTTCTGTTTATTCAATCTGTAACATAACCAAGACCAAGATCCTAACTGGAGCTTTTCAGTGCTTTGTTACCATGACTTGATGATAAAATCCCACAGACATGTTAACTTGAAATACTGATTTGTAGAGCAGAACCCTTCCCTTACCCCCAAAAATGTTTGCATACTCTCTATAAGGAAACATCACATACAGAATCCAGCTATTCAAGTTTTGTATACAAAGTCATCAAAATTGCCTGAAGCATTTTTAGCACAGCAAGGTTACCCTTTTACAGGCCATAAACAGGGCCATTTTCCTCTCTTACCTGATGGTACTGTATAAGTCTCAGCAGCATTGACACGACCACCTCTTTTTGTGTTTCCAGCTCTTTTCCAGCATCAGCTTTATTTGTTCCTCTTAACACAAAGAGATCATGAACAATGGGCTGCAGAGCTGGAATTGCTGAAATGAGATTTGGTTTTCCAACATGAGACAAGTCACTCTTGAACAGTGTTTTGTTGTACAGTTCAGCTACTAAACTGTGCTTTAGTTCATTAAAGGTTTTGCCCACAACCCCCAAAAAACCCCAAAACAAAACAAAAACCAAAGCAATAAAACACCACCAAACTTATTATGCATAATGATGTCTATCTTATGATTTCTAGTAGAAAATTTATATTATGGACATATTTGCCCATTCTCATAGAGCTAGACTATAGATATTTTTATTAAGTATTTCTTAGCAGAATCACTGTAAACTATGAGAAAGATGCTTCTAGTTAAAGACCAAAAGTGGAAGGAAAGTGAAAGCGACTAAAAACTAAAATCAAAACCTTTAGCATGGTGCTGTGTTATAAACTTATTACCTAATAAAGTTTCAAATAAAAACTTTGTTGCTATTATGTGCTATGCAAAATATGGGGTAGCAGCATTAGTAAGGCACAATAAAATTCCTGAAGGAGATTTATGTATTAAAGAATTCAAATTCTAGTGTATTCTGGAATAATCAATGTGATTACAGTTTTCTATAGCTTACTATTCAATACTGGTTTTATTGCTGAACTATTACTAACAAGTGTTGGTGCTTTTTTCTTTTCATTACCATGCGTAACAGCTTTCCTCCCACTGGCCATAATACCATCACACAGCTGAATGATCTTAGGAATTCCGATTATCTGTTTGGAATGATACCGCTCATAAGACAGCAACACCAGGAAAAAAAAGATATTAGGAATAATTGCCTCAGACTCCCTGAAAACAAAAAATGAGAAGTGTCAAGTTTGAATTGCACAACTCCATTCAGTAAAAATGAATCTTTTTCCATTATTTTTAAGAATGCATTGTTCTATTTTCATACAGTATTTCTATAATTTTTGTGCCTTGCTCTTTACTATGTTGGGGTTTTTTATCCCCCAAGGGATTTCTTTCAAGCTGTGACCATTACAGTGTGCTGGTACACAGTTACTAGTTTTATAACACACTACCTAATGCATATGACACACATTGGATTATTACTGTAGGAGATCCACAGACCAAAAAAAAAACCTCATCTGTTCATAACAACTCAAGTGTGAGAAAAAAACCCAAAGAGCTGACAGTAAAAACTCTATTGCATTGCTTACGATCTATTAGGTACTATACAAAATGTACGAGGTGATCAGAATGCATAGTGATTCACACTGACTCCACAATAGGAAGAAGTAGCTTTCCCTTCAGTAACTGAAACCTAGCGATGAAGTGCTGATTCCAGAAAGCACAGCTTGTTGAGGATTCCAAAAGAATGGTTTTACAATGTTAAATGGAGAAACAGAATGACATAGCTTAAGATTTCTACCCCCCACCACACACACACTTCCTGACTTCTTCAGCCCCCAATCATCTCAAAGGCCTGCCACTGGAGCCAGGGAATAAACAAGCGCATTGCCCAGATGGCAACTCTCCCTTTCTCATTAGGCAGAAACAACCAGCAAGACTAATCACTACATGCTTCAGACAGTTTAAACACATACTGTTCAAAGATCTTTGCTAATTTCATACCTGAACTGTCCTACTTCAATGTATTCAAACTGCTTTAGGACAAATCCAATAAACACCTAAAGAGAGAATAAAGTGTACAAAAGATACAGAGACATTAATTTCCATTGAAATAATTTTGACAATTACAAAAGTGTGTATTTTGGAAGGAGCAAAAGACAGGTACCGAACATCACATATAGTTTATTCTAACACTTATGAAGTGTTCCCTCTACAGTTACAGAAGATACTGAGAATCTTCTTGAAGTTGCAGCTTATTATAATTTGCATGAACCTATGCCACATTTTACTATAGTCTGTATATTGTTAAGTATAACCTTCTCAGTGATGTAACACACATATTCTCAATACAGAAAGATGGTATTTCTATTTGTAAATTAAGTTTTGACAACAAATTGTATTGTCCACATCATCTTATTCTTAATAATTCAATCTGTTGAACAGCTCTTAAATAGTTGTTGGAAAGCTTAGAAAGTAATTTACATGCAATAGAGAAATCAGAAATGTGAAGCTCTCTGGATGGGAAGAAGGCATAACTTGAATCTCGCCCTCCTGTAAGTATTTGTTTTCACCTATAGTACAATGACTGGATTGCTGCAAGTATCTTTGTTATAAATATGAAGCCTATGGGTGAGATACCAGTACCACAAGTTTCCCCAAGTGGTGAGGTACCAACCTGATCTGAATCCAGAAGACAGTAGTTAACTCGTAGCTGAACCAGTTGAGCAAGCAAGTCTAGAACTTGTCTCTGCAGCTGTACCGATGTTGTTGTGGTATATTGTTTCAATGCTTTTATGACAAGGGGTTCAAATAAACGAATGTGATTGTGAATAGCATTCTGTAATAGAGAGATTTTAAAGTAATCTAACATCTGAACATGTCTCTGGTTCAAAACCAAATTATGTTTTAAAGGAGGCAAAACGTTTTAAATCTAAGGTACAGCACTTTCAGGAGTACACAGATACAAGTACCTTATCAGCACGATGTTTTGCTGCACTGGTAATGCTAGTTTTCAGTTGTGTAGAAACTTTTTGCAGCACATCAAACCATCTGTCATAAGAAACAAACAAAAACCCATTAGCGTTAAAAAATGGGGGGACAAACACTCTCCTTAGATGCATATTGTTTTACCAATGCCAACTTTTATCTACTTGACTGTTTCAAGATTCTTAGTAAAATGAAAGAACAGAGACAACCTACAGTACACTTTTATCAGATCACATAGATTTGTGGACAAACGTAGCAGAGAAAGTTTCTGGTCTTTGCTTAGCCATCCCTTGCCTTTCTTTTAAGGCTATTTGCTATAATGACCAAATTAAATAGTTTTGAATACAAGCATTTAAAACTATTATGATTTTTAAAAACCTTAAGTGATATCCATTTTAAGAATTTAGCTTTGATTCGTAAAACTCATTAGAGATCATCAATACAGCGTTGCATTCAGGATGCCACTACCAAAACAAATTACTCTGCTGAAGTCTACAGGAGAAATAATACACAATACTGTAATTTCAAGTTACTTAGCTCCCCTATGATACTTGCATTTATGAAAAACAATAAAAAGAGATTCTAGTTCAAGCTAACATTATATCATAAGGGAAGAAAGTTACCCTGAAGTATCGTGTTCCTGCTCAGCCTGAACCATGTTCCTTAGACTAGCATCAGCAAGGGCCTGTGTAAAATGTGTGTACGGTGCCATGAAGCAATAATGATAGAGACCAGGTCTCAAATTAGAAGAACCTAAGCGCTGAGCTTTGCCTTGAGCTTTGTTGGGGTTTGAAGACAAGCCATCATACTGAGAAGCCAGATTTGTCCCAAACAATGTTTTCAATAACTAGAGGAGAAAATTGGGAGGGAAAAAAAAAAAAAAGTTAACATTTCAGGAAAAGGAGGGACAAACAAACCAAGTTGACTCCTCATCTTCTCAAAGGACTTAAGAGGAGAGGTTAAAGTTGCAAACTGTGAATCATACAGTTATATAAAAGAAGACAGAAAAGCTGGAAAAAAAACAATCCACATCTCACCCAAAAAGATATGATTGTTTTCATAACTTAAGCTGTTTCCATGTGACATCTCAATAGTCTACTAATGCTCACCTCCCACCAAAATTAAGCTTTGATGACTTGAACCCAAATGTTTAACTGGAAGCCATCAGTAAGGCAGTTCTTTGCCTTATTTGCCTTGGTTCTGATGTAGTTAACTGCCTACAGAACATATTTGGGAAGGTAGGAAACAACGTGGTTTTCTGAGCATTAGCTAAAACAGTTCTCTGAATTGGAAGCAGTTCAAGACGAAATTACGTTATTCAGACAGTATCAAGTTTCAGAACAAGTAATGAAAAAAATCAAAGAAAACATGCTCTGTTTGCTCCACCTTGGCTACAGTTTCTTCACATTACTTCCCTTAAAAGAATCTGCAAAATCTCAAGTGTCCGATTGATAACCTCAGGACATCAGGATTAACCTCTCAGTAACACACAAAAAAGTTACCTCCTTACCTGCTGCACACAAACTGTTGCCATTGTTGGCTCTCTGTTGAAACACGATTTTAGGTATCCCAAGATTTCTTCGACACACTAGAAAAGCAGAAGATAAGTGAACCTAGTTGCTTTTTTTTACTTTATCACATGCAGCATTACTATGAAAACTGGACAACAGCACAGGTTGCTTTACTAACTAAAACTACAGTAATTTAAGAGAAATCATGGGTGTGTGTAAAGAAATAAAAAAAATATGCAAGATCTGCCTCCTAATCTGAAAGCACCACAATGCATAACACCACAGTTAAGGCACAAAAACATATCAAGACACAGGAGAGGAACGGGAGCAGTATGCTTCCTGAAATTTTGTATATTTAACAAGAGTATATTTAAACATATTAATAGAGTAAGGATGACTGAAGGCAAGCCATTTTCCTGGTAAGAAAAACCTCCACATGAAATTTAAAGAGTAAAAGATTACTCCACTTCTCAACTACATTAATTTAACCTGGAAAATCTGCTTTAGCACTCTACTCAACACCGTGGTAGCGCAGCGCTTCTAGGACTACTGTCTCTCACAACAGCACCAATTTTAAAATCAATATGTGGTTTTTCCCCAACAAGGACAGAGATACTGGAAAACTTAACTACAAAAGAAAGAACACACAGATCTCATACCTTTCCAATGTCTTGAAGAGTAGCAAGTTCCAAGATTTGAGACAGAACATCCAAGGCAGACCGTAAGAAACATCCAAACTTTTCATTACTGTTTTGGAGATCCAAAGTAACCTGGTCCCAAAAAGTAAAAATCACACTTTCTATTAACCATTACTTCAGGAGATAAAAATTACAAAAGCAGGCACTGTCACAAAAAGATTTGTTGTCTAAAAATTCAGCATGGTTAGATTAACGCCACTGACAGCTTAGGCTCCCCTTATGAATGGTTACAAAACAGGACTTCATTTTGACTAAAGATCTAGTTTGAGGAAGTGACAACATCTGGAAAGGCCTAGGATGCTGACAAGCAGCAGTGAAGGAATAATGTATTTCTTAAACACAGTAGGTGTAATATGAATACACTCCCTGAAGCGTACAAATCAGATCACCAAGCCCCTAGGGAATGCATCTTCTGTGACCTGAACTAATAAGGAAAAAGCTTACCAATCCTGGAATAAACTGCAGAGAGAAAGAGACACTCGGATCTATTTGGCACTGCCAAGCCACCGAAGGGTCATTTGGTACCAGCATCAGCCAGCAGAGAAACAAGAATAGGGGGACAATGCCTATCAGAGGGATTTGTTTGGGGTTTCTGTTTGTTTTTATTCCTGGTGGTTGTGATTATTTGTGCGTGTGTGTGTGTGCGCGTGCGTGTATATAAACTGTTTACACAGGCAAACAAGTGAGTCTCAATACAAGCAGAGCCATGTTTAAAAGAAACAAAGTGATTGCCCAACCACATTTTAATTCAATCATCTGAGATCATGCAGTACCTTATAATTAGCATGGGTTGCTTTCAAGACATCGTATAACTTCAGATATGATGGAAGATGATAAAAGCTTCCTACTGAAGATGATTTACTTGTTGGAACAGGCCCAGCAGCATCAGTTTGCCTAGGAGCTTAAAAGTATATAATAGATTAGCACAACATACTTTCTCTAGGACCCTCAAGACATTACTGAACAGTATGAATTTTTCAGTCTGCATGCAGATTTTAAACTGCAAACACACTTTAACCACAAACACACTTTTAAACTGCTGTACAACTACAATGCGAACTAGCATTCCAAGAAACTAGCCCTCTGAGATAACACAAATTAACCAAGGCGGCTTACTACTGAGCCCAAGTACAATTTATGAAACAGAATTAACACCCATTGCTTTCATTCATTACTAAGGAAAAACAAATTTCAAGATTCAGAATCTTGTTTCCAGGAGCAACAGAAGCTACTCCTGTCAAAGGGTGAAGAGCAAATTTCATATTCCTTAGTAAAATACTTGCAAAAATTACTTCGTAATTTTAGTCAATAGATGAGTAGATTGAGAAAAGCGGTAAGTAAAAGGATTCAGCAGTACCTTGCTTCTGAAAAGCACAGTTAATTTTAATTAAAACCAAACCAGTAAGGAAGCCCCCACCTGCCTTTCCTGCAAAGCAGTACTCAAAAAGAACTTCTGACAGTGCGCCTGCCAGCCTTTTGAACCAAAACTTCAGAAAACCAGTTACTCAGTTTTATTTCTTCTCTCTATGCTGTAACCATACTCAGGTGAGGATGATAGGTGGGAGGGTTAATCGGAGTAAGTGTGCTTACCCGGACTTGCTTCACCACCCTTTTTAGGGCTCATTGGCACAGGGACCTGTTCAACGGCCTCCCTCTCTTTCCCCTTCCTCCGAATTGGACTAAGAGAAGGTGGGTTCGTGAGAGAAGGTAATGCTGCCTACAATTAAAGGAAGCTTGATTAATTTTGCATGCACAACTAGCTTTTCATTTTCTACACAAATATAAGTGTATTCATCTTTTGTTTAAACTTCCCATTATTTGACTGACAGTTAAATTGTCTCAACTCTCAGGTTCAGGACACGAATTTCCTGGGTGAAAAGGAAGAAGTTTACTGTATTCTCTACTTTACCTCTGAACTTCAGTGTAGGTCAATGAGATGGAATCACAACTCAATGACTAAAGTTTATTTTGATTCCAGACAAAAAGCACTGTCTTGGTTTCAGCTGTAACAGTTATTTTTATCGCCTGGGTTTTAAACCATGACAAGCATAAAAAAATAATCTCACAGTTTCAAAATATGAAGAAATTACTAATCCTAATAACACTGTTTTACAGGCACCAGGCAAGTCTCAAAATGTAGATGCCTCAAAAGAACCCAAGCCAAAACGAAAACCCAATGCCAAAAGTACCTCACAGGAGCTGTTTTAGAAGTCAAGATACTTTGCAGGATATTCAAAAGACAGAAGAGTTACTTTTAGCCCCAAAGGAGCTCAATGCATTACAATCAGCCAACAAAGCCAAAAGTCAACAGATGTTGACTCCATTTACTATATACACTCCTCACTAAATTAATGTTTCAGGTGAATTCAGCAGGAATAAAAGGTTCAAAAATTGAGGTCATATTACAAACACTGCAGAACTAAGGAAAATCATGTTACAGAGAAGAATGATATGCATGCTCTTTTCATGTTATTTGCTTTCCTACCCATAATGGAGTTATGTTATCAAGGTATGAGATGAGATAGTTACCCATATTAACTCTAAAATTAAGAGGTCTTTATCACAGCAGTATTTACATCACACAATTTATTTTTAATACATACCTTTACTGCTGGGCCAGGAGCAACATCATCCATTACATGTGCACAGATATTAATGACTTTCAGTAGGTGAGAAAAAAGCTGTTCTACTAAAGTAACAAGAGTTCGATCTGCTAGAGCCGGCCAGGGTTCCTCCTGCTTTGCAGCACCTTGGCTTGAATCTTCTTCAGCACTCCAGGGATTCTTTAAGCACTTGGGAGCACTTGCTGCAATATTAATTCACATTATTTACACAAAAATAAGATAAAAACCTCGGAATTAAGTATCAGAAAATTTTAGAGACATGTATGGTTGTCCTCTCTATATGAACAGAAATTCGAATAGAGAGAGCCTGCATTTTCAAAACCAGCAGTAGGTGCATAGTTCTAAACAGCAAAGAAAGTTAACCTTTCGTACCCAGCATGTACTAAGCATCCTGCATGTTCCCTTTGGCAACTAAGAAGAAATTTGCAACTTAGGGTCAGCATCTTTTCAAACATCCTGGGCGCAAGAAGTTTCTTCTTTATTTCTTCTGTTCTATCTTGCAAGTATTTTGTTGTGTGAGATCAAAACATGGTAAGATACAGGCCTTCTAATGCTAACAATAAAAATATCAGGACAATCCTACTTTCCTAGTTCTGCCTTACCTGCAAGCAAGTTTCCAGTCAAAATCAAAGCATCCTGATGTGCAGAGAGGTCCAGTGGGAACCATGCTGATGACAGGAGAGACAGGACCATGCCAGCCATTCCAATGGTACAGCCCTTTTGAGTTTCATCTGAAGGACTTGGCTGGGAATCACTGGAAGTTTAATATTGGAATGTCATGACCTTTTTCTCCTTCCTTTTGGTAAGTTTAAAGTCTTATGAAAACTAACAGTCAAGGAAACTACAGAAACACACCCAACTAGGACTTAAGAAAACTAATTTACAGCAGAGACCCAACAATACTTTGTCTTCTTAAAGAGCCACTACTATTTTTTTAAATAGCAAATACCAAAGCTGCTAGTGACATCTACTGATGAACGAAAGAATTCTGTATTTCATTGCTAACCAGTACAGTCCTGAACTACCTCCAAGTCAAGTCTTCCACATAGGCAAGTTAGGGATGGAAGACACAAGCTATAGTATTGCAGTGTAATAAGATGTTTGTCAGAATACTATACAAATTACACGCATCATTTCAAGGCTGTAAGGCTTGCTCGATATTACTAACTTTCTTTCAGGAAAGGATCTGATGCAACCTCTAAATAAAGGGATTTCTTTATTTTTTGGAGATTATTTTTTTAACCAATGTGGTCACTCTGGTCTAACACACTTAGAGCAATCTCAGAAAATGAATTTACACTAAGTAGAGCTATTATTTTGACAAAGCTACACAGGTAATTACAGTGACTTCCTTTTTTAATATATATTTTCACATGTAAGTGTTGTTTGCTATAAAGTTAAAAACCCATGAATTAATCCATGTTGAGTGCACACAGTTGGAATGCAACAGTTCAAATATTGTGAATTCTTAAGACAAAAAAGGATTCTGACAAAATTCTCATGTTATTACCCATGTTAGTTATTACCCATGTTAGTTATTACCCATGTTAGTTATTACCCATGTTATTATATTCTTATTACACGGAATTATATAATGTGTCTCGTTCCACAAAAATAAAGTTACAATCTAAATTAGTACAAATATGGGCCAAAAATCTGTAAAGAAGGAATTAGAAGAAAGAGCAAAGGCTGTCACTGCATCACTGATGCATCTTAAAACCAATATTTTTTTAGGCTGGATAGTGCAGAAGACGCATTGTTGCAATTCTGCATTGATTTTGTTTTCCAGCTAAGCACTGCTCACATCCTAACCTACTTCAGTTGTTAAAACTGGACCTATAGCTCACAAGACATCTTCTAGAATGCATACAGAGAGTATGCTACACTTATGGCCAGCAAAGGAAAAAAGGGCATCCCAACAAGAACAGCATCTGAGGGACAGCTGTGGGGTTTTGGGGTTTTGTTTTATTTTAAAACAAGATCATAGTTTGCAATAGAGTTTCAGGATACCAGAAAAATAAAATAATAGAGACATGACAACACTGAAAAAAATTGACACAAATTATGTTAAATCTATTTAAAAAACCAAACAGCTCTGCACATGTACACCTTCAGTAGCTAGCTTCACAGCTCATACAGCTCAGCACATTGATAATCAGAAGCAAAATCAAAGTTTTAGAGCTGCCAACTGTACAGTTACATTCTGAAGAAACCCTTCAGAATCAAAGTATTTTGGGGCTATCATGTATTAAATACACAGCACTTAAGTATTGGCTATCTCATTTGCTGTTCCCATTCAGTGTGCTGAATAGAGAAAGCATCTGATACTTTTACAGTTATGAAAGCAACTATGAAGTAACTTCCGTTACAACTGTTCTTCAACATAAACATGAGATCAAGGTGAAAATGATCATGTTCTGATTTTAGAGAGATACTACAAGACAATATCCTGAAGATATACATTTTTCAAAAGCATGGAATTTTTTCCTGTTATTTATTTTGATAGATACTGACCATATGTATCTATCTGTTACAGTGGCTGCAGCCAATCCCTGTGATATGTGCTGTGATTCCAGAGATGAATAAATGCTGACACTTAGTATTTTTAAAAGCAACCTGATGCCATACTTTATAAAGTTCTTGTCTGCTAACATACCCACAGTGCCATCCCATAGTCCAGGTGCAGACTGGAAATGTTGTGGAGAGAAGACACAAAGCTTCACAGCAGCCAAACTGAAAAGTTAACACCAAGAACTGAATCAGTTTCATCACTGGAAGAGTTTGCAACAACAACAAAGTATCTGAAGAGTGAGAATTAAATATATTAGTATTGCTCCTGCCACAGTACCAAAGATGCAGGTACAAATATAGCCAGGAAATAATAAAAAATAAAGCAAGTGAGAAAGACAAGAAAAAGTCAGCTGCTACAACAACTAATAAAACTCACTGTAAGTGCTCTTGTAGTGGATACTGTCAATGCATGGGAAATTGCTGCAATAACCCTTGAGAGATTGTTTTCCATAGTGACATCAGTTGGACTTTGCAGCATGTTGTAACCTCTATATGTTCTGAAATAAAAACATCTACACCATTAAAACATGTACTTAAAAACAGCTCAAAAATTATGGCTTAAATTGCTATTATTTTATAGACTGCTTATAAAATACAAAATCTGAGAACACTCCAAATACCACCTTATTTTCATATTTTTGCTTCTCTACTAGCAAAAGCAATTTAATTTATAAATCAGATCTTTTTATTAGGAAACAGAAACAGCAGATCAGACTCTCAATATTTAAGTAGGTGCTCTAGAGATCACCATCAATTCAACATCAGTCTGCTCTTGTTCAAATCCATATAACATTTTTTGCATGTTCACAACCTTTTGATTATTGCTGTAGAAAACCCCCCACTATTTTGCATCTAAAATAACACTGTCCATAAAGTTCTATTGTTTCCATACTACAGTAGATAAATCTGAAGTAACACAACCAAAACCATGTATGGAAAAGGTACATACTTAAAATCTTGTCCTACAAGCTGATAAGAGGCAAAGAGCCCCCATAAATACATACAACTCATACTGTCTATAAGACAAGGCATCTAAACAGAAGAGCTTAGGGAAGTGTAGTTGGCAGCAAAAATGCAGCAACAAGATCACACTATCAGGATTTATTTTTAAGTTATACAGGCAGTATAGACTTCTGCAACCACAATCATTGAACAGGATTTGAAGAGTTAGAAATCTGGATCAACCAACATACCTAAAGGATAACAATGTTCACATAGAATTAGCTTGCAATGCTGCACTTGTGCAATTTAATGGACAAAGAAGGATGACTTCAGGATGAAGATAAAAGTTTTCCACAGAACGACTCCTTATGATCAATACGTGAGCACATCATTAGTAACTCACACACCAGTTTATTCTTTAAATACGAATCTGTTTCTGTGGAGCCTAAACCTACCACAGATGCTCCTACAGACTGGAAAAAGAATTTATAAGCACATCGATTTGCAGGATTTAACTATGCTTCTAGGCATTACAAATTGAAATTTGGGTCCATGTTCCCTTTAGGGCAAGACAAGACATGTAACGTACCTGGTGATGGTGCTCACTGCAAAGTGAGATGGAGGCTGTGTTTCATGCATTAGTAGCTTCAGGTAGACACTGCTCTGATCTCTGGCTACTGCCACAACTGGATCAGCCTGCCCCTGATCGCAGTTATAAAACAGCTTTGGAACAAGCCTTAAAGATAATTATCAAAAAGTACTAATCAGAAGTTATTTAATATACAATTTAAAATGCATTTAATATACAGTTCAGAAGGGTGCACACACTAATTAGGCATTAAATTGTAAATGCTGTTACTAAAACCGATACTGTATAATGTAGCTTAAAAACGGGTCTTCATTTTAACCAAGGAGCACAAATCAGGGCAAAATCTGACATATGGTAGTTAAAAAAAACCAAGCATTTCTAGACACACCTACCCATACACACTGCAATGACCACTTCACTTGAGTATTTCTCTCTGTGTTTCCCTGTCTCCCCAGATGTTTTCCCCATAGATATCTGTGTCAACTAAAAACTAATTTCTACCCGAAAAGGCCAGTTCTTCACCATCTATGCAGTGAACCTTAAAACATACAAGACCCAGTCTTCTTGAAAAACATTTCAACTTAGACAACGACAAAAAAAGTACATTAGACATTTTCTGTAGACATTTCAACTGAATGCCCACATGGGATGTTTCAAGGGGCTTCTGCAAGCTTGGAGGAACGTTCTTAGGCAGTTAAGTCTTCTCCAACCTTAATACATGTGCTGTCACTAAGTCAGCCTGAAGATATGAAAAAACTCCAACTTGTTACCAGTCAGATAACTTAACTCCATTTCAAAAATCAAGTCCATGAATAAAAGCACAAATGCTAACTAACATGCAACACTGAATTACTTCTCTACTAAGCTGTTTCTGCAATATCAAGGCTTTTAAGTGGCAGAATTTTTAGGCTTCATTGTCCTTTATTTGTTATAAGGAATTACACAACAATCAATAATCTGAAAAAATAGGGAAGAGACTCCTCTGACACTAAAATATTGCAGAAATCCAGTATTACATACTCCCAACTTCTTTAAACGTAAAAATTAAGCCCCCGAATTCACATCAATAAACTACCAACTAATACTTACTTTTTGGTGCAGCAATTGTAAACTTTAGTACGGTACAGCAAACAGCAGCTTGTTAAACAAAATTAGCTGCTTTACTATCATCAGTTAGCATGAAAGTTTGAAGCTACACCACTTATAACCATGTGGGAAGTACAATGCGAGTTGAGACAACTTGGTAGAACTGCAACAGTTTAAGCCCAACTACTGTCAGGATACTGCTCGAATCACTTCAGCAGAAAACAAACTTGAAGTTGAAAGTGACCCTCAGAATGTAATACAGTTAAATATAATTGCAACGCTAATAAAGAGCCAAGTACAATTGCCTGATGATTTAGAATGATACATATTCTAAGTACCCCAAAGCTGCATTTGTCTCCCATCTTTCATTTAAGCAAAAATATAAAACCACCAAGGAATTATTTTAGTTACAGGTACACAGTAACACAGAAGTACCTTTCTAAACTTCTTTTTTTAAATGAAAGAATTAAAAAGCCATATATACCTCACTAATGAGGCTGCAGCTACATGTCTCACTCTTGGATCTTCATCTCCAAGCAGACATATCACAACATCGTTAAGCACTCTCTCCTGAAGTTTTAGTAGCTAGAAAGTAAGTTAGCACAGTAAAATTCCTTGAACATTTTCATCAATTGGCCAGATCGTTAAAAGATAGTTAACTAGTGAGATTTCATCTGTCATCCGAGTCAGTAAGATCATCTTTACCTTAACAGTGCCAAACACACCATTTAAATATATAAATGCCAAAACCCTTTTGAAGTCTAGAAAAACAACACAGCAAAACCACACACACACACCAGAGAACACCAAGATATTTGAATCTCAGTAGTAAAGTATCTTTCCAATCGTAACAAGTCTCAGAGCATGAGCTTTGAGACTCATACTTGCAAACATAACTTGCAAACAAAACATACTTGCAACAACTATCAGTGTTTAGAAACTGATGTTTAGAATTTAAAACATGAAGAGCTGAAATTGCACTGGTACTTTCATCCAGAAACACAATACACTTACTGAATAATTTACTTACACCAGTATAATGATGAACACCTCTGTGCAAGCTCTCAGTTTTTCCTTCCAAGAAGCTGACTAACCTACAGTAAACCAGAATTTAAGGTACATTAGTAAACATTAAATGGTATTTCTCCCTTTAGTGCTCTGAAGAGCTTTCTTGTTTATTTTTCTTAAATACACCACTGCAGGGAAACTGTAAGAAGTAAACAAACTTTTTGCTACCTTTCGAAAAGGCAAGCTATTTGCTAAACTATTATCTGGCTAGTGAAACAGAAGAATTACTTTTCTTTAGTTAAGAAAAGTAATTTACACATTGTGATTGTAATTGGTCTGGGCTTTTCCTCCCTTCTCTTCCCCATCCCCACAAGGAAAAATCAGATGGTTTTGAAAAGACAGTAACACATTCCTAACATCACTATTCAGAAAAGAGTTCAATTTTGTATGACTAAGGATAACTTGAAGGATTTTCACATAAACATATTTTGTCTTTCAGCTTGGAAGAACCTGTAGACAATGAGGGAATGCAAGAAAAGTAAGTAAAGTTGTATTCCTTTCAGTGTAACAGAAACCAAGCAACAGAAGAGAACTGACATCAGTGGAGAATAACTCATGGATTTTTTCCTATGAAAAATGTGCACAACTAAACATGAAATCCAAATGAGTTTCAAGATTATATGGCGTCTCTTCAATCACAATTTTTAGAAAACTTGATAAAGAGACCAATGAGTTAGAAACTCCAATACAGTGTTACAAGGATTGGGCTTGGTAGTGAAGTCAATAGTAAATTGACAAAGGAATTCATATATCCGTGAGGCAAATGATCGGTCTCACTTACTTTTGTGAAACTTGTTGATGTTTCAGAAGAAACTGCTCCATTATGCTTCCAGTTTCCTATACACAGCATCTTTGCACTGAAGCTAAAACACCCATAGAAAACTACAAACACTTACCGAAAATCTACCTCTGCAAGTGTTTCCAGAAGTTCTGTCCTTACTAGCCAGTAGGAGCTATTCTTCAGTGTAAGAAGGTCAACAATCAACTGTAAACCTAGTTCACTGTAACTGCTACTGCATAGGCTCATGATGCAATGCTGAAAAGAAAAAACAACTTTCAATTACATTACAGGAGAGGTTCTCTGAATCAAAGTATGTGAGTGAGTCAGAAAAGTCTGTTTTATTTAGAATACTAGAAAAAACTATTGCTTAATTGCTAGGAGAGAGTTCCAGAGCCAAGTACTTTGTAAGGCTAGGACAGTAGCTCCATGTGAACTGCTCAAACCCAATGCTGAATTTAAACTCCAGAGAGGAACACAAGCCTTGGAGATCAGAGGAAAATCCTTCAAAGAGTAAGGTCTAACATAGGGCTTAACCATCACAAGCACCATTAATTCTTATCTGTTCAAAAACACTCTCTCCAAATTTCCATAGAGTATTTTTAGACATTTTTAGTTCTGATTTCCAAAGTTCTTGAAACAGTCAGACCCCCACATTTTAATGGCTGTTCAACTATATGTGTGATACTTGGAAAAAGCTGCAGAACTCTATAGTATGTCATCTTTACCTACATAAAAAAGTACTTTCTTTTTCAGGGATTAAAAACCCAAAATGCTTTAGAATATTTCTTCCAAAAGGTATGAAGTCAGGCTACACTGTATGCTGAGGGAAAGAACAAGTCAAAATTGACTAATATAAGTTGCCATAACTGAACAATTCTAAGTCTTCCAAAAAGCCATAATCACAAGTGTAACCATAAATAAACCCACTATATTTAAGCAGTAAGATCACTGAACAGAATGTTAAAAAAGATAGCATAATTTAACTAACTGGATTTCCTTCCCTCCGTGGCATTACAGATCCCTCCTGTTAGCACATGAAATCATACTTTCCATACAGTATATGTATTTTACTAAAAGCTATGCTTTGCCTCACTGACCTATAAGCTACAACACAGTCAGCCACCCTGTGCCTCTCAGTGAACTAGTTTCCCTTGGCCTGCAATTCATCCTTCTTGCTCTACTTCTTTGGAAAATTCCTCAGGGAAAATCTCACTCCTCCATCCCTCTGCTTTTTCACACAACACCTTGCACAGATTTTGTTACAAAAATAAAATTCACACACTCTAAGCTCCACTCACCAACTCAGCTCTCATACTGATTTTAACAACGGTCCAATGGACTTTTTTCACCCAGTTTGAAAAACTTGCTTTCCTGAGACTTTCCTCACTTTTAAAAATTATTATTTCAGGAAATAATCACTATTTTATTGCCATTTCTCACACCAAATTTTTGCTCTCCAAATACAGGCTATAACCAGGTGTTACATGTTCACACTTCCTTCTTCAGCCTAGATATCCTATCCAATGAACTTATCCTATTGTTGGTTAATGTAACAGTACAGCTCAAACCAGTACATTTATGACTAGAAATGTCATTATTATACTGCTACATGATCTAACCAACATAATTTTCCAGCTGTTTGTTCCTCCACTTCTGTGCCTGAATTCATGTTTTCTACAATGAAGCTCTTGGGGGAAGAAGTAATTTTTTGCTCCATGTTCATACACCTGAGCATAGCAGGATCCCAGTCAACAAATAACACCCCTGTGATCTGTGGTGGTGCAAATAAATTGCTAGTTCTGCTTACCCTCACAGCTGTACAAGCCAGTTTGCATGTAACAGAGGACTCGTCTTTCAGTGTTTTCTGTAACAGAGGTATGCAGTCTACCAAGGAAAAGAGATTTCCTAACAAAGAGAGAATTTAGAGCAATGAAACAAAAGAAAATTTTGGTTACATAAAAAAATCCAAACCAAAACAAAACCCACCCTTAAAACAAATTGTTACCTGTTGAGCTTCTGACATTTATTAGCCATTTTTCCACATCAAAGCGGGATTTAATTAGAATAGAGTTGACAATTGTTCCACACAGAATGGCAGTGGCTCCTCTGATCTGGGGATCTCCGTGGTCAATGTAGTTCAGAATATCTGATACATACTGCTCCTCTAAGAAAATAAGTTACAACTACTTTATTTTAAAAATACTAGTCTTAGACTTAACTGATCACTAAAAATGTTTCAGTGGAGGCACCGTTTCCTGTACAATCAGGATCAGCATATTCACAACATGCCTGCGTTGGTTCTACCCTTGGATGTAACCTACAGATCATTCACACCATCCACTCCAGTGATTACATATAAAAACATCAGCCATTTATTTCAATTGTACACAAACTGCTCTGGGGAAATCTAAGAAGAGTTTTGGTTAACGCTGCACCTTTGCCACTATCGGTATCAAACCAGTTGAACACTCCAGGTCCCTGATGATCATATTGCAGTATTTATAAAAATTAACCTAGTGGCTTAGAAACCATTTATAAGTTGGCCTGAAATAAACTAGAAGAAACCATTTATAAGAAAAGCAAACTGCTTCTGTATAGCGGTTGTACTAAAATAGCTTCATCTTGTCAGAAGCTATATAAGCTCATTCAATGAGACTTCATTTTTATTAAAAGCAAAAATAGTGTTCAGACAGCATGTTCATACCAATACTGGCACAATATTTAGTGCTGCCTCATGTATTTAAAAACTCAAACACTATTAAAATGGAATAGGTGAACTGCAACATACCATACTCTTCTCCCATTGCTTCAAGAGGTGTTTTATACAGTTTGCTGAAGAAAGACTCAGGGTGAAGTGCAACAGCTGCTCCAACACAACTTACTGCCAGGGCTTTTACACTGACTCTCACATCTCTATCAGGAACTAAAGCTGGGGAGAAGAAAACAAACCCAGGGGGTATTTAAAAGCTTCATGAATTGTTTTTAGGTTAATTAATAACTCTGTATGATATAAATAGCTTAGCCTAGATAAAAAAAAAAATGAAGGCAGAGCAAGTAGTTCCAGTTGATCAGAGGCAGCAGTTATATATGGTCTTTTTGTTTGTTTTAAAAAGACAACACACCAAACTAATACACACACTACCACCTCGCTTCCTTCATCTCTAAGAATACAGCTATTACACTCTCTTTCCAAGAACACTACATTAGCAGAGTACATGAACAAGTAATAATTTAGAAAAGATGTTTCTTTTCCCCTTAAATGCTCACTTCAGTCATATCTAATGACACATATACACATGCCTGTGACATGGACTTTCCAGTGAAAAAAAACTGAAGCAGCAGTGTATGCCATAAAGGCTTCCTGGAAAATCCCCACTGACATTTCATTACTATGCTAGAAAGGCAAATATTTCTTCTTTTGAGCCCCAGTCGCCTCCTCCAACCATCACGTACTCTCAAAAAGCCTCTTAGACCATCTCACATGAAAAACAGCCTCACTAACTTGTTCAAATGCTGCAAGATGTAAAAAGTGGAGAAAAAAAGTTCAACTTGAGATTTCACATAGGTCTTTGAAAACCTTAAATCAATTCTCTGCTTTACTCCAGCTGAATCATTTAAAATAAAGTTACCTTTTCAAAACACAAACTGGTACAACAGCATTTCCTCTGAATTCAGAAAAATCAACACAGAATTCAAACACAACAGAGTGATAAAGCTAAAATAAAATACATTTAGTCTTGTTTTCATTAAAACACATTAGACATTGTAAACAAAATCAATTGTAAAAATATTAAGACAAGTACTTGAAAGAACTATATTTTTCTGAACTTGTTTTTGAAGTTTCTACAAAATGAACTGCAACTCAAAATAGTTTCCTTGCTCAAGTATTGATATTTTCATAGTGGACAAACCGGGCAGTCAATGCTGCTAAAAAGAAATACTGGTATTAGATTGTCTTCACAGCCTCATACAATCTACAACCCATCATGGTCCCCCAGGTTAAGTCTCATTAGATTTTACAAATTGTAAATGTAATTAAATATTTGACTTGCAGGTTAAGTTACCATAATACTTTTTTAGATGCCAAATCACTCAAGATTCCTTGTTAAATGGCATAATTTAAGTGGTTTTAGGTTTTCCTGTACTCTGGCGCAATCATTTAAATCAGGACTGCCACAGAAAACCCTACCCCTGAAATCTCTAATAAAGTGAGATTAAAAACCAGAGTAAACTGACCCCATTTCTGACTTTGCACATTAAGAAGCACAAGGAACCAATGAGTGGAACAGAAAACTTACCTCCTTTCTCCCCAGTAAGTAGAAAAGAGGCCGAAAGAAGTCTAACACAGTGCACTAAAGGAGCAGAATCCCCATCCGTATAGTGGCCTATGTCTCCCTTTACCCTGGAGGGCTAGCAAAGGCAAATCACAATATTTATAAGATAAAAAATTAATCTTCAATTTAAATAAAATATTAAGCATAAGATTTAGAAATACAACCTTTATACATTTGGGGATGTGCAGTAATGCAAAATGTGTTTAATACAAATGTAAAAAAGGCCTTAAAACATAATCTTTTTGGGAAGTTTGGATCCAGTATCAGAATTGGTTTAACTTAATCACAGGAACAACAATAATTCTATTAATCTGCTGAATTACCCAGATGTGCTGCTTGCATCTGAAGTCTCATAAACCACTTTCTGGTGACAAAAAATGATCTTTGGAAGCTTTGTATGAGAAGCAATTAATACCCAAGTTGGTTTCAACCAAGTTGGTTGGCTTGACAACCTTCTGTGGTTTCACAGTTAGATTTCTCCAGTAGCCGGTGCTACTGCCTGCCACAAACAAAACTCCTTGTGCCCCAGCTCACAACAAGGTCCAAAGCTCAAGTCAGAAAACCGTAAGAGGAAATCAGTAACCTGTGGTTGGAATGGTATGAGCCTCTCCACAGAAAGAGAGGCTCAGAGAACAAGACTTCATAACTTCTGACAAGACCATGAAGTTCCCTGCACACCTACCAACCAGCACAAAGATATTTCAGATGATAAAGTATCAGTGTACCCTACTAATGCACACACAAAAGGGGTTTGTGTTCTCGGCAGTTTGTGTTCTGCTTTGGCTTTGTGATTGCATTCAAGATATCACTTGTGTATTCAACCCTATGTCACATGAAATTCAGGTTGTAACCCAGATTTACTATTCAACCTTATTTTGACCTATAACAAAGTGCCCCAGGCACACAGGCTACCCACATTTACCACTAATTTACATAAGCATAACTGTCGTATCTTTTTTCTCAACTTAGTTGTTTTAGACTTTAAAGCAGACCACTGTGACTATTTCTTACCTTATTTTCATGATCAGCAGGATCTGCTGCATCTTCTTTTGATGGAAATCTATCTACACTGCTATCAGAAGGCTGCCTACTATGGCTTGTGGTTTTCAACAGGTGAGGCTGTTGAAGAGCTTTAGAAAAAGGTAATCCATGAAATACCATTTCAGATGCATATTAAAAGCACTGTAATTTAACCTAATTACACAAACATGAAAAATAAATTAGCAGTGATCAAAACAAGTGATTCCTTAGAAGTGCTGAAATATATTCCTTGTTTCACATTTCAATCTAGTTATGTTTTTCACATCCATTACATGAGTCTTCATTCCCCTGGAAATCAGACAGCAGATGCACCTGTAACACCTGCCTTAAACATGTCACCAGTTCTGTGTCTGCCTGACCCCAACCCCAATTTACCTACATACCAATAGAAGAATTTCTGAAAGACTCTGCTGAATCATCTTGGAGAATATTTGCAGCTTCATCTTCCTCATCCTGCAGCTGCCCAATTTGCATTCCAGAATACTGTCCTTCAGCACCCTCCAAAACCTACACAATATGAGGACAAGACTTAAAATAGCTTAACACACAACACCAAATCTCAAACATGCAGTGTTAGTCATCTAGAAATAATTTGAAAGCAAATACGAGCCTGATAAATATTAGTGTACAGCTGCATGCAGGCTATAAAGCAGTTCCCGTCCTCCTCCGGCACTGGGGCTATTTGAGGCCATAGTTACATCTGAGAGCCTCCCACTTGCACCATAAGCTTGGATATTAACAGGAAGAAAGTCACACCACTTGCTTCCCCTGCAGCTCTCCTTGCTCCCTTATTCCAAACACAACTCTCCCTCTATCTCAGCAGTTACAAATCACAACCAACACCTTTACTGTCACGAACTGAATTTGTCCCTTGCTGTCAAATTCTCCCATAACCTCACCTGTCCTGGATATGTAAAGTCAAACTGAGAACACACTGTGTAGGACAAAAAAGGACTAGTAAATTCAAATGCATTTTAAACCCTTCACTTTGAACCAGACTACTAAAATGGACACTTCCAGCAGTTTGACCCTTGGTACCAATGCAATATATAGGCAGTATGTAGATGGAAAAATAAGCATAAAAGGCAATTCAATAATAAGAGACCAAGTAAAAAACTTTTAATTTTCAATTTACTGGAAGACAAGATACTTTTTCATTTACTCCTTGCCTTTATAAGCACCTGGAAATTGTTCGTTAAAAAGCTGTGTGTGTGTAACTGGGACAACCACTTAGCCTGTCAATTACAAAAAAATAATGTTACTTGTAATTACTGCTTGCAAAAAAGTATGTAAACTGACATCTGCAACAATCTGACAAGAATTTGTGTCAATAAACACAACCTGTCAATAAATGCCTTCTCATTTTAGCCTCTGCACTGCCTATGTTTAATTCAGAGACTGAGCAGTCTTCATCACTCCTTTTGTTCCTAAATCCTCGCAGTTGCAGGAGTATTAAGGAAGAAGTTCTCTACTGTGAGGATGATGAGGTATTAGAACAGGTTGCCCAAAGAAGCAGCAAACACTCCATCCCTGGCAGCGTTCAAGACCAGACTGGACACAGTCTCAGGTGACATGGTCTAGCGTGAGGTGTCCCCATGGCAGGGGGGTTGGAACTAGATGATCTTAAGGTTCTTTCCAACCCTAACTATTCTATGATTCCATGTGCCTATCATAATTGTAAATTTACCATTTTTTGTAGTGGTAAGAGATTATTACTCTTCCAAAGCTACTATCAGCAAACTTCAGTCAAAATTTTTATAATCTCTGAAAAACAGACCTTAAGAAATTTTAAGCATTCCCCTTTTTTACATTTTCTGCTCTTGCTCCCAGGAATTTCAGTTTTGCTGGTTTTATTACAACCTCACACTTGCTTGAGGGAAATTTATTAAAATACCTGTACTGTATGCCCATTTCAGGTGTTTATTAGATGTGTAACTGCTACATGAGTAAATCATGAAGTAATGCTCAGTATAGGAGAAATGATTACGATGGAATAAAAAGAAAAAAGAAAAAAAAAGAGTTGTGTTGCCAAATGAGAAAGCATAGGCAGGAGACAACGTGAAGCATTAGGTTCCAAAAATATTCCTCTATCATTCCAAATACACTGTTCACCCTTTAACACTTCCATTAGTCCTCCTGCACCAAAATAATTATTAATATACCTATACAAAATGAAGGATAGGCTACTAAGAGGATATATTTACTCCAAGCCTTTGATATTGACATTCCAGTCCAGTGAGTGATCATCCTTTAACGCCTTCATATGACCTACCCAGTGAACACACTGATTACAGCTTTGTAGTTTTTACGTGAAAGTGTTAAAAGGAGGTCAAGCTCTCCAATAGAGGTGTGAGCTGCTGACCTGTCCATTGTTACTAGCTGAGGATGGAAAAGTAGAAGACGAGTAAGTAGATGAATCCACGTCTGGGCCCTCCATGGAAGAGCTCTGAGACATGTCGAGCCCCTCAGTAGAAGGGGATCCCCCCACTGCCCGTTGCACACTTACAATTTCAGAACTGTCCGAAGGGGTTACAGCAGAGTCTGGACCTTCCGTAGTAGTCTGAGAGCTATCACTAACCGGTGAGGAAGCTTGTGTACCATCATTCAGGTCCATAGTGGGATCTGACGGGACAGCACTGATCTGGCTGGAGCTTCGACTAAGAACATCATCTTCTTCTCCTTCAGTAGCTGTACTTGTCAAATCACAGCTCGAGAGGTCTACAGAGTCTGACTGCAATGTATGTTGGGAACGCGGCTGCTCAGTAATGATATCATGTCCAGTAGGATCAGCTGAACTCCCTACTGACCCAGCTGTTGATACACCTGATGAAGAAGCTAGCTCACTGGTTATCTCACCCTTCATAGAAGCTGCAAAACACAGACATTTATGAGTCAATAAAGTGTTTAAACTTGTGTTTCAGTTGATATGGACACCGCATACTAAGCCATACATTAAACTAGGCTAAGGAAAGCGTATAACTAAACAGTTAAACTACAGGCAGGGAAATAAACATCTGTAAAATGCCATTCCAGCTATACCAGTAGCTCAATAGGACAACCTATCAATTAAAAAAACCCCAGGCAGTCAACTTCATTAGGTAAGTATATGTTTTAAACCCAGGAGTATTTATGGTTTCAGTTTTGCTAGCCTCTCTTTTGAGTGTCTGTCCACTTCCCAGTGACCGTTAACATATCACTCTCATATTTTAGACAGAGCAATAAAATAATGGATTTGTAATATAACACGGGCTGACTGCACTGCTGGAAAGCCAGCTACCTGCAAACGATGCAGCGCTGACATCTGACCGGGTTTCAGGATCATCCTCCAAACCTTCTTCTTCACCAAGAAGTATTTTACCTGAGAAATAATGCAAGAAAAACCTTAAGTATTCCAAAAACATAGTCACCTTGAAATGCTGAACAGTTGAAGTCAGTTAGATGTGATTATTATCTAAAATTATTCAAATAATTTTTAAAATCTATGACAGGCAACTGATGGAAAAGAGAAAGGAATGAAAAAAGTGAATACCCAGTCCCTCACCATCTGATTAGGAGAAAAACAGACAGCAGTGACAAGGAAATACAGTTAAATAATTTTATTTAACAGTGTAACCATTCAGGACCTATGACCTTACTCATTTTAGTTTATTTTTGTTGACTATGTTTAAGATCCTATTAACTTCATCAAGTATGTCCCATTACTACAGGCTGGATACCTGGCAACTGGATGTCTGCCCTCAACTCAAAAGGGCATTAAAGCACTACAAGCAATAGAATATATAACCTCTTCCTCCTTCAGGCTATGAAAATTATCAAAGGCTACTTGCAGTCTGGGGCTTGGAGCTCCAATGATAACAGAATGGAAAATGCCTAGGGGGAAGAGCAGCACAGACCAGAAGCACAGGACAGCATAACTGGGACAGGGCGATGAACCATGGACAACAGCCAGGGACAAATAAGGCAAAAATCTTCAGAAAGTATTTTGCCGCAGGAAAAATGAGAACCACTTATAACCTAACACAATCATCACAGAATTCTCTTACAGAATAGTACCCATATTTTAAATAGAGGCAGTGGAAAGAAAGATACCTGCAGATACACACTGCCTGGGAGCAACCAAGGACACAACTGCATTGAAAGGTCTGTAAATGGGGCAGGATACAGAGTGCAGAGAGAGCTACTGAGCCCGTCCTTCTGGCTCTGACATGTCACTTGCTGAGACATTAGGATTCATAACAACCACTTTGAGTTATGCCTGTTTTGCTGTTTAGACTACCAGTGAAGCTCATTCTAAGATTCACCATGTGAAATGCTAATGTTTTGATAACTCTAGGTGAATTCTTTTGCATCTAATTTAAGCTACCAGGGGATAAAAATCATTAACATATTTTTCTATTAATTTCTCTATCACAACTGCTTTCATACATAGCAGTAACACTGTAGAATTGTCTTGCTCCAAAAAGTATCTTTTACACTATTCAAACCTGTAAGGCATAAAAGTAACCTCGACATTACCATGTATGCTCTACATAAAATAACAGCAATTGAGAGCTACAAACTCCTACAAAAGAATGAGTAAAATACTGCTTAGAGTTCCCAACTAAAAGCATTTTTCACTATTCTCTCATATTTACATCCATCTCACTGAAACAAACCAGGATATTCTTCTGCTTTCCACAGCTGATCACCTTTAAAAGTGGAAGAGGAGACTCTAAAAAACACTTGTTAGGCACATTAGGCTTTGCATGTTCATGAGTATATAAGCAAGCTGCATGATATTCCCCACTGTTTGGAAAAAAACCCCAACAAAACCCAACAGTTAAGATGCAGAACACAGGTTTTCATTTCAAAATGACTTTTCAGCCTTTTTTGCAAGTGATTTTCTGCAGCTGAAACATAAACCAGCATAGGTCAGTTGCTCAAAACTAAAGTTGGTCTGAAGCAGTAAGTCTGAAAAGACATGGAATATCCAAGTTCTTATGTTAAGGTCACAAATTTCTGTAGATAAGCCTCACTTTACACCTGTACACACAAAGGTGTATTACAGCTAGAGAAGGTTCACCCACAGTCAACAGTAGAAGCCTGCTACCCTATAGGTAGTAGTCTGCAACACAGCATCAAAACAGGAACTGGGAATAAGCTCGATTTTCCCCTCCTTTCTACAGCCCAGAGCAGCAGGAAATGAATAATTCGTAACTTGAAATTCAACCTGTACAAAGCATAAGATCATGAACACATTTTTTCAAACTCGTTTATGCCATTATTTTAGACCACAAAATCTTCATGCAACGATCTTGAGGGAGGAAAGAAGCTGATAACTCATACATTTTCCCACTGAATGAAGAAAACGTTAATGCTTCAACACGTACTTTAATAAAATTTGCATTATTATTAGCACTTCAAAGTTACACTGAAGACTACTACTGATTCAGAACACCAAAATGATGATTTACAATTTTTCATTTCAAAGCTTTATGTGTCATTATTGTGATCTGTTGCATTCTGTCTCACCTTTGGATGCTGCAGCACTATCTACTTTCAAAACACCCTTTCCTTCACACTACTGTTTCTAACCTAGAAATTATCACTGCATTCATAAGCACTATTTCATTGACCTCTGATCACTATTTCACATTTTGGTATATTCTTTAAGCATTAGGAGATTCTTTACAAAGACGGCAGGAGGCTTTTGGAAAAAGTGTAAGCTAGCTGCTGTGATGTACCTCAAAGTTTGTGTATTCTTTTTTAGCCTTTTATTTTTCCTCCAAGTTTTTCTTTTCAGTGTTGCACGTCTCCTTACTATGCTTGCAGTAACTGCACTATACTCATACATAGTGCCACCGCAGTAGCAAAATTTTGCTCACCTAAAACAGGCAATGAAACTGTTATACAGCTGTATCTAGAGTGATTCTAGCACTGATATGACTGGTTTTAAGCAGAGTGTAAATGTATACCTAGATATTCAATACTTTCATACATGAAACAGGAAAAGAATCCTTCAGAACAATTACTTCAAATCCTGCAAAATTAATGACCTATTGTAAGAAATGAAAATATCCACAGTAAGACACAGAGTATAGAATTAGAGAGAACAGCAGAAGAAAAGAAAGCATCATATCAACACATGCAAACATACACATGCATTAAAGAAGTAAAAAAAAAAAAAACAAACAGGCCTAACCAAACCAGAAAGGTTAACTATTTTGTGAGTTACGTTAAATGTTATGTATTATCATCAAAAGGAAGAATGCCCTGTTCAGAGGTTATTTTTAGATGTGCTCTTTAAAAGTGAAAATTGCATCAATATTCATCACCATAATTTTGCCAGTGAACTACAGCAACAAAAAAATAATCATACAGCTTTGAATAATTGTATAACATTTTGACTGCAATATCAGAAATCGCATGAGGAAAATTTACACTGATTTAGGCTCCGTTGATAACACAAAGGCAATTGTGAATGACGACCAAAGCAAGACAATGAAGTGGGGAGGAGGGAAGAAAACAAACCCCCCCAAAAAAATCAGAAAGGAATGCAATTAAAGATTTGGTTTTGAAAATAATCACCTTTAGGCTTTCTTGCAAGAACAGGGCTGCATGAAGACCCCCCTCCAGCTGCAAATCACAGAAAGTAACACATCAGGGCAAAGACAGAGCTGCTGAAATCATGAAGGAATTCTAATAGCCACAAATGGGAAGGAAAAAACAAAAACGAAACCAAACCCCAAAGCCAGGAAGAAACAGCAAACTTGCTGCTTTTGAAGTCCAAGTTTTTGAGATCATTCACCATCAAAATGACTTCTTATTTTTCTATGCCACTTGTGTAAAGTTTGCTTTTTAAAAAATATGCTTTAAATTCCACTCCTACGATTGCTTCTGGCTAATGAATTACCTTCTAATAGCAGCAATATTAGAATGATCTGTTAAGTCAATACAGGAGTCCTTACAGAAATCCAAACAGAGATTGAGTCTTTTGAAACAGGTCAGTACCAGTTTAGAGAGAATTTTAATAACATGCATTTCACAGACAAGAAAGCTGACAGCTGATTTTAGCAGTTACAGGTAAACTTAAGTCATGCTTTAATTTCATGCTGGTTTTGGTATTCAGCAAGAAGCTCTCAGTTAATATAAATTCTGATTAGATCAGCTTTTTATGAATCACAGTTGTCAGCTGCTTGGTGAGAACAACAGTAATTTTGTGAGGAAAAAAATTAAATCTGTCACCACAGTTAACTTGTTCTGTTTAACCAAAAAACCCCATCAACATGAACTGTACAAAATACTTTGGAGTTTGTCTTAACTCAATGGATGTATACCCACTTAGAGGAAGGATGGAAAGAAACTAACTGTACCTGTGGGGCGAAGGGTGGGGGGACAGTCATGCAGAACTTTACACATTTCATTTTATCCTTCATACTTTTGGCTAACACTGAGAAACAGAGCTGGTGGTGTATGTTTATCTCCTTTTACTTGAATTACCAGAAAATAGAGCTTACCTATAAGTTCCACTATGCTCCCACTGCGGCTCCTGCTGGCACATTCATCTTTGGATACACTGACCTGTGCAATGCCCCCTGAAGCAGTCAGGGCATGAAGAAGTTCAGGTGGTGGTGTTCTAAAGAGCTGTTGTAACAATTCTAAAGCTCCAGTCACAACATTATGGTCCTGATGCTGGGTGTAATGCAGAGTCAGTTCATAAACCTAAAAGCCAATGAAGTATTGGAGTTAAGTCTCTATGAAGACACAACATATTACGTTTCTTCTCACATACCACATTAAATTTTAGTGGTGCATTAAAAATGACTGATGTTTCCTATACCTAATCTTGACCATACCCTTCCAAGCAGAAAATGTAAATTAATTGTAGCCATTTAACTGCCTTTTTGGTAGAAGCCTATTGTTTCTGTTTATTTTTATAGAAAGAGGAATTATATCAAAGAACATCATAATGATTATGAAGTTCTTTAGACACTTTGGGAGCACCTAACAAGCACTGCTGCATTTTCTCTGGGATTTCTGGTCTTTACTCATCAGTAATTCCAGTCTCTAGACCAACTATCACTTACCAAGATGAACAGGAATTTGAGAAAGTAATTCAGAATTCATCAAACTAGTGCTGTATCACACATGAAAGATCTATTTCTTTTCCTTCTAATTAGCAGCCTTCAGATTAGGATTATTATTAATATTTTACCTGGATGAGTTGTTCTGGTGAAGGCGAAATCTCTGTTTCTTTCCTTGTTACGCCAAAACTGCCTTTCAGGCTGGTATCCTTTACTTGTTGTTGCAATAAAGGTATGAGATACCTTAGGGTAAGTAGAACACCCAGGATTAAAAGAGTAGGATGATCGTCTTCTACAGGAACCAACAAGCCTGGGGGCAGAAAGCAGATGAATGACTTATTGGCAGTGGTTAGTTTTAATACAAATGTTATTTCATGTAGTCCATAATAGCTTTTTAAAAACAAACAAAAAACATCCAAACACCTAGAAGCAACTTAAGAATGCTTCCTAAATTCAGAAACATTCGAAAATATGCATTATCTAATATTCCTGACAATCACTTAGGCAATGTGGGAGAATGGTCAGAGGACCCTGTCTCACCTTCTTTGTTAGCTACTTCTTTCACTCAACAAAAACACACAAAAGAATTCTTATTCATAGTACCTGATGCTGCCTCCAAATGATCAAGGCTGTTTTGCAACCCTCCTCACCTGCTTCCTCTCTTCACTTAGCAGTTTAATTAAGGCCCTCATATACACACTACTATCCTAATCAATGACACTCACACTTTTGCCTTCTCCCTCAAATACTGGAAACCTTGTTCCATATACCTACCTGCTAATCAGAGTCAAACCCTAAATATATTAAGAACAAATATGTTATGTAAAATCCCACAATCTTCTATTAAAAACCAAAACCCCAGAATCCATTAATGGAGTTCCTATTAGTGCTCCTATCTGAATTCAGTACTATTGCCAGGACATTATAAAACATCACCTTGGAGGTAGCTAAGAACAATGTGTGCACAAAATTCTACCATTTTCAAGTCACACAGAGGAAAGTCACTATGAAGCACCTGAATTTTTCACATTCTTAGAAAAAGCAAGGCTAACACAATAATACTTAATGCATCTGTTGCCCTTCCTTACCTCTCCTTTTGCAATATAGTCTACATAGTAAAGAACCCCTCAACAAAACAGGAAAAAAAGCTTCCACTCCAACCCTGGCATGAGCTGCAAAACACCCCAAAGACAATGCAAGCTTCCCAGCCAAAGAAATATAGAAGCAATAACTGACACAAAGTTGTATGCTTTTAAATTAAAAAAGTTCAAATTTAAAACAAAAGAAAAATTAAAAAAAAGTAATAAAAATCAATTTCTGGTTTAAGTTAGGTTTTCAACAAAGAATCTACATAGTGGTGGTACTTCTAAAAAACGCTACAGGGTATCTGTTCATTGCCCAGAGAATCGCAGTCACACTGTCCACCTCAAGACTTGCTACCCTAACAACCAAGCTGCTGAACAACGCTAGTCTTCACAGCTTCCTGAGCAAGCCCTTCCAGCATCCCTCAACCTCCTCATTTTCCAGCAGGCCACTTCCTTCCCTAGCTTTGTCTGCTTCTTCTCAACACTACTGAATTAGCATTGCAGCACATGGATATAAATAGCTTTAGTCATATCTTCATCTAACTTAACACAAAATAGAGAAAGCACTGGCAGTGTAACTGGTATCCTCGCTTCGCCTGAAAACCTCTCACATACGAAAAGTACCTTCCATAAAAAAAAAATCATATTACTTACAACTAAAGCAGTATCTTTTTTCCTGAATCTTACCTAGAAGTACATTCAATAACCAGGCATAAAAATACTGTGTTCTTCGTGAATGCTGACAGATGCTCACTGCTGATCCTGCCGCTGTTCGACGGATAGTAGGGGAACTGGATTTAAGATTAGCTATGAAAGCCTTCAATAAGACCTAAAAACAAAGATACATTGAGTTTTCATGAGAAAGACAGAAGTGAATTAAGAAGTCGGCAAATGTATTTTTCATTCGCTCAAAGCATTACTTAATGTACATGAAGTAAGGGCAACTTTGGCCTCAATTCAGACATGCAGCAGTAACACTGCTTTCTGTAACATCTGACTGATAATGCTGATAGCTTACTGTGCTTTAAGAAAAAACAGGAAGCACTAATAGGTTAAAGAAAGATACCTTAATCTCATTGTCATTTGCAAAGTTGCCAAATGCTGCCATGATTTTTGGTATTGCTGCAGCCAGTGTCTCTTGTACCGACTCCTCGGGTCTCTTACTTATTCGTGTTAGACAGGGCAAAAGGTTTACTAGGTATGGCCTAAGCAAGGCAAAGAAGAAAAACTAGTTTCAGATCAGAACCACTGTACCCATTTAAACATTTTAACATTTTTAACTCATACTCAAATTCTGTGGTATTACTAAATGGTAGAAAATGTACCTGTTAGCTGCAAAGAATGTAGGGGAAAGAAAAAAAAAAGCCCACAATAGTCTTCTGAATACAATCTGCAGGCATTAAGGCAGAACTAAAGAATACACTGGAAAAAATACACGTCATTGTATTCACAAGTTTTTCCCTCTCTTTCCCCAGAAGCATGTACAACACAACTAAAACTCTGCTAAAAGAAAATCAGCTAATGAAATACAGTAAAATCAGAGAGAACAATACAATAGGAATTCTTCTAACCTCCCAATTATACATGTAAAACTTGAGAACAGTAACACCTTGTTACTGTGTTTACCTGCACTTTTGAGGCCGAACTAAATGGGCAAGATCAGCAAATCTCCACAGTGCAGCACGTAGACTTCTGGAAGCACCATTCTAGACAGAGTATGTAATTGTTACATTTCATCAAACAAACCATTTCCTAAAGAATACCTATAATATACAATAGTAAACAGTTTTATACAATTTACTTAAACAGATAAAAATGTAAGGTGTCTGGAAGCCATACTTTTCCATTACCCTAAAGGAAGGCAAGTCAGCTCTATGACCAGCTTCTTTTTTTCTAGCTGGTATTAGGAATTTTCCAAGTGACCCAAAATGAGTAATAGGGACATGAAAAAAGAAAAGGAAATGTCTGAAATCTCCACTCTGCTGAAATCAGCTTAAAATATCACAGAGAAAAACATCAACCAACAAAGAAAAACTGATGATATCAGAGTCTAAAAATCACTTGAACACTTGCAGAGATCTAAATACAGCACCAAATTGACAGCAGTGGAGATATGCAAATAAACAACGCTCAGTTCCTGAGCACACCAAAGAAAAGAATCCCACATATTGACCTGTATCTTTCTGTAATGGCTTGTATCCTCAAGTTTAATATGTGCTTGTCTGTACCGACACCTTCAGCTGAGTACCTGACTTAAACCCAATGCCTCCAGACCTGATGCCTAAGGATATAGCACAGTTCTTTTGTATTGCTGGAAGTACAGGAAAAACTATGGAAGTCAAGAGATGTCTACAAGAAATTGCACACCTAATGGAGTTGGAACCTAACCAAAATGCCTCTCAAATCAAGTTCCTCTGAAGAGCTGAGAAGGTTAGAAACTATCATTTCCTTCTTATTTCCTTTAGCTGGTATATCAAACGATCACAGTTTTCTTAGCATGACAAGCAAAATCTTGCATCTGAATTACAAAATGTGCATTTTTCAGGTTAACAGTCAAACAACAGATTCTGGCAAGGCTCCTAAAGTGATCCAAGTGATGCACAAACAAGATTCAGTCTGCTGGCTGCTTCTGTTATGCCTGCTATTTCTCTTGCCTCTGCCATGAACCTGAGAGCAACAGATGAAGCACATGCCACCTGAACAACCAAATATTTTCTCCTGCACCTGGTAATGGCATGCAGAAACTTTAGAGCAAGTTCTGTGTACCTTGGTTGTTTTTTAATTAGCTAGATGTCTGTTCCTATAACCTCAGAAATCTTGCATAACACTGAGGTAAAACAATAAAGATAATCATACAGGGCCTACAAGTAGTCCACATCTGACAGAAGAAAAGCTATCCCATTGATTTTGTTATTTATTTGATTTTCTAGAGTTCTCTCATTCCCAAAGAAATACATACAAAAAGCAACAGCATTACTGTCTGACAACACACATATTTTCTCTTTGTACAAACCTTGCTATACATTTAAGGATGCAAGAGACATGATTTCAGTGATCCTGTCCTGAACACAGCACTTTTCTTTTCTAGTCATATATATCAAAAAGGCTGTTACTAAAATTCTTCCCATGGACAAAACTAAATTGTGACTTCTGATGCAAAAAGCTATGCTCCAGTGTTTTTACCTATGCTTCTTACAAGAGCTGTAAGGACACATCACACATTCACAAAGTAGTTTAAACTTGTATCAGGTCACTTCAGGCCTTGATCAAATGACTCCTCCAAGAAGGTATGTCAAATTAAGAATGTCACTGTCCTCTACCTACTTTTCGCCACCTTTTAGCTTGAAGTTATTCTTTCCAGCTCAGTCAGTGGAGCAAACATCATGAATATGCCTTATTCTTTTGAGTGCAGAATCATGAAGGTTAACTCAGACTGCTGCTCACACCAAATGCTCACACATTTTCTGCCAGATAAGCTTTCAGGAGTGGTTAAATCTAAACAATGGGGCCAATAGCGAGGAACTGGGTAAATTAATACTTTCAACAGTCACAAATCCTTCCAAAGTGAAGCTCTGACCTTGATCTTAAAAGACATACATGATTTATTCACACATTCCAATATACTAAACCACCTATTAAATATTGTACTTCAGAAGGACAGGAAAGAAACTCACCTTTTTAATCTCTTTATATAGTTCTAATTGTAACCTAGGAAGATTGGAATCCATCAAAGCCTGCAATAAAATGCATTGAGAACATACTGTTATCAGAGGGAAGGCACTTTACAGGAACAATGTTACACTTGCAATAAAATAACTTCCAGGAAAAAAAAAACAAAAAAGCACAGAACCATCTTAACTGTCCCTATATTTATTGGATGTATAAGCAGAAAAGTGCTAAATATTTAAGAGAGACATCTTTAACTTTCACACAAACATGAAACAGAAACACAGACAAATTCCACAAACTCCAACAGTTATTTGCAGTTAATGTTAACTGCTTTACCCATTCTACCTAAAAAAGGCCATATGGGATCAGACTACAAGCAGAGCCAACCTAATGCACTTTCTGGCAGTCTCCAGGAATAGATACTCATGAATAGAATATTAAAACACAAAAATAGTATTCACAAACAGCAAGAGGTATTCCCTGCTGTACATCCCTACCATCAAGTAGCCTCCTACTACTTCTCAAACCGAGGCTGTATTTGTACTGTTACCTTTAACAGCCCTTGAAAACCCCTTCTTTCTTGAATCAGCCTATTTTCTGCCTTCATGTATTACCACAGGGTGTTCTGGACACCAGAAGTATTGCATCCCAGGATTTTATCAAGCATACTGCGAGAGAGCATACACTGTAGCTTGAACCTGCAGTCTGGCGAAGACGTAGCGTTTGTGAAATGAAAGTAAGTGCTGAGAAGCAGTAATTTTCTGTTCACTTCAACTCAATAATTCTCCATCTTTAAAGCAGCAGAGAAGAAAAAAAATATGAAAATAGTTCTGCTACATGTAATCCCTTCCTATGGAGTATTTTGAATGTTATGATTACTCTTTATCTTCTATATTCTTCCTAACACATACTACTATTTATGAACATCTCCATCGACCCTTCTTAAGAAAAAATGAGAGCTTCATACAACATGCAAGTACCTACACTGGGGATTAATACAGTCCTAGAGTGTTCAGTATTTCATTCTTTATTCCTTGCCCAATATTTTTTTAATTTTTCCATCTGCCTTCTTAAGCACCAACCATTAAGATCACATCTACACAGGCTTACTACAGAATCTTGCATGGCACATACTGATGTAGAGGCCACAACTGTTTCAGCATGGTCAGTAAAGCGCCTGTGGCTCCTCCAGACCATAGTTCTCCTAGCCTAAAACTGTATTCCCCTCAGTTATACCAGTCATTATAATAAAATGGTATTACCATCCCCAGAAAAATCTTACCTGTTTTATAGTTTTATGTTGTCACAAGCACCCCTACTATTAAGTGCAAGTGCTGAGATGACAGTAGGTAAATCTCACTTCACAAAACTTAGTGACTTTATTACTTCACTGCACTTGTACGCAAGTATACCGAGCAACACAAAAAAGGCTCGAGCTATTATTTGACTTCAAGGGTAAGTTGTCCTTATAACACACCCAACTGGAGCAACTCTTTTTTACTAGTGTATACTTATATTTTTAGCAGGCTAGAATCTAAAAACACTATGCTTGTAATGTTTTCCAACTGGAATGACAACTCTAAATTACTACAAATAATAAAACCCAATTACTGAGATCAACTGTACTTCAATCTGTGTGACCAGTCCCACAAATATCATTATCTCATAGAATACTACAACACAATACCTTAGCTTCTGAAACAAGACAGTTTGGGTAACACCTTAACTGCAGAAACCTGGTTAATTCCCAACTTGGCATTTTTTCTTTTGAATAAAGGTATCACCAAAACTATTTAAACTTTGAGCCATTTATGCTGCCTGTCAGGTTCTGATGGGTAAATGATACTTAAAGATGATACTTAAAACTACAGAGTGTTTATCTAAACTTTCTATTTCAGTTTACAGCCTTGCCTATACAAGTGTTTGCATTTTTATTATCTTAATGAGCATAAACTCCAGACAGACACACAGTCATACAAGTAATGCTTACATGTATATTCTTATATTTAAAGAGAAAACATCAAGCAACTTTTTGGCAACAGAATTAGTCTCTAAAATGCCTGAGGTACTAAAAAAGCTGAACGTTGACTAACATGCAAGTTTAGGAGCCTGACGCCTCTGTTCCACTCGTCATAAGCAGCACTGCTGGTACTTGCACAACCAAAAATAAAACTGTGTGTCTTTTTGTCTCTGCATTTATACACGAGAGAACATCTGCCTAAAGATGAGGTTGCTTCCACAGAGCATAAAACATAGAAACAGAATACAAACTATGACCAGCTTTGGTAACAGTCAGATACATGTCTGTGGTTGGAATATTGTAACTACTACAAACTTCACAGCTGGGACCAACTGGCAACCTTAACAACTTATGGAAGATTCCATCATTTAAAAATCACTTTAATCTTAAAAACAAAGCAGAGTACCACTCAAAGATTTGAAAAAAAAAAAAAAAATTAAGGTTGTTCAAGTGATCTTTAAACATGCCAGAAAACAATATGAAATAGATCAGCGAGTTAAAGAGGTCAGTTTTATATCAGGCCTACAGAAGAGTTTGGTGAAAAGAAAGAAAGAAGCCTACATTCTTTAGAACAGTTTCAGAGCACCTGTTAAAGTAAATTAAGTTACATAATGGTGTATGCAATTCATAGAGTGCTGAACTTCTAATGAGAAAATGGGAAAACATTTAAATCAGAATGAATAAATCAAAGTGCTACATGGCAAAACAAGAAAACCCGCAAGAAACACTTGCACTTCCTTATTCCCCATCTTTGTGGAATATACTTCATTACCAGTAAGCTTTCTCCATACAACTTTCAGCTACAAGCTCAACTCCCCAGACTTAATTCATTCAGAAAGCTACAAATAGAACTTAACTGAAAAATCCCTACAGGAAAAAAAAAAAACAAACCCCGACATTTTGTTTGCTTGCTTCTGCACACCCCTTCACGCTAAGGAATATTATTTGCATTTTTCTAAAGCACCTGAACTTTGCATCAACTAGATTCATCCTGCAGGTCAAGTATTGCAGAAAACAGGAAAAGAAGGGGAAAAAAAAAAAAAAAAAGGTAGGTGAAGGTAAACCCGTCCTGGAAGTAGCAGCTCACAACAGTGACTCAGAAGGTTCATTTTAAGAGACTCTGAATCACGATTTAGACCTTGCCTGACCTCATATGAATGCCCACCTACTGTTCTCCAACAAGCCCTTCATTCTGGATCACAGTAGGGTAATGAACAATCTCCAGAACACTGTATTTATCCTAATTGTTGCCTAAAAGCTTCTCTCTCTCCAAGGCTAAGCAAATCACGCTACCTGCATTACAGCATACTAGTTTGGAATGAAAAGCCACTACATCCTTTAGCTAGTTTTTTAATAATACTTGTACCTTTCCTGTTAAGTATCTTTATGTTTACAGAACATTACTAGAGTATTCCTCCCATAAACCAATAATGATTTTAGACAAGCCCATGCTCTTGTTTTGGTTAACTAGAAGAGAATAAAGTTAATGAACAACTGAAGCAAAGAGTGATGAATGGCAGGAGACAAGTTAAAATAGCTTAATCTGGATACAAAAAGCTCTCCTAAGAGCGCTTACTTAACCTCTTACATTACGAGATATTGTTAACAGTCACAGCAGCAACTATAAGAACATCAGGCTGAATTCATACAGGACACTGCATCAAGAAGAGGTAAAACCTGGCAGTACAGTATATATAAGTTCTTACTTTAATAACTTTATTAAGGCATTCATCAGCAACCATCCGGACATCAGATTCCGCATCCTCACTGCAGAGCAGAAAGAGTTCCATAGCAATCCCCAGCAGCTTCTGAAATTCTGGAGAATTTCTAAATAAACAAAACATCAGAAAAATTACAGTGTGCCTTATGAAAAAGAGAATACCAATGCTAGTTTTGAGGGGGGATCATAATCCAACTATACATACATGATATGTAATTACACAAGAGAAAACTTTCATTGGATTGAAGCACTTCATCAGGAATTGGGAGACCATTTACCTGCTCTTTCGTACATAATCTGGCATGGTATCTGACCTCTATGCCTCAGTTTGGCTGAGGTAGAAGAATACCAATGCTTAAACAAAATTACTTTGGGTTGGTAAAAAGAAATTGTGCTATTCCAGTTTTAAATAGAAGTTAAACATTTAAATCAGCAATTACCAGGAAGCCCCCAAATAACTAACACTCCAAAGCAGCTATTTGTATTGATGCAATTAAGACATTGCCTTACCTTAAAGACTGAGCAACTATGTTTTCACATATTGTTAGGCAATGATTTACTCGATCTTTCTTGGTAGTTGAAAGTTCTTTCTTTCTAAAACAACACAATAAGCCTGAGATCAGAGTTGAGCAGTGAGCAGAGACCAGTTAAACATTCTTGCTAGAGTAGTGTCTAATGGTTATACAAGAATTACATGCACTCTTCTGGTCATTATATAAACAGCCCTATGTCAACTAAGCTAGTCCCAGCACTTCATATACTAACTGCTGCTGAGAGCATGCAGGCACACAAACAAAGGGAAGGATACAATTTGGGAAAAGAATGAACAGGGAATATTGTATCAATTCCATAAATTTAAGTGAAAAAATATTTGGGAAACAAAACTGAAGAATGAAGTAACGGAAAAGGAAGGAAAAAGTGGAGCACTTAGAACAAAGCTAAAATAAACAAACAGAAAGAAAAAGGTTGGGGAAAATATGCCATGAGAACAAGTCTTGAAGTTAAAAATACCAATTTTAAGACGGCCTTCCTCACACATAACACCTCAGACTTTTTTTTTTTGTCTGGCGAGTTCTTCAAACTTAAAGAGTTCTACTAAATCAACCATTTTGTATCTGAACTGCAATTCTATCATATGCCACATTCCTCCAAGTGGTTTTGTAATTATAAAAGTAGCAAAGCTCTTGGCACAGTGTATGTCCATCAAGAATAATATTCCTATAGTAACACTTGGCATAGTCCAGCAAAGGTCAAGCTCAGACAACTCGTAGCAAATGAGCATAAAATGAAGAGAATAAAATTCACAGAAGAATGTATGTATCTACAAGCAATGCAGAGCACAATATGAAAAGCTCCTACTTAGCAAAATTTACCATTCACTTCAATATAATATAAGCTCCTACAACCCTTTACAGCCATGTCTAGAACAGAAGCTTCTTTTCTGCTTCAACCCCAACAAAGGAACTGAAAAAAGAGAGATTCACAAGTATGACATTGTAATTATATTTCATTGTATGCAGTGTCTCCTACTCTCAACTTTACTGATACTGAACCACTTCTAGGAAAGCAGATGTTGCCTTTAAATAATTAACCAGTAGTAATACAGGTCCCACACTGCACACCCAAAGGCACCTCTCCTGGGTCTGTTTCACAACAAGGAGGTACCTGCTCTTTCACTCACATTCACTGACAATCTTCCCTTTTGTTTTCCAAATGAAAACTGATCATCTGTATTTTTAGCATTTAATTTTCTACCTTAGCAAAAAATGGTAAAACCTTCAAAGGGAAAACCAGTATTTCTGAACTAGAAGTTGGAAAAATTATGTGAACAGCCTTGAGTTACATTAACAACATTAAGGACCAAAAGCAAGTAGCCAATAAGCACATTAAATAAAGCTACTCAAAGTATGTTACTAGGCAAGTGTCTTGAAGACTTAAGCTTTAATATTTGAATATTTAAGAGCTTTAGCTCAAATAGTAGTATCTTCTTTGAAAAAAGTTATTCTCTGCAAGTACCCCTGCCCCTTTTCTTCCATCAAGTTGGAAGTGCGGGGCTGAAAAGTATTTCCTCCTAAACTTCACTTTTTCTCCCAAGGATCCTCTCATCTCACTCCAAAAATTCCTTCTCTTTTTAGAAGCTTAAGGAACAGTTCTGAACAAAAGTATTTTTTCCATCATAATCTGGCAGTATTGTGTTTAAGTAAGCATCAGTGCTCCCCAAAGAGGACCTCTTCTTTGCCTTGTGTTCATAAGCAACTGACAGAATACAGGTAGCCAATCTGAACTGGATCAAATACAAATGTCCTTCTCCCTATCCTGAAAGAAACACCAGAGAGTCGTTAACAGCACTTTCAGATCACCTCTAACAAAACAGCAAATATTTCCTAAAATGTCCAACTTCCTAAGTGCAACTTGAGCACTGCTGATGTGAAAAGGCACCTGAAAAACTGAGTAATTTTAACTTATATGATAATTTTATTTAGCATTGCCCACATTTCTTTTGAGCATAATTTTCAGTACACATTCACTCCAGTAACAGAAGACACACATCGGAACTTGCCCATAAGCTCACGACTTCAGATATAGAACACATTAAAAATACTGCTGAATGTAGCTGCTTTCAACCTAACATTCTTTATTATCTACCCACAGCATAGCCCTGAGCAAGACTGCAGCAGTGCTCAATAGCACTCAGACTAGTACAGATCAATCTCTCTGGCAGATTTCTGTAAACAGAGAGCTCATCTAATGCTGAATCTACCACCTCACTGAAAACAAAAAGGCCTGAGTAGAGAAAACTTAATGTGAAAAATTGTAAGGATTGCATATAGGTAACAAGCTACCATTCAAACTGAAATAACAGAAACCAGAAGTGAGGACTATGAGTTAATATCCAAAGGGAAAGAACAACAAACATGAAACCAATCCTTCATCTGCCATTTTGTTATTCAACTTCCAAAAAGAACAGCCTTTGAAGAAATGAAAGAAAATGTGGAAGACAAACAGTTAACGTACATTGTGTGCACATTTTCTGTGCCTGCAGAGGCAGAAGGATCACAGAACAGTATCTAGAGATAGAACACATGATTTTTTATTTAAAAAAGAAAAGCTCTACTCAGAAGTGTTATGAAGCCTTCGGGCAAACTGCTGATGAGCATACCCATGGGACAACAACAGCATCACACATTTCTTAGAAGAGAGCTGAAGTAGCAAGCCCCAAGTGTAAGGTCATTTCAGTTTGATGAATAACAGAAGGCAGGAGATACTGGAAGCAGCAGTTAGCTACAGGAAAGCTTCATCTCACACACAGAGGAGTTTAATCTTCTGCATACTTCTACAATCTCTAGCCAAGAATATTAATAAACAAGAAAACCAGCAAGAACAGATAGTTTCACACTCCTAAGTCCTGATGAGGTGGTTACAAAGTGATGCAACCCACTGATGCTAATTTTTATTAGGCCTTGGAATTAAGCATATGCAAAAAGAATACAGAAGCTCCAAAGCCAAAAAGCAAAAAAGGAAAGGAAAAGGGACAAGCCAAATGGCTTGACATTAACCTAGAGAGAAGTAATGGAAAACTGAAAATATTAGTAATATTATAATTACTATTATATAATATATATATTAATATTATAATAGTAACAACAAAAAGAAACATGAGCAGATCAACAAATAAACTCAGTCCAAAGATGACAATAACTTCAGGCAATGTGTAGTGACACAGACAGTGCTGGACAGTCAAGTTAACAGGTATACCACACACCCTAGAAATGAACTCCAAAACCACCTATGGACCACCACTGACAGGCAGGACAATATGTAATATCCATGCAGATCATGTGGTCCTCAGTTAAGCAAAAAATTCATCATACCTCTACATATAGCACTGACGAAACCAATCTACAACCACAGCTTCAGGACAACACAAAAAAAAAAAAAAAAAAAAAAAAATCAGAAAAACCGATTAGTATAGAAAAATGCATCTTGCTGGAGAGCACTTTGGCTCTTGCAGCACCTTTTGCTGTAAATGTAATAGTTAGAATCAAATGCAAGAAGTCAAAATAGGGCCCAATTAAAAATTATTACAGTAACAGACTATTAGAACAAGTTGACATGAGAAAAGGTGACAAATCCACCTTTGGATTAATCCAGTCAAAGCTAAATAATTTATCCAGAAGAAACTTCAGCAAGTCATTCTCTCAGCCCACTGCTAAGAGGCAAAATGAATAAAACATAACATATAGGATGATGTGTGATGGTCCATCTGCTTTTTAGTTTCACTGAGTAAACTCTGAATTTTTACATCATACTAATCCAATTTTAAGATAGTGGGAGCTTTGTAATCCAAAATGCCCAACTCCAACCAAATCTTAAGAGCCTGAAAAGACTAAAAATAGAGACAGAAGAAAATAAGGTGCCTCTGTAGAAGGGTATAAAAGCAATATGACGACAGGGAGCTCAACCTAAGTTTTCATCGAAGAAAAAAAACCAGCAAGAGATAAGAGGGCCAGAAACTAAGGTCTGACTCTGATAATTGGTGATTAAATTCTCTCAGAACAGAAAAAGCTCTTACCTTCCTGGTAAAAGCTTGAATTCAATTAATATTTTACTTTAAAAGAGTAAAGACAGGATATCAGCTTTAGCAGGAGATCAGACGTTGTGTTACAATGAAGTGTTTTTTCTACCCCAATCTTCCTTGGTAGGACTTATTCACTAACCAGATATAGAACACTCACCTTCTACCAAAAATACTAAAAGGCCATTTTTGCCTAATCCAACAGGTAATTTTTATTATTATTATTACTTTTAATCATTATCATCAATTATTTTGTTGTAAATTAAGGTAGCTCATTTTGGGAGGAAAAGAAGTAGCGGTGGGTAGCTAAAGCTAGTTTAACTTTTATAGTAGAAAAAAAGTCTAACAAAAACGTCAACCACAACCTGTAAGGATGAGATCACTCTAGAATTTGAGGAACAACAGCTTCTTACTTGTCTAATTTAGGTGACTACTTAGGACTACTTAGACTATTAAGGACTACTTGGATCCAGTGGACAATGTCAAACTGCTATGCAATAAACCATGATCAAACCAGTAGCACTTTACATTATTCGCCAACTATTTTATTCTTTCATTGCGGACAGACAAGCTTATAACAGTAAGCAGAATGACAGGAAGTGACTACTCAGAACTACAAGATATTTAAGTGCTATTTGTACAGAACCATAAAGATGAACACCTCTTCCAAACACAAGGAAAACACAGAGACAATTTTCCTTTCCAGTCCATTTCAATCAGAAGCAGACAGTATTGTGAATTATACTCAAGATGCCACCTGATATTTCACTAAAAAGTTGGGGAAAGTTCAGCAAAGACTGCCACAATATCCTCTCATAGGCTTTTATGAGGCTTGTACAACTCCTGGGGGCATGCACCATCAGCTTTCTGAAAATACACAGCCTATTTTTAAACATGAAGCAAAGTCAACAAGGACAACTACAACCCTAAATTTTTAATGTTTTCAGTAGAGCAGGCCTAAATTCAGACCCCCAAACCAAGCCTGACATCCCTCAGCAAGCATGACAAGTAATTGTCAGGACTTTCTTTTGAAAGACCATGATGTATCTTAGCAGCAACTTTTTAGACAGGTTTTCTTTTCAACTACATATAGGAAATATTGGAAATAGACAGAATCATAGAATGGTTTGATTGGAAAGGACTTTAAGATCATCTAGTTCCAACCTCCTGCCACAGGCAAGGACACCTCACACTAGGCCAGATGGCTCAAAGCCCTGTCATATCACACAAAGCACTAGCGTAAAAAAACTGCATGTAACAGAGCACTTAGTCCCTGCAGACCAATAAAGCATCTAAAAACAATTAGCTCATAAAGATGATTTTTTTTTCCCCATCTATTATGCCCCAAAAACATGTACTGAGATAGTTTGAGACAACACTCTCCAAACAGTATCAATCATGATAATTTAGTTGGCATCTGTATCAGAATTTACTGTGGGAGCAGGTGGCCATGAGCCCAGCTCCACTGCTCAGCATCCTCTGCCAAAACACTAAGAAACTGCCAATTTAGAAGTTACCTGGTCCTCAACCCTTCTGCTTCTTCTGTCTCCCCAATAGCCAGAGGAAAAGCAACAGTATGACTCATGTATTTATCCTGTAAAAATCTTAGTATCTGTTCACCTGCTCAACAGAAGTTATTTTTAGGAGATCTAAATGCCAAGGCAGCACTGTGGTCCTGAACAGCTCCTTGTCCTCCAGCAATTCCTACCGAGGGGAAACCTGAATCCCTCATGAATGTGATCTCTTTGTTCCTACTGCTTAAGAAACCAACAAACTAATTCCTCTTTAAATCTCTACACAACAACTTATTAGACTTTATGATGAAGTTTGTCATAAACAGACATCCATGTCAATCCCCCCAGATGCATCAGAGCTCAGACTTTACCTTTATAAGGCTTAATGCTTTAAGTTAGGCTTGGAAGAGGGAAGTGGAGGTGCCTTTTTTTAAGCAAAGTATTAGCTGGAATGAAAGCTTTCCTTCCCAGAACTAGCCTGTAGAACCCATCCAGCATTACTGTACCTCCTGTTTACTACCCATACTGCTGCGTTTCTGTATGCACTTGCCCACAAAGTTACTCTTAGACCAAACTTAAGTAGAGAGCAGGCAGCTCTCCCAGACTCGTCCACAGGAACAGCCTCCTGTCAAGGACAGGGAAGCACTCCCGGGCGAACCCCAGGCCCGGCCGGCCGCCGCTCCGGCTGTCAGGGCTCCAGCGGCCTGGCGGGGCTGCCTCGCCGGGGCGGGGCAGGGCAGGGCAGAGCAGAGCAGGACAGGACACCGCCGCAGGGTTTCAGGAGCCCTCCCAGTTCCCAGGAGAGGGTCACTCACGGTCTCTGGAGCTGCTCCTCAGGGATGGCAGCCGGACCCTGCTGCTGCTGGAAGGAGCGCAACGACTCGAAGGCCTTCATCAGCTTCTCCATGGTGGCCATGTCCGCTCCGCCCGCGCCGGCAGCACCGACCCGCCGCTCCTCCCCGCCCTCTCACAGTCGCCCGGCGGCGCCCTCCTTCCTCCTCGCAGGGCCCGGCTCTTCCTCCTCTCCTGCTCGTCCCGGCCTCGCCCTATCCCGCCGGAGCCAGCCGAGGCGCCGGAACCGGCTCAGGCCGCGCCGCCGGTCACTGCCGCAATGAATGAGGGAGACACCGTAAGGGCCCACAAGTACTCCTCAGCAGCACCCCCGCCATCTTTAGTCCGTCCCATCAGCCCCCACGACGCCGTCCCGCCCCCGCCCCTTCCAGAGATGCCCCGCCCACCCCGGGGAGTGGTCCCCTCCCTGGACTGGATGCGCGCATGCGCGCACCGCACCCCTGGCTGCACGTCACGCGCACGCTGACGTACGAACACACAGGGGCACGCGAGCACGGTAAGGGGCGGGGCATCCGACAGAGTGACAGGGCTGCTGACCAATCAGAAAGAAGGATACGCCCCTTCCCGACCGCTACAGCGCCGTGCATCAGGGAGGAGCTAGCGCATGAGGATGAAAGGCGTTTGGTCCTAGAGCCCGCCGGCCGGCAGCAAGGGAGGAGACCACTGCCCCGCCCCTCCCCGGAGCGCGGTGTCGGCCGGGAAAGAGCCCCGGGCAGCCGCGCTCCGCCCCTTGAGTTACTACCCGGGGGAGCGGGTGTCAGCGGGAGGCGGGAGTAGAGGATCTGCCGCCCCGCGCTTGCCCGCGGTCCCGGCAGAGGCGTTGCTGGGGCTGGCATGTGGAGCAGCGGGAGCCGGACACCTTGGCGGTGGGACCGCCGCTCGCATTGCGATCCCGGGCAGATACGTTGTGCAGTCGTACAGCAAGTACTGAACACAGTACTCACCGGATACAGTGTACAGTATTTACACCCTTGGTCCCATTACAAAAGACTTAACTAAAACCAAAACCAATAGTATTGTGAACTTTCCAACTACAGCCACCAATTTTATTATGCGTAGTTGCCAGTACACGTCTTAAATGATAGCTGGTGGGAACGGGCACTTCAACTTGTATCGAGAACATACGAAATTGGTTCCAGTAATGGAAATGGGGAGGTGCCAGATTCTTTTCCGTGGTACCCAGCGACAGGATGAGGAGCACTGGCCATAAACTAAAACACAAGAAATTTTGTCTCAACATGAGGAAGAACTTCTTTACTTTGAGAGTGGCAGAGCACTGGAACAGGCTGCCCAGAAAGGCTGTGGAGGCTCCTGGTCCAGAGACATTCAAAACCCTTCTGAATGCCTCTGGGCCACCTCTGTAACCTGCTCTAGGTCGGCCCTGCGCTGCCAGGGGGCTTGGACTGGATGATCTCCAGAGGTCCCTTCCTCATGAGTCTGTGACTTGTAAGAAAACAAATGCACAGTAATGACTTAATATGAATTTGGTTATTGCTTTCAGGATGGACAAAAGGAGGGAAGGTCATGGTCTCTGGGTATTCAGGCCAACATAAGTCATGAAAGAACCACCATACTGCTCATGTTCTTGGCAAATAGTCAGCATTAGTAACAGTGCTCTTGCCAGTTAACTTTATTAGCACATTAATAAAAGATGAACCATTTGAGACATTCCTCCGAAAGTAAACCTATCTACAGTACTGAAAGCAATTCAACTTTGAGCAAATCCTCTATTTAATTTTAAATGTGTAACAAAATGTGAGCTTTTAAGGTAAAGAAAGTATTTTCCCGAATTATTTTATGCTAAAGCTTGCAGAGAGTTTTCTCTGGAACATATGGGCCATCATGAATTTTTTATTTAGCAAATGATACATGAAGAAAGATGACAGCATAGCTGGAATGCTGCATACACTGTATGACAACTGTCTGTGCCACTCCACAGTTGGAAATAAATATAAGCACATGAAAAAGAGCATAAGCTCTTATCAAAGATTAAACAAGCCACCAACCAAATCAGTCTTTGCAAACCTATCTTGGAGCTTTAGATCAAAACGGGTACCGGTCCCCCAGGGGCTGCTGACTCACCACAGAAATGCCAGGGCACAATCCTCTTCCTTCTCCTCCTCTTTCAGAATCGTACTGGCAGCATTAACTATGAGTTGGGGTGCCTGGAAGAGAACTCAGGGGTATCAGGTTTTTCTTCGGCAAGTACCTTATCGGCATATTCTCCCAGTTCAGATTTACTGATCCGTGGTTCTGCAAGTATCGTGTCACTGATCCTGTTCAAACAGCAGTCCCACAAACAGCTGAACTGGCAAAAATAAAGTGATGTAAAACTGGCAAGGAGCAAGAAAAAGCAGGCAGGGTTACAGAACTGGTGTTTTTGTAAAGCTGTTATTACCACAAAGAAAAATAAAATCACAACCTCAGTGGAATAACACTGAATACCTAAAAGGTTACATAGAATTTAATGGATGACAATTAATTCATCTCAACCTCCAGGAGAAAGAAAGAAGGAACAGGCTTTTACCTTGTCTGCAAGACAAACTTGAACGTCATGAATGTGACCACAGACTACCTAGGCATAGGTTATCTCCTGCACTAATATTTTTAATAACAGGTTGGCCAAAGACACTGAGATCATTTTTTGCCCCATCCTGCACTCACACTTAAGCAGCATTTCCGCATGTCCACAAACAATTCAGCGGATAATTGGTACTATTCAGTAATCCAAGAGACTTTATGAGACTACTGGCCCATGTAGTTTGACCTGCAATAATGTCACAATCTGCAATATGTCACAGCATGGTTATACCATTGTTAAAGTCCCTTATAATTTGAAGCTGGTTTGTATAGTCACTGGGTGCTTAGCCCTTCATCGCATGTCATCAAACGACAGTGACAGCCTTTGCATAAAGAGGACAAAACATTGGAAATATAAACAGCTCACTGTTGAAAAGTATTTGATATTAAAAACCTCCAAAACCCACAAATCCAACTAATGCCAAGGTATAGATTCTCTCAAGGAGAGGGAAATCTGGCTAATTACCTTTGGCGACAGTATAAACCTGAATATGCATGATAAGGATGCTGATGACAAGCTGCAGCTCCTATTGACTTCTTTTCATTCACATTCATGGCGTTACCACAGTAAATGTGTTGACGAAAACCAGCCCATCCTGACAACTGCCTTTTCACACGGAAACAGAAACGTATGTAGAAATCAGACCATGAGATAAGGTATCAACTGAGCAAATACAACAGAGCAAGGGCACTTTTTCCTGGATCTGACTATCTGGCACTGGTAAAGATCTTACAGCATGTAATACATATTTTTCTCCTTCAACAAATTGCAGGGTTTTTTGTTTCAAATTACAATTTTTCTTTTATTTATCCTGGCTACCATGGTAGACATGGTAAAGAAATCACATTAGACAGTAGTACATGTGGTTGAGATAGGCAGCAGTGTTTTGCTTTTATTTCAGGAATAACAATACTAGAACATCCAGGAAAACAGCTCATACACAAACAGTTCAATGGTTTGGAGATACCAACACTAACATGTCACGTTGAAAAATCAGCCTCACTATACTTGAACAGCATTCTGGTGTTCTGGACACATGTGGAACATGAGAAAAGTTACCTGCATCTCATGTGCAAAACTTAAATGACACCATAAGAACAAATCTGAACTAAAAGAGGATTGTACATTCAGCAGAAGAGACATCAGCATCACCAAAATGAGCCAGGCAGGTAATTAAAATCAAAGAAAACATAAAATTTAGCTTTAAGATGCTTCCCATTAATTCTTAAATTTTAATTCAATATTTTTTTATTACTTCCTAAAAAGAAGTATTTTCTGAAAAATCTACACTAATGTGAAAGGATAATTCCAGTGTTAAACTAGTGTAATATTAAATTGTGAACCAAAGCAAAATCATATTACTTCTATTGCCTTCAGTAACTTGCAGACAAGTATTTTCCATTTGGACAACTAGCAATGAGAAGTTTCTTACACCAGTACTGTTTGAAGAATAATTTAAGTGCATTCTAAAAATGGATTTTCAGTTGTTTTTAATAGATCAATCCCTGATTTCTCAAATTAGGCAATTTTATCTTGAGATGGAGATAATTCTCTTTCATAAACAAAAACCTTGGGATCTATTGTTTTAAAAATTATTTGGAAAAGAAAACCCATACAATGTGTTCTATTAAAGGCTCAGATCTGTCAATAGCACTCTCTGTTACGGGAATACCACAGGTTTTTTCCTATTTATTATTTTACAGTAATTAGTTTTAAGTGCCCATTTTTTCAACTGAGACTTTGTTTTGTTGTTGTTACAATCCAGACACATAAAACCATCCCTATTATGAACACTACACCTCTGGGAAGAAAACAAAAACTGACTTTTTTAATATAGGAAGAGAACAACCCTGAGGCATGAAGATTCTATTCTGTTGGTCACAACATTCAAAAGCATTAAGTAAGCCAGTAAGGTACAGGTACATGTTTCACAGTTTCTGAATTACAGATTCATGAGGTATGCACAAGCAGACATTAAGACTTACATACAGAAATGTTTGGAAACAGAAGCCACAGGAAAGGAGGGTTCATCTCATGCAAATAACTGCGGAATTCCATAGGTCTTTCCAAATCTTGCACCAGTAGAACAAAGCAACTGGGCTTTTGGATTGTCTCACTGCTATTACAAGCCCTTAACGCATGGATCTAGAATTTGAATTCACAGAGTTATAAGGAAGTCACACTGAATGACTTTGTGGAAATAAAAGGCTACTTAAATCAGCAGACACAACCTGCTGCCTTTTCCCTTCGTTGTCTCAGCTGTCCTGCAGAAACCAAGAGCAAAATGTGTATTAAATTTATCACACCACAATATTTTACTTCCAGGTGTTCTTCCCTCTCCTTACTCTTTACCTGCTTTCAGAATACATCTCCAAGCTACTGATACTCCGGTAAAGAGATTTAAGCAATGTTAGTCACCTTAAACACCATAGTATCTTAATCTCCATGTACCATATAAGGAGAGTTTTGCTGATCTTTCCAGTTTCTTGTCCTTTCCAATTCATTAGGGGATTCACATTAGATGACATTTAGTCAGTATTACGTGGTTTTATTTCTAGCCAAAGGGGACGAATGTATTGTAGAAAAATGCCATCTTGAGGCTACTGCGGTAAAAACCAGCCAACCAACACCCCACAAACACCCCCAAGCAATAGAATATATGTTCTAGTCTTGCGAACATGTAGTTACTCAAAAACAATAGTATTATTCAGACTATCAGAAAAAAAATATATGAAATTAAACTAAATAAAGCTTTATAAAAATGAACAAGTCCTCTACTTTTTTGGATGGCTGGAGTTCCTTGTCCAAAAGAGCAGATGTGTAGGTAACCATTTCTTAGGAACAACTTTCCTTTTATCTGGCCTTTTTTCTTCACAGATCCCTGGGGAATAATGTGTGTTAAGCCTCTGCACTCCAGAATAGAGGAGCTGATTTTATTTGATTTTTTTAAGTTTTGATCCTTCCCCCTCCAATATGGAAAGCAAATTTGCAATACATGGTAAAGACACTTTCAGGTTTTCTTTATTTGTTAAAGCCAATTCCTGTAATTTCTCCATAAAAATTACTCAGCTTGTGTCCATGGTATTCTTGCCCAAATTTCAAGCAGATATTATTGCTCTAAGCAGATATTAAACTCCATGCTGTAACCCCATATGCCCTCTGCTTAAATAGAGTCACCTTTGCCTCAGAACATCAAACCCAAGACCTTAAAAAAATAAACCCCTTAATCACAGAAACATGATGATTTCTCCAATTCTCCACTCCCATCTTTAGAGTTGCTCTGTTACTGTGGTACATAATAAAGAGGGTCAGGTCAGACTCTGCCAGCTCATTGTCTCACACATAATGGCTCCAGCCAACACCCTTATTTCAGATATTTCTCTTTTTGTCAAGCCTCCCACTATTGCATCAGACTATCTTCCAGTAATTCATTCAAACTCTTTCTCCCTCTGCCAATTTCTCCCTTTGCACTTTTTACAGCAGTCGTTTTGCTGTCCTCTGCTGTTTTAGACATCAAGAAAAATGCACTGAAAACACAGGAAAAGAGAGACTCATTCCTTATTTTGGTGGCACAGTATCCAAGAGGAACAATTTCAGATAGACACCACCTCATCCCCAGTAGGGTTCTGTAACACGCTGGTTTTCTAACTTCATTCAAAGTCCAACCCATTAATGTATTTGTCACTAGAGACAAAACACTGTGAATTAAAATCTGACGATAGGCTTGAGCATCAAACGTATCTTGCAAGTTTCTCAGAAGCAGCTTAAGTTTTTTGCAGTGGGTCTGCGGATCACAAGCACAAACCTATTTGAGGTAGAGGGACAATCAGGAGCTCCGCACGTATAATACATGTGTGGTCTAGTTGGTGCCCTAAAGATTTGAGAGGAAAAAAAAACATTCGCACTCAGTGAAGACAAATCTTCAGAGCACAGAACAAACTATGTAACAAAAGTCTTGTCTCCAGCTCCAAGAGTGCTTCATTATATTTGAAATCCCTAACTCCAACTTTGAAACCAGAAGAGGCTCTTAATGTGTTCCCTAAATTCATTCTCATACACACATTAACAGTTTTACCAGAAACTTTACAAAATGAAACTAAAGCCTGGCATACTTTGAGTCCAGAAGAAGGGAAGTTTGACAAGCTTTCAAGCAGCTGGAAACAGTTTTGCTTATGAACATCAGGTAATCATAACTAAAACTTCAATACCAGCTCCACATCTGCGTCAAGCAATTATTAAAGGCAGGTTTTAATGTTTAAGTTTTTAAAGGTTCTTAGGAAAGATTATTTACATAATTAAATTTGACACTTAATACTACCTTGTTCTTCCCTCAGTGGCAGTGATCGCTGTCAACCTCATCATATTGCGCATTCCAACATAATAAGCAGAGATGAAGTTAGTAACAAGAGCCCATGCTTTGTTTTGTAACCCATTATAAAACTGTAACATCCTACAGGGAGTTGTAAACAATTTAATTTACAGGAAAAACTAAAAAGGTGCCCCCACAAGTAAAAATAAACCCTTTTAGGAAAGACAACAAAGTACTCAAAATATAGCTCCGGAATTTTGGCATGGGTCTACTCGCAAAGTCCATGCCAAGAAACTGCACAGAAAGGATATGTAAGACAGGTAGAAAAGAAGAATGGGGTAAATACAGTTTGTTACAGAATTAAGCTAAATGTTCAGAATTCTCCATATATAGAGAAATACAGAAAGACATTCTACAGAGTGAGAGAGTAAAGAGCAGTTCCATAATAGATGGCCATAGTGCACCGAATTCTACTTTTTCCTTAGCAGTTGCTTGAAAGATACATTAGGTAATAGCACTGCTATGCTGCTGGATAATACCGGAAGTCTGGAATTTATCAGTACAGCAATTTTACTGTTAAGAAAAACTGCTAATAAAGACCCTGAACAGAAGAGTTTTACCAATAGCATACAAAGTCAAGTTACATTGATGCCATAGATATCTCTGTGCTTTAAAATCCTTTTAGTATTTCTAGATTCATTCCACTGGGAAAAAAAAAATAAATCAAGGTAAATCAAATACATACAGAAACACACTCACTCAAATGGCACTCATTGCTTTTTGTACAATTAAGCTTTAGTGAAAATATACATCTTAAAACAAATGAAGTACAAATGTACAAAAATCCTTGAACTCAGATAAAAAATATATATAATACACTTTGCTACAGAGATATAAAACATTTAAAGTTTGCTCATCCTTTCTGATGAGAGTAAAATGATTTAAAGTCGGGAGGACTCCTGCTCATCGTCACTGCAATCAGATTTAAAGCAGACCTGCAAGAGAAGACGAAAGAGAGAATTTGGCTGCAGAACTGACACTATCATTGGTTTGTGTGTTTTATGGGCCACATAAAGGCTGGGGGTGCGGCAGCGGATGGCTTTTTCCAGCACATTTTATTCCATACTAACTAAATACTTTGGGAATATCAAAGGAAACCACAACCCAACCCCAAATCTCAAGTCATTAAAGTTTCATTTACCCTTAAGTTCCTTCCTTCTTTTAACTTCACAAGACAATTAACTGCAGTCTTACAACTTCAAAACCAACTAAGGGCCCTCAAGCCGCATTATTTTTTTTAGGACTCTTTCTCAATACATAGAACTATATCTTAGGACAGTCTGAAACCTGCTGATTCAGTTGGAAAAAGACTACAGTAAGACACAAGCTTTAACTTCAGCTATGTGACATTATCAGTACACTTAACCATTCCTTCTATTCCATTACTGTAAGTGGGGGAAAAGTGAATTTGAAAAGGTGGACTAAAAATTAGAGTACTATTATACATTCCATTAGCACTGTACCATTTTAGAGAGGTGAATTACCAGCTGATGACAAAAAATATCATCATGCAATTTTAATACACAACCCTGTTGTATGCTCCTAGCAATTTTAAAATTCCATTTCTGCTTGAAAGCAAGAGTCATTTATCCAGAAGTGCTCTCTACTAGAATACACTCATGCTTCTCAAGATAATTCCACTCTAAGTGCAGGCATACTGAGCAAGCAGAATTGTGTTCAACATCTTCAACTGAAAACCTGAACAAATAGCCTATTTCTCCTGACCTAAAAACAAGCACAATATGCCATGTGTCTTTTAGGTGGTAAATACTCAAGTCATACACCTCTAAATGTTTAATAAAGAGTAGAAGTTATGTGTGTAAGAGAAGGCTGTGCATTATCAGTTGTGTAAACATATATTATGTTGTTTTGGTAAAGGCATTAAACTACCTAAGATGTTTTAGTGTTTGTTTCATGACACTTCATCACACTCATTCATTTAGGGGATATTTTTACTTATTAAATACACTAAAATGCTTCATTGGGAGCCCAGCTTTCTGAAGGAGTAAGTCCCAGGAGTTGCATTGCTCCACCATACTCCTGAGTTCATTAGTCAATATTATTTAAGTTCTTGCAGAGATGGACTGAGTTATCTCTGAAGTCATCTCCCCAGAACTTTTTATAGGAAATTGGCAAAATACATAAGAAGCAAAACCCAAATTAATATATTTAAGAAAGAACAATCTATACCACAGCTGTTAACAGCAGACACTACCTTCTCCCCAGGTAACAACTAGCAGACACTAGAGGAAGACAGAATGCTGAGGGAGGAAAAACTCCTGGAGTTCTATGGATTTCTACTGTTTCTGAAATGCAGTGCAGAGGCAAAGCCGTAATAAACCAGAATTCATTAGTTTCAGTATTCAGCAAAAAACTAATTTTGCCTATCACAAAATAATATAAAAGACTGAATGGATTTTAAGGTCTTACTGCCAATTTTCTTACAAAAGAAAAGAAATACCCTTACCTCTCCACTAAAAAGTCTGTGAAAAAAGCCTCTCTTTGGTTTAGGAGACCTCTCTCTGTCTGGTGACACGGTACCATCAGTTTCATATGCATTGATATCTTCAAAGCATCCCGTTTCAATCATCTTTGAAACACATGAAATACAAATGAAATATCCACACAAGCCTCTCAGACAAATTTCATGCATTATCTGTTCAGCCTGGCTCCTAACAATTTACAAATTCATCAGCCAAACTACACCACTTGCAGAGCTCTGTGAAGGAAGACACAAAGTCTGCATTAACCCTCCTTGTGCATCCAGCAAAATAAAGAACAGCAATAAAGGCACTGCCATGCAGGTAAGTGCTCTGATGCCCCTTGCTCTGGTAAGGCATTTCTTCTGCCTATGAAGCAGTAATGAGAAGTTTTTAGAACAAGAAATTGATTTTCCTTTCATCTATTCTACTAATATCAGAGCAGTCAGCCTAACAAATATAGGATCCCTATACCCTGGACTGAACTTAATTAATAAACATGACATTGATGAGGAAAAATGATGATTCTGTGCAGAATACTACTACCTGCATAGTACTGAGGGGATACTTTTTACCAAGGGGTTGAATTGCACTTTTGGGGGAAAAAGTAGCTGATGCCTGACCACAGTAATTTAAAGATCATTCTGGTTTTCTGGATAGAATTCAAGACAATACTGATTTCAGAAAGTTATAAATATTTTATAATATGGGGAAGACACTCATAGCAAAACCTACAATTTTAAATAATTGTTACTGAGTATTCTTTGTGAAATAACACAAGATTTGAATTTCCTAAATGCAGACTGAACTGCACACAGAGGTAGCAAAATTCTAGTATGCTATGCAGAAAACTAGAATACTGACTCACTAGGTAGATGAAAAAGCTCTAAGAGAAAGTCTGCCTCAAGCTGTATTGAACTGTTTGTTTTGAAACCTTAGAAAAGGTGAATCTGCAGTTCTGTATTACCATTCACTCAGATACTCTATTGACACACAGGCAGGATAACGTATTTGCTTTTGAGTGTTTTGAATAGCATTCATTCCCTCCTATAAACAGCAGCATTGAATAACATGTGATAGAACAAGGAAAATGTGGTCATACTGTTACTAAATACCGTTCCGTATGTTGCAGCTATGATGACAAATGACATTCTGTTTGTGCAGATTTACCATAGATCTGAATTTGTAGCAAGTTGTTCATATTTTGGGAAAAACACGTCTTGGAAGTCACTCAGCAAAGAAGTCTAAAGCAGACACCAATTTACATCTTACAGAGAAAGTTAATCCTATAATTATATCCCTTATAAATCTTCTATATTGCTGTGCTAAAGGAAATAGTTTTTAAATGAAATATACAATACCTCATTTTGCCAAGGGATTGAGACACAACCCGTAACAAATTTGGAATAGAAGTCATCATCTGTAGTATCCAGGTTCACCCCTTTTACTGTTGAGAACTGCTCTATGTCCAGGACATCTTTACAATATACGGCACGTGGCTGCAGTACAAGACAAGATTGCTTCATTAAGGTTTTGGGGTTGTGGGGGGTTGTGGGTTGGTTTGTTTGTTTCCCTAGATGAGCAAAAAGGGAGCAAAATGCCTGCATATATATACATATTTCATGTTGCTGATCACCAAATGACACTATACTACAAAATGACAAGAAATACTACAGAAAAAAAAGATGCCCTTCATAAGGCACCTGACCAATTCCATCCATCCTGCAAGTAACAGAAAAGAAATATCTAAACCGGAAACAGCATGACAACTTCCTGGGTTTCTTAATGGTTGCCATAATTCACTTATCATCTGTCACCCTCCTTTTAACTCCAGAGTAATTTGTTCAAAGCTAGTCTTCATTTGTTCAGCATCCGAGCTACAGAAGTAGACTTTTAAGGACTAAGAAATCAGTTATTTACTGATTTATTGTAAATCATTTTGTGATCTCAGATGAAATTTGGATATAAGGAAGAAGCTCTTTACTGTGAGGGTGGTGAGGCATTGGAACAGGTTGCCCAAGGAAGTGGTAAATGCTCCATCCCTGGCAATGTTCAAGGCCAGGTTGGATAGAGCCTTGGGCGACACAGTCTAGAGCGAGGCATCTCTGCCCATGCCAGGGCGTTGGAACTGGATGATCTTAAGGTCCTTTCCAACTCTAACTATTCTACAATGAAAACAGTGGCATTTTCCTGCCAATTTAACTAACTTCAAGGGTTTCTCTTGAGCCACATGATTGCTGACATGGAATTACGGCAGTTCTTGCCTTTTTAGATACTAATCAAAACTGTCTCACCTACTTACATCTGGCAAGAATGGAGGTTCTAACATGTTAGCTTCCAGCCTCTTGAAGTTAATATTCTTGAAAATAGGATGTTGCTTTACAATAGTAGCTCCGTCTTCCGTGCAACCCAGTCGTTCCCCTGGATTTTTAGCAAGTAACTGCAAAGATATGGGGAAAAAAAAAAAAAAAAAAGACTGATCCAGTGATACAATCCCATAATAAAAAATAAATAAATAAAAAGGAAGGAAAGAAGGAAAGAAGGAAAGAAGGAAAGAAGGAAAGAAGGAAAGAAGGAAAGAAGGAAAGAAGGAAAGAAGGAAAGAAGGAAAGAAGGAAAGAAGGAAAGAAGGAAAGAAGGAAAGAAGGAAAGAAGGAAAGAAGGAAAGAAGAAGGAAAGAAGGAAAGAAGAAGGAAAGAAGGAAAGAAGGAAAAGATATACAATGTCTTTAAAAATATTTATATTTTTACCTGGCTTTTTATTAGGTAAAATTTATCATGGTATAAAAATGAACTGGAAATCCAAACTACAACATTCTGGAAGCAGAAAGACTTTTAGTAGGCAAAAGAATCCTTGAAAGCAGCCCCATTGAAGATTATACCCAAACTTATATAAAATATATTTTATTTGATGCCATACTGAATAGATATTTACAGTACAGACTTAGCTGTAGACTTTACTTTCAGGAAATAGATTTACTTTTTTTTTTTTTTCCCAATGGGCTTAGGTAATGCACATATTTTGCATAAATACTCAAGAAAACTTAGAAGCTTTCTGTATAGCCATGCCTCTTATTAAATTTAAGAACACGCAAGACCAAAACAGCTCGTCTCATACAGACTCTTTTAGGCAAGGGAACTAGTGTACTATGCCATTTCTGCCCATGCAGTATCAAAGATGAGTATGCTAGTGTACTCCTTTTATAATTACATGTGGTCCAAGGAGTACTGGAATTTTTCATTCACATGATGAAAAACCACTTTATGCAGCCTGTCTTCCTTTTGAAAACAATTCTGAATCCTCAGAGTTTGATAACTGAACAGCTCATGGCCAGTCACAAACTTCTATCTGAACGAGAGGAAGATTTTAGAACTCCAGCTTTGAAAAATTCTCAATGGAAAACATTAAAGTAGTTCATCTCTTAAAAAGGATTAGAAATTTAATTTTCAAACCTCTATGTCTCTTCACCCACCATCCTGCAGATTGATTTTGCCTCCTCTGAGAACTTGTCAGAATATGTTTCCTGGTCTTCCTTTACTCTCCGGTCAATTTCATCCCGTTTGACCCTTTCCTTATGTTTCCTGAATGGAGACTGGCCTTCAATCATTTCATAAATCAAGCACCCAAGACCCCACCAATCAGGGCTGAACGTGTACTTCTCGTTTTTCAGCACTTCTGGAGCTACAAGACACAAAGAAAGAAACCCCAATGACAATTCCCTTTAAATTGACTAATTGAATATTGGAAAAACTCTCAGGTACTCCTTTGGCTCTGTGCAGAGACCCCTGCACCACTCCTTTGTACTTTGAAGAAACGTTCATTTCTACAGTCAGGACTCTGTTTATATCCAAGAGAAACACTTGAGTTCTTTAACACTTAAGACCAGTATTATTTACAAAATGAGAATGAAGTTTTTTCAAAGCATGAAAATAAACCCTGTTGTCACAGTAATTCATCTGCTTACCTGTGACTCTAAATCTCTTAGACCCTCAGAAACAAATGAGATGCTTTCGTAAAGCTCTACCTAAAACTAGAATTTTCGGAGTTAAGTTTTCAAGTTTATCACTAGCTATCAGTAATTGACTACTAAGACCTACCACAGCATATTGTAACATTTCTTCCCATGTCTAGTAACTAATCCAGGCCCAGAAGAGTTCATTGGACAGGTCATTCATATATCCACAGAAGCAAATTTTCTGCTAAAATATAACTAGCAAAGGACACTGTACATACCCATGTAACCAACAGTCCCAACTCGTCCTCGGACCGTTTCTCCTTCTGGAATCTGCACAGCTAATCCAAGATCTGAAATTCTGATATGTCCTATTTACATTAAAATAAAGTATACGTAGTCAGCAAATAATACAGTGTTATCACTTTTAATAAAAAAAAATCTTTGTAGTATACATCAAAAAAACTCCACCCCAAAACATCAAAACATTCACATACTCACAAACTTAAGTTTATTCAACTTAACTAGAAAGGAGTGATTTATCATTATTCAACTCTTCCTTAAATACATAAACGAAGAGAGGCACAGATCTAATTGATTTCCTGAAGGTCATACAAAAAAAGTTGCTGTTAAGTACCCTAATTCCTAGCTTTGGTAGAGGCTGCTACTCTAGGACGACTAGAAATGATGACTGCTCATTTCAAATTCTATATCTATACATCAGACGCTTGTATTTTTCCATTCTATATGCCTGCCCATCACATCAGAATTTACTCCATTTATTCCAAATATGAGAAAACTGTATCCTGTACTGAGACAACCAACTAAACTTTGTTAGATTTTCCTCTAACAAAGCAATAATAATGCTAAGCACAAGAAATTGGAATTGCTATCCACATTCCCACCCCAAAAGAAAAGTAGCTTAGCCATAACCTACTTAGAACTATTTGTATTCTAACATGTCCATTCAATATTAGGGTTTCTCCTTCTCAAGAATCAGTCCAATGTAGATAACAGCTTCTATTTCACTTTATTAGCCAAACTTCCCAAGTTGACTGCCTTTCCTGTTACACGTTTACACTACTACCTCTAATCTAGTAGCCTGGTATGAGACTATGATTTGTTATGATGGGGAAACAGTGCAAGAAGGGCAATGGGAGTAAGTTTATCCACCCTCTCTTAGATTCCCATGGACAGATACAGTTCTTTGCTGGACAGACTCAAGAGCAAATGATTCAAGATAGTTCGAGAAAAGAGTTGTACTGACATGATTCTAACTTAAAAATACATAAGGTATTTTCTTTAAAATATAAAAGACTAGACAGAAGGAAGGGCAATTACAGCTGCCACTCAATTTTAAAACAGAAAATTGCCGCAATCATCTCTAGTAGAAAGGTTCAGGGAGAGAAAAAACAGAACAAAAGACATTTATTTCTAATACTGGATATAAGGGCAGGGACAGTATCCTTTACAAAACCGGCACAGATTCACAGAATAACCCAGGCTGGAAGGGACTTCAGAAGGTTTCATGTACAAACTCCTGAGCAAGCAAGTGGTCAAGGATTTTTAAATTCTTGTCTAGAAAACCTCCAAGAGTGGACACTGCATCACCTCTCTGGGTAGCCTATTCACCTGCCCGAGTGTCCTTTGTGCATATATTCTCTGTCATTCAAAAGCTCTGCGGGATCAGTGTTAGTTAACAGCATATTAATTTCTTCTTTACATGTAACATATAATCAAGGGGGAGGGAGAATGGAGAAAATCAAGTGCCACTCTGTATACTGGTTGGAAATAACTAAATGCTCTTCAGCGGCAAATGCTATTTTAAATACATTCAGATGCTCTTCCATTCCCCGACATCTGATGAGCCCTTTTTCAAGTGCAGGATCTGAGCTCCTGAAGTGATTTTCTAATTAGTCCCCTCTGCTCTCTGGAACAAGATCAGAATATCCCTGGCAGAGAGAAAGCATTCTAGTGCAGTCCTGCAAGGCTACATTTTTTCCTCAAAGAAGCGTTCAGCTTTTGCAAGACGTTGCTGGAGAGGAAAATTAAAGAATGCATTTGATGTCTAAGCAGAGCTTTAGGTCTTGGAAAGTGACTTCTCCCAAGCATCACCTCTTTAGAAATTTTATCAGTCAGAACATGCTGACTTTTAAAAAAATATTGTGCTAATGATCTCAAAAATGGTTTTTCTTTAACTAAAATATTCAGCAATTGCAAAAATAAGCTGGTAATATTAATTCCCATCTTAGAAGAAGGTAATTGCTGCACATATTCTATAATGAATTCAAAAGATTCTGATAAATTTCATATAAAGTCATTAGAGAAAATTAATTTGGCTTTTGACAAACAAAAACTACAAACACTTCTCCATACTGTTTGCACTTCCGTGATTCCTTCCAGCCACAAATGCATCAGTGACCATCAGACCTGTTTTAGTTGAAATGTTAAATCATTTCAAGATGAAGATGACATTTCAAATTTCTTTATTTCTTAAACATTATTGTTTACTAAGTAATATTCCAGCACTGCATCTAACAATCACATTTCCATAGGTGAAGAAAAGACAAACAGAGAACAAATCTATATAAAAGTTTTAACCATCTTAAATCAAGGGCAGGGGAGAAGAGGAACAGAATGGGAAAAGTAGCCATTTTAAGGTGGGAAATTGACTCAAACATCATCACTGATGTCCCCCACAGACCCAGTATTTTCCTCTACTTTCTAAAACAGAAGGGCAGTTTTTTCTTTACTAATTATAATTAACATGTGTCAATCAGATCCCATTTATCATGAAGAAACCCTTTGATTTCTGGCATACTTTTAATTAGATTTGCAATTCCCAATTTAAAAATTAATTTTAATTTTTACTTACCACAGTCATCCAGGAGTATATTTTCAGGCTTCAAGTCTCTACAAAGTAAAAAGAATAGAAATGTGAATTACACAAAGGCAAAATCATTAGTCATCATCAAGTGCAACATCAGACTTCTTGGTTCCATCTATGTACAAAGAAAGTTGGGAAGTTGAGGACCTATAATACAAATAGAACCACAGAACTCAAAATCCATTTTTTTCCAACTCTCTACTCCATTTATATTAACAACTGCAATTCATATTTCACAGGTGAAAAACTTTATGTAACACTAAAATCCTGATATAAAGAACCACTATCTTGCACAGAAATTTGTGCTCATGAGTGAGAAGTATTTTCCTAAGAGTATCAGCCATACAACTCCACAGTGGTAAAACTTGCTTGCAGGGCTTGCTGTAGTTTGATGCTCGTTCCTTGCTATGTTCCACCCCAGGATGCCAGAATATCAACAGAGAGTAATATTCCCAAGACTAAGTATCAGCTTGGTATCATCCATTCAAATTCCATTCGTTTATTTTGGACATGCAGCTTCTAAAGCTTACTAGACACTTCATTTAGTTAGGATTCTTTGCAATTTCAACTCTAAGAGTCTGTACTACTCTTAACATCAAAGTTTCACATGAAATATTTTTTAGCTATTAAATGCTTGCAAGAATCAGGAAATACTAAAATGGAAATCAATTCAGTGAGGAAACCTGTACATTTTTACTTTAAGAACAAAAGAAACTCAATAGGATATTTGGATTTTCTCCCTACCCAAGGAAAATCTGGGGAGTCACTGAAGCTGATTCAGAAGCTGTTCAGAGATTACTTCAGGATCTATAGTCTAGCAGATTCTACTGAGAACATACATGGTTTTGTACACATAAAATACACATATGCATGAAATACGTGTATAAATTTATATTGAGATACATATAAAATCATGATTTGCATCAGAAAGTATGCAGACTGTAATACAGTCTTTTAGATTTATTCCGCCACCAAATATCATGAAGCCAGAAATAGACAAGGAAAAAATCAGTACTTAGCTAAAGATTCAGTTGTTATTGGAATAGATTGCTAAAAACCATATGTATGTATATAGGTATATGTACAGTTGTGAAAAAAAGTTACTCATATACAAGCAGAATAACATAAAAGAAACAATTTTAGGAAGACCAACTCTAGAATTCATATTCAAAATTAGAGATAAATATACACACCCACATTTGTTAACCAAGAAATATATATGCTTTTTCCCCAAACATTCATAACTTCATGCTCTGTAGTATGTGTATTCATTTAAAGTTTCATTATTTCATAACATTAACTGCACAAAGTCAGCAAGATGCTTTCCTTCTAATACTATGAAGTCTGGACAGTCTCCATAATGTTAATCAGTTGATGTTAAATATGAGATTACAACGCCAGAGAGACCAGGAGAGATAAGAGTAAATAAAAAAAATAACCCCCCCAAAAATTAAGACAATAAATTCAGCTCAAACTTTACACAGAAACTACTTCAAGGCATATAATATATGCTCAAGTTAACTCAAGTAAACAAGTTTAAGAGTTCCATCTTGTCCTGGTTTAGCAGTAGCAGTCACTTTTTCTCCTTCTTAGTAGCTGGTGCAGTGCTGTGTTTTTCACTTTTGGCCTGGGGACAGTACTGATAAAAAACGATGTTTTCAGTTGCTGGTCAGAATGTTTACCCTGACCAAGGACTTTGTGAGTCTCATGCTCTGCCAGGGAGGAGGAGAAGCCGGTAGAAAGCAGAGACAGGACACCTGATCCAAACTAGCCAAAGAGGTATTCCATACCATAGCACGTCATGCCTAGGATGTAACTGAAAGTACCCGGAAGGGCTGGAACTCTGCGGGGTGGGGGCAAGGTACCGGTCGGTGAGCGGTTGTACTCTCTTCCCTTGTTATTTCCTTTATCATTATTATTGTTGGTAGCAGTAGTGATTTGTATTATACCTTAGTTATTAAACTGTTCTTATCTCAACCTGTGGGAGTTGCATTCTTTTGATTCTCCTCCCCATCCCTCCAGGAGCGGGGGGAAGAAAGGGTGGGGGGGAAGTAGACTGCTTGGTTCTAATTTACAGCCTGGGCTTAAACCACGACACATCTCCAAGGTGGTGGATTAAAACCTAACCTAAACCCCAAGGCTTAACTAGCAACATCTGCTGCTTAATAGAAGCTAATTCTGTTCTGACATGATTTCGGTTGGTCAATAGTCAAACTTGTTTCCAGCCAAAATTCCATCTCTTTAATGCTATTTGTTTCTAAGCCTAGCAGTTCTCAAAGAAGTCAGCTTCTGGAAGCATTCAGCTATAAATTCTAGCTCCAGGATGCTTGCTTTTGGGTATTAGCCTTCTCCCTCTTTCCTTCCTCCACCATGACAGATGTCAAAGTCACACCTTTTGTGAAGGTTTTCCCTTATGAAGCAGGGAGGACTGCAAAACTCACAAAACGAAAAAGTATATTATAAACAGTTGGATAAAAATACATATATTTAAACTGGACTAAACAATGACTAGTGCATTTGTGCTACAGCTTACACCAGCCTTCCTACCAATAAAATTCCTGGACAAAAATCCTTCAGGGGATTTTATTGCCAAGATGTCAACTAACCATACACACAAGGGAGGCAAGGAGCTACTTGGGTTTATCAACTACAGCTTCAACAGGTCTTTGAGCCTGATCTTTGACTTTCCAGGCACATTCAGTGGATTACGAGCACCTACATGAGTTTGTAAGGAAAACCTAGGTATTTGGTAAAAAACACTACTCCTTGAGGGGTCAGGTTAACTCCTGCAGGAGAACTCCAGCAATCAAGTCCCTTTTGGAAAGCAGGCACTGGTTCCCCACTCTGTCTTATGCAAACCCTGACTTTGCTCTCCGTATGATGAGACATTTTATCCAGCCAATGGATGAATAGCTCCACTACTGACTGTTCCTGTCTGTTTGCTTATTTTTCTGATGTCAGCAACATATGGCAAAGTAGAGAGTTTCATAAGCTCCCACTGAAGAAGCAAACTGGCTCAATTGCTGTCATAGGGCAGCATGGGGCCCTCCTTCCAGCTCTGCACCTGCTCTTTTAACCCAGTGGGAACCCCACTAACAAAACGGCACAACTGACTCCAGGGTCCTACTGACAGCACTAACACCACTGCTTGACAGTCAGTAGTGACTGGAATAAAGAGAGATGAAACACACAATAAAAATCTGATGTTAATGGAAAGTCAGGCCTAGTTTTTCCGCTTATGAGACATTTTGCTACTGATGGTGACACATCCCAAACACAGTAAGCTTAGAATACATTTTAATGTGACTGGCCTCCATTAAAACTGCCATTCCAGAACTGAACAAAATTGACAAGACGAACTGATTTTACTGCTATCTGCTGACACCCATCTGCACCAAGGATTTCTATTTTCAGAAGTCCTGAATTTCCCTTCTTCCACTGCCTCTACAGTACACTTCACTGTGAATATACAGATGGATAGCTACAAAAACATGTTCTCAAGAAAATATAACACTATGGAACAAAACTACAGTCTGCTTTTAACAGTTTACACTATTGGTCTAAAAAGCCTTTAAAACTCCTCCTTTAAAGCTGGAGAACAAATGCAGTAATAAATCTTGAGAGATGGCGACAAGAGAAAGAACTAGCTCCAATTTCAGAAATACCAATATTAAATGCCTTCAAAATGACAGCAAAATAAAAACACTCCTTCTGTGTTTTCTTGCCATGGCAAACAAGAAATACTAGTTACCATAATTTGGAATAAATAAATCACTGACTCATGAAAATGTGCTTCATGATGTTCTCTCCTCCAACAACAGTAAGACTGGAGGTTGCCAGCATAACTTTGTTGATAAGAATAAAATAATTATGGCAAATTTTCCCAAGCTTTGTTTCACTGATCACATATAATCACTGAACTGCTGCTTAAATGCATTTCCATGAAGATGCCTGATACAGAATTTTGATCAGGTAACATATCATTGTAATTGGTGACATACTGAAGACTTCCATGACCACCTGTTTTAGACCACTCCAGAAGAACCCACAACCACTCCAAGATCTGGAATCAGATAGAGAACGCTAGGATTTGACATATGTGTTTGAAGGCCTTCTTCTAGGCGAATTGCTAACAAGTTGGGCTTAAACACAAGGGCTGGGGGTGGTGCGGTTGTGTTTTTGTTTTGTTTGGGTTTGTTGTTTTTGTTTTATTGTGTTTTAAACAGTTTTGTTTTCTCTTGAGCAATGTGAAATGAACTACTTGTTCATTTCAAGCTCATCATGGAGATTAAACCACTGATCTCTGCTTCTCTTCTACCATGCATGCCAAAACACACTGCATAACACTGCAAGATGGGCCAAATTCTTTAGGGAACCACATGCAATATCCAGCATAAGCCTGATCTACTCTGTGGTTCTGCCACCTTGTGCTGTGTGTATGTTAGCCTTCTATACTGGGGAGGGAAAACACTCAGGCTCACATATATTAAAGTAATGCAGGATTATACTTTAAATCTTCTTTGAAAACAAGTGGCACTTGGTGTTGATGCCAGAAACATAAAGAAAGCATTCTTGGTCCACCACTAAGTTTTGTTTCTGTAATATTAATGCCAGGGGTTAAATGAGGTATGTAGAGAGACAAAAGAGAGCAGTAAGACCATCAAATCTCAATTACAATTAATAAGGCTTCTGATAGTTTCATTAATTAAAAAGGAGTAAAGTGTTTATTGGAGGAATCTAAAATAAATACAGAAGAAAGAGGGCAATACAGATTATAATTGACTGTTTAACCTCCTGGGCACAATAAGCAATGCAGCAAGGGACTTCTATAGCCTTCTATGAACTTCTAGTTTTAGAGTGGGCAGGAATGCAATCTCATGTTCCTAAAACTTAAGAGTTACTAATGAATTTGCTCTATAAATCATAACTTACTTCCATTTTATAAACCCACCTTGAATCAACTTCATAATGCTTTAGAATATAGCAACTATCTAGACCTAAATTAACAGTAAGAAGACAAATAAGATCAGTAATTCTGAAAGACATGCTGTGAAAAAGACAACTAATTTTTTTGCTTCTTTTATTATAAAGCATAAGCTTGTTTCAGTAGAAAACAATTAATACATTCAATGCAGAACAGACATGGAAAATTCAAGGTACAAGTGACTATAGATGACACTGACCTGTAAACAATTCTCTCCTTCTGTAAATCCTCCAGACCACAGCACAATTCTGCAGCATAGAAAATAGCCCTTTCTTCATCAAAGCCAGGATTTCCCATGTTATATATGTGAAACTTCAAATCCCCTCCATTCATTATGGTTAATACTAAACACAGGGCATCTTTCGTCTCATATGTATAGGATAAACTAACCTAAAATGTGGCAGGGGGAGAAGATGACCATTATTCATTCATAAACCCCAATACAATTCACAGCTCTTTTTTTCCAATACAAGCAACATATGAATCCTTTTTTAAAAACAAAAAAGGACAAAACAGCCAAGTACATAATCATTCCTGCACATACTTGAAGACACAAAGGAATTCAGACTAATGTGCATGCATATACAAACTCTACATCACCATACAAGAATTCAGTGACCTGTCTAGATACCACAGAGCTCCATCCAGACAGTACATTTTATTGAGGATGCCCCTCAGCTGCACATTATCTATATTACTTCTTTGTGAAGATAACGTGCACATAGACCTTATTTTATTAATACTTCAGGAATTCAGCATTATCAAACCATTTTCCTAAACTTCTGCAAGATTCAAAGTTGCCCCACACTAGGGAACCAAAAAATGTTACTTAAGATCAAATGTATAGTTTCTATTTCTCTCCGCAAATAACTGCATATTTCCCTGGCTCAGAACTTGCCAACTGTTGAGACATCTATAAAGCTCTTTATAGTCTAAATAAATTTAAAACAATGTAATATACTGCAAAATTGAACAGATGTTAAGTTAAAAACTCAGTTTCAATAGAAAAAGCTACGCTACTGATGATCATCTAGCAGAATCTTCAAAATACATCTTCACCCTTAAAGATGAACTAAACCGCACTCTTACTTCAGAAGCATAAATGAAATACTAAATAATAAACTGAAATTATTATACAAATCAGCTTCTTATGGCAGAGGTACCTATTTAGAGGTTTTAAAATGACGTCTCCAGCTATTAATGACAAATTATTTACCCAATTCCAATCCAGTATTACTGCAGATCCTACATCTAGACTTATTCTGTTGCATTAAAGAAAAACATTGGCTAGCAAGAGGAAAATAACTTCTGCTCAATCCTATAAAGTGATTTCAAATTCAACTTGGATCAATTATTCATTTATATATGTTGAAAAATATGACTCATAAATAGAAGTTTCACTCTTATCTCACATCTCTCTACAACTAGTAATTTCTGGATTCAATTTCAACGAAGTCAAGCCCATGAGCCTTGTGTGAAAACAACATTAGCATATATATATAAAACCAACATTTATAATAATTTAAAACATTAATGTACCTGGCCAGCAAATTCTAGTTTTTCTTTTAGCTGGCTGTATTCTACAGGGGTTATTGTAATACATAAAGCACAGTAGAAAATACATACGTACATATTTTATACATACAGATACATATTTATATAAATAACTTCCACTGTCCTCTAACACAGGTATTTTAAACTCCTCTCTGAACAGCAATGCAAAATTTATCAGTAAATGGATTTAAAACTAAAGCAACATTCATTTAAAATTAATATATTAGAGAACATAAATTCGATGAAAAGATAAGAATTACCTGAGGGAAAAGTTTACTTGGTATATCTTTGATCATTCCAAGTTATTTCACTGCTTAGTAATTAGAGCTCCTAACAGATCATAATTTATGTGATAGCATCAGGTTAAAGTATTAAGACTAAGACTTTTATTCTCTGGAATTTCTATTAAAAAGTTATGTTAATTGTTTCACACCCAAGATTTCTCTTTAAGCCTTAGTATGCAGCAAAGCAACATAACTAACCTGAATTGATATAGCAGTCAAATTTCATGTTTACCTTGAAATGACTAAGCAGTAGAGTGACAAAAGCTATGAAAATACTTAAGGATATAAAAACTCTAATATTTGAAGTCATAGACATGAAGAATATGCAACTTCTAATGGCAATTAAATAGTAGACTCTCATGAAGTCACCCCTTTGTAAGTGCATCTAGAAATGACCTCCAAAAATGAAATTAGCATTAATTATAAGAAAATAGGCGTATGTGAGGGAAGAAAGGAGTAAAAGAACAAAACAGAGAGCAATGAATTGGAAGAGACAGAGAAGAGTAACAGAATTAAAAAATAGGATGGGATAAAGTATATAGAATATCTTCTTTACTAAAGATAAAAATACTAAGTCATAGGCTGCAGCAGAAGGAATTTAAGCAGTTATTCAAATATGAGTACTACAGAATAATTTATTCACCTTTAAACAGATGACAAAGATTCAGTGTCATCAGCATGCTGAAACACCAAAACCTGATGTTTTGGTTGTGAGAACTAAAGGAGGCAGACTAAAACCAATTCAGTATTGGATAAAGTCCTCTGCACAGAACTATTCCATCTTACAAAAAATGTACTTCTCATTATATCAATCATTTCTCTCAGCAGTATGCACTCTCTAAATCAATCAGAAAATGTCCTGTGGCCACAAGCTCCTGGAAGAGACCAAAATGAAGCAAACAAAGCAAGACAAACTTCTGAGAATAAGATCAGAAGCAGATACTTACTACAAACCTACTGTTCACTTTTTCTAGAATTCTTTTTTCATTTAGAGCCATTGATTCTCCTTTCCTCTTCTTTATTCTCTTTTTTTCTAGCTTTTTACAAGCATACATTTTTCCTGTTGCCCGTACTTGACAGGCACACACCTGAAAAAGAAGGAAGATGTGTCAGAGATGCTGTAGGGTGGGGTTTGGGGGGATGTGTGTTTAGATTTGTTGTGGGTTTTTTGGTTTTTTTTTAAAGAAGATAAAATTTTATTTCCTGTTTGCAAACTCTTGAATGCTCTGAGAAATGAAGGTCTGCAAGTGTCATTACAGGACTTTCACCCAGGAAACAACTTTGAAGGATCACAAAAGCTGTAACAGGAGTAGAAAAAGTGATTATACAGCAGCAAACCCATTTTTGTTGGGGTTGAATAGTTCAGTAAAACTGTGGATCTTGTATTGGTGAAACACCTGACTGTGGTAACAGTATGTGTCTGGGCTAACAGAACAGAGGACAAATATCCACTCCATAATTAAGAGGGAGAAAGATATTGTTAATTTAGTAGCCCTCCTTCCCCTTCAATATCCCCTTCAGTTAAAACATATGGAGGGAAAAAAAAGCCCAATGAATTATAAACAGCATTAATAAAACCTATAGATTTTCCTATTAAGCAGAAACTACATTCTCATTGCCAAATGAAATTCCTGAACAGAGCAACTGTTGTCAGTCAATGGAAGTTTTCTCCAACTTTGTGCATGACATAAAATACTAACACATTAAAGGAAAACAATTTGGGTTGATGACAGTTTGCCCCATGATATGTCAAATGTAGATTGTTAGAATCAAGAATTAAAAAACTGCTTCTCTCCTGTATTAAACTTCTTTTTTTTTTCCTTAAGGATTGCCTTGCAGAAAGATATTTCTGTACTCACCTCTCCAAATCCACCTTTGCCTAATACTCGGTAATGCCTGAACGTGTGTTTGGTTACTGGTTGCCTGATTAACAGAAAGAAACAATTACTGCAAAGGAACTACAAGAGTTAATGATCTTTTCCCTATCCCCAGGCCTGTCTTCATTTTCCCTTTCTTGTTCTGTGACATCTTACTGAACAACAGTTGCCTTAACCTCATGAAGACAGTATTATAACAAGTATTATAATAAGCTGAATTTCAAATTAAAGGGGTGTTCTGATGAGAAACATTGGCTCCCTCATGTGGTCATCACCATTCACAATAGCAGGAAGAAAAACTGATCAATTAGGCCCCCTGTTGTTTAGGTTAGAGCCTTATCTGCTGTCCTCAGCAGTCAATTTTTCACCTCCAGTTGTCTCTCTTAGTTGCAGTATGTTGACACACAGGCTGCATTTCAGTGAGATGATACTTACAATGCAGCATTTAAAGGGTAAACCACTTCCAATTTTACTTAGCTGTTTCACTTCTTCAAAACAGAAAGACTTGTGGTATGCAACTGCAGTTCAAGAGCCACTGATGTAGTGGAAGAGGAAAAGATAACTGGAGGCAGTAAAGGAGTCTGCTATTCTATGCTAAACCACTCCTAAGCAAGTATCAGGCCAGCGCTATTTCATGGTGGTGGGTTTTGCTGTTGTTTTTAATAGAGCATTCATTGTTAATGAACCTTTGTTCTCAGGACAACAAATGGAGGTTCACTTGGTAGAGAATTTGGGTTGAGCCTCAAGTTCTCTTCCTGGTTTTTACTATGAACTCAGTCAAATAAAGACATTGGATAACTGGAATTTACCATAAAGTTAATACTCAATATGTGATCACAATACACAGCAGTGCTGAATTAGAAAGGATTTGTACCAATTTCAGACTTCTGAAAAAGTTTAGAAACTCCTTTACTATTGATTTAAAAGCCCAAGCTAAATTTTCATACATATATATCCTGCTGTCTTGTAATTACTAGATGTATGCCTGTACCACCCTGAAAAACTGATTAGTTACAGTTTTAAAACACTGGGTCATAAAACTAGATTAATCTGCTTCTTAGCCACTAATTACACCAAGTTTGAAACTAAAGGATGATACCATTCCCAAGTATCCCACTGCACACTTGACAGCCAAACATATATCCATGATAATAAATTTGCATTCACCCAATACAGATTTACCACTTGAAAACTACTGGACAGTGCCATTGGAGTAGTGGCACTCTGACTGTGCCATCAACAATCATCCTTTACATCTTTCAGATCATAATTCTTAGACAGGCACTGTCATACATTAGGGCTCTGCAGCATTTCTAGCATAACAAGCAGAACTGGCCACAGAGCAGAGAAGCGTGATAACATAAACATTATAAATAAACTTACTTTTCCAGCCATTTCCACTGTAAAAAACGGGAAAAATACACACTTTCTTGGTAAGCTTCAAAAGGTCTTTTGCTTAGGTATTCATGGACAATTCTAGCAACAGGAAAATAAAATCAATCATACTGAAAAAAACTAATAAGCAGGAGATGCTATCAATCTATTAAAACATTAACATCTCTTAATATCTATTAAATGAATATCTATTAAACATATCAGCAAAGCTGTAGGCAGAAAAACATTGTCACTGTGCTCTACAATGGTTTTAGCCTAGATATCTCACAGAGTGAGTGCCTGTCACAGAAAACTGTTCCTGTCAAAACACTAGTGAATGCCCAACTACTGTTACTTATAGTAACTAGAAAGTTTAACCTCTGCTTTCTCATTGTCTTCAAGCCCATGTAAACATCAGCCTTCCCAGCAGCTATGCAATACATGTATGACTCCATAAGTATGGTCTCTGAAAGATACATACAGGAAAGGATCTACAAGTTTTCATACATTGTTTGGAGTCTGGTAAGTAAAATTTTATTCTGTTTATGCTATATCCAAACCCGAACACCAGGTGCCTTATTCCCCTTAAACTAAACACACCAAAGGGGTTGGGGAACAAGTCATTCAAACTGTATTTGAATGTTTATTGGGCAGAGGAAAGGGGATGACCTACATGACACATCTTCCATTTGAGACATGTTTTACTAGGTGTTCTCACACATCCCTTTCAAATTTATAATCTCAGGTTGTTACAAAGTATGCTTATTTTTTGTTGCCAGGGAGATGACCTAAGCAATGACAAAACATATTGTAATGCTTCAGACATGATCAAGCATGCCTTGAAGAACCAGTAATATTAGAAACAGAATGGATTTAGAAAGACCTGCAACACCGGTAAACATGTACCGTCCCTCCAAGAAAAGCCTTCCCTGTTGCTGCTGTGTGAAATATCACTTCATGACTTCAGAACAAAAGCAAGTTGGATTTGTTTGTGTTAACCCTCACAATCAATCCTCTTATCAGCCATTTTAATGGAATACAACTGCTGGCCTCAGCTCAGCCCGTTTTCAAGAACCATAAATTGCATAACATTGTTCAGAAACCTTTCAAGCTCCAGTTTATAACTTCAGATTTTTCTGAGTATCTTCATCATGGAAGAGAAGTCACTCAAAAAGTAAGACTATAATAAAGAGAAATATTATTCTAATTTACAGAATACTTGTTAGCAGATTATAGTGTGATTTTATGCAAAAAAGAGCATTAAAGAAAAAGCTCTGCAAAAGTCAAACATCTGAATCACATCAGAAGGAAACCTAGTCCTATAATAAGTCTGTTTCAAATTCCTTATTTATACTCATTTCAGACATGAAATACTCCTGGATGTAATAATTTCACCTTTCATTTCTCTCAAACACACAAATTTCTCTTTTGGTACTTAAACTTAGCACTGTGCATTTTTAACTTACCTAGTGCAGTCCATAAAAAGGTCCTTAGAAGGGTTCTTTTCCAGTCTTGCTTTACATTCATTTACTGTTTCCTGAGGTATTTCTGGCAAGTGTGCTGCAGACTTAAAGTAATTAAAAACAGGTAACAATGAAAGCAATCAATAGAACGAGTCAAAGTTCTGTATTCAAATTGAAATGAAATCTTCTAACACAGGAAAAGGAAAGGAATGGTTTGGCTAAAAAGAAAACCAAGCCATATTCAAGCAAAATTTGTGTTTGTTCCCTGTTATAGAAAAATTAATTGAAAGCTATTATAATTATTTACTAGCTCAGTATCTGGGGAAACAAACTTGGTAATAAGTTAAATTTCTTCTCCTTTCCATAAATCTACCACAATAAAAGCAAGTTATCTATTCAGCTTGGCAGGATGGAAGGAAAGGGAAAGAAATACACACACAACTTGGGAAAATATTTCAAACCAGCCCAAGAAATCTTTTGGGGTTTGGTTTTCTTTTTTGCAAGAAATGCATATGACTTATGGCAGTGCCACAGGAATTATTAGAAGAGGTGTGGCAAACTTGAAGTCTATCTGCTTTTAAAGCATCTACAAGACCTTCATTTGGAATAAAATCTTCTCAGGATGTCCAAAGAGAAGCAGAAAGAGCATCTATTTATAGAAGGCAAATGTCTAATTATGTATTTACAGCTTCTATTGGATATCAAAAAAGAGACTCTAATAAATGCAAAAGATCAGCTATTAATGATCTCCATGCAAAATACAGAGATGCAGAATGCTCCAGAACAAAACAAAACAAAACAGCATTTCACTTCGTGAAAACCTGCAGCAATTCTGACCATTTACAGCAAACAAAGCAAGGCCACACAGGAGTCTGAAAGAAGCCTGAGAATTTCAGTGTCTTCAAACTACAAAACTCTGAATTAATTTGTTAATAAGTCTTCTTTAGATGCTAAATGAGTTTGTTCAAAATAGATCTTTGAGACCAGCAGTTTAATAGGAGAATAAATTGTCATGGTAGTAGTCTTACAAGCAGATATGAGTCAAGGCTTCTGCTCAAGTTGCTAAGTTTCACAACATCAGAAGGCAGTATACCTTTCAGAAAGGCAAAAATGGAACTAATGAAGTTAATTTACTACAATGCAACCACTTAGATCTTTATTTATCTGACATTTACAAAACACTTAAGACATATTTACCCCATTAGTGAAGTACGTCTCTAAAACTTTCAGGCCACAGTCTATACGTTTTTCATCTGAAGATACCTCATATTCTGCCTAGGGGAATGGAACAGAAAATCAAGTTCTGTTTAGAGCTATTTCACACTAGTGCCTTTGGTAGATAAAATTTACCATAACACAATGCTCCTAATATAAAAAAAACTGGAGGCTGTCATTGTTCAAAATATTCAAAATCTATTTAAAGATTTTTAGGCTACATAGTGAAATATGTGTGAAGAACAGTCAAGAAAAAAAGCACATGGAATTTACCTTTTGGAAAACATACAGAAACTAACAATAGTGTAAATGCAGTTACAGAAACTGCATCCTAGAGGTTAAATTAGATAAATTACAAGGAAGTTGTATTTATGTAGTATTGTAGGGCAGAATGATTCAGATGGGAAATAATTAAAGTACAATAATCAGCTTTTTCTTCACTGCATTTTTTTTTTCCCTACAGTCCTGCGTAAAACTAGGATAAAACTACTACCTTCCTAGAAAGTCATGTTAGCTGCAAATGAGAGAGATCTAAAGCAAACCCTACTTCATTCTTTGAGAAGACTTAGGAGATACAAAACTTGTGAACTTTTTGACTTAGTAATATATGGTACTGTGATGTAGAAAAAAAGCACCTTGTGGAATACCATGTGTTTTGCAGAGCTTAATAGAGCTCCAGAACTATTTATGGAAGAAGACCCCAAAGCAACAAACCATCAAACATTTACTAATATCAAAAAACTCCAAGGACTACTTACTAATAGTAATTCCATGAAATAATAAAGAAACAAACATCAGTAGTTACAGCATTCATAGGTAACAGAATCTGGGGAAACATTAGAAAAGAGCACTATCAAACAGCGACCAGTATTAGCTTTACTAGCTGGGCTAACACAACAAACTTCGCCTTTTCCTTGACATCACTGCCTCACAAACAAAAAAGAGCTTGAACAAGATTGCTGAAGTCCAGTCCAGAAAAAGGAATCAGGAACCATTTGTAAGAGATAGTAGGTATTTTATCTCACTTCCTTGATCAAGACAGCCTGCTACCTTTCCAATCATGACAGTCACAGATTAGAAATTATTTTAGTTCTTAAAAGCTCTTGCTCTTCTTCAAGAGACTTGATTCCCAAGCATACTTCTTCACCATGACTTTTCAAATGGAAGTTAAAGAAGAAAAAAAAAAGAAAAGAAAGTAGTAAATTGTGAAATCATCTCTTGCATCAGATTAGCTGAACTCTGCCAGTCTCTAATTCACAGACGCGTTGCAATCCACATAACATCATAGGTGGCATATTTCAAAACAATTCAAAATCTTCAGTTAGTGTCTAACAGTTAGGTCTTAAAGAGAATTTCATCTGAAAAAATGACATCTGTAAAGCAAAGACATACCTGCCTTACAGTCATGCCTAAGATTCTTTTCTCCTTCATGCTGCCAAAGATTCTGCTACTCCCTGTCTAAGTTTCTAAGGATTAGAAATGTGTACAGAAGTTGTATCCATTAAAGGTACATCCACAGTTGTCAGTGGTCTCTCCATTGTGCAATGCTCATTAAAGGCTCTGGTTTACATTCACTTCAGGATATTTAGCTCCACTGTTCTGTATTTCCATTCAATCTATTCTATGTCTGCAATTATCAAATCAGCCTCTGGAATTTGGTGCTAGAACAGCTCCTAAGAGTCCTAATAGTACATTGACAATTATAAGGCAGTTCTACTTATCTGACATGAAAGTTCCTTTTAACTGATCAAGTGCCTCAGTTTATAGTCCCGTAAGGGGAAGGAAGGTATGAAGTGGGGGGCACAGCAAGAATTCCATGTACTTCTTTACACCCTGCACTTTTCAGAGCCATTTTGCATTCTGCTACTGTATTTTGGGACACATGTAAACAGCAGCACTACCCTACTTCTACCTTCCTTGGTCATTTGCTCCCCGAATACAAGAACAAAAATGGGGGGATGCGAAAAACTATTCTTTTGGCAGCAAACTCAGTTTAAGACTATATTTTACTGTGCTTGGATTAACTATGAAGGACAAAGAATAAAAAGCTCTGACTTAACCTCTCCTCTTAAGGACTGCCGTGTGCTTGCCTTTCTTTCTCATTACTCTCCCCCTCCCCATTAGGGAGGGGGGAAAACCCATGAGGGTTTTGTCTGAGGATTTTTTACAAAACATGGCTGTGGGCACATTTCCTTCCTCCCCTCATTTTTTAGCACTAGATGTCAAGATGCAAATGTATCAAGACAAAACACTTCCTTTCCCCTTGGTCTCTAAAATCTGGTTTCTCTCCTTCCATAGATGGTTCTCTAAATTTCCATCTCCCATTGTATTTTTTTTAATTAGCACATTCTGTCTAGCCTAGGGCTTCCATGCAAGTAGCAACATTTTCAAGTCTATGTTTACAGCATTTTCAAGCCTGAGTATCATGTAATATTCCTTGTATGCACATCCTTTCAGGCTCAAGAAGTCAAGCAGCATGTCTCTCAAATTCTCTCTCATTTCCACCATAGCCAATTTTGTACCTCTGATAATACCAAGCAACTTCTTCCCATCAGCTGGAAGATGTTCAGCCATTTCCAGGGGAGCAGCACTTCATCATCATGCATCATGGCTGCTTGGCAAGAAAACAGTTTAATCTCCTCCTTTTCTCTCTCCTTCCCCCAGCTTTATATGCTGAGCATGACACCATACGGTATGAGATACCCCTTGGGTCACTGGGGTCAGCTGTTCTGGCTGTGTGCCCTCCCAACTCTCTGTGCACCCCCAGTCTACTTGCTGGTGGGGTGGTGTAATGAGTTCAAAAGGCCTTGATGCTGTGTAATGACTGTTCAGCAGTAACTAAACCATCCTTGTTATCAACGTCATTTTGGTCAAAAACCCAAGACAGCACAACATGACCTTCAGTGTAGAAAAATTAACTCTATCCAGCCAAAACCAGCATAAAACCCAAACTTTTTCTACAAAAAGAAAATGTATAAGCTATTGCCTGCTGATATCCACCTCCAATTGCTCACTGCTTACCACTGCATCCAGAAATTCAATGCATCTTTTCAGATCTGGTCTGGAATCACAGAACTGTCTGAAGAGAAGTCTTCCTATTGGCTGTTTGTCACAAAGCTGGTTATAGTCTCTTTCTGAGGAAGAAATAATAAGTAAATACCTTTATTTCTTTTTATCTTTGTCATAGCATGGTCCTTTACTTCCCTTTGAGACTAGGTCAGAAAAACATCATTAAAACCTGAAGTTTACATTAACATATTTAGCAAAGGTATCTAAAACATGCAATGACCCCAAAGAATAGTGAAACACTTTCAGCCATATTTGTGTATTACAGACTATCACATTTATTAAAAACACATTGAATGACATGGTTAAGTTTAATTCAGTCCAGGCTTGGGGGTGGAAAACAACAATATTGTGAAATAGCAATTCCAAAGCAAACAAGATTGTTTGGAAAGAAGGAATACAAGATAGTAATATAAAATGTTAAATAATTATTACAAGACACTAAGAAGAAAAGGGAAATATGTGACCATGTCATTCAAATTACAACACGATTCCTTTTTGTAATTCATAGCTTTTTAAATTTATCCTTTAGGAGCAGTTTCCTTTAACAAACAAGGAGCTGTGAAACAGCTTTTATCTCCTCATAAATTCTCCATCACATTAAAAGTGGTAAATGTTAATGAGCATTCAGAAGCAAGACAGAATCCTTCCAGTTAACATCACTCAACTCTTATCCTTCCTTCTCAAGGAAATGAGACAGATCATTCTGCAGGACACCTACCGATTGAGCATCTAATACCTTCACAGTGACTAACAGGTGGCAACTTCAGCATCTCTTTCCATTTTTTACTGCGCCCACTCCGTTTGCCTAGGAAAAAATACACAAAGTAATGTAAAACACAGTGCTATGTCAGAATAAAATTAAATATAACATTAATTAACAGCATAAAATCAGGTCACTTCTGCACAGATCTGCTTTTCATGCCTAGAAAGAAATCCAGCTACAAGGATACCCACACCAGTAACAAACTTGAGACAGTATATATATGAAACACTAAAAAAGTGAGAAAGTCTTTTGCAAGACAAATGTTTCACATTTTGCCTAAGCATATAGAACACCTTTTCTGTGTTCTGAGACAAGGCAAATATGGAGGTGTTCTGCAAATTACAAACAAACAAACATCAAAGATAGAAACAAAAAAAAATTGAGAATTCTCTCTCAACCATGGTGAAGAACAGAAGAGATTAAAGTTGAGAAACAAAATACATAGAACAAACACATTTTTAGATAATCAAGTGGTACATAAATATTCTCTTTCTTTTTTCTTAAGGCCAGTAGTAGTAATAAGAGTAGACCCCACTAATAAATGAGTGGGCACTGTTCAAATAGACAACATCTATTGCAGACCATAGGTGGACACAGGACATCAGGGATAACTGAGCTGTTGTAGAACTCCAATATTTTCAATGCTTCAGGTTTCACAGCACTAGTATTAAACTGATTTTTAAAAAGCTACTACAGTATTTCCCCCATTGTTTCTCAAAAACTGTATGTGTGCTCCATTTTCTATTCAATTGGAATTTTAGCACATTACTTTGATCAGAAGCAGTCAATTCCATTTACAGAAGGTAGGAGTACTTACCAAAAAGGCAGAGTGATAGATACAATAGTATATGAATATGTGCAATTGCAAAACATTTCAGCAGAACAGTAATTTCTGTGCTGCAAAATACTGTAGAAGACTTACTAAATGATACACCCAGATGCGTTTTCCACATGAAAGAACAGTAGCAAAACTTCACAGAAACTTTCTAAGAGCACCAAAGCAGTATGTACCGTTAACCACAATGGGAGAGAAAGGAAGGGAGTTACCCCATGTAACCCAAATAGAAACTAAGCAGCAAACAGTACTCAAGTCTTTCAGTATTAAATCATTAGGGGAAAAAGTAACTAAACACCTTCATAATAATAAAATATGCTTTACAAAACCCTCTTCCCTCAAACATACAGGTTTTTGAAAAGTTCCACCACTGCAGCCAGAGCAGTTCCAGCTTAGTGTACCCTAGCTCAGACCAAATTTACATGATCACCATTACAGGACCATTGAGGTCTCACTGTAGTGCTGCAACAAAACATTCTCAACTCTAATATCACTAGAAAAGTAAACAAATAAGGAATATAAACCCTTAAAAAGTTGGCTTGCAGAGATTTTTTTGAACTGATGCCTACTTTCTAAAAAACCCCTCTTCTGCACTGTATTTCCTAATGAAGCCTAAGTCATTCACCTACCAAAATGGTTTAGAATGCAAGTATTTGAAATCTACTTCCCACACACACTCTTCACGCAGTGCCAGCACTAATCATGAAGCTAGAACTACCCAGTGTCATTAAAATAAACTCTAACTATTGCAACAAAATATTTTTATGTTACAAAGAAGTTGAATGTATGCTTGCAGAAAACCAAACCACACACAGCAAAGAGCGCTTCTAGGAGAACTGGACAGAAATAAAAATCAAGGAATACTAACGCAGCAAGCCTGTACATATTCATGGAATAGAAAAGGAGTGGATATAGGTTACGGGACCATGTAAAACCATGGACAGAAGCATCACCATAATTTTTAACCATACAATTGAAAGACAACTAAGCTGGAAGGTCCACAGAAATCTTTTTGGTTTTTTTCCTGTTAGAAACTGCTCAGAAAGACTCATTTGTGCATGACACGGTACAATCAGTACTGACAAAGAATGATAAACTGACCAAAACTCACACCACAATGCTGTTCAGCAAAAGCAAAACTACACTGTGAAATACAGCAAGTATATCAACTTCTGAAGCACAAAGGGAAAAAAACAAAACTAAACAGTAAACAAACCTAACAAAAAATACAATCCAAAAAGAGGCTCACTGGTGCATTATACACCAAGTCCAATACAAGAAAGTCTGCTGTAGTTTGCCCCATATATTTGGCCAGTTATTTAGGATGTGATCATCACAAAGAGACCATATGCTAGAATGCAATTAAATTCACCATCCTATAGAAGTCAATCAAGACTACACATAATTTATTAATATACATAAGAATCAAGTGCTTAGGAGTATTAAATAAATCAACATGCTTTCTCTTTTCTCTGAACTGACTGTTCTTGTATTTACAGCAAATGCAGACTAAGTCTGCATGTCCTAGTAACATAAAGAGAATGCACAACCTACATCATTTACAGATAAATCATCCATTTCTGGTAAAAGTTGTGGGAGGAGACCAATTTGCTTGTCATATTATTCCTTAACTGCAAAATCCCTTTCCATTTCTAAGGCAGTTTAAAAGAAGTATCAGATCGAATTATAATAGTTGTGGTTTATAAGTGTCTTAATATTGATTTCAGAGCTTCTATTCTGGATTCCATTCTAAAATACTTCAGATAAAATTCTTCCAGAAAGACCAACAGCTTATTTTGCAACAGAGCAGCAACAAAGCCATTAGATTAATCTGCTTTATGGTTCACCTATGTGGTTCAGATGAATTACCACTTTTGCCTCTTTCAGATGTAATTGCTGGCTAGAACAATGTCCAACTTGAAGCAACTCATCTTTTTACAAAGGGAAGGGTGGATGCAGCAATACACCATTACAGTGAGGAAACACTGCAATTACATTTTCAGGTACATGAGAACCTTACCTTTTTCTCCTCTCCAAATTACTTCTCAGAGTTAGAATTTCAGCATTTACCTCTTTACATGTTTTTGCTTCTTAAAAAGATACATACTCATTTGAGTTAGTCATAGAATCATAGAATAGTCAGGGCTGGAAAGGACCTTAAGATCATCCAGTTCCAACCCCTCTGCCACGGGCAGGGACATCCCACTCTAAACCATGTCACCCAAGGCCTCATCCAACCTGGCCTTGAACACCGCCAAGGATGGAGCTTTCACAACCTCCCTGGGCAACCCATTCCAGTGCCTCACCACCCTCTCAGTAAAGAATTTCTTCCTTAGATCCAATCTGAACTTCCCCTGTTTCAGTTTGAACCCGTTACCCCTTGTCCTGTCACTACAGTCCCTGATGAAGAGTCCATCCCCAGCATCCTTGTAGGCCCCCTTCAGATACTGGAAGGCTGCTATGAGGTCTCCATGCAGCTTTCTCTTCTCCAGGCTGAACAGCCCCAACTTTCTCTGCCTGTCTTCACACAGGAGGTGCTCCAGTCCCCTGATCATCCTTGTGGCCCTCCTCTGGACTTGTTCCAACAGTTCCATGTCCTTTTGATGTTGAGGACACCAGAACTGCACACAATACTCCAAGTGAGGTCTCACGACAGCAGAGTAGAGGGGCAGGATCACCTCCTTCGACCTGCTGGTCACGCTCCTCTTGATGCAGCCCAGGATACAGTTGGCTTTCTGGGCTGCGAGCACACACTGCAGGCGGCTCATGTTCATTTTTTCATCGACCAACACCCCCAAGTCCTTCTCTGCAGGGCTGCTCTGAATCTCTTCTCTGCCCAACCTGTAGCTGTGCCTGGGATTGCTCCGACCCAGGTGTAGGACCTTGCACTTGCCATGGTTAAACTCCATCAGGTTGGCATCAGCCCACCTCACAAGCGTGTCGAGGTCCCTCTGGATGGCATCCCTTCCCTCCGGCGTATCAACCGAACCACACAGGCTTGGTGTCATTGGCAAACTTGCTGAGGGCACACTCAATCCCACTGTCCATGTCACCGACAAAGATGTTGAACAAGACCGGTCCCAACACCGATCCCTGAGGGACACCACTCGTTACCGGTCTCCAGCCAGACATCGAGCCACTGACCACAACTCTTTGCGTGCGGCCATCCAGCCAATTCTTTATGCATTAGAATACGGTATGGACAAGATGTTTAGATGTTTTAATTTTTCAACTTTTTTTTCTTTTTAAACTCCTGAGAAGCATTTGAAAAACTTACATAAGGTAAAGTGACTGGTTTATTCATGAGTAAAAACACAACTAGTTGCACAAAAAGAAACTGCTGTGTCAAAACAAAGCAATCCAGTGTAGAAACAGATTTAGACAAATATTTTCAAAGTCATCAGATGGACTTCCACAGCCACAGTGATCTTCTTTACAGGCAGGATTTGTAGCATGACTCTCATTTCACTGAGCACAGTGTTTGCTGAGCATTAGCAGTCAGTCTTCCTTGAGATAGAAAACTTGGACAGTCCTACAGAATGACAATAGTAAGAAACATTGTACTATCTGGCTAAGAAATGTACACGGTCTGTATGTGGTGAGATTCAGTGGCTACTACACTGACATTGAAATCATGCCATTGAGTTGTTCAGGGACTTCCACACTCCAGCTTTCTTGCCTGTAAAGGGCAAGGAACACACCTCTGTACTTGAGAAGCATGCAGCTATGAAGCACTAGGGCTGCATGATTGCTACAATATCATTCTTGCAAAACTGATTCCACAAACCAGATTGTCAGATACCAACTGAGAAAGTCACACCAGACCACACCCAGATAAACTCTGAAAGCATAAAACTGCAACAAGACAACGGCCTGCAATGTGCCTGTAACTGTATAAATCAACCAATTGATTCAGTGAAAAATGCAAAATTGATACAGAAGCTCCACATCATCTACACACTGAGATGCATGAGAATAATCTGGGTACATACATCTTTCCCACAGCAGAAAAAGTTGCAGGCAAGTTTCCTAACAGACTTTAAATTTACTTGAATTCCTATGTTCTCCTAATTAGAGACATTTTTTTCAAACCACACACAACAAGGATTAAAACCTTTCACTGAAAAATCAACACATTCCTGTTTAACTATGGCCTTATGCTACAAAGACATTTGTAAACACTGCCCACTAAGTAACAGATTTTGCTGGTTTCCCCCTTACTGTACTTCTTTGAGGGGTCTCTGTAATGTTTTCCATTGTGCAGGTCAGATGGATTTTTTGACATCTCAGTTCTTTGAAAAACAAGCCAGATCACAGCTTAATAACTAAATTTAAAAGAGTGGCATCTACTTTATATGGAGAAAGATTTTTTTCCCCCACAACTAGGACACAAATAATCTGCCTGGCTCTCAGCAAGTTTGTCAGAAAGTTGAAAATTCAGGTTTCAGCACAAGGTAGGCATCAAACTCTTTAGCATTATAAAAGCCAAGGCACTTCTGAACACAAACAGATGCAAAAAACCAAGTGGCTCAATAAATAAATACATAAGAGATAACTATAGTTTACAAATTGTTATGGCATTTTTAAGATAATATTCCTCACATTCCTGGATTCAGGTGCCTAGAGTTGGCCTTAAGCAAGGTAACACTTGAGTCCTCTTGCTCACTGTCAGAATAGTAACCCTGTAAGCGTTAAAACCTCAGGTATTTGTGAACATTTGCGCAGCTTGTTTATATGCACAATCCTTTATTGTTCCCACAGCTATAACCACTTGAACAACTGGTTCTTCCCATCAGTTCTATATACATTTCCAGTAATCATGTGCACATTTCGGAATGCTAGTGCATACATGCTGAACAGCTTATGCACTTCTTCAGAAATTAGGTCTGAAGGCCCTGTATCAACTCAAGTAAATGTAACTGATCTGAGCCACAATTTGTTAAGCTAATCTTGAAGTCAAACAATGTTGCATCTGCGTATACATTCCTTTTGCTATGTCTGTAACAACTTTATGAACAGGGCTTACTAGAGAAAAAAAAATCAAAAACTCAACAGAAAGAAAACTCCAATTTACAGACAACTCCTTAACAAGGATTTTTTTATCATGATGGTACATCAAGACTGCAACAGAGAGAAAAGTAAAATTCCTTGGAGCAGATTGTGAAACCTCTACTTTCAATTGCCACGTTTGAAATAACCAAAGCACCAGCGTGTATCAATAAGTAGACCTCTCGTGTTGTGTTTATTTAGTAAATGTAATTATTTAGATTCCAACATGCCCACATGCATTCTTCTTACAGTTCATTAAATAAAGGACAAAAAGGCAGACATTGTGCATAATTCTGTACAAACACAGGAAGACATGTTTCCTGCCACAATGAGTTTACAGTAATTTAAAGCACAATGCAATAAGGGAGCGCAACAGAAATAAGGGAAGAACAGACAAAAATAACAGCAACTGTGAAAATTCACAGCACACTTATGCTAAAATCCCTATTTGCTACTGGTGAATGGACTTTCTGGGTTATGTGTGCATCCTGGTTTCCCACTTGTCCACACTCTTTAAATAATTCAAGATTTCAGTTCCGTTTGATAGCAAAACTGCAGTGAGCTGTGCAATTTTCTTCGAATTTTCTTCCTAATTACAAATACATTACAGGATAACTGCTTATGTATGGTCACCAATACCATACTGAATTATTACCTTACACTGCAAGCAAAAGTAGGATGTATTTTGCTTGAAGAATTATGCCAGTTGGTTTTAAACCAGAAAGATAAAACACACAATTTGGGTGGACTGCTTATTTTTTTGTGAAGAATGCCACACTCACATAGCTTCAGTTCTGAAACAAGTATCTTCCAGGATTTGCTTAAGCCAAACTGTCATCATTTTCTGTTACTGAAAGGTTTCTGCTAACTCCATCCTTGGGCTGCACCTAACAATTATCAAATCTGCAGGAGCTTGCTGATCCATCTGAAAACCAATTTTGGGAAGAAAACCCCAACCCCAAAGCAACCAATGACATATGAAAAAAACCTACCACAACAACCCACAACCCCTAGATTGGTTCACGGATTCAGCTAGAAACTGTCTACAACCACAAGCTAGAACCAATACAATCAAGAGCTTGGGGGAAAGATTGCTTGAGGCATGATCTTAATTTAGCCTAAATCAATCATGACATAGAGGATATTCTAAGCCTAACAGCAGACCCAATTCTCATTCAAAATGCTCCTGCCAGGGCAGTACAAATGAACTTCAAAGTGGATGCAAATAGACCAGGTATGTTTAAAACATACTCTTGGCATGGATCCTCAATTGGAGTAAACTGCCATTGACTTCAAAGGAACTAGATCTACCCTGTGGACATAATATTTGGAGACTCTTACTTTAGGCAATGAAAAAAAAAGAAAGGCTCCTAAACAGTTTAAAACATACAGTGATTAATTCCTTTCCTTCAAAACATCACAGACTATGTGTGGGATGCTGAAATTACTTTGGGGCTTACATATACTTAAAGGATTTCTTGAGAATCATTAAAATAACTATGAAAAACAGAAGATACAAATATAAATAAAGAGAAAAGCGAATATAACAATAGATTGTTGTGAACTTTGATTTTTTTGCAAAATAATCAAGTTTGCATTTATTATTTGTCACCACTTACATGATAAATTCTTCAATGTCTTTCAAGACATACTCATTTCAAAGATATTTCTGCTAGGAGAAAATGCATTAATTCCTCTGCTCTCATACAAAACTAGAGACACATTGCTGTACACTGTTCTTTTACACATAAAAATGCCTGTAAGTAAAAATCTGAGTAAAGAGATCATGAAATCACAAGTTTTCACACCATCTATCTCAACACTATCAATTAGCACTTACCTGTTTTTCCATCTCAATTGCTGCACTTCAGTGCTCAAAAGATCAACTTTGAGTTTGCTTTATAATGTCTTGTTTTTCTACTGAGTCACTTGCGCTTGTTCCATTGAGTTCACCTTAAGAGGAAGTTTTCTTTCTCACATACTGGTTTCCCTCAAAAAGTACTATACGCACAGGAGGAAAGAGCTGGATTAGCACAGAAGGCCACTTATTCAAGGAAACTGGGATGAGGAATCCCAGAACACTTTGCACTACAGTTTTCACCCAGAGGCAAATCCCTCCATGGACTGGTTAGTACAGCATGAGGAGGTCAGCTGGAAAAGTGGACAAGGAAAGAAAAAACTCCTAATATAGTTCCTGACTCCTTAATCTTTCATTCATAAAGTACCATGGGGTACTTTGTGTCATCACAGTATCTTCTAGTAGTGGATACCTACAAGAGTCATATTACGATTGATCGTGAACACCTACATGCACGGAGAACTGGCATTTGCTTATTGATGAAGTTGCATTAAAAGAAAATAAGGAATCCTCACAGCTTTCCTTCTTCACAGAGATATTACAAGCTTTCATTGGAAAGAGACAGACTTCTATTAAGCTAATCCATTTTATGAAAAGGTTTGGAAAATCCTCTTAGAGAATAGCATAAGACTAAACTTAAAGTTTTGAGGCTGAGATGAACCTGGGGTTTGATCTGGCCTGAAGACCAGACTAGTGAACTCTTACAAGCTGGTGTTATCATCATGCAAATTTCATTAGAAGATTCACACCTCTAATGAAACAAATTAACAGTAAGGCTATTAAGCAAGAAGGTAGTTAGAAATAGCACTACCACTTTGTTTTTATGCTGTAGGAGAAGAAAGTAGCAACAAAAGATGCATTTTGCACGCTAGTTAATTCCTGGTTTTCTAACTGTATACTTCAAATTCAGTTTCTAAGTATCAAATCAGATTTCAATAGTAGACATGAAACAAGGTGTGCTAACTCTGCACACCTACAAATGTAAAACCCAAATGATGTTCACACCCCAACAATATTTACATCTAGAAGTACGAGTACATAAATGAGAGGCAAATTATGAGAACAAATCTGGGATCAGAATTTTGACTGTTAATTCTAGTTTATGTGCTCAGGTATGATTTTTTAAATTTGGTGTTATTTACCAGGCATTTCTGTGTTCTCATTAAGCCTCTGCCATACCAGAGGCAAGGTATGGCATATGAGGACCAGTACACAATACCTTCAGTTCAGTTTCTACATTTGCAAAATGAAGATGTCATCTCTCTAGGATTAAAAGACACTGTAAAATGCTTTCAAGAGTACAGACTTTTTCTACTCTCACCTTCATCATGAAGGACTCTCAAGTTACACTGATACTGATCCATGCAAGCCATTATTAAGCCTATATCGATTTCTTTCAACATGCCACTGAAAACTATAAAATAAGAGTACATTATTTTGCTTTCACAACTGAAGTATTTTTCAGATCAACACCTTCTCATACCCAATCTTTAATACACTGAGGAAGTGGAAAAAGGATTACTGACGCTAGTCAGCCTATACTTGAAAATAAGTGAAGCTGCTATTTTATAGTGCCTTAAGATTTTGCCATCTTCCATGAGAAACAGTAATCACGAACTTTTCCATGCTATCCCACCTCTCCATACACTACATAGTGCGATAACAGGAATGTGGGAATGAAAAGGTCAATTGAAAGTCAGCTCTTCTGTCCCAGTGGTGAGGCCCTTTTAGCAAAGAATATATTTCAGTGAAGTATCTACCTCACATACTAACTTTCTAAATTCCATTCCCTTGGAGTCTACTGGGAACATAAGAATAGAGCTGGGAAAGGGATTTTATGGAATAGTCCTGACAGATGGAATAAACCAGACATTCCCAGACCAGCCAGAGCATGCAACATACAGAAAACACTTTCAAGGAGAGTTTTGAGAAATGCCATGTAAAAAGTGCCCCATGTACAGAAACTCAGACATGAAAAGGTAAAAGACTTTCTACCAGTTATCAATGGAGTTTTAGAGTTTCAAAGCCATAAATCAAATCTTTGTGCACATTTACAAAAAAGAGCCTGAGCCAATTGCAGGAACAAAAGAGTAACAGCTTATTACCATTACTTTTACAAGTTTCACATCAGGTACAACTGATCTTCACAGCAGCTGCTGTCAGACTTTCATTTAGTTCATTAAAATATCTTGTTTGGTCAGTTCTACCACTATAATTTATTTTAAACATAGTGAAACCTTAACTAAAGAGGCAACCTGGCATTAAGCAGCCACTTAAAAGCCTTTCCAGATTACCACTCCACTCTTTGTGGTGAGGGTTTGGGCACAGTAAAGTTCTGAGCCAGATTCCACTTTCCCTTCATTTCTCAGATCACTTTAATGCAAACTCCAAATACAGGCAACACCACCACAGACATGTTACCGGCAGCGAAACCAGCCAAAACATGTCCTCTAGTTTGAGGTGGTCTTTTCAGCTAAGGTTGGGAAATGGCCCAAAATTGTGATCACTGTTCTGGTTTTTAAACCCCACTTCAAAGTAAAAAAGCTGATTTTCCTCTCTCGCTGCTTAAGGCAAATTTAACTGGATACACATATGGCGTAAGTGCCAAACCCATTTAGAGTTGGAGGAACTTGCAAAACATACAGGGGCAGATTCTGTTGTTCTTACTCACTTTAAACAGCTCCAGCTAAACTAATGGGACTTCTCAACACAATTAAGAAAAGTAAGATCCAATCCAAAAAGAATATGCACATTTCATAGTTGAAAAACAACTCTGCAAGGAGTACAGTGGTAATGTGGGGAGGCTTTCAAGTGGCCATTTAATGGACAGTTATATACATGAAAAAGCAGGACAATCTTATTTCAGCATTGCTTTTAAACAGTGATTTTCTGAATTTCATTATCTATGCAAAATGTTTGTTAGTTGGGGGAGAAACTTCAAGTCAAGATGTTCTGGGGAATCAAACTGGAAGTATTAACCTCATGGAATATAGCACAGTTTAATATCAGGTTAATATAAAACACTCAATTACAAAACACAGGTAGCTATGTTTTTCACAAACAGGAACTTCAGCAAGATGGAGTGCAAGATTCTTCCAGAGAAGATTTATGTCACTTCATCCTTTATAACCGTACGCATATATATTTGTAAATAAACTAAGAACTCCAGATTAACGATCTTCTTAAAACATCCGGTAAAAACACCATGTGAATCAGGAGCCCGACGGGGGAAGGAGGAAAGGTTTTGTTGGGTTTTTTTTCCTCCACAAGAAACAATGCTGTAACTCCAAATCCACCCCGCGGGAGGAGCGGGGCAGGTGCCTCAGGGCACTGCCCGAGACTCGCTGCCCGCCCCGGCACCACGGGGAGGGACCCTGCCACCGCCCCAGAGGGGCTTCGCGCCCCGCCCGGACGCCCCTTGCCCGGTAGGCTCTCCTCCCTCCCCACCCTCTCTTCCTCCATCACTTCCTCTCCCTCTTTCCTCGTCGGTCCCTTTCCCCCTCACCTCAGACCCTTTTCCTCCCCCTTGGTACGTCCCCAGCCCGCCCCACCTCGACCTCTCGCTTCTCCTCCCCCCTCGCCGCTCGCCCCCCCTCGACTCTCACCCTCCCGGGCTTTCAGCAGCACCGTGTTGGCCACGATGTTCTCAATTTCCATGGTCGGGGGCTCCTTCTCCTCAGGGCAGCCGGAGTGGAGGCCGCCCCTACTGCCTCCTTCGCCCCCTCCTCCAGCCCCGCCACCGCCGCGACGCCAAGCCTCCGCTCATCCGGCCCCGCAGGACCTCAGCGCTGCGCTCGCCTCTTCCCCATCACCCGCTGCTCGCCCCGGCACCGGCCTCCCCCTCCCCGAGGGCGGAGGCAAGGAGCAGGCAGCAACCGCCCGCCCCGACCATGGCTCTACCGCCCTCCTCCGCCCGCCCCAGCCAGCTCCGCCTCTGCGCTGCGGGGCCGCCTCCCCGGCCCAGGCCCGTAGAACTACAACTCCCAGCAGACCTTGCGCAGCAGCACTACGGTGTCCCCGGCCCACGCCGCGCTCTGCTTGCTGGGATATGTAGTTCACGAAACCCTTCCCAGCTTTCCCCCCCGGCACGTCCCAAAGCGGGAGGGGAAAAGAGCGCCAAATTGCGCGATGGTTGGGTGAATCAATCTCGCGAGAGGTGTGAGGCTGCTGGTACGCGTGTGGTGCTGCAGGGGCACGCAGGCGAGAGGAGAGCGCTGTCCGTCATCCGCTCCCTCGTCTCCGCTGGCTCTCACGGGGCTTTAGGGGAGCTCTTGTACGATTCAGCGCCGTGTCGAAGGGAAATAGTCTGTCCCGAGGGGTATTTGGGGGGATTTTGGTCCCCCCGGCGCCATTTTGTTGTCCCTGTTTGCACCTCCGGGCCTGTCCCTGCTGAGTGAGTACCGAGTGTCTCCTTCCCCACACGCATCCGCAGGCAACCAGGCCAAAAATGGGGAAGGCATCTAAGCGGAAGCGTAAGGTCTCAGCGCCTTCCACAGCCAAGGGCCCTGTGAAGTCAGCTATGGCCATGGTCAAGAGTAACCCCTTTGAGGTGAAAGTCAATAGGCAGAAGTTTAACATCTTGGGGAGGAAGACCAAGAATGATGTGGGGCTGCCTGGTGTCTCACGGTCCAAGGCCATCAAGAAGGTAAGAGGGCATCAGAAGTTGGAAAAAGGGGTGGCATCTGTGGATATAGCTGTGCTGGAGAGGTGGCAAGCCTGGAGCCATCTTAGGTCATATGAGAGGCTGCCTCTGTTTTGCACATTGAGCAGATGGTGATGGAGAGAGCCAGTTGTAAATGTCTCTCTCCAGTGCAATTCACAAATTTAAGTAGTGGAAGTCTCCCTTATGGCACGTGTGGGAATGTTTCTCTTTTCAAATTACCCGGAGCACAATGGCACATGTATGCAGGAAGATACTGGACCAGAGTGCAGGTGTCGTCAGTGTTCATAATGTTAGTCAGTTTTGGTCACTTCAGGATGTTAAAATTCTTATAGTGGTGCAGTGTTGCTGTAGTAGTGAAAGTTTGAAAAGGCACTAAGGTCTGAATGCAGTGAGAGATGTGTAGATACAGAGAAACTACCATTGATTTGGAAAGCATGCAGATGACTTTTTGTGCACTGGTTAAATAATGTTGTAGAACTATGTTGCGATGCAAAATAATGATCTGTCCTTGTTGCTGTCATTAGAACGATTGTACAACTTAAGAGAGTCAATCTGTCTTCCATCTATACCGTTTTACAGTTGCCTCTTTATCTGCTTGACATCACTAGCTACCTGATCAAATCTGTAATGCATAAGGAAGAACATTGTGTCATACTACACATGTGGGATTCCAGCAGCCTACCCTGTCCTTGAGTGAAGCACTGGAATTTTTTATGATCTGTCTCTTGAGACAAACCAGAGAAGTTAAAACCTCTGTTAAGGCTGAAAAAAGCATGATTTGAAAGTATGCCCCTGAGATTCTCTCTGACATGTTACATAGAAGCTGTTGTTGAACAGAATTTAAAGCACTTACTAAAAGCATGCATTAAATATTTTATCAGTGATAAACAAAAATGCTTTTCTGTATCCCAGGTATTAAGAGGTATTAAAGCTCAGGCACAGTGTTTAAGCTGCGTGATAATTGATATGTTCTGTGCAAGAAGTAAATGCCAGGTAGAACTGAAACAGTGGTAGCTGAAACCTGAGTCCTGGTGTCACAGCAGCATCTGAAGGTTGTGCATGCTCAGTGAGGCTGCAGAGACCTGTTGTAGGAAACTCAGCCTTTTTCTTTAGTGCAGCAGTTTATGAGTTTGTGGTAATATGAATAGCAACAGTACCTTTCTGTAAAGTTCAGTTAATGTGTTTTAAATAAACATGGAGGGTTGTTTTTTTCTCAGGCTGAACACAGCCAGCATTTTATTCCTTTAGAAACTATGTAATATCTTCAGCATGAAGTTCTAAATTAGCTTTCAGTCTTCATTACTGTTTGTTCAGATTTTAGAAAATTTCATGAATGTTTAATATCATGTTTTAAGGTCTTGGGGCTTTAATAGAAATAAATCAGATGCTTGCCATGAGTTAGATCACTGGCATTGCAAAGTAAACCTGTTTCCTTACCTGCACCATAAGTACAGCACATAATACCTCATATAGGTCTGCTAAACTTCCTTTTACCGCTTTGATGCAAAACCTCCCTGTGCTCAACACTAAAGCAACAGCTTTACCTCCTTGTACCTACTTGGGGTTTCATACATGTTAGCTGACAAGACTGAAGGAGATTCAGCTGACACTGGGTCTTCTTTGCTTTCTTTACTATGTTATTCTTGCACACTAAGCTTCAGACAAATTAGAATTCTTCAGTGGCAATGCAGAGGTTTTATATGTGACAAAATAAAGGTGAGATAGTGAGATATTTTATCTTCATATGAGCAGTTTAGAAGACAACTTAATGACTGAATATATTGTATGAGCTTCCTATCTCTTTTCTCATTATTTTTTTTCTTCTCTTTCATTGCATTCTGATAAATTAGATTGTTGCCAGGGTAACATGGAGCCTTTTTTGCCTTGGCTTTAAAAGTAGTTATTCTTTCTGGCTTTTAACTTGATCTCCTTTTTTTTGATATTCCTTTTCTAATTTTTTTTCCTCCTAGCGTACCCAAACATTACTGAAAGAATATAAAGAAAGGGAAAAGACAAATGTGTTTAAAGATAAACGTTTTGGTGAATATAACACCAAAATAAGTCCAGAGGAAAAGATGATCAGACGGTTCACTTTGGAAAGACAGGTAAAGTATAGGAATTAAAAGGAATAACAAACCAAAGCTGCAATAAACACTTGACTTCTTAGGTTGGGTGCATTCCCCCTTAACAAGGTGGGCTGTGGGGTGATTCTTTCTCATTATTTTATGTCTGAAACTTTTATGAAAAGCGGGTTTTTGTGGGAATCGAATTTTTCATGAAAACTTTTTTGGTTTTACAAAACAGCTTCTTGAAGCAGAAACTTCTGAGCATTGATAGGCAAGAAAGCCAGTTTTAAACAAACTCATTGATTGCCTGCTTTGATTACGATGATTTGGGAATTGAATTAGGGGGAAACAACCACCGTCAAGTACACATTGGGATTCTAGTACAGCTGTTGGAACAGCAGCCATTTCCTTTGCTGACTAGGGCTCTTGGTATAATTCTGTAATGTGAATTTTATGTGCAGTAGTGTTCTTTCTGCCTTATCATACTTAGTCTGTTGAACTGAGCAGTGAAATATCTTGTTCTACTGATAATTTATATAGGCTAAAGTTTCTTATACTGATGTACAAGTAGAGTGAGACATCGTACTCCTTTTCTTTCTGTATTTAAAATGAAAGTATTGGTCTGGTAGTGTTCCAGCAGAATACGGGAATAAAAATCTCTTCAACTAGCATTAAAAATACAGGCTTTCTTGTTTTGTTGCCTGGGAACTAAAAATCTTTTGTTATTTAATTGATTTGTTTTACTATTCTTAGCAAAATTACGGAAAGAAGAGTATCTATAATCTTAATGAAGATGAGGAACTGACTCATTATGGCCAGTCTTTGGCAGAAATTGAAAAGCTAAATGATATTGTTGATAGTGACAGCGACACAGAAGAAAGAGGAACACTGTCAGGTAAGATATGTCAGCTAATATCCAACTGCTGGTTTTATTGTTGGTACCTGTACATCATTTGTTCAGCACTATCTTTCAGTGAGAAAGAATATTACACAATTGGTTGGGATGTATAAGACAGATTTGATTTCTTCTTAATCACACACAGAACAGCTCTCTGGATTTTAGCAGATTGTAACTTGTAACTCCCTACCTGGCAAGGTTCTTTCATCTATGGGCTTTTCAGCATATGTAAGTACTTGTGTTTCAAGCCCTTTGGCCAAAATCTGACGTCCAAGTTCTTTGATTGCTCTCTTGCTCCTCTTTACCTAAATGCTAGTAAAAATGTTGAGAAAACCCCCCGTATGCCTGTCTCATGCAAAATGTTTGTCACTGTAAATTATGTGTCTACCATCAAACCCTTTTGGTATGGCCATTCCCATAGGGATGGAAGTAGTACATCATTGATGCAATAGTTTTAATTGCTCTCATTCTCAAGGAATAGGGAGATACTGTCTCAGCAGCACTCCAGCACTCATGTATGGATTTGGAAAGGATTCACAATCTCCTCTGTTGTTTTTCTTTTCGTAGCTGAATTAACTGCTGCTCACTTTGGAGGGGGTGGAGGCCTCCTTCGTAAAAAAGCACCAAGTGGGCAACAAGATGAAGAGGAGGAGAAACCTAAATCTAGGAAGGAACTCATTGAAGAGATGATAGCCAAGTCTAAACAAGAAAAGGTGAGTTTTTAGCCCTGAAGTGTAAATGAGCATGATTAAGAAACTGTCACAATTTGGTTTTGCGTAGTAGTGGCAAAGAAAACAAGGGAGATAGATGTCTAGAAGAAGAGTCCAAGCTCCTTGAATAAGTCATTCTGACTTTATAGGTGTTTTAAGAAATACACTGAATATCTGTCATTCTTTTGTATCCCCAAATCTCCCCTTCTTTGATGTAGGCAACCATTGTGCCACTCTGTAACTCTGTGCTGCATCTTTTGCAATGAATATGCACACCTTTAAAATAAATGTTAAATATTTAAAATTCTTCATTTGCTAAAGACAGCATTTTGGCTTTACACTGCAGATACCATGTCATGTCCATCTGAACAGAACTGGTGCATTTGGTCTGGCTTTTTTTTATTTTTCCTAGCAAGAGAGGCAAACTCGGAGAGAAAGTGCATTAGAACTCACAGAAAAGCTTGACAAAGACTGGAAGGAAATACAAACCCTTATTGCCCACAAAACTCCAAAGTCAGAGAGAAAGGACAAAGAAGTAGAAAAACCCAAGGTAAGGTTTTGGTTTGGTTGTTTTTTCTTTCTCTAATAACTTGTGGTTTTGCCTCACAGTGGCTGAAGTATAAGGCTGAGTTCATCACTTTGTAAAGTAAAATGTTGCTTGCTATTCACGTTGAAGGAATGCTACAGTTTAGGACAGTTTGGTTAGTTGGAGAAATGTAGGGGGTTGGTTGGTCTGTTTCATCTGATTTTAACTACCTGTTGCTTTTATTAGTGAAGAGAGAGGTTGCAGGTTGAACAACAGTGTTGGCTACAGCTTATTTGTACAGCAAAACATTTTCTTGAAGAGCAAAACTTGTTGAGAATGTTGACTTAGTTTGAATGCCTTTGCAGTGTTCCTTGGATAAAACATCTTTGTTTTGGTAACAAACATTTCTGTGTTGTAAATTGGGTACTGTATCTACAAGAAGAGAACAAAAAAATTTCCCTTTTAAATACATACCTTATGGTCTCAAAGCTTTTTCTATCAATGGTATTTTATACTAAGGGAAATGAACTTTTAAATCTAAGAATAGGTGTTGTCATGCACAATTTATTCTTTTCTTGTTGAAATTTTGAATTATATTGCAGAACATTTGTGAATTTCCGTTTAGTCCTTGACAACAGAATTCAGGTTTTGAAAGATTAAACTAATGAACTGATCCTATGTTAAAGCTGATCTCAGATAATGCCTAGAAGATACTGGATCAAAAGCTGATATTTTGATATATTGATTTTTGATATTAAAATGTTTCATAACATGCTGAATACTCTTAATATGTTGGTAATGTCCTATCTGGACAAAAACTTTGTCATCATAATTTGCTGAAAAGGAAGATAAGATTCCTTTACTTCATGTGTGTGGATCCAGTTTAGGAATTATCAAGGGTGCAAAGTGTGGATTAATAGTGCTTTATAACATTAATGTTGAATTGGAGAAAATTACTTAGTTGTGTGTAAGAACAATTCCTAGAACTGAATTTCAGAGAAGCTGCATGGATTAGTGACTTAAGCTGCTATTAAGAATTCTCTGTTCACAGGTCCAGGGTAATCTCTGCTAGCGACTGTTTTCCCAATTCGGAAAAAAACCTGAATATCAGCATCTCTTTGTGTTTTCTTTAAGGTAGACATCTGTGTAACTAAAATAGTAAAGGCATAGCTCGTGTCTGACAGTATAAAGTGAAATGTAAGCTACAAATTTATTAATTCTAGCTGCCTTTTGAGAAATAGTATTTTATTAATAAACAATATTTTAAAGTTTTTCAATTAATAACTAAACCATTTTTTTTTAAGGATACTATTCGTAAGTTTTTCTGTTGTGAGTAACTTAAATAGGGATGGGGAAATTCCAGAGAATTTCCATTCAAGTGTTCATTAATTCCTTGTCTACTACAGAGTTGAATATTCTTGCAGCTTTCTTTGGAAATGGTCTTTTTCTTATATCTTAACAGTCATTTCTTAACTGTTAGTATGGCAGAGAGGTGGCTGCAAAGTAGAATAATAAAACTTAAGATAATAAACAATTATATAAATATTTCTTTAGCCTGATGAATACGATATGATTGTTCGAGAACTTGGATTCGAGATGAAAGCAAAGCCTTCAGAAAGGATGAAGACAGAAGAAGAATTGGCAAAAGAAGAGCAGGCGCGACTCCAGAAGCTGGAGGTACACCAGTTATGGTTTTAGATTGTTTTGTGGCCTGTCTTTTGGGAGTGACCACTTATATTCATTGCATGACCTTAGATTGAAAGTGGCTCTACGAAAGTGCAGTTTGTCAAAGGGGGTGAATTCAGGAAATCTTCTGTTTGTGTTTTGGTTGCAATCTGATACTACAACAAAAAACCATAGACTCGGTACGTGACTGTTGAGGTTTATGGCATGAGTTGATCTTTCTTCAGTTTGTCTTTAAATGTTTTAAATTATTCAGAGTTGAGAGGTGCTTCTAAGTCAGTAAAGGGAGTATCATGTTGCACAGCAGTTGAATTACTGCACTGACAAGTCATTTATTGTTTTCTTCTGGTATTGCGAGAGCTTTCCAGCAGTAGCATGTATATAGCTTTGCTTTGCAGAGGAATAGGCCTCTCCTGGGAAATGTTGCATGCTCCTTCTATTACATGGAGGTCCAGGTCTTATGAAAAGGTTGAATAATTTGGTAAATGTTGCTCTTCTTTTTTTACTTTTTATTGGGACACATTGAGGACTGCAGGGATCCAGTACCTTCAGGTTACCTCAGAATAGCTCAGTACATAGTAGCAGAACAGAAAGCAGGATTTATTTCCTTTTCTGTTCTTGTCATCTTGCATGATACACAGTCTATCTGGTTGCCCAGGTGGAAATCCTTTTGTAAATTACTGCTTCAGATACTGCTCAGTAAGTCTATTTAAAAATTTATCATATCTTAAAAATCTTAGGATGTGGTTGTGTTTACTACGTATTTGTTACACATATGGGAAACACAGATAAACACTGAAGAATCATAAAACACTTTAGAAGCTTACATTTTCTAGTATTGATGCATTATCTCATAAGCAAAACAGATAAATTGTAAACCGAGAGAACATAATGCTTCTGGTAAACCCAGTTTTAAAGCCTTCCACATACGATAATACAGTTAACTCTCTGCTGTTATCAGATTGCACTCCCCACAAAAAAATAAGGAATCATCAGCTTTTGCCCATAAGTTCTCAAGTTGCTGGTTTTTCTGTTCATCCACTTGTTGGGTAATTCCAGTTAACATTTTTCCTTTGATTTTCCTAGCTGTAGTATTTGTGGGATCTTCCATTCTGATGTAGTTACCTGATTGATGGCTCACATCTGTCTGTGGTATTTCTTCTAAAACATAGGCAGATCGACTACGTCGTATGCATGGAATAGACGAACAAGAGAATAAAAAGAAACCAAGCCACATGTCAGCTGATGATCTAGCTGATGGCTTTATTCTGGATAAAGATGACAGACATCTATTGTCTTACAAGGTAAGGTTTAAAATTTCATTCAGAGTTGTGAAAAGAAGATAGGAAAATCAGTTTGGAAGTGACCTCTTTGGAGACCTTTAGTCCAGCCTCCTGCTCAAAGCAGGGTTAACTGTGAAATCACCGGTTTGTTCAGGGCTTTATCCAGTACGTTCTTGGAAAATCTCTTGCTTCAACTTAGGCCTGTTGCTTCTTGTTCTGCTGTGGACTGTGATGAAGAGTGTTGCTCTACCTTCCCAATGGTCTCCCCTGTGAGCACTGAAAGGTGGTTATTTGGTCCAGGCAGACTAAGCCCAGGTCTGCCTCTCATAGGCAGTGCCCCAGCCCCCCAACAGTCTTGGTTGCTTTCTGCTGAACTTGCTGCACTTTATAGATGTCTTTATAGTATTTGCTGGCCAAAAGTTTAATTACTGCTGTATTTTATACAGCTTCCACCAAATTTCAGCCTAAGGATAAGTGGGTTTCTGAAAAAACCCTTGCCCTGTGAAGTAGCTTTGATTAAGGTGGTAGAACAATATGATCTTAAAGATGATGTAGTGAGTCACCCTGACTCTAATGCACATGTGTGCATATACTTATCCTCTGATCCCTCTCACTTGTAAGTAGCAAGGGAACTGCTGCTGCTCTCAAAGGGGAGAATAAATTTGTGAGTGTGATTTGAAACTGATGATTAATAAAGTAAGGATGGAAACAAATATTTATCTGATAAGTTATTGTAACACATAGAATTTAATATGCTTTTTGAACCAAGAATGCTTCTGTAAGTGATGTTGATTTTTGTTTTTCATATCATGTGTCGGTAGTTTTTACTTTCATGATTGTTCTGGTCCTCATACACTACCTCCTGTTCTTCTAGTTTCTTACAGCCCCTTGGAAATACCCTACTATTATTATACCTTTATGTATGTTCTCTCCTTAAAATCCATCTTGACTGGCACTGCTTGGTCAGGGGTAGCAAGGCTCAAGTTCCGTTCGTGTGTATGTAATGATAGCTTTGAATGGTGATTCTGGTGAGGTGCTGTCACTTTATCAGTGTTCTAATTGGCTTACTTTCTCTGCTTATAGGATGGAAAAATTAATATTGAAAATGAGGAGGAAGAGGAAAAACAAGAGGAGGAAGAAGAGGAAGATGGGAAGGAAGACAATGAGAATGAAGAAGAAAGTGAGGAAGAATCTAACGAAGATGAAGAGGATGTTGCCGCAGATAGCCACTCTGATCTTGAATCTGACCTTGAGAGTGAAGAAGCTGCAGGGAATACAGAACAGAAGAAACACGAAACAAATGAAAATGCATCACAGAATGTGGAGGAACTAGATCCAAAAATGAAAGCTGCCAAATCAGAGCTTCCCTATATATTTGCTGGTAAGCAAAGGACTGGTCCAGAGATCCCTGTTGTCTTTAGGAGGGGTTATAACCAGTCTCTGCCATGTAGGATCTTAACATATTCATGTTCATCCATGAAGTTTTGCTTACCAGTTGTCTTCTATTAATTCTAAGTGTAGCCAGAAGCTGTTATTCTTAGTAATCAACCCTGGTTATGCTTTGAGCAGTGGGAACCAGATCTCATTCATCCAGTGGTGTTCCTGCACCTCCAGGCAGCCTTATAAAAAATAAATATTGGGGATAAAAATTGAAAGACCTATACTGCTTTCTGAATACATCCAAACCAAAGTTGCAAGTGTTTTGTATAAGGGAAGCCAGAATAGTATTCTACTATCTATACTTAAATGAGAAAAGGTCACTTTCTCTGCTGTTTGATATTTTTGTCAGAGAAGATGCTTGGGAGAAGCAGGGTTTTGAGGTTTAATCTCTGTAATGTAACAATGGTGGTGTTAGAGACACTCAAAGTCTGCCTCCTTTTGGGTCTGTGCCTAGGAGGAAGGAGAAGGCACGTAGTAAGTAGTACACAAAACATCTATTAATATTAAGTACATAATGCATGTAACTATTGTCCTAGTGTAGATTTCTCTAACAAAAGTATCTGTTGCAAGATTAAACAACCTTCCAAACAACTTCCTTAATTGCATTTTTCCATCAGGAAGAGATAACTTATTACACAAAGCCTATTAAATTGCATTCAGATTTGGCTTTAACCAGAGAGCAGTCACATTAACTCAAAATGTCACATTAACTCAGTTAGGATGTTTTGTAGTGTGTGGACTTCGGCAAAAGACTAAATATATGCCAGGGTTGATTTGGTTTTTAGTTGGTTGGTTGGTTTGGTTGGGGTTTTTTTTTGGAGGGGAGGGGCTGTTTGCTTAAATAATGGCAAGTTTCTTTTAACATCCTGCCTACAAAAGCTAGTTAGGTATGGATTAAAACATAGATTTTATGTATTGTGGTAAATTTTCCTTTAAATTTCAAGGATGAATGCAATGTTATTTGTTGAAAAACATTTGCATTGTTTATTGACTTCTGTTTATATATGTAATGTTACATATATGCTGATAGCTTATTAGTGTTTAAAAGGTAATTATTTAAAATCTGCATGGTATCTTTTCTGAATAATGACATTTTAGAATTGGAAATTTGTTAGTTGTTGAATTCAATATGTTAAGTTTGATATTTTTCCCTGCTCAATTTTTGTTTTTACTTTCTAGTTCCTGAGTCCTATGAGACATTTAAGTCTTTATTGGCTGGAAGAACAATAGAACAACAGCTTATAATAGTGGAGAGAATTCAGAAATGCAATCATCCAAGCCTTGCAGTGGGAAACAAAGCAAAGTTGGAAGTATGGGGGTTTGTTATGTTTTGTTTTAAATATAAAAATTAACTTTGAATTCCAGAGTAAGTTTAGTAAATATTCAGGGAATGGAATAAAACATGCATGCTTCTGTGTTGTGAATAGCAGTAGAATCAGCATACTACTATTCATGTTTTAACTTCTTTCTCACTATTCTTTTGTGCTCTTTAACAATATGTACAGTGAAGAAAAAAAACCCTAATTTAACATATTATGCTTCTTGCAGAAATTGTTTGGCTTCCTTTTGGAGTATATTGGGGAGTTAGCAACTCTGGATTTACCAGAGCTCAGAACCATTGACAAACTGGTCCTGTAAGTAATAAATCCTTTGGACTTTTGCTCCTTTATGATTTAAACAGAAAAGCTACGCAGGGCAAAGCATTTAGCATGTTGTTTGCTCTGAGTTGTCCTGTAGGGATTGCAGGCAACTGGTAACTTTCCAGTTCTGTAGTATTTTAACTTTGTTTCACATATTGCTTGAGCTATTAATTGTACCAAGACATTTTCAAAACCTCAGTGTAATTTTTGATCTGCAAAATGCTTTTCATGGGTAGTGGATAAGTAATACCATGTATGCATGCAAGCTTCTGTGCATGAAGTCTGGACTGCTGAATAAGAGTTTTGGGCTTTGCAGTGGTAATGTGCACTTCCCTTTGCAATCTTTGGTTTTTCCATTGGTTTCCGTTCTGTGAATTCATTTGGGGAACTAGATTAAAGTGGAATTAAAGAGTATTAGAGTAAGCTAATATAAAAATTCCAAATAAACACTTTGCAAGCGGTTTTCAATTTGGCATTGTTGTCTTCAAGTACCTTCCAGGCAGTTACAGTGACAAGAGAGCCAAATTTGTCTTGATTGTAACAAAGGACAAGAGTCAGTGAACACAGGCTGCAACAAGGGAGATCCCAGTTTTAGATATAAGGAAAAAAAACCTCCATAGCGAAGGTGCTAAATATTAAAACAAGTTTCCCAGAGAGGCTGTGAAATCTCCACCCTTGAAGATACACAAAACTCAACAAAGCCATGAGCAACCTGATCCAGCTTTGACGTTAGCCATGGTTTGAGCAGAGAGTTGCGTAGAATGATCTCCAGAGATCCCTTCCAACCAAAATTAGTCTGTGATTGCTATCTTGCCTTTGCAGGCTAATCAGCTTTCTTTCAGTGAGTTATTTGTATGTAGTTTTCAGCATATGTTTTTTATTTTATGCTGAAGTAAACAAGTTCTTAAAAACGTGTTGTGCGTAGCTTCCACATTCGTTGCTGTGTTGCGTTCGTCAGCAGGAGCACTGACCCGTTGATACTGTCACACATGCTGCTGCCTTACGAAAAACTGTAAACAAATTTGATTATTTTCTAGAACTGGGATTTATTAATATCACTACAGACGTTTTTAACTGAAAATACTGGGAAAACTAACAAACAGATGCAGCCTCCTGACTGCATCTCCCTGTAGGCACTAACCATAGGCCAGGAGCTGACCTAACTTTGTGGGGATTTTTTGCTTGTTTTAAGTAACAGTTTTGCTAACCACATTGCTGCTTCACATGTTGTTTGACATTGTCTAAGAGTATTTAGAGTAATGGGCTGCCTAATATGTACCAGCGTGCATAACTGCAGCAAAACGTAGAGTTAGGAGATGCAGGAGGATATGTTTTAACCATAGCAGACGATTTGGGACTGTATTTTAATGTTCTTAATATTTATTTTTTTTTTATTTAAGATTTAGAAAACAACAAAATAAAGATCATCTCACAAAGCCCAATGAAAGATACATATCTCTGTAAACTCGAAGCATTACAATAAGAATCATAGAATCATAAAATGGTTTGTGTTGGAAGGGACCTTTCTAAAAAAGAATAATTTCAGGGAATTTGTTGTTTTTGTAATGTAGATGGAACACAAGAAATCTTCCTGCAGGTGCCTAAAAATGAGGTTTTAATTAACATCTGTGGTGTAACTTGATTATGACTTACATTTTTTGTTACTAGGCCATTGTACAGTCTTTGCCAGATGTTTCCTGAGGCAGCCAGTGACAGTATTAAGTTTATCCTTCGAGATGCTGCACATGATATGGAAGAAGTAATTGAAGTCAAAGGCCGTGCAACATTTCCAGGCTTGGACACGGTAACAAATGCATACCGCTAGAAAAAGCTCTTGTTCGTTCCATTAGTACAGTAAATGTGAGAAGACATAAAATTGAGGTTTATATATCAAAGTATATAATGAATTATTAGCATCTATGACGTTTTAGGTTTCTCAGTATTTTTAATGGCCTTGCTGGAGATAAGTTGTAACAAAAACCCCCACAACAACAACAAAAAAAACCCTAAGAAACAACCCACCACACACACGTTCTTCAGAGTAGAAGTGTGGCTCCAATATTAATAAGGGGAAAATAACTTAAAATTGCCACTCCAGTATTTGTAGCAGAGCATTCTTTGTTTTCCTGTTGAAACTCAAATGGGTAGTTATAGGAAAAAGTGATGTTGTCAGTTACGTCCTGTTTTCTTTAATTGTGTTAAGTGCAAATAAGTGCTGTAGATAAGTGCTTCATCTCCTAGGTTAATAAAAAGAACCAGGTATGTTATGAGTATAAAAATAACAAGGTATGTTATGAGTATAAAAATAACATTTCTTGCTACTTTTTATATGATAATTACTAAATCAGTAACTCGGAGAGATTTGACCATTCTTTTTTATATTAGTAACATTCCAAAATTCAGTGGCCATGCTAAATGTGGAGAGACTCCTTTTTTAGTATCTGGGTATATGGCTGTTAGGGAATCACAGAATGGTGCATATGGAAATTGAGTGTTTGTTTATTGTTCTAAAAAGTTTTGAAGACAAACTGTAAGTCGGTAATCCAAAGGGAGCTACTTGTGTTCTGTGTCCCAGCTTGATGAAGCAGTGCTGCCTAATAGTAGAATTAGACTAATGAAGGGGAAAATAAGACTGAAGGATTTACTTAGAAGACTTGGTTCTTGCAGCTTGGAAAATGTTTATATTGAGTTCTTTTGAAGAGTCTTTATTCAGGATGTTTTTGGATTTTGCAGGAAATGTGTTGTAGTGAGCTTTTAACTTCTATTTTTATTTTGCCACTGTCACCCTTATGCCACCAATCACGCTTCTAACTTTCATTCCCTTCAGTGGACTTTCCCAGGTTTCAAGCCATCATTATCTTTTAGGGTAGAATTATATCACTCTCCTATTCTCAGTGAACTTGTTTGAATGAATGCTTCTTAGACTAGCTATGTTAGTAGGTGTGTGTGCTGCCATGCAGCCTGCTTGCTCACTTCCCCCCTTCCTCCCCACCATGCTCCCGGAGGGATTGGGAGGAGAATCGAAAGAATGTAACTACCACGGGTTGAGATAAGAACAGTCCAGTAACTAAGGTATAACACAAAACCACTACTGCTACCACCAATAATAATAATGATAAGGAAAATAACAAGGGAAGAGAATACAACCACTCACCACCCTCCAACCCATACCCAGCCTGACCCCGCCAGTGATCTAGCACTTCTGGGTAACTGCCCCCAGCTTTACACCCTGGGCATGATGTGCTGTGGTAAGGAATACCTCTTTGACTAGTTTGGGTCAGGTGTCCTGTCTCTGCTTCATCCTGGCTTCGCCTCTTCCCTGGCAGAGCATGAGACTCAGAAAGTCATTGGTCAGACTAAACATTACTAAGCAGCAACTAAAACAACGGTGTTATCAGTGCTGTTCCCAGGCTGAAAGTCAAAAACACAGCGTTGCACCAGCTACTAAGAAGGAGAAAAATGACTGCTACTGCTGAACCCAGGACAACCTGCCGTTAATCTAACCTGAAATTCGCACTGTGGTATTTAGTAACCAGAATAGTTCAGGAAAGTGCTTATGACGGAAACTTTGTGGAGAGAAACAGAGCTGAAACAATAAAACTTTTCTTGCATTTAGCTTACTATGTAAATATCCACTTAAATAATTTTCAGAATTAGTATCTAATCACTGTTTAGTTCTTCTGGCTACAACTGCTTTTGTTTGATGTGTGCTGGTATATAAGGATCCTGGTCACTTAATGGTATGTTTTGAGGAGCCATTGAAAGGTGTCACATGTCCCGTGTGGCCACTTGCTCTTGTGTTTGCTGTGTGAGTGTGTGGTGGTGGTGGGTTGAAGGGAGTTAGAGTTTCTCAGGAAGTGAATGGGGTTAGGAGGCATAGTTCCCTCTCTGCAGTTCTTTCAGCTGCCCTGTTAGATTAATGCGATGTTAGATCCATACTGAGTATTCAGTTTTCTCATGTAACTTAAACAGTCGTCTCAATAAGTCACGTATTGTTATCAGATTTCTCAAAATTATATATATTGTAGTATTTTTAGACTATTATGAAGCAGTTACTCATTCATCAGTTACATATGTGGAAATTCAAGATCCTGGGAATAATGTCTTAACTGTATTTTTCCTGCTTCGTGTGTTTTCAGCTTATTTATTTGAAAATTACATCTCTGCTGTTTCCAACTTCTGACTTCTGGCATCCAATTGTAACACCTGCTTTTACGTACATGAGTCAGCTGCTTACTAAGGTATGTCTGTGATGTTGCATCTTAGTATATAACTTAGTTTCCTTGTTTCTTCCTAGAACTCCAGCTATAATGTTAGCATTAATGTATGTGTTGGATATGTACTGAAAAGGCAGCTTTGTTTTTGGTGTAGTCACAAATAGTAATTGGAAGAAAAAGGAAAGAGGGAAAACCCCTTGCAGAGTAAAGTCCAACTCACAAAACCATATATAATCATTTTTTCAACCTGTCAAACAGAATCCCTTATATGGCAAATTATACAGGACTAATAGAATAGACTGAATACAGTCTGAAATCATTCATTACTGGTTTTTCTTCCATATATTGCGTTCCTACTTCAGAAAGATATTTACTTAAAAATAGGCAGTTTGTTTTCTTTGAAAATTTACTTAAGTGCCTTGCAGTGCAGTTAAAATATGTCCTTATTTTTCTGTCCAAATACCCTGTTTATATCTGTTGCTGTCAGAAATCCAAGTTGCTCTGAGCCTTACATTTTCTTGGTTCATTTCTGAAGAACTTATTGTTTGTTGTTTAGCACCTTCTAGTGGCTAAACCAGTTCTAACAGACTTCTTACTCAGTTTTGCGTATACTGTTTAGTGAGGGCAAGGGAAAGCCATTATGCTTTTCATTTAAGTCCAAAGGGTGTAATTTTACATATTTCAAACGTGTACAGCTTATTTAATATTTCTACTTTTTGAGAGATTCTGTCTTGGTGATGGAAAGACTTCTAATGACTAATATTTTGTGCCTTTTTTTATTTCTCTTTTAGTGTCGCATCACAACATTGCAAGATGTTATTAAAGGGCTGTTCATATGCTGTTTGTTCCTGGAATATGTATCTCTCTCCAGAAGATTTGTACCAGAACTCATCAATTTTCTTCTTGGAGTACTTCACATATCTCTACCCAAAAAACAGGCCCAGGGTGAGTTTGTTTAGAGTAAATGAGTAATAAACTTAAGTCAATAAAAGTATTTCATACAGAATTTATTGTTTTGAACAAAAAGACCAAAATAATATGCTATGTTAGCCATACACAACCTTGGGCATCTTATTACGAACTAGATCCTCTGGTGTTGGCAGGAAGGAAACAACTGGAATTAGTAAAGGAAATGAAGTCATGTTGGCCACAGTGCAGTATTTTTATAATATTGTTGTTCTGAATAGACTGTGTAATTGGGCTATGCTCTGAAATTCAGTTTCTAATAGATTCCCAGTGAGTACCCTGGCTCTTCACAGTGAGGCAGCAGCTAATACTGCAGGTACCCTCCCTCTTCAGCCAATAGCTGTGTCTTAGATAAATAAGAGAGAATATATCACAAAGTTGGGGTTTTTTGATTTTTTTTCTTTATTTGACATGGATTTGTTGTAATGGGCAGCTGTCCCCACAAACAGGATTAGTCTGTGCTATAACTGTAAACCTAGTAACTTGCATAGACAATGGGAAGAATAAAACTTATCTTTTCATCCGATCCATATGCTAGCAAATGATTTTTATTTGTGAGTCTTCCTCTTTCTTCAACCTTTTCTTTTGGATTTGTTTCTAGCTTTAAAGTTATTCTAGATCTGGGGCTTTTTTTGTTGACAAGTAGAGTTAAAATAATTCACTTAATAGAAGCTTTGGCAGAGCACAGTAACTAATTCATGTGTTAGTATCTCTGTCTGGGTCTCTCTGAGTCACTTAGCATGCAGGAAGAGACTCTGCCAACAGGATATTCTCAAATGAAAAATTCAGCGATTTGTTGGCAAACTCTCAAGACATCTGGGATGTAATGAACTACAGGCTCTATATGGATATGCTTGTCACTCTTGATAAGACACCTGAAGAGTCTCTGTTCTCTAGGCGGTCATCAGTCTGATGAGGAATGTTCAACTTCTGTTGCTGCAGTGTTCCAGTACATCTTCAGTACTACTGAGTGGTTGTCTTGCAGGTCCGCTTTCCTCACCACTTTAAGATTTTTATGCATTTCCATGCTAGAGTGTTTCTCCTTTTGAATTCTTGAGTTATTAACAGTCCCTTTTCTCAACAAGCCTGGCACTGTGGTTTCACCTTTATTAGCTTGTATGGGCTGTACCCTACAGACTTTCTCCCAGCTGCTTCTTACAGCTTAGCAGTTTCCTCTGAAGTGTGAGCCAAGGTTACACAGCTGGGCTGTATCAGAGCTGAGCCCTGGATTCTCAGAACACCAACATCTGAACTCTTAGAAGGAGGTGGGAAGAGGTTATGGAGTGGGTGGGTTACACAGTACTTAAAGTATTTTTTCCTCAGTGTACTTTCTTAGGAATGTTTGATCTGCAAAAGTGTTTTGATACAGTCAAAATATAGGGTTCTGCAAAATCAGATAAGAAACTATTTTAAAATATAGAGTGGCAATTGATGATGAAGTGTTCACTTTATTTTTTAATTTCCTTAGAAATTCTGTTAATGATTTTGCACTAGTTAAATGTGCACGATGTTGGTTTCTGGTAGTGAGGGAAAGCTCAATAAAGGATATGTCAAAGGCACACTGTTCTCTTTTCAGTCAGTATTGATGTTTGGAATTTAGCAAAGTATCCAGTCATGGTTTTAAGTATCCGTGGTGGAAGTATTGTTGATAAAGTGATTAGGCTGTCAACACAGAATATTTCAAGATGAGCATACATTCAGTTCTATGGAAAGTTAATATACTGTCACATCAACAAATTTCTTGGGGTTCAATTTTGACAGTTAAGTAGAATCAGAAAATAGAGCTCTTATTGTTTTAATTTTGAGCTTGATCCATTAATTTCTCACATGAAAAATTATGTGGAGCACAACTTTATTAAAGGCTGCAATACAGTCTGCTTTGGACTAAAAAAACCCAATTATTACCTTAAAAAAGAAGAAAAGCTGGAGGTGGAAGGAGTGAGAAGGAATTGTCATTGTTGATAGCCTCAGCTAATGGAATTGTTAATGAGATTTGCTATACTCACAGATAATAAAACTTGCATATCTTGGTTCCTTATCTTGCATATGTATGTGTGTGTCATAATCTCACAACTTTTGTTCTCAAACCTTATGAATCTTATGAATTCAGACCTACTGACTTCTGGCCTGTGTGTAAAGAGCTGCGTACAGGTTCTGGAGCATGTAAATGTCTTAATTTTCAGTTTGAATTTGAGGTAGGTTCCATTGCAAGCTTTCAGGACATAAGGAAAACAAAGAAGTTATTTAAAACAAAAGTCCAGCAAAGACTGCAAATGGTTTTCTCCCTTAGCCATGAAATTCCTCAGATGCTTCTATCATGTTACTCTATAAGTAGTGTTTCACAGAGCAGTTTATGATCAGAAGCACTGTGATTCTTTAGCATTTTCTGTATGCTCTGCCCCAGTATATATTCTGTGTTTCCTGCTCTTCTTGTTTTAAAACTACTTAGCTGGAGTGGGAGAGGAGCATGTATCTGAGGCCCCCTGCTAGACCAGGTTCCTGAAAGCTGCATTCAACCTGGCAGTGAACACTTCCAGGTGTTCACTGGATCCTCAACTGGGCAACCAGTTCCAAAGTCTCACCACCCTCACAGGGAAGAATTTTTTCCTAATGTCTAATGTAAACCTCCCCTCTTTCAGCTTCAGCCATTTCCCCGTGTCCTGTCACTACATGCCCTTGTCAGAAGTCCCTCTCCAGCTTTCTTGAAGGCCCCCTTTAGAAACTGGAAGCTGCTCTAAGGTCTCCCTGGAGCTTTGTCTTCTCCAGGCTGAACAACTCCAGGTCTCAGCATGTCCTTGTATGGGAGGCGCTCTGGCCACCTGATCATCTTCTATGATTATACCCATGCTCTAGTGTTTTCCATTATTAGAGTAACATAATACTGATAAAGTATTCTTTAAAGCAGTATGATTAGAAACGTAGAAACAGTTGTTGATTTTCTTCCTTCAGAAAGAATGGTTAGAATTCATCTTCTTTAATGATTATTGTTCTTGTTTTTTAGGCTATACTGTCGTGCATCCGTTTACACCAGTGGGGAAAAATTCAGAGCTGCTTTTGGTATGTGATAAGAAGGATCTGGAAAGCTGGCAGAAGCAAAAGCTGCCACTGAGTATTGTAAATAAATTAAAGGAAACCAGCAGAACAGAAATTAATCATATCAGGTATGTAGGAAATATGAACAGAAGAAATAATCAGATCATCTTTTGGGTAATCTTAGTGACAGTGCTCCTTAGGAGTAAAAACAGAAGTAGTGAGTTGTTCTGCTTTATTTTTAAGGTACTATTCTGTATCATATGAAATTGCTAATCATTTGCCAGAATGTTTTGCAGAGCACTTGTTGGAGTGCATAGACCTTCCATTCCTCTTCTGTAGCTGTGAACTGGTGATACAGAGTTAGAAGAGGTGCTCAGCACTTTGAGCTGTCAAGCTCTTCAGCAGGAAATGACTGTATTTATATACAGACACTGTTAGAAAGTGTCAGTTAAGTAACAAAGCACTGAAGTTAGGAAAGACCATAATTAAACATGTTCATTAAGGCTGTATTCAGCCTCATTTTCCACCTTGCACATGTGTTATAGTGTAACTTACTTCAGAGATGAGTAAGCATTTTGTTATGAAGTTCAGAAAGAAACTCCACACCCAGAATGACTAATTCTGTTTCCATTATGTTTTAGAACTTCAGAACCAGTACCAGAACTCTTCTAGAACTGGTACAGAAACTTGTTACTCCACATCAGTTGCAAAGACACAATAGTAGCTTGTACTCTGTGCACTGGCATAAAGCTTTGTTGCTGATGGATTTCTTTGGTATTTGCTTAGGAGAGTGAAATTTTGAGTCTGAATTAACTGCTAGGAACAGCCTTGTAACTGGTTCTGTCAGCCAGTCTTAATAATGGATGCTGCTAACATTCCCAAATTCAGTTAACTTACTAATTTTATTTGAAAATCCACTAGTTTTTGGAAGTGAAGTTGTTAATTCTTCTGCGCATTAACAGGTTGTCATGTCTAGCCCTGTGTTTTGACCTTATTAAAAAATGCACAGCTCTGTATGAGCCTTTACCGTCATTCCATGAAATTATGCATCCTGTGAGAATTCTTCTTACACAGCATGTGCCAGTGAATGAATATCCTGAAAAATTGCAGGTATGTGTTCCTCAAGAATTAAATAATTGATATGTTTGATAAATTTCGTGATTTTCATCTGTGCTTGAAGAAATAAAAACCAAGTATAAGCAGTGAGATTTTTTTATTTCAAGGGTCAGGCATCTGCCTTTTGTGCTTTACAAAAATCATAGTGATGTTTCTGTGAAAAAACAGAAGAGTAGAGAGAATCATAGCATCAGAGAATGGTTTGGGTTGAAAAGGACCTTAAGATCATCCAGTTCCAACCCCCCTGCCATGGGCAGGGACACCTCACACTAGACCATGTCACCCAAGGCTGTGTCCAACCTGGCCTTGAACACTGCCAGGGATGAAGCATTCATTCTTTGGGCAACCTGTTCCAGTGCCTCACCACCTTCACAGTAAAGAAATTCTTTATAGCTAACTTGAACTTCCCCTGTTTAAGTTTTAACCCATTATCCCTTGTCCTATTGCTACAGTCAAGGTATTTTTTCATTGTGTATCTTGTCTTGCTCCTCTAATTGAAGAGAACAGCACTTGGCTTGTAATAAAAGTAACATTCCATGAGTGACTTAATTTATAAGTAGTCTGGTCATGCAGTTGTTCTTGTACTTTTGTAATGAATCTGTAAGATCTTGGTACAGCCAAATAGGTGCATTAAATTGATGAGGTAATCAGAAAACCTAAGATAATGATGTCTAGTCAGCTACCTTGAAACGGGACAATTGTGTATCTTCTAGCAATGAGGTTCCAGTTTTTAATCTGATACATTCAGAAGAGACAGAATTGTCCTCCTCAAAGAGGCATCATGGGTTATCCTTAGAGAACATGTAATGCAAAGGATGCAAAATGGCATATATTTTTTCTATCAAAATAAATAAAATTAACAATAACTCTTAAAATAACCCTGAGTTATTGGAGTTAGACTGGCTTTAGTCTTGCTTCCTTTTCTGGTAAGTAAAAGTACAAATCTTTCTTACTGTCTGTGATACCATCTTAATAGACTTCCAAAATGTTTAACAATTATCCAGCCTGGGAAGCTTACAGCATTTTAGTGTTAGCAATGTCCTAATGAATAGCAGTGGCTTTACCCTAAAAAAGAACATATGGGGAGAACATTGCTGTTGATTCAATTTACAGTAGTTTGTGTCTTTGATATGCTTTTAAAATTGGAATTTGATGTGCATTTTCAGGAATGGTACCAGAGTGCTCTGAAAGAGCTGGAGAGCAAAGTAAAACACTACACCCCACTGATATGTGAGAAAAGGAAGCCAGTGCCATTGAAACAGTATACGCCTAAAATTATGAAAGTGTAAGTAAAGCAACACTTGGTGAAAAGGGAAAGTGTGTTTAAATGTTGAGGCTTTCGGCAAGCTCAAAGGATTGTGCCCTCAGCAAGTTTGCCGATGACACCAAGCTGTGTGGTTCGGTTGATACGCTGGAGGGAAGGGATGCCATCCAGAGGGACCTCGACACACTTGTGAGGTGGGCTGATGCCAACCTTATGAAGTTTAACCATGCCAAGTGCAACGTCCTACACCTGGGTTGGAGCAATCCCAGGCACAGCTACAGGTTGGGCAGAGAAGAGATTCAGAGCAGCCCTGCAGAGAAGGACTTGGGGGTGTTGGTCGATGAAAAAATGAACATGAGCCGGCTTCAGTGTGCGCTCGCAGCCCAGAAAGCCAACTGTATCCTGGACTGCATCAAAAGGAGCGTGACCAGCAGGTTGAAGGAGATGATCCTGCCCCTCTACTCTGCTCTCGGGAGACCTCACTTGCAGTATTGTGTGCAGTTCTGGTGTCCTCAACATAAAAAGGACATGGAACTGTTGGAACAAGTCCAGAGGAGGGCCATGAGGATGATCAGGGGACTGGAGCACCTCCCGTATGGAGACAGGCAGAGAAAGTTGGGGCTGTTCAGCCTGGAGAAGAGAAGGCTGCATGGAGACCTCAGAGCAGCCTTCCAGTATCTGAAGGGGACCTACAAGGATGCTGGGGAGAGACTATTCATTAGGGACTGTAGTGACAGGACAAGGGGTAACGGGTTCAAACTTAAACAGGAGAAGTTCAGATTGGATCTAAGGAAGAAATTCTTTACTGTTAGGGTGGTGAGGCACTGGAATGGGTTGCCCAGGGAGGTTGTGAAAGCTCCATCCTTGGCGGTGTTCAAGGCCAGGTTGGATGAGGCCTTGGGTGACATGGTTTAGCGTGAGGTGTCCCTGCCCATGGCAGGGGGGTTGGAACTGGATGATCTTAAGGTCCTTTCCAACCCTAACTATTCTGTGATTCTATGATTTGGAAAAGAGGACATGAAACAGATAACTGTTTGGGTTTTTTTACACTAAATTTTTGTGCACAGATCTCAAGGGAACAGCTGTTTGGGTGATAGGGAGGGAAAGAAGAAGGAAGTACACATTTGTCCCCAAGTAACTGATCAGACTCTTTCTGTGGAATTCATCTGCAGAGGTCTGAAAAAAACTTAAAATATATTGGGAGATTCCAATTTTCTCCAGTCATCTTTCATTTTTCTACTGTAGCTTTTTTAGTCTCTTCAAAATACCAGGTCCATAGGGTGATTGAAGTGTAAATGTTGTGTGCTTGACCTTTGCATGATGGTGATGTGCAGTTAGAAGGTCCGGTGAGTGTTTTCCAATATGGCCGTTGGGCAGCTCCTTATTCTTGCATATGCAAAATCATATGCAGGAATTAAAATGCTGAGCTAGTATTCATAGAGAAACTCCTTTAAAACACGAGAAAGTTGGGCTTGTTAAGGTGTTTTGTGCTCACACATATGTTTTCTTTTCAGTTTGGAGTTTGGAAGAAAGCAGGGAGGCAGCAAGCAGGAGCAAGAAAGAAAGCAGTTGATTCACAAGCATAAACGTGAACTGAAAGGAGCCATTCGTGAGATTAGGAAAGATAACCAGTTTCTGGCTAGAATGCAGCTCTCAGAAATCATGGAGAGGTAATGAAGGCTTTGTTCCAGTGCCGGTTTGGAGGTTCTTCTGCTCTGTGTTCATTTCTTTGCTGTGTGCCAAGACAATAATGATCAACTATACTGAAATAAATATAATCTGACAATTTGGGAAAAACAGACATTTTCAATAGTTATGGTTTAAAGAGTTTTCGACTTCGCAGTTTCATTTCTCTAGTTTAAGAATATACAGATTTTTTTTTTTTAATGTTTTTATTGAAAAGTGTGTGGGAGTGAAATTTACAAGTTGGGGGGCTTTTTATAATTACACTTGTTTTCCCTAATACAATGTTTCTGACATATTTATATGTTGATTTTTTTGTTTTGCAGAGATGCAGCCAGAAAAAGAAAAGTGAAAGAACTTCTTGGTAGCCTTTCTACACAGGAAGGTGAATGGAAAGCATTAAAAAGGAAAAAAGGGAAGAATTAATTGGGACTACAGCAGGAAACTGGTTTTACTGCCATATAAAATAGCCCAGTCCTGTGGCTTTTGAACATATTTTAATTGCATTCTTTGGATGCATTCCTTTTAAGGAGACAACATCATCAGGTCTGTTTGAAAAAGTGAACCTGCGTGTTGGAAAAACCTACAGGTTTTCATAAGGAAAATAAAATGTCACTTTTGTATGTGGTATACTTCTGTTTATTTTAGTAATAGAGAATATTTTGATGAATAATCAAAACTGAGGTGTGTGGGACCAGGTTTTAGTCTAACTTGAATTACACACACAAAGTTGTACAGCAGAAACGTTTTGTTATCTTTTTTTAATACTGAACAACTGCAGGCAGCTCTCACAGTGGTATATTTGCAATTTAAGCAGTTACGTTTTAATTAGTCTGTGGCATTAGGACATTCTAATTCATGTATTCAGTGGAGTCATGGAACTGGCTTTCAAGTAGAAGTCCTTTGTTAAAGCTGTAGGTCCATTCATCTCTTCAGTAAGTTTTGAATTGAGCACAGCTCTGGAATTCTTAATATATAATTAAGAATTAATAATCTATTATTATAATCTATTATTATTAATAATAGGGTGATTAACTAGGATTCCTCAGTGTATTCATAGCTGTCTGAAGTGGACAGTGAAATCTTGTCAGTAAATCTAATTTAACAGTTAGGCCTGTTGTTTCAGACTGGCTTAAAATGTTGTCTTTGTTCTGTTTGTTTTCAAACGAGACTTGAATGGAATGGAAGCAGGACTAAAACTAGGAGGGGATGAGTTGAAACATTTAAGGCTTTACATTGAAACTAATGACAAAACTGTCTTTGAAAGTTAGGTCTTGTTAAAGGTTTGTCTATGTATGTTCTTAAGAGAAACACACTTTATTTGAAGGGGTTTTATTGAACCTTAGTGTGCTAGTAGCTGTGAAAGTAACGTATGATTATCGTCATTATTTTTTGCTTGCAAAACCAGTTGTATTGAGTGTTAAAATAGGCTGGATACTAAATGCACATGGGGGAGATACTCATGTCACATAAAAGTTAGTAAGATTGAAGTAAAACCATACACACTTCTGAAAAGAAATCTATTTTAAGTTAACATTTGCACAATCAGTAACTGGAATTCCAAAATCTGAAACTTGAAAGGTATCTCAGAAGGTTAGTTATACCTTCTGGTTTATTTCCATTTGACACAATATGAACTTTTTACTTAAAAAAAAAATATAAAAAACCCCAACAAACCCAAAACCAAACAAAACTTTTTATACATTCAAGTCAAGAACTTAAGACTGTAATAATGAGGAAGGAGCAACTTCCTATTTCATGCTATAAATCAGCACTTTCAGTTCAGGGTTTTAGCCCCAGTATTATTTCTCCTTTGCACAAATAAACTGTCAAAAAAAATAGTATTGTTTATTTATCTGACTTTATTTTTCCAATAGCAAGTAGCTTCAGAGGATTTACCCAGCAGGGCGTTAAAATCACAGAGAGGCTGACAGCTACACTTTGATCCTGGGGCAGTGATTTTTGATACCACTTGCAGCTGCTTGTTATTCCTCAGTAAAGGAGAGGTAAGAAAAATATAAGGGAGAGACGCAAGTAAAATGGGATGATAGTGTTTGAGGGACAAGAGGATGAACAGGAATATTTTGCAATGCTGATGAACAAAGAAAAAGGACGGGGAAACTTAACATACCTGTTTAGGAATGCCAGACTGAAAATCATATTTCAGATCATGTAGAATGAAATTTGCTGCATACACTTGTATAAATTGTATTGTCAATACTTAAAATCAGACCTAATATTATAAGCCTGGTACTAATGGCGGTGCATAACATAGAGTATTTAACATGACTGGGAAAGGAGGACTACCTAGTTTTGCCTCAGCTTAATAATCACTGTGGTCCAGTAGTTTTGCTATTGCCTAGCTACCATAGTAGCTAGGCAGTGGTAGTGCTCTCATGTTATGGTAGGAAGGTCTGAACATTTGGACTACAAAGGGTTTTGACAAGCTTAGAGTCAGCAAACCCTTTCTCATAGAGTTTCTTAAACACAATCATATTCATTATTATTCTCTTGTCTCTATTGCTCTTAAACCAGAAATTGTTGTAATAGGCCTTTTGACACAGCTGTTAGCAATTATAAATCTGTTGTTACTTAGTGAAAAAGAAACTATTCTGTAATTAAATCAAGCCATCAGACACAAGAAAAGGGAAGTTACTGTTTTGCATTTAGTTCAGGTAATTACCTGTCAACTTCAGCTGTCCCAGAGAATAGCTATCCTGAATGTAAATACTGTAAAGAATAGGGTAACAATAAAACTGTTCACCTAGAAATAGCATAAATTATTTATGACAGCATGAAAAGCTTCCTTGTTTGTTTGGTTTTCTGGTTGTCAGCTGAAAGCTGGTGTGAAGTGTGATATTCTCAGTCATGCCTTGCAGAAGTTAATCACCTACCATGGTGTTACCATATTCTGTGTAAGCCATCTCTTTTTGCCATCAGCTTCTTGCTACACAGAGGTCCTGAGGCTGCTCCTGAGCACAAGTGGGGTTTGGTGTGAAACAGAAACTGAGCTCTGCTGGGCAGAGGCTGGTGTTTCTGATATGCAGCTTGTTCAGCCATGGGACCTGGCAGGGCTGCTTTCCTCCTAACATGCCTTCTGGGCATTTGGAAAAGAGAAACAGAAGCTGAGACCTAGAACATTTGGCAACTTTATCATAACTTTGGGACTGTGAGCTGTTATATATTGAAGGGGCCAAAACCTTCCCAGAAATGGCCTGCTTTTGGTCTCTGAGTTTGTCACCTAAGCTAAATGGGTACATTCTCAGTCCTACATGTATTGGCTATGTCATCTTGCATAGTTAAAATGACTGGTTATTTGTAATGGGTTACTTGAATAAAAACCCAAGACTGACATAAAAAAATCAGTATTAATAAATGTATTCTAAACCAAACGTTTAAGTTACTATACTGTTTATAAAACCTGCAAGGTTTTGGACTGGTCTTCCACAGGGATGGGGTAGGCAGTGACCTATCTATCTAGTTTTAGAAGCAGTGCAGTGTGTTTACATGCAGGACTGTTATGACATGTTTGACTGCAGTAACAGCTCAGTGATCTGCAAAAGCTTTAGGGTGGTGGATTTAACAACAGGAAGAGCTGGATTTTTTGATATTTTTTTTTTATTATTATTATTATTTTGTAAATGCATCTGAATTCAGATGGTGCCTGGTCAGTTACACACAGTAATTCAGAGCCACAAGAATATACCTGCATATATTTTCCAGACATTAAATGGAGCACCTCAAAGCAGAAGCTTGCTTCTGAGTCAGCAGCGATCCTTGCGTAATGGTTTGGTTTTCACAGTATGTGCCATACCTTCCAAATTCCTTTTCCCAGACCAAACTGAGGACATAAAATGCTCGGCTAAATGTGAGAGTAGCAGCTCACTATTCGATATAACTGGCATGTTAATCCTAATGTTACATTACATAACCTCCTTGGGAATCCCAGACAGAGATGGCACTGGTGAGTGACAGTTACTCATCTGAGAGCTAATAACTATAAATCCACACCACCGATGGCATGGCATTACTTTGAAGGGAACCAGAAGACCTTTCAACACCCGTATTCCTTTGTTTTGAACACTTGTTGGCAGATCCTTGTGTATTTAAGACTATGAAGATACATGTGCTTAGCCCACTTGTAACTGTATATACCATGTTTTAATGAGGCAGCTTGGACACAAGACATGGCTAAACAAATGAACCATGCTGGACAGTGCTATCAATATCAAATCTTTCCACGTGCTCTATGCTAAAATAATTACTGTTTTGAGGGAGCAGTTTTATTGCATTTTTTTGCAACTACCTTTCTCTGTCAGATTCCAGGAAATACCAATTTATCACACGTACACCTAACTGCTGCTGGAACGTGGCTATGTAGCAACTAACAAAAGAAGATACCTCTCTTCTGGGAACGGATTTTTCACTAAAGAAGGTCTTTAGCGCTAAAAGGAACGCTGGTCTGAGGTACAAGATACCCAGTTAAACTACTAATCTATGAGGAGCGAGGCTCTGATGACGAGGCACGTCCCTCAGACTGGGTTTTATGTCCCCTCAGCCCCGAGCAGCGGCAGCTCCCCTCCCTGCTAAGGGGAGTCCGCCGTATGAGGGGACGGCGGCTGCCCCAGCGGCTCCCTCCTCGGCGGCGCGGAGCGGCGACAGCAGCACCGTCCCGGCCGGAAGAGGAAGGCCGCCGGTGCGCTGGGGAGGAGCCGCCACCGCCCGCCGGCAGCATCCCCAAGGGACAGCTTCTTGGCAAGCGGCGGGACCCGCCCGCTCACTGTTGCGGGCCCGGCCCCCTGAGGAGCGGTAGGTGGCCTGAGGTGGGGAGAGGGGAGCGGGCGGGCCGGGACCCGGGGCTGGGCCGGGCACCGCTCTTCTCGGCAGGGCTACGGGGAGCCCGGGGCTCTGCGGGGCAGCGGCGGAGGGTGCCTTGTGTGGGTCACAGGGGGTCCTCGTCGCGGACTCCGCTGCTCTCCAGGGCCGACTCTTTCCCGCTCGACGGCCCCTCTGCTTTGGCTGCTCTGGAAAATTGCCTTTTATTTTATCGCCTTTCTTTTATGCTTTCTTTTATGCTTTTTTCTTCCCAATTGAAGCTCGTGCTCTTGACCCGAATCAGGACTTTGGTAAGGAGCCGGCGGAGCATTCTCAAGGTTTAGCAGATAAAGCCAGGCCTAGGAAACTCCAGAGTGGGGGACAGGGTGGTAGGAAAGCACCAGAAGAATGGAACTCTTTTTGCTGGGAGATGACAAATATCTGTGCATTAGGGCAGGGCCAGCTTTGCTGCTGAGCCCTTCCCGAGAGACCCAGCATCAAAACCCAGCGTCAAACCCCAGCTGGTCAAAGGCAGAAGCGATAAGACACATCCTGAAGGGGATGGCTGGGAAGAACCAGGGTAGAGCCAAGTGAGAATCAGGGACACAAGTGTCCAGACAAACAGCTTCCCTAAACTGAAAATCCTCCCCCCTCTTCAAACATGTCTCATAGAAATCAAATGTCATGGTAGAGGTGAAGTGTTTTGTTTTTGCTGACGGGGTGCCAGGGCCTATAAAATGTTTGGTGGTTTCCTGCCTAGCATAAAAGATGGAGAGGTTTGAACAACAAAACTGATGGAGCACAAAGGCAGAAACGTGTAGTACCTTGGGATATTGCGTAAGGGAAATTGCAACCACATAGCCAAAAGTGGAGCTAAATGAAAGGTCAGTGCTAGCATCAGTAGGTTCAAGCCACACACTAGCTGAAATGACCATGAGGGTAAGGTGTAAAGGATGTTACCCTGTGTAAATAGCCCTGGAATAAAGTTCAGCCTGGTCATACAATTCAGTGGATGAATAAACAGATTGTGAGGAAAAGTGAGATACAATCTGCAACAATGAACCCATCCCTCAACCCTTAGACCGAAGGAGGATTTGACAAAAAGAATGGTTGGTTTTGGCTCCAGATGCTCTTATATCAGTTGCGTAAACAAATAATGCTAAATATTTATAGCGGTGATGACTTGCCATTTCATATAAAAGAATCCTGCACATAACCAAGCTGCTCTGTTCACTAGCAGATTTTAAAAACATTATGGCAGGAGTTTAATAAATGGATTGCAGGTGTGTCCCCTTCCATGTTTACCTCATGGTGTTTGAACTTCAATAAGGATTCAGTGCTAGTAAACAGAATTGACAGTAGAGAAATGTCACAATAATATTTATTGCTGAGCATAATAAAGTATTATGACCTTCAATTAGTGTAATAAGATGTTAAATGCACAAGTGCCCTGCGTAGGTAATAATTTACATCAAGAATTGCTCAGTGGTTTCAGTCCTGAGTCGTCAAAGTCAATGGATATTTTGTCATTCACTGACTTTGTTAGAGGAAATTCTGTCTCATTTTTTACCCTGGTAGTGCAACTGATGTTCAGGAGTTTTATTTTTGCAGTAAAAAGGACTGCAAATTTGATTGGTTTATGACTGAGATTCTATAATGTTTTGCAGTTCTGACCTTTGTAGTTTCATAGTTTGTGTATTGCTCCTTGATTTTTATATTTGTTGAAATTTTGTTGAGATTTTTTTTCAGGATATGGGGTGGTTTCTTTGATAAGTACTGAACGCGATATGGCCTAAATCCTTGTTTAAGACTTTTAAGACAGTTTTGGAGTATTATCAAAAAAAAGCTGGGGGTTCTGATATTTCTGACAAATTAAAAATGCTGCCCTAATCATTTGATGCCCCAATTTTTTTAATTGCTATTGCTTTAGTCATTTCTAGTATACACTGAAGGCATAACCCCCCCCATTAGTCACTTGAATGCAGATATTGAAAGCAAGAGTGCCCTTTCTTATTTATTTTACTGTAATGCTGAGTTGAAAACATTTAGGAAAGTTGTACTAGCATTGCTCATGTGTTAACCACCTCTAAATGCTCCTTAATTCTGTGTTTCACTTGGGATGCTCCTATAATAGAGTTTATCTTATTGCCTTCATAGTCTGTTTTTGAGGCGAGCAAATTTGGTGCTGAGCTAATAACCAAGACTAGAGAGGTGAGGTTCCTGTTCCCTTGAAGACCAGGTAGCTTAATACAGCCATAGCTTATATTTATTTTTGTGAAGTCTGTAGAAAGTGAGAATGAATTAGCAAGATACTCTTATGAAAGACCTGCAAAAAGCTTCCTACTGACTGGGTGTAAATGGAATTTTTTAGAAGCAGAGCACCTGGGAACATGGCCCCACGAGAGACAGGAACCAGCAACAGCTCCGTCAGTGACAAGCAAGAACATAACTCTAGTCGTGTTATTACAATTGTTTTCCTGGCACTCTTCATCGACTTGTTGGGATTTGCTCTCATCTTGCCACTGTTTCCTTCCATCCTTGATTATTACAGCCAGACTGAGGTAAGCAACAGAGAAAGAAAGTCAGCCTGCTGAAAATGTTAGCTATGAGATATTTAGGGAAGGATGGGAGAAGAATCACTTGCCTTGGAGCAAAGTGATTAGCTTTAGGCGTTAGCTTTCTGCCTTAGCTGTAGGCAGAATAATAATATCCAGTACTTTTAAATGGTTTCATGACTGCATTTGTGACCCTGAATGAGAATCTTTCTTTTTCATTAAAATGAGGGAGCTGTTTGGGAGAATATTCAGGTACTTCTTAGGAGCTAGTCCTTGTAATTACTAGTGCATTTGTGACTTCCGCTAATGTTACTGCTGAGACAGAGTAAATGACAATCTGTAATGGATGGTTGAGTGTGAGGTGTCCCTGCCCATGGCAGGGGGATTGGAACTAGATGATCCTTTCCAACCCTAACTATTCTATGATTCTATGATTCATACCAGGGTTTATCTAAGAACCAAAGAGATGAGAGTTTTAACCCTACTTGAGTATTTCACACACTCACTTGCTTCCATCTCAGGACCATGTTCACTATGTCTCAACTTCCATTCCTAGCAGGGAGCTGGCTGCTGCTCTGGGAACACAGGGCAGAAAGTAGTGTTGGTTACTGGCTGTGCAGATGCTTTCAGTTACCATTCTCAGGTGTTATTGGACAAAATGTTGTCATGGGAGAATTATTTTTGCAGCCCACACCTCCAATCTTGTAGCCCCTTTCTAACCCCACTCCAAATGCAGCTGTAGGCTTTGTCTTTCTTACAACCCTATCTCTAATCCTAACCATGGGCTCTGATCTTCAGGATTTTCTTCCACTTCCAGTGTATTTCCTATAGCAAAGACCTTCTCAGGATCCCCTTGTTTTCAAGTCCTCCTTTTCAGGAACCATTCTTTTTCACACCTTTCTGGACCTACATGCCCTTGGTTCTCCCAGGCTAAACAGTCCATGTACAGAGAGATACAGTATGTCTCATGTTGCCTTTTTGATTGAAAGATTCAGGACGTGCCACTTTATTTAGTTCAGGATTTAGCAAGTATGCTTTAAAAAAGTTCAAATTCAGACATTCCCCCACCCAAATTAACTGCTGCCTCTTAGCATTCACAATTTAAGCTATTTTTAGCATATGACAACTGATCAGTGAGGAAATTTTCCCTGGGAGGAGGAAGAGGGAAGGAATCATCTAACACTGCCTTTAGTTCACTAAGCTCTGATTCTTTCTTTGAAAATGAAACACAGAAGCCGTTTTCTTGCTTCTATTTCCCAGTTACCTGTTTTGCAGGATGGATTCTACTTGTCATTGCAACGTGGTGTGGACTGGTTTGCAGTGATGGCTGGGATACCTCCAGAGCGGAAATACAACAGTGTCTTATTTGGAGGTATGGAGATTAAACAAACTAACAGACCAAAAATAAAAAACAAAGGAAAAGATAAACTGTTATGAGGAAAATGCCAAGGAATACAAAAAACCTACTTGCCTGTTATTAGATTTAGATTTAAATAACACAGAAAATGTCTCTTACAGTAGGCTATAAATGATTTCTGTTTTCATCATACTGATAGCAACAAAAAGTTGAACAGCCCCATCTCTGTCATTTGGAGACACTTAAAGGCAGGAGGAATGGGACAACAGGAATGTTATGAAATTCGGTGAGGACACATGTGAAGTCCTGCCTGTGGGAAAGAGTAGTCCCTTGAAATGATACAGACTGGGCAGAAAGGTTTTGAAGTCTCCATCCTCAGAAGTTGTTAAACTCTGACTGGATGAAACCCTGAACAATCTGATCTGATCTCACAGCTGACCCTACAAGCAGGCAGTTGGAATAGGTGACTTCCAGGAGTCCCTTTTAACCTGAATTATCCTATGATCTTGCCAATTTGTTCTACAGCTGCTACAGAAATACAGGCCTGCAGCTGAGGATCAGGAGCCTGCTGTGCTAGTCCCTGCACAGGCACAGAAATTATTGTCTTCACAATTGATCTACGCATGATTGGAGATCAGTCAGTGGGAAACACTGGAAATAGAAGCTTGTGAGTTCAAGTCTCACCTTCCCCTTGGGCAGCTGTAGTGCAGCACTGCTTCTAAATCTCATTAGTCTTATTAAAAGCAGCAGAGCTGCTGACTTGCAGGGTCCAGATGCATTTGAAGTCACTAGGACGCTGGTGTGAGTGAGCTCCAGCATGACTAGTGCAGGAAATCCAGCAACGTGTACATTGTGTTACACATCAGAGGCTCTGGCTCCTTGCTATGTAGACAGTTGTGAGGAAACTAGGATTTCAGAGTATGTCTGGGTTAATTTTAATTGTTTATAAATTTTCTATTATACCCAAATAGACTACTGAGCAGTAACAACACATTCACATTTATATTCTAGTAAAGCTTTGTGGTTGGGTTTTATTTTTTAGTTTAAAAGACTTTTGCTTATCTTGGGGGAGGCCTCAGCTCACTAAAAGGAGGGGCACGTCTGGGTGTTTTGACAGTGCCAGGAATATAAAGAAAAAAACTTGTCTCTCATTAAAATAAACTGCCAATGTACCAGTCTGTAAGACTTTTTTCTGCAGCTTTTTGAGCTATCATAGGCTGTTTTCCACAAGGTGTTCAGTATCAGTATTCTGCCTCCCTCAAAACTGATGTGAGCTGAACTTCTGGTCTCTCTCTTCTCTGCCTTTTAAAGCTTTGATAGCTGAATGAGCTGAGACAGATAACCCAGATTTTCCTTTAGACAGTGATAGCAAGGCTTTTTATTATGCCTGCTTGTTGAGAGTGTAGTGCAGATTAATAAGTGTATGAACCTAGAAATGGCAAGAGAAAAGAGGAAATAAAGATCACAGAAGCTGGAGGCAGATTTCAAAAGACTCTTGGAGTCTGGAATCACTCCTACTTCTTAGGGTGCCTCACTAAGAGCAGTGCTTATGCCCTTTCCATGATAAGAAGGAAAGAAAAACTGATTAAATGTGACAGAATCAAGTTTAAACAATCAAAAAAGAAAATCTTAAAAGCACTGTGGCTATTAAAAACTGTGTTATTTCTGCTCTAAGAACAGAAAACGTACATAGTCAGCCAGGAAAGCATTGGAGAATCAGCATTCCATTATAACCAGTGAGTTTCAAACCCCTTCTCACCAATGAGTGACCAGTGGATCATCCAGTTCATACCTGTTTCTCTGCTCTGACTATGTATCTGCTCTGTATGTGCCACCTCAGTTAATAACAATGCCAGATCTGTGTTTTAAAGGTAGCTTAGTTTCAGAGACAAAGCTTCTTTGTAGCTGTTGTTTTACATTTAACAATGTGATGTTAAAGTGGTGTGATAGGTCTAGAACAGGTTGGCTGTGTTTGTATTCAAGATGAAGGCAGCAAATCTAATGTATGTATTTCTATTTGATTTAGGTCTGATCGGCTCCATCTTTTCCATCCTACAGTTTTTCTCCTCTCCCCTCACTGGTGCTATGTCGGACTGCTTGGGCAGAAGACCTGTCATCTTGATGACGGTGGTATGTGTCACTTGCTGATTTTAGTCATGCCATCTCAATACACAATTGAAAGCACTAGGATCTTGGGGTTAGCACAAAGGATTGGGAAACTGAATGTTCCAGATCTCTTGGTTGTTGACTGCTTTTTGCCAACTCACTTGGCCACATTTACAGATCTAAGTGCTTAAGCTGAGTTTCCCAGAACCAGAATTGTACATAGAAGGCACCAAAATACCTGTTTCTGGGATTTTCCAAAATCCCTTTCACTTGTGTACAGCAGTATGATTTCAGATGCTCTGTTTATAAATATTAGACTTAATGCCTGTATGGTTTAGTTCCCTGAGTGAGTAATGAGGGTTGATCACTTGATGACCTGTTTCACAGAGCCTAGGGATTATTGGTTAGGGAGTGCCATATAGCAGTATAAGATTTATTTCTTAAGAACATTCTTCAAAACATTTTCTCTGTTACTGGTCAGAGTATGGATTTCTAATTACAGAAGCACTGCAGAGCAAGTGCATACATACATGGTGGAATTTGGCAGTGAATGATATACAATTCCCCTTATTGTGTATCCTGGAGAGTGAATTCAATAAGCATGTGTTCTTACTTTGAACTCAGAATTCTCTTGATGTTGGAAACAAATGGAGTGGGATGTACAAAAGTGGTTTTATACCTGGAACTGATTTAGCTCTCTCTGAGCTCTTCTAATTTTGTCTGTAATCAAACATCTATATAAAATTTGTTTCTACTTCTTGTATATCACTGTCCAGGACATAGTGCAGTATCAGTATATTCAGACATTTTTGTTATGTGGGTTTTGGAGCACCTGTTGAAAACAAACAAAATGTTTGGGAAATGTGCAGAAATGATACAACTTTGCTCTGCTTTTTAAAGAACCTTTTCTTGCTTCTGCAGATAGGTTTGATAACATCATACTCACTATGGGCTGCCTCTAGGACTTTTGGCGTTTTTCTTCTCTCCAGGATCATAGGTGGTATAAGCAAAGGGAATGTCAGCCTCTCCACAGCTATAGTTGCTGACTTGCACTGTCCAAAAGCACGGAGCAAGGGCATGGTGAGTTACATATGAAGTACGTGTTTGGGTTTACTAGGACACTTTTAATTGGTTCAGGTGCTCAGAATGTCTTCCTCAGATACGAGTGCATTGATCAAATGAAAACATGACTTCAGATGCTACCTTGCTTCTGAAAAGATGCCATATTGTTCTGCTGGTGAGCTCTCAGACTTGACCTGTCAGTAACTTGTACCTACAAGTGAAACACAGATGCCCTAGAGGTGGAGAAACTACCTGTCTATTATAACTGTACTCCTGCTGATAACTTTAATCCTGATTATAAAAGCTTAGAAATTAAAAGATCTTATGGCCCAATTTTGGTAGCTGCAACACAGTTACAGGACAACTCATTCCTCTCACCTTCCCAAACTGTGGAAGTGCAGCAGTGCTGCACTGCACAGCATGTCTCTGACTTCCCCAGATGCTGCACTGGCTCCAGGATCTGAGCTCAGCAGGTAAAGGCTGTGGCATTTGGCTGACTGAGCAGCAAGCAGTATGAACTGCTGCCTTGGCCTCTTCCAGAAGACAGTGGCCCAGCTGGAAACACCCTGCAGGCTGCACTTAGTCTGTGAATTACCAGTTAGACCTTTTATCTTACAGAAACCTTGAGGGCCCAAACTTCTGTTAGCAGCTTGTTATAAGCCACAATGTGGGATAGCTGCTTCTTAGGAGGGGAAAGCTTTAGGTTTCACAGTGATAACTAATGAATTTTCCAAACAGTTTATTATAGTCCTGGTGAGCCAAAATACACTTTTATTTGTGTAGAAGGATAGCCAAAGAGCATTAGTAAATAAAATGGGTCACAGCCTAGTTTTAGGGCCTGAGAGCAAATCACTTACTACAGCATGGCTCACATCCGTGGTTTATACTCTCTTATTTTCCAAAGCAGAGTAGGCACGTTCATTCTGCTTTCTGGGAAGAGACTAGCATCTGATTGATGCTATTCCCAAACTACGATGGGCAGTTGCCTGACAGAGTGCTAGCTGGGTAGGCTGGAACAACACTGGAGACTAAGGTGACATAGGAGCATGCCCTGGCCTTGTTTAGTTTAGTACTAGATATAATTAAATAGACTCGGGAAAGCCGGAGGATTATGTCCTGGGATGGCACATGTTTGGGTCCTGTATATGCAAGTATGCATCTTTGATTGTCTTTTAAAAGACAATGAGTCAATGAGCCAGATCCTGCACTCTTTTATTCTTAAGCAATCTCACTGACCTGCTGGCTCAAATCAGTGCTCTTTTAAACTCCCATCCACTATGTACAGATTCTACCTCTTTTCCTATGTGCTGTTTTCATACTGAGTTAATAAATCCTCCTTAGTACCTTCACTAAAATCAAGTTGTTCTGGGAACCCTCTCAGCCTGTGTGCTCTATGAAACATCAATTCTTAAATACAGAAATTGCTGAAGCATTTTAGAAACTATAGACATCATTATGGTTTCCAACCATAGCACTGTCTTGCCTCCTCCAGTTTTACACTACAGAAGTTTATCCTATGGCTGAGCAGTTCGTCAGCTGAGAATCATTATCTCCCTTCCCAACTTCCTTTCAGTTTGGCGTTTGTTCCTGCCACTTTCCCAACTGAGAATTCCCAAAAGAGAATTGGGAATTCTCTTCCCAAAGAGAATTGGTTATTTTGGAAATAACAGGTTTTTCACACTTCATGCTCTTTGCTGTTCATGCCCTACATCGTCAGGGAGGTTTTATATCTGGTTGCATTTCTTTAAGGCAAATGCCAGGAAATCCAAACCATTTTAGAACTGAGCTACCTGAACAAACTGGTGTCTAAAGCTACATGTCTGTGTTCATTGTGTCACTGCAGGCAATGATTGGTGTTGCTTTCTCCCTTGGTTTTACCCTGGGTCCCATGATCGGAGCTTACCTGGCCATGGAGACAGAGAAAGGAGAAGTCTTCTATCTCCGTTCAGCATTGGTAGCACTCATGTTTGCTGTGGCTGATTTAATTTTCATCTTCTTCCTACTTCCAGAGACACTTCCCAAAGGAAACCGGGTAAATGGACTGTCAATGTGGAGATGTGTGTTTCTGGCAAATATAGCGTTTGAGAACTGTTGTAATACTGGAAACAATGAAGAGGCTTAGCCAGTGACTCAGGAATTTAGCTTATTCCTGGGAGCAGGATTAAATACTGGATGGTGTCACAGTTGCTGCATGATGGTCCGCATCTCCTAGCTCCTAGTAATACATGAGAAATTCTTTAGAGCTAATGTGACTGCTTAGTTGCTAGTTTTGGTGTGTTAAAATTTATCAAAACCTAATGTGAACATGGGAGGGAGAGGGGAGTTTTAAACTGTGATCACACTGACTCTCTGGGGAGGAATTTCTGCTTATCATAAGAGTAAATGAATCAGAGACTGGGTTTGCTTTCATTAGCTGGTTATGTGGAAGAAATTCTCTTAACCATTTTCCTGTTTTTGCTTGAGTATTTTGAACACTGAAGTAGCAAATGACTGAGCTCTGAGCTGTGCTGCCTTCTGCAGATACAAAATACCTACACATGCTAAAATGCAGTGAGTTTGCATCTGTGGGGCCAAATATTTATTAACTTATAATTTAATATTGTGTGATCAGACACTGTACAAGATACGTGATTGAAAGCTGCTTGGAACAGTCCCTTTGTAGTGTGGGAGAGGCTGAATTCAGCCCTCAGTATCTGGGTGAAACACTTGATTTAAGGTTCTCAGCTGGATTGCAGCTTTCCTGTCATCCCTCATTTCTAAGCAGCAATTTGTTCTGGAAACTTCTGTTTGCAATGCTTCTACCAGGGCAAAACATTAGACCTTCCCTGAGCATTTCCCAACAGGTTGTGTCCCGTGAAATCAGTTGCTCATATTATGTTTCCAAGCACTACAGCTCTTTTATTCTTTTTCTTGTAACAGCTCTTCCGTGTGTCATCTGTTCCCTTTTCCTATTTGGCTGTTTCTAAACACTCGAGATCAAATCCTGTTCTTAGCTAGAGCTGCACACTGGGGTGGCGGCAACGTGTTGATGTAAGGAAGTGCTGTAGAGCTAATCTGTATTCTATAAACAGTTCCACTTGTAGAAGGATAAATGGCCTTTTAGGACTGTATGATGATTGCCTCCCCTTTTTATTATCCTCTTGAGAGTTCTTCTGCTAAGCTAGTCTGTGTTAGCCAACAGGACTGATTTTTGATAAGAAAATTAGTGCTCTGTCCCTGCTTTTTGGGCCCTGTTTCTGTGCAACAGTGGGTATTGCATAGAATCATAGAATAGTTAGGGTTGGAAAGGACCTTAAGATCATCTAGTTCCAACCCACCTGCCATGAGCAGGGACACCTCACGCTAAACCATGTCACCCAAGGCTCTCTCCAGCCTGGCCTTGAACACTGCCACACAACTTCCTTGGGCAACCCATTCCAGTGCTTCACCACCCTTACAGTAAAGAACTTCTTCCTTATATCCAATCTAAACTTCCCCTGTTTCAGTTTGAACCCGTTACCCCTTGTCCTGTCACTACAGTCCCTAATGAATAGTCCCTCCCCAGCATCCTTATAAGCCCCCGTCATATACTGGGAAGCTGCTATGAGGTCTCAATGCAGCTTTCTCTTCTCCAGGCTGAACAGCCCCAACTTTCTCTGCCTGTCTTCACACAGGAGGTGCTCCAGTCCCCTGATCATCCTCGTGGCCCTCCTCTGGACTTGTTCCAACAGTTCCATGTCCTTTTTATGTTGAGGACACCAGAACTGCACACAATACTCCAAGTGAGGTCTCACGAGAGCAGAGTAGAGGGGCAGCATCACCTCCTTCGACCTGCTGGTCACGCTCCTTTTGATGCAGCCCAGGATACAGTCGGCTTTCTGGGCTGCGAGCGCACACTACAGGCGGCTCATGTTAAGTTTCTCATTCACCAACACGCCCAAGTTCTTCTCCACAGGGCTGCTCTGAATCTCTTCTTTGCCCAACCTGTAGCTGTGCCTGGGATTGCTCCAACCCAGGTGTAGGACCTTGTATTTGTCATGGTTAAACTTCACAAGATTGGCATCAGCCCACCTCACAAGCGTGTCGAGGTCCCTCTGGATGGCATTCCTTCCCTCCAGCATATCAACTGAACCACATTGGCAAACTTGCTGAGGGCGCACTCAATCCCACTGTCCATGTCACCGACAAAGATGTTGAACAAGACCGGTTGCTACATCGATCCCTGAGGGACACCACTCGTTACCGGTCTTCAGCTGGACATTGAGCCGTTCAACACAACTCTTTGTGTGTGGCCATCCAGCCAGTTCTTTATCCACCAAGTGGTCCACCTATCAAATTGATGTCTCTCCAATTTAGAGACAAGGATGTCATGTGGGACAGTGTCGAACGCTTTGAACAAGTCCAGGTAGATGATGTCAACTGCTCTACCCCGTCCGTGAGTTCCGTAGCCCCATCATAGAAGGCCACTAAATTGGTCAGGCAGGATTTCCCCTTAGTGAAGCCATGCTGGCTGTCACCAACCACCTCCTTGTTTTTCATGTGCCTTAGCATGCTTTCCAGGAGAATCTGCTCCAAGAGTTTGCCAGGCACAGAGGTGAGATTGACTGGTCTGTAATTCTCTGAGTCATCCATTTTCCTTCTTGAAAATGGGGGTTATATTTCCCTTTTTCCAGTCGTCGGGAACATCACCTGACTGCCATGATTTTTCAAATATGATTGCCAGTGGCCTAGCAACTTCATTCGCCAGCTCCTTCAGGACCTGCGGATGGATTTCATCAGGTCCCATGGACTTGTGCACGTTCAGGTTCTTAAGATGGTCTCGAACCAGGTCCTCTCCTACAGATCCTACCAGATCCTGTCCTGCAGTTGGCCTAAGGTCTTCATTCTCACAGTGCATATAGGTGCCTCTCAGAGTCAGGTCCCAGTCATGCAAAATACACATAGGGTGTTTGATTGCTGATGAGACAATGGGTTTTCTGGCATTGGAGCTTCTTGTGATTGCTGTTGGTGTTAGTGCTTTCATGTGTCCCCTTTCAGCCTGCATCTGGGCAGTGGCCCCATGTGATTTATGTGTTGTAGGGCATTTGTCATTTCATTTGTCATTTCACTTACTTATTAGGCTACTTTGCTCTTTTCTTCGGCAATTTCTCCCACTCTGAGTGGGAGGGGAGCGGTTTTCTTGGCCTGTGAATGACAGAGGAAAGGCAGGTATGTTGGCTGCCTTTCTGGAACTTGGTGTGGCTGAGCTGGAGGAGGTATACGAGTGGATGTGTTGGAAGGACAAAGCTGTAAAAAGAGGGGAAATTATAATGATAACTGGTAGGAGGATGTGCCAGTGGGATCAGACATCTGTTTCCTTGAAATATGCTGTGTTCTAATGATACTCTTTTTTTCTCTATCATCAGTCCCCTTTTCACAGGAGAGAAGAAATATTTCACATTCATTCATGTTGGAGTGAACTTGTGGAAAGGGGAAGGTGAAAGGGGGACAAGGAGAAAAAGGATGAGTTTTCTTACAAAGAGAAGAGTTTTCATTATCCTTCTCCCCCTTGGTTTTAGAACTGATGCACAAGTTTATCAGGTCAAGAGTAACCAGAGAATGTACCTTTCACCTATCAAAACCACTGGTCTTATGTGAGGTGGCTAAAACAGCTCCTGCTTCGGAGAAGGGAGGAATAGAAAGGTCTCTATTAAATTCTGTCCCCTTTAAGACCTTTAGAGTTGATGTTTAGCTAAACTAGTAATGGGCAAGGTTGCCTAGCTGAAGGGAGGGTCTTACAACTGATAATGTTAAGGACTATGTGCAGAGCTGTGGAGCATCACTAGCAGACTTATGGAAAAACAAGCTTTTGCTCTATGCATACTAAACAGTGTCTGAGGAGTAAGGCTGCAGCTTAGAAAGTGCAGGCTGCATCCTGAGTTGGACTGACTCTGAGCCTTCAAGGCATGTTACTTAGTCTCTGCATTAGAAGAAAACAGAGTAAACAGACACTGTGAGAAACGTCTGGCTTTCAAGGTGACATTTGGAGTGATCATGAAGTAAAATTGAACAATTTCTGAGTAATAAATCAGAAGCATAGAAATTTAATACAAATTAGATGTTGCAGATTTTGAACCTGCAAAGAATCTAAACTCCATGCAGTGCAGCTGGTGACATGGACTGAAACTGGCAGTGTATACTTCACTATTTGGTGGTAGGGAAATGCTTTTGTCAGGTTTAGGACAATGTTTTCATTATCCATCAGTGCATGAGGGCACTTGTAGATCGCTGCTTCTGGGGCAAATAGAGGAGAAATTAAAAGATTTACATGCACACACATATGTTAAAGAATCTAATAAATGTACATATATGTATTTTATAAAACATTATTTTAAGCATATACATTATCTGTGATGCAGTGTATATCCTCTGGGCCAAACTAAAATAAGCCTTGCAGTGCAAAGCAGCTTGGCATCTTGTCTGACATGGGTAATAATTTAAACCAGGTACAACCTGCAGGGTTTCTTGTTACTGGCAGATATGCTTGAAGAGAGTTGCTTGCTCCTAGATTCCCTGTGCCGTAGTGTAAACACCATCATGCCAACAAATGCAGGAACTGAGGATTGCTACAAGCCAGCTTCAGGAAATCCTCTTACAGACCTTTTAAAAGCCTGAAGAAACTTCTTCTTGGGAGTGTCTGTTTACTCTCTGCAGTATATGCAGTGGAAAGGGAAATAAATATCCCAGTTTGTACTATGTTCATCAGCAGCTTTATGGCTTTATACAAAACCAGTCTAGTATATTGAACTGATTGCTATTGTGAGACTAATAGGCTCCAGAGTTTTGCTGTCGGATACTCAGAGGCTCTGACTATCAAAACAAGACAGCGGTCATGTTAATAATATATGGAAGGTTCATTTGTTTACAGCTTAATTAAATCCAGTCCGTATGAGTCCTCAGGTCATGCAGAGATTAAGTCCCACTGATAATTTGACCTTTAATCTCTGCCACAGAGGAGTAGTAGCTCATTCCCTTCTTTATCTGGGAAGAGAAAGAAGCTCATCAGATAAAGTCTGTGCAGTGCTTTGAAGCTGTGAAATACTAAGTGTGATTATTCAGTATTCTTGAGGCTGTCTTATCTCTTCCTGTGGCTGTCAGGTAAAGTGACAGTCTGAATTCTCCTACATTAAAAGGATTTACTTCCTTTAGAATTTAGGCATTATTTCTTCTTTAGCATATTCTTTAATTTTCTATACCTTTGAATAAAAAATATAAAAGTTTAATTCTCTATAGATGAAAGAATAAGCATCTCCTGAGCACCTGTTGATAAGGAGCAGGGAAGAGTGCCGCTAGGTGCAGAATGAGGTTGAGATGTACAAAGTGCAAGGACCAGAAGTGCTACAAAAGACATTTTCCTCTTCAGAAAGCCACACAATGCAGCTGGGTAGAATCTCTGTAGAAATCTCTTTAAAATATCTTTACAGATTCTCTCTTAAAAATGACATTTTCCTTTTCTTCCCCAGGAGGTGTCACCGGCTGGCTAAAAGAACAACCAGTACCAAAACAGATTGTTGTTTGATGTGTTACACATACTGTTCTCAGACTTGAAGCACACAAGCAAATCCCCAGCTTCCCATGAGCTTGCAGGCAGATGTGCCACTGTTTTCCAAGTAAATGCTCATTGGACATGAGGGATGAGGCAGTAGGTGAACCAAATAAAGCCACTTTCAATGCTGTAGAGAATGAGCTGCTTCTGCTTTTTAAGAACCCAGAGAAGAGTCTTTTTTCTGTCTTTGATGAAAAGTGCTGTCAGTCTTCTACCATCTAGTTACAGTGCAGAAGCCAGTTCTGTGTTCAGAAAGTCTAGGCTGTTATTATATCAAACTCCAATGCCATTTGTCCTGTTTCATCTCAGATTATTTGTGTAGGTGTAGAAGCACATTCGACTGTTACTGTCAGTTCCTTGCAGTAGTTATTACATCAGGTTTTTAAACAAACCTCTTTCTTTCTCCAATCAGGTCTCTTCTGTGACATCTGGATTTCAGGCAGCAGTTGACTTGCTCAGTCCTTTGGCTTTATTTCGGTTCTCCGCAGTCACCCGAGGAAAAGAATCCCCTTCAGAGGAGAGTAAGTGTTGTCTGCCTTTGCCTCTTCCTATTGCATGTCTTTTTGTATGTGGCAGTGGTTTCTAAGTGAAAACTTTACTCAAACCGTTTCAGCAGCAGCACTCTGTTCAGTCATTTAAAACCCACCTTCCTAACTTATGAACAGGGAATTGCAAGTTCCCTTGGACACCGGTCCTGTTATTCCCAAAAGAAGGCTTTAGAGATCAGTGTTTTGAAGATTTCTAACTTGCTTTTTCTTCAGGCGCTGGCTGCAGCATGGGATAGGCTACAGTAAGTGAAGTGATTTAAAAAGATAGATCAGGGCATGAGTAAAGGAGATGTGAGTTTGTTTATTCAAGCTGCAAACCAGGAAACTTCAGACTGGAATTTTAATTCTCAGATCAGGACCTGGAGATGTAGGATTTGAGTTGGCCATTTCTCTATATGAAATTTTGTAAGCCATAGAAAATAAATCAGTGTTTGCCAGGTACACCAGCTTATCGTTCAGTCCTCCTTGCTGCTGCATCAGGAATAGAGTGACATTTGCAGCTTTGGAGAAAACCTGCTAAACCCTGCACTGGCAGAAAGATAGGGAAGGTAATCTGGCACAGCCCATTTCTAGCTTTGAAAAAGGGCTACTGTGGTTTAGCCAATATGATCCTGAGAGCAGCGTCAAGGTATTAGGTGCAATACAGGCATTGATTAAAATAACGAACAAATAAATACCCTGTATCAGTGGGAGTGGGAGGCAGAGGAGCTGGGTTGGGTGAGTGAGACCAGGGTGAACCAGATAGAGATTAGTCTTTTTGGCTCCCTCAGAAGAAGGGAGGTAATGGGCAGAAGTCATTTTGGGGTATGTCTTGTATTGGATATTTAAAATGAGCATCTGAGGTGAGAACTTCTCCCTGTACAGCTGATAAACGTTGCTCTATTGTTGTTGTTATATTCTCAAGCTATGCTTGAAAAAGCATCACTGTGTGTCTCTCTTTATTTTTTCCCTCGGTGTTTTTCCCTTCCTTGTTTGTTTCTTTGTTTAGATCTTCAGAATCTCAAAATCTTGGGCCTGGCTTATTTCCTGTACCTTTTCCTGTTTTCCGGCTTGGAGTACACACTGAGTTTCCTCACTCACCAGAGATTCCAGTTCAGCAGGTACAGCATACTTAGAAGATAAATGTTGTATGTTCTGTCTAGGATAGTTTCCAAAATCTGGATTTAAGGTCTCTTATTTTTAAGAAAGGATTTCTGAGGTAAGTAAAAACACTCAGAAAGCAATAATGGCTTGGGCTTTGTGGGAAGACTTTATGAAGATACAGGCAAACTGTTTACCATGAAAGGAAATAACCTACAACTTCTAATGACCAGAGAAAGTCAATACACAAAGCTTCTGAAATAGGTACAGCTGGGTTAGTTCCATTGATTATAATTAAACCTGTTCTTTTCGTGCCCAGAAGACATCTTCAGTATCAGGACAAATCTTGAAGCTCAAAAAAGGCAAATGATGGGGAGGGATAGCTGTGCAATTATATTTGCTCATCAGAGTTCTGCATTGTATACAGTGCACAGTCATTACATCATAGGGTTTGGTTTCCTTTAGTCAAACACTAGAGAAGAAAGAGAACAGAATCCACTAACAGCAGCTCAGCTTGAAATACTTTTCTTGACAGCTCATCAGAAGATTTCCAGCCAGGAACATGATCTTGCAGCTTGATTCCTTATGTATATCCTTCCATTTGAGTAATTCTCAGGGGTTTGTCTCATTTTTCCCTGTCTGTTTTTCATTAGTTTGTGGCTTAACTAATGTGTGCGCGTCAAGGAAAAGTTTTCTAGTGTGTTAAGCTTCTGCACTGTCCTCTCAGGATAGCCATGTAGTGCGATACACAACTTGATGCTAACAGTGCAGGCTGTGAGACAAACAAGCTTGTTACAGAGGTGAGAACTTGGAGTTTAGTAGATGAAAGGTGAAAGAGAGATCTGAAGAAATATTTAAGGGTAGAAGGAATGATGTTGCAAGCTTCCTGGTGCAGTACATGATCACCACCATGCCAGTGCCCATATGGTGCCTTGGCGACCTTAAGCCAACTCTGCATGAGTGGTGGTGATGGTTCTGAGAAAGCAAAACACTTATACTTTGGAAGCAAACAGCTCCTGGGCACATGGTACAGGGTAATGAATGTGCTGACTCTTCGTGGGCCACCCTAGAAACAACTAAACTGCATCACAACAGTCTAGAGATGATTGCAGCATTTGCCAGCAACTGTCCCATCCCTACATATGGCCTCAGAGGTTTATCTTCTTGCTGTCTGCCTGCCATGAAAACTAATGTCAGCATATTAACTTTTGCACTGCTCATGCAAGCACCAAAAAGCATTTTCTCTCTCTTGTTAAGGAAAAGGTCTGCACTGGACCTGTGAATCCCAGGGTGGAATGCTCTGTGCGTGACTCCATGCTCTGTGTTTTTGCCTCCCTTCTAGCATGCAGCAGGGCAAGATGTTTTTCTTTATTGGAATAACAATGGCTGTGATCCAGGGAGGCTATGCTCGCCGAATCAAGCCAGGAAATGAAATCAGAGCTGTAAAAAGGGTAACAAAACCTAATAATGTGTATTTTTCTTTCCCCTCCCCCAAATCTGATGTGTTAGTTTTCCAGTCTAAAGGGTAGTTGGAGGATGTAACTGTACTTCTGAAATCAAAAGAAGTTTCTGTCTCATTAATCCAGCTAAATGACTTCTCAAGACCCTGGTTATTTGGCACTTCAGTTTAGTTAAGCTTTGGAACATTACAGTCCTTTCTTACCATACCAGCTGCTGTGCTATTGAAACTTTTGAGTTCTTCATACCTTATTGCAGTAAGGAATGAGAACAGTGTCTGTCTGTGCAGGTAAAATGCTGTGAAGATTATACTTTGTTTCAGTGATTTCTCTCGCAGTGCAGACATTGAAACTACTAAAGCTGCTTCAGAGCTGATCTCTGACTCTATTTCTGGCAAATTATTTTCAGGGACATCCTCAATCTGGCTATCTCTGTGCTTGACAAGCTTTTTCCCTAGCGTATGTTTCACTGGTGGGCAGGGGGAATTAGGTTCTTCCTCCAATCTTTACTTTGTCATCATCAGTATTGCATGTTACAGTGGCACGTACCAACATTCACACCAAAGTTTCACTGACAGAGGTGTGCGTTTCCTTGGCTTGCTTGCCTCTTTCTTCATAGAGATTCTGCTGCTGCTGTACTGGCATGACAGGGAGCGGTTTCCTGCACTTACACAGCTGTGGGACAAGCAGATATGTCTTGTCATTTACACTTGTGCATGGAACTCAACAAAGCAGGTCTCTGAACTTTTGCTGACTGCTTGGTAATAGGTTTGCTTTAACTGTTAAAGCCCCCATCAATTTATTATACAGTATTTTGAGGCCAGTGTGATTTTAACACCAGCAAGGTAAAGCAGGTCACCAAACTGCACTGCATTCCAGGGAATTGACTCAGCCTTTCTTAAATTATTTCTGCTGGTGAAACCATCTCCACCCTGTTCTCTGGCAGACGTAGGTGACCAGCACGGCACTCACTGTGTCGCATAGGAAGTGTTTCCCTGGGAGTGAAAACTCCTGCTGCTCTGGTAGTGCTGCTTCATCCCCTGCATCAGCTTCCTCTCTGTGCTCTACCAGCCTGTCACAGCACTGCAGCTCCTGCGAACTGTGGGTTGCCCCACTCATTTTTATACACCTTCCTTTTGCCTGCACTGGGAAGTGTAGTCACCTCCACATACTTGGTTCAGTTGGTCTGGGCTAATCACTTCTTACAAACACCATGTGCACTGTGCAGGAGCTCGCTGACCCTGGAATGTTCCTTCTGTGGATCTCAGTTGCTTTTGTGAGAGTTCCCCCTTTTGCTGAAGTTATTCTGGCAATTTCTATCACGTGGCCTCCCTTAGGCCGAGACGTTTGGTGGGAGTGAATGCACAGCAAATCTTAACTTGCTGCAGAAGCTCTGTATGTAAGGCAGACAGCACAGAGGAGCTAAAGTCTAGGCTCTTGGAGGAGATGAAGAATGTTTCTTTCAGGGTTTGAATTCCAGATGCCATTCCCTGCCCCCAGTTTTTCTTCTTCCTGCAGCAGCATGGACTCTGAAAGCTAAAATCAGTTCTGCTGAGGAAAAGCAGAGGAGCTGTGGTCCTGTTGCACACAAGCCTTTTGATCGCTTGTGCTAACTCAGGAACTAAAGAGTTAAAACTAGATTTCTGTCCATGAGAGAGGGAACTCTGCAAAAATCATCTTGCGCTCAGTTGCGGGAAGTCCGTGGTGAGATCACTGCAGCCTGTGGTACAGGGGCCTCACTCCAACATTGTGGTCTGCAAGCATGGGACAGTGACAGACAACAGCACAGTAAATTACCCTCTTGTGTGGCCATCCAGGTGAATTTGAAATGTCTGCTTGAGAAGAAAGGGCTTTCTGCTTCTAACTTCAATGTAGTCCCATCAGCGGAAGAGAACTGGCAGGAGCCCTAGAGTTAGGCTTCAACAAGCAGGGCTTAAACGTGACTGTGTGACTCATTTCTTTTTTGCAGGCTATTATATTGCTGATTCCAGCTTTCTTGCTAATTGGATGGGCTGCAAATGTGGCCATGCTGGGTGCTGGACTGCTGCTGTACTCTTGTGGTGAGCTATTCAAAACACACTGAAAGCTAAGCACAAATAAGTTTTCTTTATTTATTCACCCCATTAAAAAGGATGAATTTCTAATTTCACATCCGAACTGACAGAAAGTTGACGTTTCTGTCTATAAAAGAGGGGAGAAATAGTGTCTGTTTTTTTTTCCTGATGCTGTTTGTATCACAGGAAGTTGCCATAGTGATATTTGGACGCATCCCCAGTGCTCCTGTTGTCCTCTTGTCTCACTGGAGAGCTCTTGAGGGTGTTGTCTTCCCCTTTTGTCAGACCTAGAAGCAAAATAATCAGTGAACAACTCAGCTCAGGAAAAGAAGGGAGACAGCGTGTCTTTGTGTTTGTGGTGGCTGCGTTATTCCGTTGGCAACAGGCTGAGGAGGAGACCTGTGTGCTCTGAAGCTGGAAGTCAGTGTGAGGGTGAAGGTGAATCAGCACTGCCCTGACCACTGTGGCACTGGTCCCCTCTCCTGCACTGCAAGCTGCTGACTCAGGGAGGGAGCAAAACTCCAGCTTGTTTCTGATAAGCATGGAGTGTTTTCAGAGGTGTTTGTTCAAGTGTTTACATCAATAATATTCTGCCAATATCTCAGCTGTTATTCAGGGAAGTAAAAGTTGGATTCCCCTGCTGAAGTGCCTGTCAGAAAAGAGATTTCAGGTATCCCCAATGCTGCTAACATTATAGTAACATAGTAGCAGCATTGGGAATAGCTGAAATCTTTTCAGATAGGCTAGAAGTTTCAAATATGACTAATTGCAAAAGTAGAAGACTTTTGCAAGGTACAGCTTGATTTAAGAGTAAACTGTAAACCACAAAAATGCATCTCATCAGCAGCTTGCTTATCTAGGGACAGTTGTGTGCTTGAGAGGTTTCAAAATCTATGTTTGACCTACAGATTACCTTGGTTTTAAAAGCCCAGCAGGGAAGAGGATGAGAGGAGATGTTCATTTTGTCCAATTGTACTTCTAAGTTAGGCGCCTCATCTTCCTGGGCTCTGTACCTGGGCAGAAGACCCCATCTCCTCCTCAGTTAAGCCAGATAGAAGTGCCTCTGGAGCAGCCTCTTCTCCCCACCTCTTCCTTGCTCTGCCCCTGAAGTTAAGGTGCTTGCAGTTAAGGCAGCATGTCCATCGTTCAGTTAAGGCAGCATGTCCATCGCTCCTGCTCTCCTATTGTCCTTTCCCTCCCAGAAAAGATTTTTGCTTTGTATGCTTAAAGCACTTCCTTCTTGGCAGAAAAGGCCCCTATTTCAGTAAGAGGGCAGTGACTGCTGAACAGCTCTTGGCTTTTGTGTCCAAAGATTCTGTAACCTCTTCTTCTTGGACTCAGCTGTCATTTCCAAGACAGAACATAGCTTCGTCCGCCTGTGAGTACAGTAAAGCCAAACGCACTGGGGACTGTGAGCAGCCACCTCGCTGTCACTTGAAATGGGAGCAGTTCCCTTTCCCTGCTCCACCTGACAAGACCGCAGTGATTTGGAAAGCTACCAGTGCTCTGATCTGACCTATCCACCCTGTTCCCGTGGGCTCATGGAGTGAGAGGCACTGATGTGAACCATCTGCTCCGAGCACGCATAGCTCTGGGCTCTCTGTCCAGGTTGGCTTTGAGGGTGTTTTCATTATTGAACTGGATTAAACCTGATGATCCATTGTTGGTGCAGTGCCCCAGAGCTCAGCATATTTCTGTGCAGTAGTAACGAGTTTGGGCTGCGTGTTTGTCACTTGTGATGGTTTTGAGCTCTGCTGTTCACTGACTGTCTGTTTTGTGGATTTTTCCAGCTGCGGCCATTGTTATCCCGTGTTTGTCAGCAGTGGTGTCAGGCTATGGTGAGTGACTTTCCTGCTTTGAGCAGCAGCCCTTGGCCGCGTCACTGACCTTTGTGGAGGTTTGGCTGAGGTACAGAACTGACCTCAAGTTCAGTGATGCATCAACAAGAATACTCAATGGCTTAGGTCCACCTCGGATCCAAGTGTTGGACCTGTGGCTCTGCTGCTTGGGCTGTGTAAAGGGCCTCTTTCCACCCAGATGCATTCACAAGGACAGCAGCAATGCTGAGTGTTACAGTGAGCTGCTGTTCCACATTGTATGTGTGTAACCCTGAAGTGATAACCACCCTGGCAGGAGTGAGGCTGAAGTCTAGAGAAGAGCTTGTGCTCTGCCCCCCTTCACTTCAGCAGTGATCCATGACCATGGCCATCCTCTGATGGCACTGGGCCATGTTGAAGGGAAGCAGAACCCTGTGTCTCACTGGAGGTGCTACAGCCTTCAACCCCTCCTCTTCTGTGAGCATCCTTCAGGGACAGGGAGCTAAGTGGAGCTGCCAGGGATAGGAGGAGGATAGTCTGACCCTAGGAAACTCAGGAACATCTCACAGGGGAGCAGAGGAAACCCCAGACTGCCCTGTACCTGTTTCTGCAGCTGGCAGCACTCCATGGTGGACAGGTTCAGAGCTGATGAACAGCAGCCATCTGGTCAGTGGCTGTCAGCACCACACTGTATGTGTTGTATGTGTTGCACTGCATAACACAGCTTGTTCCAATGATACGGGGAAACATGAAGCAACCTTATTTCTGGTTATGAGTAAAAAGATGAAGAAGCATAGGCAAGGAATTAGTATCATGGGCAAAGGCAAAAACCAGGACTGAGAGAGGCAATGGCCTGGGTTCTCTGAACGAGACACCAGCCATCGCCACCTGCAGGAAAACCATTTCCCAGTTCCTTAAAAAAGACCTTCTCAGGAACCTTCTAAGTTGTTCTGGGCTGGCAGTGCTGGTTGCTGTGTAACCTGATTATAGCTCTTGCTGTGGTGCTGTTTGCAGATGACACCATCCTTTCTTTAGCTCTGCCTCTGCTGGTTGCCAGCACTGCAGTGCTTGGTGAGGTGGCTTTGCCCATGGATGTCACTTGTGCCTTGCTCTAATTTGACTTGCATCCATGCTTCTGTGTGCATCAATCGCACCTGTGCCTCCTCAGCAAACCTGGTACAATGTAAAGATCGTTTCTTTTGGTTTTGGGGGTGTGGTGAGGAGAATGCACTACAGAATGCACTACACATCCCTGACCAAGCCCTCTTGACAAGCCCTGTTGGTTTTCCATGAAGCAGCCACGTTTGTCTTGGTGGAGGGGAAGCAAATGCAGATTGGGCAGTGAGTGTGGAAGGAAAGCAGGGGGAGATGTGTGTGGGAAACACCTCCAAGGGAATAAGGCTCCCAGCACTAGAGCAGTGCCCTGCCCCAGCAGCACCCCCCCGCAACCGCTCTCTGTTTGCACAGGCTCTGCCAGCCAGAAGGGGCGAGTGATGGGGATCCTGCGGAGCCTGGGGGCCCTGGCCAGGGCCCTGGGACCAATTCTGTCAGCTACTGGTGAGTGTGGCTCCTGCTCCTTCCTCCTCTGCCAACACCCAGCACTGCTGGGTCTGAAGGGAAAGGGGAGCCCCATAAAGTTGTCTTTGCAGAAGTAACACTGAAGCATCTGTAACCTAGAGTCCCCAGTGCTCAGGGCATGCACGGTGCCTTGTGTCCCTGGCTAAGGCCAAAGGAGGCTGTGCCTGAGGAGCACTGGTACCCTCTGAGGGGGTTCAGCCCCCTCACACTGTTACAGGGACAGTTAAGGGGAAGCAGCCATGCAGCACATCAAAGCTGGAACTTGGACCTAATGTTAAGTGAGCAAAGCCAGAACCTGTTTCCTGGCTGCATCCATCCATGTGCCAAGCATCCAGCTCACTCTGGCTCACCAAACCACCGCCCCACAGTGCCCATGCAGGACAGCTTTCCAAGAGGAAGAGCCTGACTGGGCTTTGCAGCAAAGCTGCTCCCAAGTACAGGCTGGGGAAAACAGCAGCTCCAGCTGACACAGGTGCAGAGACTAACAAGGTAAATTTGCTTCCTTTGCAGTTTACTGGCTGGCAGGGGCTGAGGTTTGCTTCACCCTCTGTGGTGCTTTCTTCCTCGTCCCCTTCACTTTACTTGGTTCTATAAAACAGCCGCTGAAGGAGGAGTAGGAAGGAACCATAGAACTATCACCGGCTTCCTGGGACTGCTCCTCGACCTGACTCTCAGCACCAAACTCTGCTGTTCAAAGAGGAAGAGGAGGACTTTGATCTTCTGAAAGGGGCTACTCCATAATCACTAGCAGCAACAACAGACTTCAGGTCTCCTACAGGCCCCCCCCCAAGCTCCGTGTCTCAGATGACCTCCCAGCCGGCTTGGCTGGTTTCACAAATAGAAGAACCAACACCAAACACTCCCAAACCCATGGAGTAAAGCACTGAGCCCATCAGCCAAGCAGGGCTGTCAGAGCAGCAGCACGGCCCCTCCTACCACAACTCTCTGCAAAGCACGGGTGAAGCTGCAGCATCCACTGTGCTTGGCTCTGCTCCTCTCCCAGTCCTCAGCCTCCACTGCCATGGACTGACTGATCTGTTGTCAGTCACTGAACTGGACCTGGCTACCAAAGAACAGCCCCCCAGGGGTCTCGCACCAGGTATTGCTGCAGTTGGCACCCTAAGGTGCAGGGGGCCTGGTAAGAGCTTGACCACCTGCCTTAAAACAGGACAGTCAAACCCAAAAGCAAGCAGCAGCCACAGGCTCCCCCAGCCGGACAGAGACTGTTTTTAATACACAATTAAATTGAGAGATGTTTTATATTTCTAATTCTCTGTGATGGTTTCTGCTGACCCAGCAGTGTTCCTTTTGTATTACAAATAAACTCTTCCATCAGACACTGCTTGCTCAGTGAATCACAGTGAAGACCTTACAGCCACCTCACCCTGACAAAGCCCTGTGGGGACCAGAACTCCCTGCAGTGCCGAATACCTCCTGGGGTACCCTCCCTCCGGTGGGGCCACCCGGGTGCTGCCCCAGGATGAGTGGGGAAGGAGCCGTGCACCCAGTGGGAATACATTAAAACAACCACTAATCAACACATTAATCACTGAAAGAAAAAGAGACAAATTAAACCCGACAGGCTACAGCTGTAGAATAAAACTGCACAAAGGTTTGAAAGCAGAGCATGAAGGTTTTAAGACTTTTATTTGTGAGTAGAACTTAATGATACAAGAGAAAGAAAAATACAGGACTTTACCTACCCCGAAGTGTGTAACCATAGCATACATGACTACATTTCATACTGTAATACAAAGAATTAAAAGAACAAACTACAAAATTAGAAATTAAAGAGTCATTGCATACGTGGTCGAGAGAAACGGAGGGACTCCATTAAAGAACTGAAACATACAGCAATTAGTCACTGAATTAGGACCCTGCGCTAGAACACGATTCAGCAAGGTGAGCACTGTACTCTTAAAGAGTGGGCAGAGGGGACACAAAGTTCAAGCACACGTGAAGCCGCTGCGGCCCTGGGCAGTCACCTGCCTTGCTTTGGCACCGACCCCACTTCCAACTCTCTTTCCACACCCAAAGCTCCCATTTCCCCTTCCATCTCCCAGCCTGAGCCATGCCCCTGCTCTGCCATTCTCCGCTGCAGCAGTGTAAGGCATTCGTTTGTTGCTATTTTACCAAATGCAACATTTACTATTGTTCTAAGAGGTGACAGCCACATCCTGTTTTCTACAGCCGCTTGCCATGAGTCAGCATGTTCCCCTCTCCTCGCAGGGCTCTCAGCGTTTGCTGCTGCTGCTGAACCAGAAACACTGACATGAGAAACCAAACGGGTTCCAGCCCTCTCTACCCCACCTGGCACTACTGTTAGGACGGGTGACAGACAGAAGCATGGCAGTGACTGGGAAATAGTGAATTCAGTGGTAAAAAGTGATTTTCTTTACCATGCTACATATTAAACAAACATTTATAGCAAACTGTGAAAATACACCTTTTAAGGTTACTTGGGGTTTCTGTACTTCACTGCTGGCAGCAAAAATAAAATATTAAAGAAACACCAGTTTTTGTAAGTGAAAATAATTCATATAAAACAAGGTTACCTATTCAGTGTAACGCATTTATATTGTTATCATGGGAAGAACACACACGAAAGGCTGCAAGCAGGGTTTACGTGCAGCAGCCCTGCACCCAAACCCTCTGCTAAGACCCAAACCAGTGGCCCATGCTTCACATCACCACTGCAAAACCTTCCAGACACTTGCAGTACAGTTACTTTTAACCCGTTCTAACAGCCATTAGAATTGTTCTAACAATCCATAGGTAGGCAAGACTTAAGAGTCACATTTCCCTTAAACTGCATTTGCTAGGAAGTAGGATTGGGCTCTTAACACACAACTGTGAGAGGAACACACCATGGTTATTTCAGTCCTGGACAGCAAAGATGATTTCACGAGCCAGTTAGAAAATAAAGTGAAAAACACCTTTGTTTTGTTACAATAGTGAGAGGAAGGACTGGGTTAGCCTCAAAGCTTGACTAAAACAGGGTTTGTGAGCATGTACTCACATGTCAGTTCAAGAACATCTCCCCTCGAGAGCGTCACTGCAATAGCATCCGCTCAAGAAGTCAGCATTTAAAAGGAAACTTACTTGTGACTTGGAACAGAACATGGGAGAAGAATGCTCCTTGGTGTAAGCCATGTGTGGTTTATTTGTAATTGTGAACATCTCTTTATTCTTTTGTAAAGCAGCGCAGGCTTTAAATCAAAAATAGCGGTTCGATGCCTTCCACATGGAAGTCATTCCCATTTCATTCCAAATTCGGGATCAGATCTGCGGTAGCTGCTGAAAACACAGGATTAGCACCTTTTTGGCCATTAGTTTCTGGTTATAACCTCAAACAATCAAGCCATAACTCGAGGGGCTGGTTGGGTTACTTGTTGCATTCATTTACATAAGTACGACAAAACACTCGGTACGATCTGGTACATTCTAGTGGTTAATGGAGGTGGGAATATGACAGTGTTTCTGCAGTGTGTTTGGCCTTTAGGAGTCACTCTTCTTTTTGCTCTTCTTCAGGAAGGAAGGAGTGCGAAACTTCTTTTTCTTTTTCGATGGGGACTTCCCTGGAGATTCATCACTACCTGCATCGGCTGCTGGCCCCTCCTCCGTGGTTGGTGTCACTGGCTCTTCAGCAGGTTGAGGCTGGGGTTCCTTGGTTTCCACTGCAGGTGATTCCGTTTGGCTTTTGGGCACATCTTCCTCACACCTCCCTTCCTCCTTCCCTAAGGGAGGGAAGCTGAGTGCTTCTGAAGGCTCGTCAGGGGTGAGATCTGGGAGGGTTTGCTTGAAAGTTGCAGCGTCACTGTCATCTTTGTAAGTCTGGTCCTGCTGTCTCTCTGGTGGAGGGACAGACAACGACACAGTTAGTTTTACCTAAATGTCCCTGGAGCACAGAAGCGAAGTGAGTTGATGAAGAACGCGCTCTATAAAAAACCTAAGATATTTACTTTGCAGAAAAGCCTTTGTAATAGGTCCAGTCTCATTTTGTTTTGCGCACAGAGGTACAAACAAGATACTCAAATGTTCTCTTTGTCTTTAAGCTTCTGACCACGGAACAGATAAAGCCAAATTCCATCCTGTGGATGTAAACCAGCAAGAAAGCGACTGTTTCAGCTCCTTCATGTTTTACGTGTAACGTACAGGAGCTTTTAGGGCAGTAAGCAGGAGCTGAACCTGCTCTCCTGGCATTGAGGAAATTCATCATGAAATTCCAAATCTCAATTCTTTTTTTCTTTTGGTGGAATAAAACTAATTGCTGGTTTGCAGTGATCGATACAAACAAATCCACTGATTTCTAAAGAGCTGGCTTGCCAATCTGTAATCAAAATGCTTGGATTTTTATAACATTGTCCTATGAGATCTAACAACTGCTGCTTCAGAATATGATCTATCACAAAGGCTTCACTTGTTTTGCAAGATATGAGTATATATTATGGATACCTACAAGTTAAATCCATGGGGTTTATCAAATTAAATGAGCTCAGCAGGTTATGCAATAACAGCTTTATATGTGATGTCTAACAGCAAAACTCACCCCTGCAAAGGAACATCAAAAACCTTGTGCCAACTTCATGTCCAAAGGTGAACTTCACCACCGCTCCCTCAACAGTAACACTTCCCTCTTTCAGCACTACGCTTTAGAGATGTTCTGTTTACAGCTCCTCTTTGTACATAACACGTTTAACGACCTGCAGTTTTTAAAGCTCCCTGCAATGCTCATCACTGTGCTGGAACCAAGAAGGATCTCGTCAGCTGTGTCAAATATACCCCCACTGATGTTACGTAAGGAGGAATTCAGAACAAAATCCAGGCCATGCTCATTGTAAGGCACAAAAGGCAACTATTTTTTTCCCCCCTTTTAAAATCTTGTTCATTTTAATTTGAAAAGGCTGAACGCTTTCATAAGGATTTACAGAAAATAGTTGATACTTTCCCATTTTTCCTATGGAAATGACGAGTGTCCTTTTTATTTCTGCCAGATGGGAGTAATAATCCTGTAACATATTTTAGAGGGCTCTGTTCTGTGAATATATGCTAGAAAACCAACATGTTTTGCCTAGAGCACCATGAGCTTCTAATAGGTTAAATCAACAGCACACGCTAGTATTCAGTGCCAAACAGTCAGAATGCACGAGTTAGCAGTTTAAAAGTTAAAATGCAGGCAGGACTTAAAACAGAGGAAGAAGAGAAAAAGCCATTATGTACATTACAAGCTGCCCCCTGAACTCTGGTTTAACCTGAGTCTGTGATGCACAAACCTGTAAGAAGCACCACCTACAATTCACCCTTTTTAGTTTACAGGAATTAACTGAAAGCTTTGCTGATGTCTTCTCCCTATGACCCAGGGACAGGATGCCTGGGAATGGCTCAAACCTGTGCCAGGGGAATTTAGACGGGACTTGAGGAAACATGTCTTTACTGAGAGGGTGGTCAAACCCTGGAGGAGGCTCTCCAGAGAGGTGGTTGATGTCCTAAGCCTGTCAGTTTAGGAGGCATTAGGACAATGCCCTTAACAACGTGCTGTAACTCTTGGTCAGCCCTGTCACGGTCAGGCAGTTGGACAAGATCACTGTTACTGGTCCCTTCCAACTGAAATAGTCTTTTCTTTAGCTGGCCCAACTGTTACAGAGCAGGCACCATGTTATACTGCCAGTCAGTTTCATGGTATCTTTTTAAAATAAGTTTAAAAGAAAGTTTTAAACAAAGTTTTACAAAAAGGGATTAGAAATTCTTAAAATGAAAGAACAAGAAGCTACAGGCATCTGCCAGTTGGCCTAAGCCTTGGATAAAAGTAAGCGGGTTTATAACTCATTAATCCAGGACTGCTATCCTTCCCAGTCTCAGATTACCATCAGATTTCCTAGATTAGCATTATGCTGGAATCAAACAAACATCTGTTTGCCCAGCTCGCTAAGGGCAGTATTTTATCAGAACTGGGTGGATTCACAAATTCCACATCGGATAAAGACAGCATGCAGTATGCAAACATCTTAGTTCTACCTGATGGATTTCAGTAATGGAACTGGGAAGGTTTAAGAATGCATCTTGCTGCAAAACCTGTTTACAGTTTAAGAACTCAGCAGTACCTCAAAACTTCTGAAGCTTTTTAGAATACTCATGCCTAGATCCATGCTCCTGCTTTCTACATACTGTGACATAAGAGTTTGAAAAGTAACATTAATACTGGTGAGTGTTTACAATTCACATTATTTATGAAGAATAAAGGTTTATGTTTTTTTCCAACACAAACATGTGGACAAACATACAAACTAGGCCATAACTAAGTTAACACAAAACTGTTTGCTGACTTCAGCTACGCTTAAATAGAGGAAAATATGAGGTAAAAAGGTTGAGAAGCAGCTCTATACAGAGACCATTGTCATTCAACAGAACTTCTGCCAACCAAAGTCATCATGGGCATGAACTTCCAGTTACTCTCTAAAATGAGCTTTGTATGTTTGTCCTGGAAAACTTACACAACTACAAGAGTTTGTGGAGCACAATTCTCAAATTGAAAGAATCTTCAGGTTTTAGAACTTTACTTGTAACACCACAGGTGTCTATGTTGTAGTTTGACTTTTGTAATGACGACAAACACACTGACTTTCAGATATAACAGGACATACAAACGGAGGGGGCCAAACATCCTTATAATTTCAAAGTATAATCTGAGGTAGCCCTGCAGAGCCAGCTGAAACAGATGTAGAAGTTGCTGCCACCATGTTCTTGCTGTTATGCCTTTGTTGGAATTTGGATTTCTCTGCTGACATATTTAACATTGGAGTAGTTTCATATCCACTCTGTGCAGAAGTCTGCTGAGTAAGTTTTAGTCAATGCCAGTGGTAACAGTTTTGCACTGGAATAGATGAGGAACTTTCTTCCATGTCACTGCCAGGTCCATACCAGGCAACAGCAAACTGCTGGGGCAGAAACTCCCAGACCTGTTTCAGCTGTATCTGAAAGACAACTTCAGACTATTCCTTTTTAAACTGAGGAATTGGACACACAGGTATGGAAACACATAATGTCACTTCCAGTCTCTCGAAGGGGGAGTGCATTTGCACATAAGATCTGTAACTACCTAGAATTTCATGAAACCAACAACTCAAGACATCAGTGTCTCAACTGAAAGAGCCTGCTTAAGAAAAAAAAAAAGCAAAACCAACAACCCCTTAGTAAACAAAGATGCAGGAGTGAAGCAAAGCACATAAGCAGGTCAGAGTATGGAATGATACTTACTATGGTAACAGGTACTCTTTAGCATATCCATCTCCTGTTTGTAACGCAGCCACAAGAAGAAAAAAGCACAAGTAGAGAATCTATGCATTCATCACAGCCATTGTGTTAAGTTAAAAGAATGGTTGCAACCATTCTTATCGAAAACAGGATGAGATGAAGTATTGAATGGAAGACTAACAGACAAGTGATATGTCCAATGCACAAGGTAAAGGAAACAAGACAAAAATCAGATTACACCTCTTCAAGATTGTTATTTATCCTTTTTTTGAGGAAAGTGTGGACTTTAACAGCCCTGCTCTCATTTTAGTTAAAACTACTACATAAGGTGAGCAAATAATGATATTTAGAGTCAAATTGAGTTGGAAAAATATTTACTGAGGTGTAATCCAAGTACAATAATGTTTAAGAAATGTGCAATCAGCGAAGGTGATTTACCAAAGCATCCAGATTTGTGTCTGGTTCACATCAGACACTACTCATTTTCTAAGAGCCACCATTTCTCACAGAAAACGTACAAAAGGGTAAATCAGTTGAGAAACACCAAGAGATGACAAGGCAATTCTGAAGAGATGAAAATTTGTCTTTATATTAATGCACACTTCTTTATTATTGTAAACAGAACTCCCAGTACACTCACAGTTTAGTGGAGTATATTTTAGGTAGTATAAAAATAAAGTACAAGACAGAATTTACCTTTATTAGCTACTAGATCACATATTTGCATGCATCAGTCACTAGTGATGCAGTTACTGGGTTTCCCTGGCCCCCACATGAGCAGAACATACCTTCCTCTATTTTAATCGGCGTGCTGGGAGGAGTGCGAGCTGAAGTGGGATCAGGGGGACTTCTCTCTTTCTGTGGCCTGCCATCTTCTGAAGGTTCTGCAGATGTAGAAAGGCAGAGGAAACCTTTCAGCATGTGAGAAAACAAAAGTCTCCTTGTGCTTCATGTGCACAGGACTTGAATACATTTTCCTGAATCAAAATTCTGCCAGGATATGAAATAATACCAAAGCAAGCAAAAGGAAAATAAGTGATAGTTTGATATTAACAGAACTGTTCAAGTCACAGCTGTGCTCTGTGGTGGTTTTTGTTTTTCCAAAAGGGCATGAACAACGTAATAGTTTATGAATTGGTTTATCATGCTGTTCTAAAGAAAACTGGTGAAGAAAAACCACAAGGAAGAGATAAACAAACAGGGTTGAGAGGGGAAAACGCTTTCAGACCTAGGCAGGAGAATGCTCTTTTGCTTACTTTGTATTGCTGAGACTCTGAGTAAACAAATTTTCATCCCCAAAGAAGAGAAGATTGCATGGATAATCAGAGAAACATGCAGTAATTAAGTGATTCAAAACAGATTTCACAGTGGTTTTATGTGTTTGTAATTAGTAAGGAAGGTCCCCCTTGCTTCCAGGTTTAAACATTAACGGAGTACACCGTGTATCAGGAACAGTATTAAAACATTTTTCTGTACAGTACACCTACACAATTAAAAGTGAAATCAGCCCCACAGATGAGAGTCAACTGATAGAATCTCCAAATGGTATAGCTAAAGAGGTTGCTCCTTAGATTGCAAGCACAAGGGTACCGTATTAATAATACCTGAGGCCTCAGCCAAAAGGACAGGATTGGACCTTAATGCTTTGATCACTGCAGTATGAAATTCCTTATGGGAGGACTTCTGCCCATCTGGCTCTTCTTGGTTAAGATGTGTGATGACTTGCTGCGTGGTCTGACAAGAAACCCATGCAGCAGCAAACTGAGTGTTATCTAAAGATTTAGACAGTGATGATACGTCAAAATCCGGTAAAGTCTTTGTATCTGGTTCCTTGAAAGGCTTCTGATCTGCCTTTCAAACACAGAGATTCTTTTATCTGATCTATTTTGCTCACTGATGGTTTGATTTCTAAGCAATGTGCTCTGTTCCCCAGGTGGGGTCTGTCTCAGTGATAGTCTCTCCCTATTTTGGTATCTTATCTAAGAAGGATGTAGCAATGTTACTGAGAGAATAAATACTATGCCAGCTACACAGGCATAACAGCAGAATATCCCACCCCACACAGTACAATACTGGATTAACTGAACACATACAATCTACAATGGCTCCTACATCATCTTATCAAAAGGCAGAAGCCAGGAGGACACACTGCAAGAGAAAAGACACTTCTGGTTCCTGCATTGCTCAAATTGAAAACCTAACAACAGATGAGCATCTAAGTATCATCCTTTAACATTATAGAGAAGTAAAGCAGGAGAAGCACTTCAGATGCAACAACAATCTCCATAAGCCTACAATAATTTACAAAGTCTGTTTTGGGGGACATGTGCCATTTCCAAGTAGCCATCAAACGTGGTTCTGTACCTTCCCCTTTCAACAGATTTCTCAAACCCACAATTTTCTATGAGGTAGAAAACTCCAGTTTTGCTGCTGAAAAGCAACACTACTCCCTCACCCTAGATTATTTCTAGTGCCAAGGAAACAAAGTGAGCAGTCTGCAATGCTTTGCAGTACCTAAAAATTTTTTTTGACTGCATTACCTGGCCATCCTAAACACCCAGTTTGTCTACTAGGTTAATTTTTAAGAGAAGACTGATGCACTTTACAGAATACTCCATTAACACTCAGATTGCACATTCTATCTCCAACGTGCCTTTACATTTTTAAGTCACACTGGGAAAACTGAAATACACCGAAGCTGAACACTTAATCCATGGTCTTTGCAGGTAATCCACCTTCCAATTAGCAATAAACTCTGTCTATTGCAGAAAAAACACACACAGAGAAACCAACCTTCTGGTCCCTTCTGCTTTCTTTCTACTTCTTTGCGATACTCTTCCAGTTCTCGATCAGTGAGTTTATTGAAGGGATTTGGTCCCGTTGTGCTCACTATGACTTTGGGTTGATATTCCTTCTCGATTATTGCCTTTGATGCAGTCACCAGTTCTCCCTGACAAAAGACAATTAAGATACATCTGCAATTGAGCAGTAACTTGCAGAACCCTGAGAAGTACAAGAAGCTACAAAGCAACCAAAACAAAAAGATAAACTGAAAAATGCTACATTTACTTTCTTTAAATAATAAAAAAAATTAATCAAAACTACTACAGATTTTATAACAAATACAATAATTGACAGCAGGTTAATATAAAGGAGAAAACAGGTCTTGTTAATTACTCTTACAGACACATCAGTGTTTCCACCAGGGAATATCCACCATTAAGCAGTAAACCGAACAGCAGTGCAACAGTCTAGCTGAATTATGTCTCAAGTCACAGAAGTGTGACTTTTTTCCCCACAAAAGAAATGGGACACCAGGCCCAAGTGCCTGGCAGTCTGGGCACAGAATACCTGTAGAAGCTCACAGGAATCAGCTCACAGGCATTTTTGTGGTTGGTTTGGGTTTTTTGTTGGTTTCAAGAGGGCTTTTTTGTTGGTTTGGGTTTTTTTTAATAAGGGAAAAGCCATTTCTAGTAGGTACTGCATAACATCTAACAGATGTTATAGTAAAAAGCCATCTTGTATGTGTTCTACATACACCAGGATTAATAGTTTATTACAAGCAATTTTTAAGTAACAAAGATTAACTGCCATTTTATACAAGTTAGATATTTACATCTGTAACATTTGTCATACAAGCCGGATAAAAAGTTATACAAACATTAGCAATTCTAAGTACAGTAAGCTGCAATGGACCAAAGCAGCTGCATCAGAGATTTTCTAATGCAGGTTTTCAGTTTTTCTTCTCTAATACTTAAGCCATTGGTTTTTCCTTGTCTCAGATACAGAAGATGTTTGCTTGGATTACTGCTGTATCTTTCAAGTGACTTTCAATGTTTAAGCATTTGGATTTTCCATCGGATATACAGCACTCTACTGACACTAGTTTGGAAATGACTGATGTGTGATCTGTGCCTCATGTCACTGTGACACCTGAGTTGCCTTCATTGCTGAAAAGAGGTATTTGAATTTCACTACCAAGTTCACTATGGGGAATTGATTAGCCCACATCACCTACCTACTCAAATGTTATTTGTATCAACATTGAAAAGAAAGCATTAGAAAGTTCAAAACAACACCTGAACAAAGAGACAAACAAACATTCCATTCCATGACCATACTCAATGGACAAGCATGAGATCATCTCTGTAAAACTAAGGATGAAATTAGAGCACTGTTTTGGATGCCAAGAGCTACTATGGACAAGTTGCCAGCATCAGCAAGGTGACAGACCAGAATGTCCAGATGGAATGAGGACAAGAACAGTTAAGATACTTTTGAAAGCTCGTCAATGAGAGATCTCCAGAAATCTGGTCTAAAGCAATGCAGGAAGGTAAGAACACCTGGTGGTTAGAATCTATGCTGCTCTCCAGGAAGCAAATACAAGCCAGAAGTACTAAAGAACAAACAGCACAACAAGAAACCTCCACTGTAAGATCCTCAAAGGAACTGCAGGAGAGAAATATCTCTAAACAATTACACATTGCCTCAGTTTATAAAATAAGAGGTGCTCATCTCAGATGCAGAATGTCAGTAGGAAGTGAAAAGCCTTTTCTTAACTATTTCTATTAAGCACCAATTTGATAGTCATGGCTTTTCTTACAGGACAGTGTATTAAAAACAAATCACAAAACCATCATAGAATCATAGAATAGTTAGGGTTGGAAAGGACCTTAAGATCATCCAATTCCAACCTGCTGCCATGGGCAGGGACACCCCACACTAAACCATGTCACCCAAAGCTCTGTCCAACCTGGCCTTGAACACCACCAGGGATGGAGCATTCACAACCTCCCTGGGCAACCCATTCCAGTGCCTCACCACCCTCTCAGTAAAGAATTTCTTCCTTATATCCAATCTAAACTTCCCCTGTTTAAGTTTGAACCTGTTACCCCTTGTCCTATCACTACAGTCCCTAATGAAGAGTCCTTCTCCAGCATCCTTACAGGCCCCCTTCAGATACTGGAAGGCTGCTGTGAGGTCTCCACGCAGCCTTCTCTTCTCCAGGCTGAACAGCCCCAACTTTCTCAGCCTGTCTTCACACAGGAGGTGCTCCACTCCCCTGATCATCCTCGTGGCCCTCCTCTGGACTTGTTCCAACAGTTCCATGTCCTTTTTACGTTGAGGACACCAGAACCTTCATACAAATCCTAATTATTCTGTAGAAAATGTAAACATCCCCAAAACTAGCAGTCCCAGGTTTTAATGACAGCAGACAACTGGTGACCACAGCAACTCTATTTCCCTCTTTATCTCTGCCCACCCTTCAAACTACAGGTGTAGTTTTAACTGAAACACAGCCGTAAGTAGGAGGAGCTTGTAAAGCACTGAACTCAGGTGGAGTTTCTAAACTTTTCTAGGGTTACGAAGGCCAACAGAGGAACAAGACACACAGCACATACTGATACCCCTGGAATGTTTAAGAATCTAACTTGTCTACTGGGTAGAGCAATTCTCACTTGAAACAAGATTTTACCCAATGCCTATTGATTTAATAACAACAAAGAGCAAGACACAAAGTTTGCAAAAAGATGGCCAGTGCACTGGCATCACATGTTCTCCTCCTTACAAGTATCATTGTTAACTACTCAGAATAAAAGCAGCACATCAAGCTTATCACATTTACTAAATTAAACAAAACCAACAAAACAAACCCAAAGACACAGAAAACCACACTCACAGGCAATGCAAACAGTATTTGTACTAGCTGAGTATGTTTGACCCAAGAGAAATACTACTGAAAAAGATCAGAGACAACAACAGTAAGTGGATTACATATTACAAAGAAAAAGCACCTGTGTTTTTTGGACCTTAAAGGCAGAAAAATTACACAAGAGACCAGAAAGGCAAACTTTTGATCTGCTAAAAGCTCTTTCCAAATTAAGACATTCAATTTTGCTCAGTATCAGTAATATGGAAGCAGTTCAAAGGCCACTCTCAAAAACTTTATGGGTAGAGGGACTGATTCTATGGGGACAATAAATTCTACAGCAGTATGTTACTAAGATCTGCAACATGACTACTCTAACACATACACAAATCAAAGAAGCAGAGATGCACTACTTCACAGAATAGGCACTGGAGTAGCCTTCCAAGAATTCAAATAAAAATATAACACAAAATGAATGTACAGAAGGAAATTAGTATAAAGGACTGTATGAGACAGGACATATTTTAGATTGTTAAATGTGACATTAAAATAGACAGAGACTCTGCAGTGGTATCAACCTGTCCATGCCTCTCAGATTCCTATGAACCTTCAGAAAAATCAGGTAGGAAAACTGCTCTGGAGATGCTTCCAGTATTACAGAGCCTGCAGAGAGGGAATAAATTCCCATACAAAAGACTGGCACTCTGTTTCAACACAGGATGACATGCAAAATACTAATGTTCTAGTGATTTCAACTAGATTATGCTGATAGTAGCTTTATTTTGATGACGATTTTAGTACTATTTCGCTGACTATCTGAAGTTTGATTGCATGTGTAAGCACCTGAATATTAACAGTACTTTCTCCATTGTGAGAAATAATGGATAGATTACATTCACAAACACAACATATTTTCACTCCTGAGGATTTTCTAGGGACATACTCTCCTACAAAGTTCCAATAAATGGAAAGTCACTCATAGTTAATGATACACAATAGACTTCCATACTAAACTTGGACCTCACATATCCTACGGGAAACTTCAGATTATCACATCATTTTGCAACTTCTCCACCAAGTCTTGCTTTCAGAGGAAAACTTCACAACTGCTCTGAGCTGACCATCATTTAACAGGCAAGCATTTTATCTTGTTCTCAGGGATAGATGAGCAAAACTGGCACCTTACACGTGCCAAGTTTTCTTTAAGACCTTAGGTTCATAATAGTTGTCTAAAGATAACAAACACTCTCATCACAATCTGGCATTAATCCAGTGCCTTTGTCCAAAAAAACCCAAGGTTCTTAAAGTACTGTTAATGTAGAAGTTGCCATTAAAACACAGTGCCATCTCCGGGGCAGAATTGAGAGGCTCTTCATGAAGAACAAAGCCACAGAATTTCCATTGCAAAGGAAGAGACATGAAACGAGTGAGTCCCCTTTAAATTCTTCAAAATTCATGTGATTTTTTTTTCTTTGAATCAGATTGCAGAACGGTCATTAGTAACAATAACCAGCTTCCCCTCTCATTCAGCCAAGACTGCAGCAGAAGCTTGGTTAACCAAGTCTGTAACAAATAAAATCACATGGTGCACAAGGAGCTTGTGTTGCAACATGGCCAGGACTTCTCAGAACATGGACAAAGCAAGTGATAAGGCAAAATGGAATATTTACTACTGCAGCCATAGGCACAGGAGACTCAAAGCATTACATGCATACTTTACACAAACAGAACTGTTTTCAGCCCAAATAGTGTGCATTATGTTAACTGAAAACAATACATTTTAAGCATTATTGCAATCAGACGGAACTTTTTACTTTAGCTGTAATTGAGCGTCAAAGCATTTGTTAGCTGAGAACTTCTACCTGAACTTGTACCTGAAAGCTCTTAAGTCCTTGATGTACAGGTGTCCTCAAAATTTCATTCCAAGTCTCATGAGGTTTATGTGGGTATCCTGAGATCGCTTATACTTCTTTTGTTCCACAATACACAACTGACTTTTGGCACAATCTTTCTAAGACATTTCTCTGGTGGGTTCTTTTGTTGTTGTTTGGTTTGTTATGGTTTTGTGGGGGGGTTTGTTTGGCTGGTTGGTTCTGGTATCTGATATATTCTGATAATGAGATGTTAGGCATGACCTAAACCAAGATTTAAAAATCTTTTAGACAAAACACTGGAGCAGAAGAGACAGTGATGCTTATTTGCACACCATGCTTCCATGTTAGATCACCTCTGTGAAACTCCTTCAAAATCTGGGAGAGAAAGACAGCTAAGGACACTTTGTTTCCAGTGTGCAAACTATTCCTGTTTAGTTGGCATCAAAGGACTGCCCACCCCAACCACATACACCTCTCTTGAATTCAATCCGTATCTAAAGTGTATTACATAAGCACAAGCATGATTACATGTCTGAAAGCCAATCGATCTGTAAGTGCAGGGCATTCCTCAAGCAATACTGTAGATAACAGCATGAAGTTTTAAGGAAACAAGATGTCTAGCAATGCAGGATCAAAAGTTGACAGCGTTTGTCAGCATGGCACACTCTGAACATGTGCTATCTTTGGAATGACACTGATGTAATCAGGCTGAGATTAACTCAAAATTGATCTCAGATTAGAGTAATTCAACACTAACAGCACAAGCAAAGAAACCCACTATATGTAAAACCTAATCAGCACCTTAACATTGTTTCCTTACCAGCTTCTACAGAGAAAGAAAAAGATCAAAATCCTTAAAAGATACTTTTAAAAGGGTAAAGTACCTGCCAGTATAGTTGCATATACAGAATCTGGAGATTCATCTACTATTTTTGTTTCTTTTCTAGCCAAATCATTAACTAATAGGGGAAAGGTCAGGGTAAGGAAGAGGTAAAATGAAGGGTGAACAACAGTATTTAGAGCAGTATGACAGGGCAGTACCTTTCTAACAGACAGAGATTTAGCGGGACTAAAGGCCTGCTCTGTGAGATCGAGCCCTTCAATAGATTCCGTACAGTCTGAGAGGGGAGCATCCTGCAACAGTAAATTGAGTAAACAGAGCAAACCGAGCCCAGGCTTTAAAACATCAACCAAAACCATTATGATGCTTGCTAAAAACATGCAAAGAAACAGTAAGTGGCAGATGAAACTGCAAGTGACAATGGATTGACATGCACACAATATGACACCCAACATGAATAATGCTATGGTCATGATGAGACTTGCCAAACTTTTTAAAGTATATCAGAAAATACTTATCTGAAGCAGTTAAAGCATTCAGATATATAGACCTTTAAAGTCATTCAGCCATACAGTATAACCGTATAGCTCTAATTCTTACTTTACTTTGAGCTACAATTCGTATTTTGTATATCCAGATATATTGTTTTTAAGTTTTATTGATGTATAATAGCTTTTTTTCCAAACTGCTCTTCAAATAAAATATTATGAAGCATGATAAAACATACTTAACACACAACACTACTGCCCCATAGTGAGCCTGCTGTGCCCGGTATTTTTAGTACTTCAAGATACATAACTTGGAAAACAAATGAACAGAAAGTTGTCACAAAGCCCAACAAGTTTGAACAAGAATCTAATCCACAGAAATAAGCTTTCTGAATTTCATGCATTACATTCAGCAAAAAAAAACAAAACCAAGAAGCATCCTCCACAGACATGCTTGGGCTACATGGCTGAAGCCTCTTAAATTTCTGACCCTGAGCACTCTCGCAAAGACAATGGTGTTACCTCTAAGACTTACCTTAAAAACAGAAACTCTCTGCCAATTAAAGAATAATTTCATAGTGATATATTAGGTGAAAGCAGAGGACATCATGGATTAACTTTAAGCTAATAGTTTTAGGCATTTTATACTCTCACCTGTACAAGACTTCTGTCCACAACTACCCCAGAAAGAACCTGGGACTGAGGGCCTGCAGTTTTAATATCTTGTAAGTTTTGCTCTCGGATCTGTAAAGGAAAGCAGCAGAATACAGTCATGTGAACAACAGGAAAAGTTAACCACATTTCTGTATTTGAAAAGGAGGTGAGTGGACCTGTCAAGAGGCTGCAACTAGTGTTGACTGCTATAGCCGTGTCCAGCAAATAAAGCTATGCATATAAGCACTTGAAGGCATGTGCTTCAGTTCCTAGTTGCTTCCTCACATTCCTCAGAATTTAGTCTTTAAGTACCACAGCAGGTATTGTCCTTTGCTTTTTAGCACTATCTCACAGTAAAACTCTACAGATCAGATAACAGTTTATGAAGAAAAGTGAGGAGAGAAGCACAGAGGTCACATTCATACAAGTTTATTGTACCTGACCAGTCATTTACAGGTTTCTGTCACTAGCCACTAGTCACTGATACTGCACCAGAATATCATCTTCCTGCAGAACTTATTGTAAAACACTGCACAACATTCAACTTCTGCATCTAGTCAAGACCATAGTCATAAAACGGCATATAAATACTTTTCTATGCATAAACTGAAATTCTGGAGTAATCAAACACATCCCTTTTGTTGCACCCTGAATACCTCCCAGTTCTTTCATACAGAAATGGGAACAGAAACTAGATCTTTAAATCTAGGTATTATCTGTTGAAATTAAATATCCTACAGTGATAAAGAATTCATAACAGCTGACTCAGAATTGATTTCTAAAATATTCTGGTTCCCAGATAAATGAAGAAAAGCATGCAACTGGAAAGATCTCTACTTCACAACTAAGAAGGACATTCAATTAATACAAAAATACATGCATACAAGTATGAAAACACAAGGTATTATTAATACTTGGTATTTCAGAAAGTATGAAGATCCTGCATTATCTGTACTCGCTTCTAGTTTACTACTCCTTTTGTCATCAGGAAAGTAAAAAGTTCTACTTCTCTCACTCACTTCATTCAAGGTTTTAATAAAACAATTCGTGTTTCCAACATCAAGAAGCTGCTGCTTTGCAATTCCACTTGATTTCTCAATTCAATTATTATTTTACAGTGCCAAAACAAGAAAAGCAAAAGCTCTGTCAACCTTACAGAAATTATTTTAGAACAAATCAGTATTCCTGTTGGTACCCTTGTACAGACTTTCCTGTGACATAATGCTAACTCCCATGTTCCATATGGCCATCAGTTAGAAGCAGCAAAACGATCCAGAACAAGTTAAGTATTAACAAGATGCCAGTGCATATTTTATACTTAAAAAGAAATAAAGTTTCAAACACCCAATGGATTCAATGCTCTCCTGTTGGTAGGCTGGTGACAAGAAGACCTGAAATTCAAAGACTGGAAAATTAACTGCTGGCTGATTTCAAGATTAACATGCAGTTCCGAAGGCCCCAAAATTTCTGCAACAATTACAGCATATTACAATGTAACAAAATATAATATGGAGAAATATCCATAGACTTCTTTGTCAAGGCCACAATTTCAACTGGTGAAATCAAAACAGTAAAACACATCACTAATGTTAACTATGATGTCAGGGAAGAGGCTGTTTCAGAGGTATCCAGCAACTGGTCTGGCAGTAACAAAACATAAGACAGTAGAAGTTTTCATAAAGCGAACAGTAATATCATCTTTTTCCAAGATGATTTCAGAACATTTAGGAATTGTTTCATTATAAAGACGCAGGACAATGTCAAAGCTGTTTTACTGAAACCCAAAATTTCACTAAAGCAAAGTGAATTAGTTCATTACAAGTACACAGATTGATTTTAGTGATGACAGAAAAAAAAAGTTATTTCACTATTACAAACCTTGTTCCTCATTTCTTGGACCTCCTTTGGATTGGTGTTCAATGGAACAAACAGGTTGGGGACAGCAGAGGTGGCAGTTCTATGTCCATCCTCTTTAGTCCACTGTAACATCAAGAACAGTTGAACAGTCAGAACTGCTGTAATGGCTACAGACACTCAGAGCAGCAAATTCACAGAACAGTTGATCATGCATTATACATAGCAGAGAACTGAACCAATGATTGAATTCTTCTATTCATTCCTAAAACTACTTCTTCAGTGGTATAAACTGTACATTCAGATACATTTCTGATTATCAGAATTATTCTACTAAGTCAAGCCAGTAACAAAAACTAGAGAGGCAGCTAACTTGCAAATAACTTCCATCCAAAATGATCCAATTGCTACAGCTATGTGCAATTCAGAGGTGATGGAGACTGAAAGGTTTTTGAGTTGTTTTTCTGTGCACTTGACCACAGTGACAATTGCAGTGCTCTGTGTTTCTGAAAATTGCAGTGCTCTGTGTATCTGAAAACTGTCTACTTCTCACTTTACAAAGAGACATATCAATATAGGAGTAGGAAAACTCCAAAATAATTACTTATAATTTTTAAGGACATTCTTATCACGCATTTCACAACGA